>NC_091282.1:68832785-69559456 GCF_032444005.1 Ranitomeya imitator
TTATCTATCTATCTATCTATCTATCATCTATCTATCTATTATCTATCTATCTATCTATCTATCTATCTATATATCTATCTATCATCTATCTATCTATCTATCTATCTATCTATCTATCTATCTATCATCTATCTATCTATCTATCTATCTATCTATCTATCATCTATCTATCTATCTATCTATCTATCATCTATCTATCTATCTATCTATCTATCTATCTATCTATTATCATCTATCTAATATCTATCTATCTATTATCTATCTATCTATCTATCTATCTATCTATTATCATCTATCTAATATCTATCTATCTATCTATCATCTATCTATCTATCTATCTATTATCATCTATCTAATATCTATCTATCTATCTATTATCTATCTATCTATCTATTATCTATCTATCATCTATCTAATATCTATCTATCTATCTATCTATCTATCTATCTATCTATCTATCTATCTATCTATCTATTATCATCTATCTAATATCTATCTATCTATTATCTATCTATCTATCTATCTATTATCATCTATCTAATATCTATCTATCTATCATCTATCTATCTATCTATCTATCTATCTATCTATCTATCATCTATCTATCTATCTATCTATCTATCTATCTATCTATCTATCATCTATCTATCTATCTATCTATTATCATCTATCTAATATCTATCTATCTATTATCTATCTATCTATCTATCTATCTATCTATTATCTATCTATCATCTATCTAATATCTATCTATCTATCTGGAATTGGAGGCCAGACTTCAGAGTCGTGCTTTCTTCATGTGAGTTACTCTGAGTGCTCCTTTAAGACACAGAATCCTTGACCTTAAGGTTCCTGGTGATTGGCAAGCCTCCTCAGTGCCTGACTCAATTAACATTTAAATGCCATTTGGTGTGAATATGAGTGGCGCTTTTGAAACAAACAAATTGCTAACGTCTTTCTGCAAGACAGAGATCAGAAGCTTCATTTCAGTCTGACTCCGGAGCCCCCGCTCCGCGGCCCGGGGTTGTCAGGTGTGATGCAAGGCTTGGGTACCAGGGATATGCTATGGAGAGAAGTTTCACCAAGGAAAAATCAGTTTATTCCTTTAACCCTTTATCCTTGTATAACATTTATTTTTTGAATTTATATCACTCACTTTTATAGCGCTTTACAGACATTATCATCACTGTCCCCATTGGGGCTCACAGTCTAGATTCCCTATCAGTATGTCTGAATGTGGGAGGAAACCGGAGAATCCGGAGGAAACCCCCATAAACACGGGGAGAACATACAAACTCCTAAACTATCTGATCTCAGGTAAATCTGAAGTCCTCTGCCATCGTGCACTTCGCTTCTGATCATCATCATCAATCGACCGACAATCATCAATACTTTAACTTTTGCCCTTTTGCACCAAAACACTAAAATCCAAAATATCTCCCTAAACTATTTCTTATTTCCACTCCTAGAGCCCTAAAGCTATAAAAATTATCAAATTTATTGGAAAAAATTGACCTTTACATTGGCCCAGGTTTTCTAAAATAATGGGGGATGGGTGGATCTCTAAAAAAAAGTTTTAAATTCTGTACTGACTAATTTGATTTTTTTTTTTTGGGGGGGGGGGGGGGCTAGGTATTGGTTTCAGATCTGTTTTTCTTGATCCAGAGATCCAAATCCAATTTTATAGATATTAATTTAAAAGATAACATTCTCACTTCCGGGAGCAACCACAAGGGGGAGCTTAGCGTATACTTTTTTTATGATTCAGTTCAATGTAAAAAATGTATGCGGCGAGCTCCCTCTAGTGGTGACAATGAGTATTCAGAATGTTATCTTTTAAAATATGAAGCTGGGGATTTGGAATTCTGTGTCAGAAAAAAAAAAAAAACTATGGCTATAAAAATACAGGAAGAAATTAACAAGCAAATAATTTAATAATTTTTCATTTTAATTTAAAAAAAAAACAAAATTGTGGTAAGGCATGGAGAATCGCTTTCAATAAAACATGGCTGCTTGTGTCCTTTTGTGGTATAAGATCTTAGTTTTCTTTCTGCCGGGTTCCCGAATCCAGCGGAGGACGACTAAAGGACATTTCTATACAAAACCTGTTTTTGTAATATTATGCACCATTCACTGCATCTTAAACCAAATGGTGACTGATGGAGGTTATTCATGTACGCAGCTCTCAGGAAAATCCGTATATTTTCTTTTTTATGTCTAATCTCATTACATTTTTTCCCCCCATCAATAAGCGTTCAATAAAAGATGTACATAAAAACCCATAATAAAACACGGGCCGCGAACGCCAAAGTCCGAGCGAATAAATAAATATGCGTCCTTCACGACACCCACAAATACATTCTTTAAAGGCTTTTAAACTGATTGAGGGGAGAGCCTTGTGACTACGCAAAATGGCAATGATTTTCTATGGCTAAACGGCTGAGACCCAGAACTGAGCCGTCACTTGACCGCCATTGCGGTGGCCACAGGGGCTATCACCCATCATGGCATATAAATACTGCTACATACATTCCCGGCTTTGCGTCTGCTTTCTATACACTTGCAAATATTCGGTGTCAGTTTTTACTGCTGATCTGGAATTCTATTCAGTCCCCGGTAACCATGCTTGCAGTAAAGTGGTTGTGATATTATAGCCATGAGACTACTATATCTTTAAGACACTTATGGCGGTGGCCCTTTAAATGACTTTTTCAACACACATTGCATAATTCAATGTGAGAAACTTTGTAATATGTCTAATTATAAAAATCTCCTTTTTTTCTCCACTTACAAGCCACTTCTCTTGCTCCGCTTGTCTCCTGAACTTCTTATTCTCTCTGAAAAGCTGATACAATCCATTTTGAGCGGTAGGATAATCTATCAGTTCACTGAGGGATCAGGTTACAGCCACCCATTCAGCATTGGGATAATTCCAATGCTGAATGACATAGTTTGCAGTCCATGATGACATCACCGTAATCTGATGATGTCACCAATCCCTTGAGATGGGATTGGCTGGGACTATTGTGACATCATCACTTTGATAACATTGTATCGTTTGTTATGTAAGCTTCTTATTACCTCTGACAGCTGATCTATGACAGCCATGCCATCTGTCATGGTGTCTTGTCATCATCATCATCCTTGTCTTTTTTGTACTACATTGTCTTCTCCAATTGCTTTCCTGTAAGACTTGTACTGTGCCCACTTGTCATGACACAGCTGTCATGTGACTCTGGACCAGGAGCGCGTTCCCTGTCCCTAACACTACCGGGAGCCCTAGCTCGTCCTATTCCCCGGGATACTTCTGAAGGTGAAGATGCCGGGGCCTCTGCCCTTGCCTTATCTCCCGACTTAGCCGTCTGTCTGTTCTCTTCCCCCACCCAGGGAAGAGGGGGCGCTACTGAGCACCACAGTACACCAACCCGACAAACAGGGCAACAAAGACATGGGTTAACAGAAAACTCCAGGCATACAAAATATTCACTCACATATAACAGAGGAATGCTCCGGGGTGTGAAGGTAGGGGAATAAACCTAAAATAGAGAAGGATAGAGTATTACCATACATACAAACCAAGTAGCAGTCACTAATAACTCCTCCAACTCTCCTCATATGTCCTCCTCTCCCTCCATAGCCATGCAGCAAATGCTAGTTCTGACAAGGATTAGTAACAGAGCCCAGATTATATATAGGACCAGGGGGCGACGTTAGTGGACTGGTTAGGGTGAAGTATTAAGCTTACGGAATGCTGGATATCCACCTGTTTACTTTGCCTAGATATCAACATTTATAATATAGGGTGTCATTCTTGGGCAACCTACATTATTGCAGGAAGGACCAGGTCCACTTTATTTATTTATTTGTATATATATAATGCATATCTATTGCTTATACTGTCGCTACCATATGGGACATTAGCAGCCCACAAGATTGATGTCAATTTGGGTACAGCCAGGAGTTGTTCATATATGTATATCCTTAATGAATACTATACTGTATATTGGATCTGATATGTATGCTCCCTTGTGGAACGATTTTAGATGGTTTATCTGTGTGTTGTGTGCTGCTTGGTGTGGAAATAAACATTTTTTTATTTTGTCTACATTTTGTGGTGATCCTACGTTTGTTTGCATGTACCTTTTCTCTTTTGTGTTAATGTAACTGGCACTATGACCATTACTTTTTGGCTGGCATTACTATGAGACTGGCACCACAGGCATCACTACTATACTGGCATTATGAATATTTCTATGGGACTGGCACTATGGTCATTGTGGTCATTACTGTGAGACTGGCACATTGGGCAATCCTAGGAAATGCCATGACATTACTTGTCTAGAGTATTACCAAGGGTGGTTCAGCAGTAGTCAGTGATGGGGCTTATCCTGGCGTGTAGTGCCATTTCTAGTATGGGCAGAGGGGGCGCTCTTGGGTCTACTAGTCACATACAGTACAGGACTGTAAAGCTGCAAGATGCCGCCATTTTCCTAGGTATAGGAGGGGGTATTGCAGTGATGACTAGTGCTACAACAGCTGTGCCCTTCCCAACCAGCCGGCCTGGCACCGGCCGCAGTGTGGCCATGCAGCGGGCACTGCCTCCTCGGGGAATGTGTTGATGGAGCGTGTTAGCTATGTATTTTCTGTGACCACAGCTAATTAATAAAGCTTTGCAAGCCAAGATTCAGAACAGAAAATCAATGGTATATGGATTCTCTTTTAGGTTCCTCAGAAGCACAGTTCCATATGCAAAGTGACAGGGTAGGACAACGCCGAATCGAAAATCTGTTTATTAATGTTTGTGTCTGTAATAATGCCCAGCGACATGCCTAAATAATAATCATTAACCATTCCAGTGCCAACGCTAGGACGAGGTCTACTGACGGCAAGCACAGGAAACTTGAGGATGAGCGTAAAAGGGCATAAGGAGCGTCCATGGTCATGTCATATAAAGCCTTCATCATAAAACAGCAATGCAAAAGTGCAGAGAGGTCACAGTCTATGCGGCAGGTCAGTCTGTGATTGGTTGATGATGTCACACAGGGCAGTGATGTCACACAGTTTATGCGGCAGGTCAGTCTGTGATTGGTTGATGATGTCACACAGGGCAGTGATGTCACACAGTCTATGCGGCAGGTCAGTCTGTGATTGGTTGATGATGTCACACAGGGCAGTGACGTCACACAGTCTATGCAGCATGTCAGTCTGGGATTGGTTGATGATGTCACACAGGGCAGTGATGTCACACAGTCTATGCAGCAGGTCAGTCTGTGATTGGTTGATGATGTCACACAGGGCAGTGATGTCACACAGTCTATGCAGCAGGTCAGTCTGGGATTGGTTGATGATGTCACACAGGGCAGTGATGTCACACAGTCTATGCGGCAGGTCAGTCTGTGATTGGTTGATGATGTCACACAGGGCAGTGATGTCACACAGTCTATGCAGCAGGTCAGTCTGGGATTGGTTGATGATGTCACACAGGGCAGTGATGTCACACAGTCTATGCAGCAGGTCAGTCTGTGATTGGTTGATGATGTCACCGTGAGGGCAGTGAGGTCACAGCGTCTATGTAGAAGCTTAGTCTGTGATTGGTTGATGATGTCACTGTGAGGGCAGTGAGGTCACAGCGTCTATGTAGAAGCTTAGTCTGTGATTGGTTGATGATGTCACTGTGAGGGCAGTGAGGTCACAGCGTCTATGTAGAAGCTTAGTCTGTGATTGGTTGATGATGTCACCGTGAGGGCAGTGAGATCACAGCGTCTATGTAGAAGCTTAGTCTGTGATTGGTTGATGATGTCACCGTGAAGAGGGTGAGGTCACAGCGTCTATGTAGAAGCTTAGTCTGTGATTGGTTGATGATGTCACTGTGAGGGCAGTGAGGTCACAGCATCTATGTAGAAGCTTAGTCTGTGATTGGTTGATGATGTCACTGTGAGGGCAGTGAGGTCACACATTCTATGTAGTAGGTCATCCTGTGATTGGATGATGAGAAGTACATGTCGGAATGATCTCCTGGTACTCCCCTGCCATGTATACCCTTATATACCACTGTATGTACTTAAAGACTTCCCTAAAAAGAAACTTATAGCAGTCAAAACTGTATATATTTTCCTGGATGCTTCTAGAGACAAGTTGTCAGCTCCATGTCTCCTGCATTATTCCGTACAGCAGAAAGGAAATTCCCTTGTTCACCCGCCCAGCGGACATGTTCCTCCTCTATGGCTACCTAGTAGCTGTCGACATCTTTGGTGCCTTTTAT
This sequence comes from Ranitomeya imitator, assembly GCF_032444005.1. NCBI lineage: Eukaryota > Metazoa > Chordata > Amphibia > Anura > Dendrobatidae > Ranitomeya > Ranitomeya imitator. The sequence continues at coordinate 68,839,048 of NC_091282.1, forward strand.
GATTAGTAGTCATGAAGTAGCGGAGCAACCAGAAGAGCCACCAGGAAGCCATCAGGTAGTAGGAGTTTGCAGCTCTCAGAATACCTATGTGATTAGTGGACCCGGGTCCTGTATAATCGGGAGGTTTCTTGGAGCTTATTTTATTAATAATATTTTTTTCACGATTTTTGCTGTTTTTATCAGGGACATTATTATGACTTTTAGCATTGTTTCTCCCTTGCTACATTGCATCGTGGAACCAATAATTGCAGCCAGATGGTTGGCTCGGAATATTTTAGTTTTATGATATGGACAGTCAAGAGGAAAATTTCTTCCCAATCGGTTGGGTTCATGACCCTTTCAGTATTTTTGGTTTCTGTGGCTGCCGTGGGGTTATAAATAGTAATGACCAGGCTGCATTTACAATCACAGCACGGCCATTGGCAGCCGGGGATCGGAGAGTGAAATATCTCCGTTAATGGATGAGCAGCCTATATTTTCATAATAAAGAGACTCCACAAACTCCACTCGTGTAATAAAAAGAATATTGATGAAGCGGTGGAGGACGCTCCTGCATGGAGATGAGTGATCGGGCGGAAGATGTACAGGAGGACGATATATAAATCACACCATCATTTTTATTCCCAAGAGTCAAACAGTCAATGTTTTAAGAAAAGACTTTGTCATATTTAATAGCGCTGTCAACCTTGTCACTTCTGGGACTTGATAATGAATTTTTTTTTTTTTGGCTACTAAATGAGGTTGGCTTTTTATGGATTTTGTGTCTACAGAGAGATTCATCTTAGTGATCTTCTCAGGTTCAGATCAAGTGATCGAGGAGATCACTAGAGTAAGCTCCAGCTACATTGCTGTTCCATACAGTACACTCCACCATTCTCATTAGTCCACTCTATGGACTATTCTGGTGATAACGAGGCATTATGATTCATGATTTGGTGATTCATGAATGGTGGATTATTTCTGTTGGTAAAGTCTATTTGTAGACTAATTGTTACATTCTAGAACAATATTAAAAGCTAATTTTAACCAAAAAGTTGAATTAAAGGGGTTGCCTGGTCTTGGAGTACAAGTCTGCAGTCAATCTTCATAGCGTGCACAGTGCATACTGTGAGGATTCTCCAGTAACTATGTGACCCTAAGTTTACAATTTGCAAACATGCAGTCACATGCCAACTAGAGGTGCCCGACCTCGCTCCATACAAATAAACTGAGTGAGGTCGGTCACTTCTAGTCAGAATGTTGCCGTAAGTATGCACCACCTGTTCATGGCAGCAGAGAATCCTGACAACGCGCTCTGTGCACAAGTCTACAGTTAAATACGAGTCTTGTATGTCAAGGCCGGACAATCCCTTTGCGGATAGTACTTTGTTGTACTATTATGACCCCCCAGATACAGTGATCCTTTATGTATTTGTGCATCAGCCATGGAGGAGGCCCCAGAAGTCGGAATCCATAATGTGTTACCAGTTATCTAATGGTTCACAAGAAGAATTTTATTTGCATATATGTCAACCATAATTGGTGTCAATTGATTTGAAAGACCAGGTCTAACACCAAAGTCAGCTATCCGTGGTCACTGGGTGGTGGACCTTTAAAAACCTTTTACTTGATGGCATCTGAGGCTCTTCTTTTGGTTGGCTGGACTGGAGTGATGTTACATTTGCAACACTCCGCGACGATGACATTTCGCCAATCCAGCCAATCAAGGGAAGAACCACAGATGCCAAGAGGTAAGAGGTGGTTCTCAGGGCACAGGGTAATGATGTGGCACATGAACCAGGTCCTGCAAATCGATTTGCACCAAAGCTAATGTCAACAATAGCGGAAATAAGTGGAAAAGTGGGTTAAACTCATCGGTGAATTATCAACATGGATATGTACTGTAGCTATAGTAAATCAAAGCGAAATATACAAAGCAATGCAAGAATAATGTTACCCATGAAAAAAATTGTGGTCTAGTGGAAAACCCTTTGGCTGTGATCAGCTCCGCTCACCTCAGTGTTTATGGGTTTAATAAAAGCCTAAGCTGATTAAAGACTGAGGGGCGCAGCACTCAGCTGAGCACTTCTGCTCCTTGGTTTCAGTGATCGAAGGAATCTTTTAATCAAGATCATGACCAATCAACACTTCTGGTATTTCACCATGACTTGTCAAAAGTTTTATGAATTGGGAGCTAATCTATGGCGTTTCTTCAAGGTCATCCGACTTGACCATCCATGACTGCATACCTGAAAACAGTCCTGATTTTCCATTGACACTCCTGTGTTCCAAGCTGGAGAAAAAGAGATTGGATTTAGACAAATCCCACCAGTAGCCGGTGGTTTTGTTTTATTTGAGAACAACTCTAGGTAGTCCCAGCTCTAGGTTTTTTTTTTCAGCGCTCAAATCTAAGCCCCCTGCCTCCAGTCATACACTTGCCCTCCAGCATCTTCACAGTTTTTTCGGTGTCTTTTGAAAGTAGCTTCGGAATGGCCGGAAGTGAGATTCTATGTCACACTCTCTCAACACAAGTCTATGAGAGCCAGAACGAGGTGAGAATGAGGTTGTCATAGACTTGTGTTGAAAAGTGACATCCGTGAAACGTAGAGCGACCGGAGCGACGCTGGAAACAGATAAAGGCGGAAACAGGTGAGTATGAGTCAGGGAGGAGGTGACTTACATTTAAAGCGCCATTCCAGTTTTTACTAATATGTTATTCCCATTGCTTTCCTGAATAATCTACTTTTCTTTTTTCTAATCAGCCATATAGTTCCAGAAATAAGGGGTTTTTCATTTAGTGCTATTTTTCTGCTCTGTATAAGTAGGTGTGGCTTCAAGGATCCTCTGGGGCGTGTCTTCATATTGCTCTGCATAATTACCATGTGAGCCACGCCCCTTGGTAAAGTCCATAAAAATATGCACTGAATAAAAAAGCCCATATATCTGGAACCGTATGGCGGATTTATAAAACACAAAAACCAGAATACTCAGGGGAACAGCGAGAATGAAAATCAGAGCAAAAACTGCCCGTTTTTTGACCTGGCAACAGGGTACTCTTTAAGGTGTTTAAAGAGCATTAAATTCGGGTAATCACTAGAAAACATCAAAACTTCTTTCCACCTATTGATTTTCCAAACTAGAAATTGATTCACATCCTATGCCGACTGTGTAGAATCAATTCTATACATTTCCGAGAGATGAGAGAAATTTCTGGACTTTGTAGTACAGCGGCAGGGAAGCTAACAACATGGTGGTCGTTAATGATCACCATCAATATTATCCGCTTCCGATTTCTCCATCTTCCTTACCATGAGCAATCCCACCCATGGGCCCTGAGGTATAAAGCAAGGCAATATCTTGTTATAGGCATCGCTCATGTTAGCACAGTATCATAATGACAGTAACATACTGTTGTTTATTTCTGGGAACAGTTTCTATAAATTACTGCCATTTAGTGTAATAATTCCTTGCTGTTTTTTGTACACCGTCTGGCTTGTTTAATATCTCTTGTAAATATCCATGTGAGCCGCTGACATTTATTTTCTTCGCATTTTTTGACATCACGGAACAGTTTACAGATCATCTCATGTGGGTACTTGGAAGCAGTGAAGCAATTTAAAGAACCAGGGCCTTTATGGGCAGCTCCTTCTGGGAGGATAGAGGCAGGAAGCCTCTGCATCATAAAGATCATTATATGTACAGATGTAGCAGAGCTGAACGATGCATCAACGTCTGCAGGGCCCATTATCTGGGCCCATTTAATAGGTTTTTGCAAACAAAACAAACTCAGCTCTGCTACATTTACATGTTGTGTGAATAGTAGCTCTTATTCGGACATTAGTGAAATAATCTGCCCCTGTTCGGTCCCGTACTACATTTTTCAACTTTTTTCTCAATTTTCATTTCCCATTGTTACACTGAACCAAAAACCTTATGGCTAAATTAAAGAGGACTCGTGACTTGCCTGTTTTAGTAAATATATGTGTTCCCCATGAAATAACTATTATTGATCATCTTTTTTCACAATTTTGTCTTGTGCTGCTCCTCAGGGAAATGTATGAATATGTAAAATACTGGGTGTGACTCTGACACTGTCCAATCGGTGCTGACGCTGGAAAAGGACACACCCACTGACAGCACTGATTGGATATTGTCAGACTGTGTAGGGACACGCCCCTTGACTGTAAGCACTGATTGGACACCGTGTAGGAATACGCCCCCCAATTGGCAACAGTTGTTAATTTATTAAAATAAATGCAAAGTAATAAGTAATCATTCTTCGGGAGTGTTATTTAATTGGGAATACATCTATGTACAAAAGGACATGACGGTATTGTATAAAAGGCTCTTCAGAGCTCATTAGAGGGTATTTTTTGGGCACACAGATTGCACTGGCATTGTAAAGCCGATGTGAAATGAATGAAGTTTGCAATTTAGTTGCTGTTATCATTCTACTTCCTTTTTGAGCTGTCTCATGTGGTCAGGAGACCGCTAGGTCCTTACTTCCTGCTGAAGTCCTTTCAAAGCACAAAGTATGGAGATTTACTGTCTGTTGCCTGTCAATCAAGCACAGTCTTGCAAGAAGCAGGACTGAAGCAGGAGCTCTCAAGTGATGTTATGGGAGATGAGGCCCATGATCCTCAGCAGGTTGTCAGTGACAGGAGATGTGTACAAGGGAAGATAGCAGAAGCCATGGAGGAAGACATCTAGTAATCTGGCCAGATGGTGCTGGACTTTAGGATACATTGCTGCTGTAGAGTGCACCATGACTAATGTCAGCACCTGGAATGTTATTGACTGCAGGAGAATCTCAGAATAGCACAAAGTAGGTGAAGTGAAATGAATATTAAGAAGGAGAAATTGTGAGGGCATGTATCCATCTTGAGACTGTTTAAGAGTCTCAGGATGGTGCTTTTTGATGAAGTGGGCAGGCACTGAGGGAGGGAAGGAGCTGTGGGACAGATCTGTTCTGGAAAGAAGCCAGAGAGCACCACCTAATGGAAAAATGTTATTTAGGCAAAGATGGAGAACTGGCAGGAAGCTCAAGTTGTACACAATAACAGACCACAAAGATGGCTACAGAAGGTTGTGGGAGAATTGAAAAGAAAAGAATAATAAGTTAACAGTGAGGGTTGAAGACTCATTATAGAGATAGCCAGATCCTAAGGATCACACAAAAAATAATGATATCATTGATAGACTTATTTCCAAAGTAGTCGGAACGAGGCCAGTGATGTCAATCTCCTTTTGGAGATGCTGTAAAAGGACAGGAAGTGTTATCATAAGGAACTTTAGTGCTTTGAACAATTGAGTGAAATTTTCAAATTACAGTAGTAGAAAATGTCTTCTCCTATGACGTCTAGCTGAGATTGCTCCTGACGTTTCCCTAATGTCCCCACGACGGTCCTGAATATATTTCCCAGTGGCTTCTTTCCCTTCATCGCTCAGGTCTCTGCATTCTCGGCACAGTTGCCCTGTTGCTTCTAGACGGGAAGGACATCAGATAGCGCCGTCTTTCATGTGACCAGCATTGTACAACAAATGTATCATTCTCATCTTTGTAAGATGACCTGATTGACTCGCCCACTGCAGTATTGATCGACAGCAGATCCATGGTAACATTGTATTAACAAGAATGGCAAGGTGTATCGACGGAGCTCAGACTGTGGGCTGTCCAGCCCGGTGATGAATGGATACCGGGGGACCATACTTATTGAGCTTCCCCTCCAGGGGTTAACAGTGATTAGTTTGATACATTCCATTTAACAGAGAGATTAGCATGATAGCAATTAAAGACACAGCGTCAGAGCGGAGATACAATGTAACGAAGAAAAGATATAGAACCAAATTGTCCAAATCTTCGGGTGAATTTAGTCCCTTTTTCTTGAGGAAGGTGGAAATTTCTATGTAAACACATTCGTTAAAGGGGTCATCTGAACAACATTTATCACCTACCAATTTAAGAGTTGATTCATGTATAATTAGTATGGGACCCCAGCCAATCCTAAGAAATGGAGTCTTTTCCCCATATGTAAATGGAGCAGTATAGAAAGTGAATAGGGCACTGGTCACAAGAGCACAGGATCCTCATTTTTTGGGATTAGTGGAGGTATCTTAGCTGACAGAACCTCAGTGATCATACATTTAGCAACTTTTCGGGATCAATGTTTTTGGTTTGATAATCCCTTTAAAACCGTTGCAGGGTATATAGAGACGTTTTAAGATTTTTTTAAGGGTCTACAAAAGATGAGAAAATCTTGGCCAGTTCTTCAAAAATAGGGCAACACCTGACCTAACTAGACACAACCCTCGGACAGGAATTGGTTCTGGAAGAAAGAAGCCATGTTTTCTAGTCTTGGATTTAAATAACCTATTTACGGAATGTCCTTTAAATACCCTTTTAAGGAGTAAATTGAGGGAAAGAAGTCCTCTCTCCGAGATCTTTACCTGTTAGACATATTGGAGTCCTCTCTAACACTGGAGGACCCAGTAGGTCTCTACAATACATGAATAGATGAGTGATTTGAATGGGAACTAAGTAATACTGTGGTGGTCATAGAGTCATAGTATGTTATAGTTGGAAGGGACCTCCAGGGTCATCATGCCCAACTCTCTGCTTAATGCAGGATTCACAAAACCGTCTCAGACAGATGTTTGTCCGACCTCTGACTTCCATTGAAGGAGAACTCACCACCTCTCCTGGCAGCCTGTTCCACTCATTGATCGCCCTCAATGAGGGGCGCCACATCCGGACTCTATGCAATCAACGTGGACCCTTGTATTTATTATCCAGACACCTGGCTGTGGCTACATCCTCTACACCCTCTAAAGTTACACCCCTGCTTAACCAATCAGCCATGGCAAGTAGCCAATAAAGTTTTTGCTTTGACTCCTCCTGAGTTCTTTACCACTGACATTTTCTACTGCTATGACAAGTCATCTCAGTTCAGGAAGTCCCTGACTTGGGCGCCAAATCTCAGTTTTCATTGGCATGCCAATTCCCTCATAATCATTCACAGATTTCTAATCAAACATTAGACCTTATAGACTGGAATATTATACTGGCCACGAATATAATTTTTTTTTACAGATTTCATCTAAAAAGTAGGAAATTATAGATAATTTTTTTAGTATTTCTCCTTTTAAATACTCAAACACATACGGTTAGCCGTCCTTGTCCCATCAATACTTTCCTAAAACTTGATTACATTCATTTCAAGTTTTAGTTCCCTGATTTTTTTCCCTTGTATTTCTTGTATTTATTCAAATGGAATTAGCCACAGGCACAATCTATACGCTACGTGTTGCTTTTCTCTGTAAGGCTGGATAAAGATTTGACGATCACAGCCTAGCGGTAACATGCAGCCCTCATCAACCTTTGAAGCTCATCTCGGTTTTAAAAAAAAAAAACTTTTACAAAAATCCTTATTTGGTTGATCACGTAGGGATTTACTGGGAAGAAAGGGGAAAAAAAGTCTCCTTAATGTGAGGTCTAATCAATATTGGAAAAAAAAATGGTTGTAGATAATATTATAGTAGAAGTCTGTCATTGTCTCAATGGTCGGAGGCGATTATCAAAGCTCCGGGCCGCCTCTATCAGAGAAGCGTTTCCGTACGAAACACTCGGCAGACTGTGATAGATCAACGGGCTTGTTAATAAATGCATGGACACCTGCTTAGTGGGAGTGATAATTCACCATGGCACAGGACAGGGAGAGAAGGAAGGAAAAACAAGCTTTACATTGAATGGCGTCTCGAACGCGCGGCTTCGGGAAAGGAAATAACAGAGATGCCTTCCCCGCCAGCTGGAGTGTGGGCATCGAGATTGGGACAAGAATTGCAGAAGTTTAAAGGGTTAATGAGTGCAATTTTTACTAAAATAGTATTATTTTTTTTTGGAACGGGGTAATTTTCCCAAATGTCTCAAAAATTAGTCTTAGCTGTAAATGCATTAGTAGAGAAGCCATGGGAGTCCATGCAGTCAGAATGTCTCATGGCCAGTAGTCTGGCTATATAGTATAAGGAGCATATTTCAGGGAAAATAGTTCTTTTTTTGCTTTTGGAGGGAGGGGCAGTAGTGACTGGAGAGGGCTACCAGGGCGTTGCCATTATATGATTATAGGAATGGAGAAAGTTTAGCGTTAATGAGGCATTCCCATATAATAATAATCTATATTTTATATAGCGCTGACATATTCCACAGCGCTTTATAGTTTTGCACACATTGTCATCACTGTCCCCGATGGGGCTCACAATCTAAAATCCCTATCAGTATGTCTTTGGGAGGAAACTGGAGTACCCGGAGAAAACCCACGCAAACACAGAGAAAACATACAAACTCTTTGCAGATGTTGTCCAAGGTGGGATTAGAACCCAGGACTCCAGCGCTGCAGTGCTAACCACTTAGCCACCGTGCTGCCCACATTCCCATCTCCAAGATCCTATCCCAAAATGTAGTAGGTGTAACAATAGTAATAATATTAGTGAATACCTCCAATTAGAAATGTTAGTTCTTCTGATTAGCTATGAAAATACACCTACAGAAATAACATGGGTCCCACACACACGGTGTGCAATTATACTTCTGATTAGCTATGTGGCTTGCTCCATGTGCAGGCATTGCAGTAGCTTAGGTATCCATGGCTACGACCACTAACAGCTAGCTAACTGTCACTATATCATTGGACGTAACTATGGACATCTAAGCTTCTGCAATGCCTGCACATGGGGTAAGCTACATAGTAAATCAGAAGGACTATACTATATATCTAATTGGAGGTATTTATTAATATTATTATTATATATTATATTGGGATATGATCTTGCAACTGGAATAAAAAAAGCCCCCAAAATATTGAATATGTTGAAGTTAGGACTAGTGATGAGCGAATGCGCTTGTTTATCCACCATGTTCATGTGCTAACCGAGTGTATTTGGTGCGCTCGAAAAATATGTTCAAGTCCCCGCGGCTGTGTGTCTCATGGCTGTTCGTCAGCCGCAACGCATATAGGGATTACCTAATAAACAGGGGCGAGACATGCAGCCGCAGGAATCAGACCACGATCGCTCATCATTAGTCAGGAGCAGGATTCCACAGCAGCACAGAGTATTTAAGAAGAAAAGTAGGCTGATCTTTTGTGGAGGCGGCGGGGCGCACACCCAGCATTACTTTGTAGAAGGAGCTTCTATGTTGTAGCACAAAGCGGAATGAGACTTACAGACGTGGCGCTCTTACTGAAGCCCACTGAGGGTGCCAAAAGTGTACCGAAGTCAGACGGCGAGATGTAATAGCCTGGTGTCTGATGAATGGCGTCGCTAAACCTGTTATTGCAATAGTTGTGGTGCTATAATAATTACCCGAGACGACTTCTCGCCATATATCTCCTCAGACAGCGATGGCGAAGGGCTGAGATGACGGCTGGAATCGCAGCAGAAAAATAAGCGAACACTTGATTTATGCAGTGCGTGTAATTAAGACGCCCAGTGTAAAGCGCCGGGATTGCGGTGACTGGCACTGTTCTTCCCTGGCATTAGAGAGGCCAAGAGAGCCGTGCCAGGGTTATAACAGGGGAAGGCTATAGGGTCGACTGCCTTGGGCACCCTAATAGCGGGGCACAGGCTCATATCATAAATGTATTACATGGGTTACAGGCTTTGTATCTGCAAAATATTGTTTTACGGAATAATAAGTGTGGAAAAAATGAAGATAAATGCAGGAGAAAAAAATGGAAAAAAAATGCAGCGTTTTTCCTATGTGTGAATGACTCTACACTTTAGAACATTTGTGGGTTTTTCAATAGTTTTTGACTTATAGGTCAGTGATGAAATGTCGCGCTGTAGGCTTTGTAGTAAGACCCCCATAAGTAAGGGAAATAAGGCTGGCGTTCATCTGGAGGCACTTTATGGCAGGATTATGTCATCTACATGATAATTCTACCTAAGTGCAGCATGGCATTACTATTTTTCTGGGATTGAGATCCTTTTTCCAAGGGAAGGGGACACCAATGATTTTTCTCTCCTGTTAGATCCGGGACTGGTTTTGTAGAATTGACGCTGCACCGAGTGCGTGGTTTTCCAATAGTCTGGAGGTTATATGGCGGTAAATATTATACAGTCATGGCCAAAAGTATTGACACCCCTGCAATTCTGTCAGATAATACTCATTTTCTTCTTGAAAATTATTGCAAACACAAATTCTTTGGTATTATTATCTTCATTTAATTTGTCTTAAATGAAAAAACACAAAAGAGAATGAAGCAAAAAGCAAAACATTGATCATTTCACACAAAACTCCAAAAATGGGCCAGACAAAAGTATTGGCACCCTCAGCCTAATACTTGGTTGCAGAACCTTTAGCCAAAATAACTGCGACCAACCGCTTCCGGTAACCATCAATGAGTTTCTTACAATGCTCTACTGGAATTTTAGACCATTCTTCTTTGGCAAACTGCTCCAGGTCCCTGATATTTGAAGGGTGCCTTCTCCAAACTGCCATTTTTAGATCTCTCCACAGGTGTTCTATGGGATTGAGGTCTGGACTCATTGCTGGTCACCTTTGAAGTCTCCAGTGCTTTCTCTCAAACCATTTTCTAGTGCTTTTTGAAGTGTGTTTTGGGTCATTGTCCTGCTGGAAGACCCATGACCTCTGAGGGAGACCCAGCTTTCTCACACTGGGCCCTACATTATGCTGCAAAATTTGTTGGTAGTCTTCAGACTTCATAATGCCATGCACACGGTCAAGCAGTCCAGTGCCAGAGGCAGCAAAGCAACCCCAAAACATCAGGGAACCTCTGCCATGTTTGACTGTAGGGACCGTGTTCTTTTCTTTGAATGCCTCTTTTTTCTCCTGTAAACTCTATGTTGATGCCTTTGCCCCAAAAGCTCTACTTTTGTCTCATCTGACCAGAGAACATTCTTCCGAAACGTTTTAGGCTTTTTAGGTAAGTTTTGGCAAACTCCAGCCTGGCTTTTTTATGTCTCGGGGTAAGAAGTGGGGTCTTCCTGGGTCTCCTTCCATACAGTCTCTTTTCATTCAGATGCTGATGAATAGTACGGGTTGACACTGTTGTACCCTCGGACTGCAGGGCAGCTTGATCTTGTTTGGATGTTAGTTGAGGTTCTTTATCCAACATCCGCACAATCTTGCATTGAAATCTCTTGTCAATATTTATTTTCCGTCCACATCTAGGGAGGTTAGCCACAGTGCCATGGGCTTTACACTTCTTGATGACACTGCGCACGGTAGACACAGGAACATTCAGGTCTTTGGAGATGGACTTGTAGCCTTGAGATTGCTCATGCTTCCTCACAATTTGGTTTCTCAAGTCCTCAGACAGTTCTTTGGTCTTCTTTCTTTTCTCCATGCTCAATGTGGTACACACAAGGACACAGGACAGAGGTTGAGTCAACTTTAATCCATGTCAACTGGCTGCAAGTGTGATTTAGTTATTGCCAACACCTGTTAGGTGCCACAGGTAAGTTACAGGTGCTGTTAATTACACAAATTAGAGAAGCATCACATGATTTTTCGAACAGTGCCAATACTTTTGTCCACCCCCTTTTTTATGTTTGGTGTGGAATTATATCCAATTTGGCTTTAGGACAATTCGTTTTGTGTTTTTTCATTTAAGACAAATTAAATGAAGATAATAATACCAAATAATTTGTGTTTGCAATCATTTTCAGGAAGAAACTGAGTATTATCTGACAGAATTGCAGGGGTGTCAATACTTTTGGCCATGACTGTATATTATATGGCTTCCTTCTGACTTGGTGCTGCCATAGATTTTCCTAGCATGATTTTGTAGGATTGACGCTGCACTGAGTATGTGGTTTTCGGATATTTTGGGGTTATCTGGCAGTGGACTTAGTCCTCCATAGGTTGGATGGAGCACAGGTTACAGCTCAGTGACCAGTGGTGGTACGGATAGTGTTGGAGATGTCTCCTCATGGGCACGTTACTAGTGGGTGCAGTGCGGGGGACGTAACACAGGTGCAGAGGGAACAATTTATGCATTCGTCTCCTTCAGCTTTTTTGTGTACACGTGACAGAGTAGATTGACAAGAGCTTAAATTATTAAAATATTGTAATTTCCATCAGCTGAAATTAAATGCCGGATTTTGTCAGAACGTGTAACACCTGGAGCCATCAGTCAAGGTGGAGCGGGGACGAGATGACGCTTACCATGCTAATAGGGGATTAACCCTGTGCGCCCATCAGTGCTCGGATGGGCCGATCACTCGATATATACATATATATATATATATATATACAGAATAGAAGAGCCACGAAAAACAGAAGGTTTGTGCATGGATCGCACTGTGCTGTGGGAGTCCCTGAGTCCGGCTCTTGTACCAGGAGTCAGGAGACCCAACCCTTATATTTACTCAGCAATTAAAGCGTTAACGACATTTTACAGGATTGATTATCTCCCTGAAAAAATAAGTAATCCCTTATCTGTAGGATCCATAGTATAAGGCAGGGTGGGGAACCTTTTTTCTGCCAAGGGACATTTGGATATTTATACTATTTTTCAGGGGCCATACAAATCGCCTGCTAATTCTACCCACTAGGTACACCCTGATTCTGGCTCTGGTGTCAGGACACAATCTTTTATTGTACTCACCTCAGCGTTCAGCAGTGAGTATGCATGCTCCCAGAGCAAGAAGAAATGAAAGGGCCGGAAAGCATCAAAATACAGCTGCTGGCCCAAACACTGTGGTCCTTGGGAATCTGCCTGAAGGCCGAATACAGGGTCATCGAGGGCCCTAAATGGCCAACGGACCTAAGGTTCCCCATTTCTGGTGTAAGGGATAACTTGCTGATCACTTGTGGTCTGAAGGCTGAGACTCTCAGCAGCAATCCCAAATTTGGGGTCTGGGGCTCCACAGCCGGAATGAAGCGGAGATGCTCATGCTCCATTAATTGTCTATTTATGCTCATGCTCGGCCTCCACTCCATTCATTGACTATTGATGCTCATGCTCGGCCTCCACTCCATTCATTGGCTATTGATGCTCATGCTCAGCCTCCTCTCCATTCATTGGCTATTGATGCTCATGCTCGGCCTCCACTCCATTCATTGACTATTTATGCTCATGCTCGGCCTCCACTCCATTCATTGACTATTGATGCTCATGCTCGGCCTCCACGCCTTTCATTGTCAATTCATTCTCATGCTCGGCTTCCACTCCATTCATTGTCTATTTGTGCTCATACTTGGCCTCCACTCCATTCATTGACTATTGATGCTCATGCTCGACCTCCACTCCATTCATTGTCAATTCATGCTCATGCTCAGCCTCCACTCCATTCATTGTCTATTGAAATACTGATAAAACACAGTCTCTGCAGGACTCATAGCATGGGGAGAAGGTGACACTATGTCCGCTGGGCTCTCATCAAAGGACAAATGTGGCATCAGCATTCACAGTCTCAGTCAGCAGAACAAATAGCATGGGAAGAGATGGCATAACCTTACAGTATTTTTACAGGAACCCTACTATGGGTCGAAGGTGACATAACCTTACACTATCCCTGCAGGAACCCTACTATAGGTTGAAGGCGACATAACCTTACATTATCTCTGCAGGAACCCTACCATGGGTTGAAGGTGACATAACCTTACACTATCTCTGCAGGAACCCTACCATGGGTTGAAGGTGACATAACCTTACACTATCTCTGCAGGAACCCTACCATGGGTTGAAGGTGACATAACCTTACACTATCCCTGCAGGAACCCTACTATGGGTTGAGGGTGACATAACCTTACACCATCCCTGCAGGAACCCTACTATGGGTTGAAGGCGACATAACCTTACACTATCCCTGCAGGAACCCTACTATGGATTGAAGGTGACATAACCTTACACTATCCCTGCAGGAACCCTACCATGGGTTGAAGGTGACATAACCTTACACTATCCCTGCAGGAACCCTACCATGGGTTGAAGGTGACATAACCTTACACTATCCCTGCAGGAACCCTACTATGGGTTGAAGGTGACATAACCTTACCCTATCCCTGCAGGAACCCTACCATGGGTTGAAGGTGACATAACCTTACATTATCCCTGCAGGAACCCTACTATGGGTTGAAGGTGACATAACCTTACCCTATCCCTGCAGGAACCCTACCATGGGTTGAAGGTGACATAACCTTACCCTATCCCTGCAGGAACCCTACTATGGGTTGAAGGTGACATAACCTTACCCTATCCCTGCAGGAACCCTACCATGGGTTGAAGGTTACATAACCTTACCCTATCCCTGCAGGAACCCTACTATGGGTTGAAGGTGACATAACCTTACCCTATCCCTGCAGGAACCCTACCATGGGTTGAAGGCGACATAACCTTACACTATCCCTGCAGGAAACCTATCATGGGTTGAAGGTGACATAACCTTACACTATCCCTGCAGGAACCCTACCATGGGTTGAAGGTGACATAACCTTACATTATCCCTGCAGGAACCCTACTATGGGTTGAAGGTGACATAACCTTACACTATCCCTGCAGGAACCCTATCATGGTTTGAAGGTGACATAACCTTACACTATCCCTGCAGGAACCCTACCATGGGTTGAAGGTGACATAACCTTACATTATCCCTGCAGGAACCCTACTATGGGTTGAAGGTGACATAACCTTACATTATCCCTGCAGGAACCCTATCATGGTTTGAAGGTGACATAACCTTACACTATCCCTGCAGGAACCCTACTATGGGTTGAAGGTGACATAACCTTACATTATCCCTGCAGGAACCCTATCATGGTTTGAAGGTGACATAACCTTACACTATCCCTGCAGGACTTTGCAGAAGTTCTGTAATAAAAATGACCCCTAATAACCTGCTCACAATCAGGATAGTTGTGGGAATATTTTTTTATTTCTTAACCTAATTGCATTGCATTATTGGCAGAAACCATATTTCCACCAAACCCTTTAAATTGAAAATACAACTGTATGAGAGCACTAAGCCCGCTCTCTCTCTATTTTCCTCCTTTTCTACTTGTGTCCAAATAAAATATATTTTCCAGACGTCCCACCTCGGTTTGTCAGCTCGTCTCCCGCTCGTTCTCCAGGAGAGCAGGATTGCAGAATATCACCTTTAATACATCATTGTCTAACCTAAGTGTCCTCGGCCTGCTCCCAGCACAGCAAAGATATTACATAGAGCAAGATGATCGTGTATTTATCACCGGGGACAAATTAATGCAACTGGAAGGTCTGTCCTGTATATCAGTGCGACGTCCCTGTTACCGGGAGCCGTGTAATGCACGTAGGCTTCTGGGCACATTAATGATGATGATTAACACTCCTTGATTAGTGCTATCACCTTCTACATTCATAATACAGGAGAAAAAAAAGAGAGAGGAACCCTGAAGGGCAATTACATGGTAACTATTAAGAAATATAAAAAGCAGTGACAGCAATCACGGTGCCAAGTGTTAAACATGGGGTGACGATGTGTTCCTGATTGCCAAGCCGAGAGAGGACGATGACTCGTTGTATCGAGCCGGGCGCTCCGCATTTATCAGACAATTCCTAGAAAACGTAAATAAAAAAGCTGCTGATCGACTGGACGGTTACACAGCGCGGACGTGACCGGACTCCTACATGAGGCCTCAGAAGTTTCGGCACTGGAAGTCAACTTCTCCATCAACGGTGGCTGTAAAACAATCAAAAGGGAAATTAATTGTTTATAAAATAATGGAATGTGAAAGTCTAAAAACATCGGCCATGAAGTCAGACTAATATAAACTATCTTATCTGGTTCAGGTCCAATATTTTTGACATATCAGGCAGTATTATAATAGTTATATTCTTGTACATAGGGTCAGTAGTATGGTAGTTATATTCTTGTACATAGGGTCAGTAGTATAGTAGTTATATTCTTGTACATAGGGGCAGTATTATAGTAGTTATATTCTTGTATATAGGAGGCAGTATTATAGTAGTTATATTCTTGTACATAGGGGCAGTATTATAGTAGTTATATTATTGTACATAGGGGGCAGTATTATAGCAGTTATATTCTTGTACATAGGAGGCAGTATTATAGTAGTTATATTCTTGTACATAGGGGCAGTATTATAGTAGTTATATTCTTGTATATAGGGACAGTATTATAATAGTTATATTCTTGTACATAGGGTCAGTAGTATAGTAGTTATATTATTGTACATAGGAGCAGTATTATAGCAGTTATATTCTTGTACATAGGGACAGTATTATAGTAGTTATATTCTTGTACATAGGGGCAGTATTATAGTAATTATATTCTTGTACATAGGAGGCAGTATTATAGCAGTTATATTCTTGTACATAGGGAGCAGTATTATAGCAGTTATATTCTTGTACATAGGGACAGTATTATAGTAGTTATATTCTTGTACATAGGGGCAGTATTATAGTAGTTATATTCTTGTATATAGGAGCAGTATTATAGTAGTTATATTCTTGTACATAGGGGCAGTATTATAGTAGTTATAGTCTTATACATGGGGCAGTATTATAATAGTTATATTCTTGTACATAGGGTCAGTAGTATAGTAGTTATATTATTGTACATAGGGGGCAGTATTATGGCAGTTATATTCTTGTACATAGGGACAGTATTATAGTAGTTATATTCTTGTACATAGGGGCAGTATTATAGTAGTTATATTCTTGTACATAGGAGCAGTATTATAGTAGTTATATTCTTGTACATAGGGGCAGTATTATAGTAGTTATATTCTTGTACATGGGGGCAGTATTATAGTAGTTATATTCTTGTACATAGGAGCAGTATTATAGTAGTTATATTCTTGTACATAGGAGCAGTATTATAGTAGTTATATTCTTGTACATAGGAGCAGTATTATAGTAGTTATATTCTTACACATAGGGGCAGTATTATAGTAGCTTTATTCTTGTACAAAGGGGGCAGTATTATAGCAGTTATATTCTTACACATAGGGGCAATATTATAGTAGTTATATTCTTGTACATAGGGGCAGTATTATAGTAGTTATATTCTTGTACATCGGAGCAGTATTATAGTAGTTATATTCTTGTACATAGGGGACAGTATTATAGTAGTTATATTCTTGTACGTAGGGGGCAGTATTATAGTAGTTATATTCTTGTACATAGGGGACAGTATTATTGTAGTTATATTCTTGTACTGTACATAAGGGGCAGTATTATAGTAGTTCTATTCTTGTACATAGGGGCAGTAATATAGTAGTTCTATTCTTGTACATAGGAGCAGTATTATAGTAGTTATATTCTTGTACATAGGAGCAGTATTATGGTAGCTATATTCTTGTACATAGGGGCAGTATTATAGTAGTTATATTCTTGCACATAGGAGCAGTATTATAGTAGTTATATTCTTGTACATAGGAGCAGTATTATAGTAGTTATATTCTTATACATAGGAACAGTATTATGGTAGTTATATTCTTGTACATAGGAGCAGTATTATAATAGTTATATTCTTGTACATAGGGGCAGTATTATAGTAGTTATATTCTTGTACATAGGGGCAGTATTATAGTAGTTATATTCTTGTACATAGGAGGCAGTATTATAGTAGTTATATTCTTGAACGTAGGAGCAGTATTATAGTAGTTATATTCTTGTATATAGGAGCAGTATTATAGTAGTTATATTCTTGTACATAGGGGCAGTATTATAGTAGTTATATTCTTGTACATAGGAGGCAGTATTATAGTAGTTATATTCTTGAACGTAGGAGCAGTACTATAGTAGTTATATTCTTGTATATAGGAGCAGTATTATAGTAGTTATATTCTTGTACATAGGGGGCAGTATTATAGTAGTTATATTCTTGTACATAGGGGGCAGTATTATAGTAGTTATATTCTTGTACATAGGAGCAGTATTATAGCAGTTATATTCTTGTACAATAACATGTGGTAAGTAAAGCACAAATGTCTGAGTTTTTTCAATATGAAGAGAAAATTATGTTCTCTGTTTTCAAGCGTCCTGCAGGGAGCCCCAATGCATTTTATTGGCTCCACTTTTAACTATTATAGCTCAACCAGCAGCGTTCAGCCTGAGCAACTGGGGAATGGCCACCATGTGCACCAGATTTAAAAAGTGGGAACACCCGCCCGAACACTCCTCCAAAATATGAGACATCTGTGTACCCAAGGCTCCTGAATCGGGGCCAGCTTACCCTTCTTTCCAAAATGCAGTGGATGCCTTTTTTATTTCAAGGGCTTAATTAAGCAGAAGGAAAATCTCATAAACATGTAGTTTCTTTCACGACGCTGTCACGGGGGAGGCCTGACGCCAGATCTGTGTTAGGTGAGATTAGCAAGAACACCACTTGGCTGAGCTCAGGAGCAGTCCCCAGGATGAAGGCAGGGAGATGGGAGATATCAGCTGCCAGATGTGGGTTTTTTTCTAGTCAATGTGTTGGGGCTTCACTCCAGGACATCTATCTTCCCAGGGTGACATATCACACCAGTGCAGGGTCCAGTCTGAACACCTCCAGATTTGGTTCTGTAGCTTTATATCGCACATTTTATTGTCTACTTCCTCCAACCACAATCCTCCTCCTCCGCCTCTTCCTGAAAGTTTTTTTCTATATTTATGGAAATTTGACTTTTAATAATAATAATAATAATAATCTTTATTTTTATATAGCGCTAACATATTCCGCAGCGCTTTACAGTTTGCACACATTATTTACACACTTTTTTATTTACACACTTTTACAGTTTTCGTTACTTTAAGAAATAAATGGAAAAAAAGATATCAAAGTGTAACACTGTAATAAAAATGGTTTCCACAATACATTTTTAGGTGTAAGAACATTGAAAAAGATATTCAACGGGGCTGAACTTCATGTATGCACTGGGACAAATAAAATGTTTAGTAAAAAAATGCAACTTTCAAGAGTTCTAAGTAATAATAGCAAAGTAACGTATGGAAGTCTGCAGAGTAATAGAGGATAAAATACTGCAATATGTGTGCATAGAAACTTCACCAGCAGAATAGTGAGTGCAGCTCTGGAGTATAATACAGGATGTAACTCAGGATCAGTAATGTAATGTATGTACACAGTGACTGCACCAGCAGAATAGTGAGTGCAGCTCTGGAGTATAATACAGGATGTAACTCAGGATCAGTAATGTATGCACACAGTGACTGCACCAGCAGAATAGTGAGTGCAGCTCTGGGGTATAATACAGGATGTAACTCAGGATCAGTAATGTAATGTATGTACACAGTGACTGCACCAGCAGAATAGTGAGTGCAGCTCTGGAGTATAACACAGGATGTAACTCAGGATCAGTAATGTAATGTATGTACACAGTGACTGCACCAGCAGAATAGTGAGTGCAGCTCTGGGGTATAATACAGGATGTAACTCAGGATCAGTAATGTAATGTATGTACACAGTGACTGCACCAGCAGAATAGTGAGTGCAGCTCTGGAGTATAACACAGGATGTAACTCAGGATCAGTAATGTAATGTATGTACACAGTGACTGCACCAGCAGAATAGTGAGTGCAGCTCTGGAGTATAACACAGGATGTAACTCAGGATCAGTAATGTAATGTATGTACACAGTGACTGCACCAGCAGAATAGTGAGTGCATCTCTGGAGTATAATACAGGATGTAACTCAGGATCAGTAATGTAATGTATGTACACAGTGACTGCACCAGCAGAATAGTGAGTGCAGCTCTGGGGTATAATACAGGATGTAACTCAGGATCAGTAATGTAATGTATGTACACAGTGACTGCACCAGCAGAATAGTGAGTGCAGCTCTGGGGTATAATACAGGATGTAACTCAGGATCAGTAATGTAATGTATGTACACAGTGACTGCACCAGCAGAATAGTGAGTGCAGCTCTGGAGTATAATACAAGATGTAACTCAGGATCACTAATGTAATGTATGTACACAGTGACTCCACCAGCAGAATAGTGAGTGCAGCTCTGGAGTATAATGCAGGATATAACTCAGGATCAGTACAGGATCAGTAATGTAATGTATGTAGACAGTGACTGCACCAGTAGAATAGTGAGTGCAGCTCTGGGGTATAATACAGGATGTAACTCAGGATCAGTAATGTAATGTATGTACACAGTGACTGCACCAGTAGAATAGTGAGTGCAGCTCTGGGGTATAATACAGGATGTAACTCAGGATCAGTAATGTAATGTATGTACACAGTGACTGCACCAGCAGAATAGTGAGTACAGCCCTAAAGTATTATACAGGGTATCATTTGGAATCAGTTCTGGATAACTAACGTAATGCATGTATACAATGATTACAGTGAATTCATCTCTGGAGTATAATACAACAGATTGTCTGCCCCAAACTGAATGTCTGCCTCTCTGTTCAACAGTTTTATAGACTGGAGTTCAGGAGAAAATCACAGTCCGCTCTTCCTGGAATCCATTTCAATGTCTCTGCTGTTAGAGTTGGATTGTACTTGACAACAGGCAGTGATGAGCAAAAAGAGGAAACCTAATTTTCAGCATTTGTAGGGATGTTTCTGGGCAAGAACACCACTTTTAAATAAATCAATATTCAGATTTATATCTATCACATCATCTATGGAATGAAGTCAAGATCTCTGAAAGTGCAGACACCATATAACCATATCTAAGGTGAATTCTTTGCGGCAATGCATTGTTTCCAAGGAAAGGAAATAACCTTAAATAAAAAATCACCAATGAAATCACCATAAATCACTATACATCTAATTTTCAATTAAACATTAAGTGGCTTAAATAATGTCCCCAAATTCCATGGAGACCATATAGTTGTTTTCCCATCCTTTATATGTTTTTGCCTTGTGGTCTTCTACAGCACCCAGTTGCATCCATTCATCATGTCAATGTTTGCTCATCAGCCGAGTACTGTAGGAAAATAGATACATTGGACCTAACTTTGCATGTACAGCCTCCACTGGGAGACTATGGCTGTTTTCTTTGACTGTGGGGTGTCGACCTTGCAGAACAATCACTGATCCAGCAGCAGGACAGGCCTTTGGCTTTCGAACAGCGCAACATATTGCACGTAATAAAACCGCTAACTGCCTTCAGTTTTGAGGCCTTTTAAATAAGAAAAGTTAAGTTTGCCAGAAAAGGTGTGGGGGAAATGAATATGTAAAACCCTTGGAATAGGCAGACCTATCTTCTGAGTTCCAGATGATAATGCCAAGACATTGGAAAATGTCAGCTGCATCTACAGAGAGAAGTAGGAGTCTTGATTAAAGAAGCTGCGAGGCCAGGCTCATTTCCCATACAGAAATCTCAGTCATATGCCAGCCCGTGACCTTACCTCTCAGGCAGAAGCCCCGGGAAGGAGCCTTGATATTGTTATGCTAATTGGTTAGTGCAGGGCAACTTGTGTTATTCCAAAGTTTTCAAAATGCTCCAAATTTTGGACTGAAAAGTCAGAAACAGAAGTGAAGTCGAGAGGTCACCAAGAGAGTATTCAACTGCAGAACATCTCGACAGCAGATCAGCTCTGTCACAAGATAAAAATAGGATTAAAAAAAAACGCCTCGGCTTGATAATGGAAAGTGGTAAGATTTCTTTTATTTCGTAAGCTTGTGCTTTTTTGGCAATATTTAGCAAAGACCTATTTTACAAAATTCCAGAATTCACATGGTTTTTACAGAGTGATTCAACCTGATCTTTATCATGAAAAGTAGATCTTTTAAGCGTTACTCAACATATCAACTATTCCAATGTCATCCATATAGTAATTATTAGGTGGTCCTTCCAAGGGGGTGATCCAAAGAAAAGGAAGTAGTAAAAAAAATATTGAATTCTTTATTCTCTTATTTATTATACAGTTTTATACAAGTTCCCCTCTATCTGTCTTGTGTTTTGTCACTCTCCCTGTGTTGTCTGCAGTGGTAAGGGGCTTGTATCCTTGCTGGCCAGTGCACTAGTCAGGGAATAATGAGGTGACAATGAGGGACTAGATGTGTGATGGCAGAGGGGGGAAGGACTCACTTAGGGCATTAGAGGAGTTTAGGGAAAGGCTGGTTGGAGTTCAGGAGGTTCCCTACGGTTAGGGATTTCTTTACCCCATTCCATCCCATTGTAAGTATATGTTGTGTCATCCGCTGGACTTGACAGTGTCAGTCGTGACATTCTGTCAGGAGATAACTATGCTATATGTGCCTTTATGTAGCTGTGATGTGGATTTTCACCTGTTAGATCAGGGGTGTCAAACTGCATTCCTCGAGGGTCGCAAACCATGCGTGTTTTCAAGATTTCCTTAGCTTTGCACAAGGTGCTGTAATCATTATGTGTGTAGGTGATTAAATTATCACCTGTACAGTACAAGGAAATCCTCAAATCATGACCTGTTTGCAGCCCTTGAGGAATGCAGTTTGACACCCCTGTGTTAGATGGTTTTCTAGCATGTTCTGATGACATACTAAATTTATGTAATGAGAAACTGATCTATGAATTAAAATTCATTGAAAAGTATGGGCGTACTTATCTGTAGGTGGGAAGGTTTTTCCCACCTGGAAGGACTATCTTAATTTATTACTAAAATATATAATTGCCCAACTTTTTCCTGTTGGTCTTTTGATCAGTAATTTGACATAATCATAATAATGCATAAAATGATCTAATACTAAAGAACATGTCTTCTTTTAAGCTAAAATTTTGGTAAAATGTACAATGGTTTTGTGCAAGAGATTATAATATGTGTTGACCAATTGTCCATCGGTTAACAACCAACAAGAACAATATTACATCATTATGGACATACCAATATTTATGGGGGATAAATATTCCCCAATATGGGGGAATCTGTCAGCAGGGTTTAACCCTTTAAACTAGTTACCGTATATACTCAAGTATAAGCCGAGAATTTCAGCCCATTTTTTAGGCTGAAATTGCCCCTCTCGGCTTATACTCAAGTCATTCCCAGGGTCGGCAGGGGAGGGGGAGTTGCAGCTGTCTAATAATACTCACCTGCTCCTGGCGTGGTCCCTGCAGGTCCCTGGTTCTCCAGGCGCTGACAGCTTCTTCCTGTATTGAGCGGTCACATGGTACCGCTCATTACAGTAATGAATATGGACCCGACTCCACTCCCATAGGGGTGGAGAAGCATATTCATTACTGTAATCAGCGGTACCATGTTACCACTCAATACACAAAGAAGCTGTCAGTGCCCAGAGAACCAGGGACCTGCAGGGACCGCACCAGGAGCAGGTGAGTATAACGGGGGCATATTCACCTGTCCCACGTTCCACCGTCGGTGCCGCTCCATCTTCCGCGTCCTCTGCAGTGATGCTCAGGTCAGAGGGCGCGATGACGCGATTAGTGTGCGCGCCGCCCTCTGCCTGAACAGTCAGTGCAGAGGACGAGGAATACACAGTGGCGTCGATGGTGGAACGGGAAAGGTAAGTATAGCAAGTGCCGGGGGCCTGAGTGACGAGAGGTGAGTATGTGATTTTTTTTTTTGCACCAACAGCATATGTGGAAAATATCTCTATGGAGCATTATGGGGCCATGTGCAGCGTTATATGGGGCAAATTTTTCTATGGAGCATCTTATGGGGCCATGTGCAGCATTATATGGGGCAAATATCTCTATGGAGAATCTTATGGGGCCATAATCAGCATTTGTGCAGCATTGTTTGGGGCAAATGTCTGTACGGAGCATCTTATGGGGTCATAATCAACATTTGTGCAGTATTGTATGGGGCATATTTTAATATGAAGCATCTTATGGGGCCATCATAAACTGTATGGAGCATTATATGGGGCGTATTTTGTATGGATCATTATATGGGGCCCATCATGAACTGTATGGAGCATTATATGGGGCTTCTGATTCAAAATGGATATTCAAAAACACTTAACCTACTGATGTCTCAATTAATTTTACTTTTATTGGTACCTATTTTTATTTTTGACATTTACCGGTAGCTGCTGCATTTTATACCCTAGGCTTATACTCGAGTCATTAAGTTTTCCCATTTTTTTGTGGCAAAATTAGGAGTCTCGGCTTATACCCGGGTCGGCTTATACTCGAGTATATACGGTATATGGATATGTAGCTCTTTCAAAGACAAGTTCAGAAATACCTTTACATAGCCAGTCCATTCTTCCGCTACTGAGAAATTAGTGTTTGAATTGATATGCAACTATCTGTTGATCTGAAGCCTATGTCACTCCAGCTCTACTCTCTTACCAGAGCCACCAACTTTTGCTTGACTGACCAATCCTTTTTCTGAAGTCACACAGCATAGAGGCTGTCAGTCAAGTAGGAGGAGGCAGCACTGGGTGGGGGATGGAGCTGGAGCGACAGTGGCTGCAGATCTACCATAGCCATTGTATATCAGTTCAAATTCTGATTTCTCAGGAACAGAGGAATGGACTGGCCATGTAAAGGTATTGCTATATTTGACTTTGAATGAGCATATAAACAGTTTGGGAGGTGAGATCCTGATAGATCATTTCCCTTTAATGTGTACCAAAGTTGGGAATAATAAAATGTCATCATGTAGATGAAAAAATAATTTTTGCCCCAATCTGGACTTCCAAGAGAAGTATCAGCAACAATATGCATATCCTGATATCTTTAGAATGAACGGGTATATTCAGGGGAGGCCAGTTATAATCACTGACATCATAATTTACGGTAAATCCTTCCTGAATATACCGTAGATGCATTACTTGTACATTACAGGGAGGTAAACCGTTTGTGTCAAGCATTGGGTTATGCTGTGGTTTAGGGTAGGACTCATGGTGGCATCGGAGAGGTTAAATCCAACATTCATGTATAAATGAATCCGTCCTGACAATAATCATGTCCTAATGTTTAATTACGTCTAGAGTCTCATGGCACCGTCTGTGCCAACCACGGGAACCGTGCTCACTGTCTCCTGAAATCACTGCTTCTTGTCCCAGTTTTGCTGGCAATTTTGCCATTGGGCGCCAAGAAGCAAACAAGCAAAACAAGAGGAAATAAAAAAAAAAACTCACAACGCGGAGGCCTCTGTCATGATTCAGTGCTCCACAGACGTATAAAATCAAATATTGGAGCACTTAAATGACCCCACGCTCCTAGCGAGATACATCCGCACAACCTTACCTCATTACTTTTTTCCCTTTTGTTATGACAATTGAATTATGGATTTTCTGAGAAGTTTCATTTTTATTTTTTCTTCTCTTCTGTCTCAAACCCCCCCAGACAATCTTTTATGTGTTTAGGAGATGTACGTGGAGCTGAATTTATTGCTGAGCTGTGGTTCAGTTCACAGCTTCTACTTCGTTAATTGTTCCTGGGTTTTTTTTTTCAGTCTAGTTGCTCAAGAAAGATCTGAAGAGATGGGGGCTATAGGAAAACCTTGTGCTTTATGAACTCCAAACACTATAATCTATCAATTTAAGGCCGGATTCATGCGTGCACTTTTAGCAAATTGCTGAGATTTTACGATATTGGCAGCTCTGTTTTCAAAGGTGAAAGTTTTTCACCTGCTTTACCTTTATGGCCAGGTTTACGTCACATTTTTACCACACATCCCTGGCTCTTGATGAAGTTTCCATTATGATTATCAGTGAAGCTTCTGCCGGCCCTGGCTGCATCTCAGACAGCGTGAGTGGGCCCCCCGTCTCGCCAGGGCCCCGACACTTGCCCAGGTGCGCCGGGTGCTAATGCCGGCCCTGTTTCCATCTAAACCCATGAAATACGAATTCAGGCATATCCACCATTGACCTAAATGAGGAGACAGTCACTTTTTGTTCTATCTGACCTCATGTTCAGCAGTGTCAGCTATTTTAAGGTGGGCAAAATAGCGTGGTAGACTGTGTTTTTGTTCTTGCCTCAAAAAGTGAAGACAGGGGACACAGGTTACTCTATCCGCTTCATTAAAGCCAATGGTAACTCTGTTGGATTTTCTAGAATCCCATTTTTTGGGGCTTGACATGGAAGCTCCAATGGAGCCACAGACATGTGGCTAAAACATGAAGTAAACGAGGTCTGTAAAAAACACAATGCCAGTAACTGCAAAACTAAAGAAATTTGCAACCAGATGCACGTGGTTTTACCAAGTGGTAAAAAGTCATGCGACACACTAAGGGGTCATGCAGATGATCATACTTTCGATCCAAGTTTGATCCATCAAAACATCAGATCTCACTCTGGCCAATGTTATTCAAAGAGGCAGTGCACATGTCCGATTTTTTTTCGTCGTACCGAGTCAGTCAGAATGGAGAGGGAGAAAATTTGTATTTTTAAGGGTACTTTCACACTAGCGTTTTTTGTAAATCCGTCACAATGCGTAGTTTTGCAGAAAAAACGCATCCTGCAAAAGTGCTTGCAGGATGCGTTTTTTCCCCATAGACTTCTATTGGCGACGCATTTGCGACGGATTTGCGTGCTTTGGCGGACCGTCGGGGAAAAAAAACCCTACATGTAACGATTTTTTCTCCTGACGGACCGCTTTTTCCGACCGCGCATGCGCGGCCGGAACTCCACCCCCACCTCCCCGCACCTTACAATGGGGCAGCGGATGCGCCGGAAAAATGCATCCGCTGCACCCATTGTGCAAAGCGTTAAACGCTAGCGTCGGAATCTCTCCCCGACGCTAGTGTGAAAGAAGCCTTACTCCCCACAGCCAAGAAAATTGGATCAAACTCAGAGTGTGATTAGCATAATCGGACCAAATTTATCGGATGAGAGAAGAACATTCTTGTGACCCTGGCTTTACTCAACGTAAGGACGCCCAGTCTTTATTGCCATGCTCTCAAGTCATTGGAAACAATCGCCATCCCTGTTGTCATGGAATGGGAGGATAGACATTTGAGACATAATTATGTGGAGTAGTGTAACTAAAATTGATAGGGCCCCACAGAAAACAGAATGGACCCCATCTATCTAGTGACAAGAAATCGTGGCATAAGTATCAATAATAATCAGTGTGGTCTACAAAGTGATATATCAGAGAACTCACATAATGTGTAAATAAAGTGCCTGGAACATAAGTTATTCTGCACTCTCTGGAGTCATGACAAACCAGTAGTGAGGTAAAAATGTAGGTTTATTGTTGACGCGTTTCAGAGTTCACTGACTCCTTTCTCAGGACAGCTATATATAAACCTGCATTTTACGCTCTCTGAAGTCATGACAAACCCGTAGTGAGGTAAAAATGTAGGTTTATTGTAGACATGTTTCAGAGTCCACCTACTTCTTTCTCAGGACAACCAGACATAAGCCTGCATTTTACGCTTTCTGAAGTCACAACAAACCAGTAGTAAAATAAAAATGTAGGTTTATTGTCAACGCGTTTCAGAGTTCACCAACTCCTTTCTCAGGACAACCATACATAAGCCTGCATTTTGTGCTCTCTGAAGTCATGACAACTCAGTAGTAAGGTAAAAATGTAGGTTCATTGTAGACATGTTTCAGAGTCCACTGACTCCTTCCTCAGGACAACCATATAGTTGTCCTGAGGAAGGAGTGAGGAAGGAGTCGGTGGACTCTGAAATGTGTTGACCTATATTTTTGCTTTACTATTGGTTTGTCGTGACTCTAGAGAGCACAGAATAACTTTGACTCTCTGCACTTTATTCTGACATATACCAAGGAAGCTGCAGCATCTGCATTTCAGGTTTTTTAGGTATTGTGCCAAAGACAACCCTAGAAGGTGACGGGTTCTACCATTCCGCTACTAATTCATTGCCTGGATAATACCCTATTGCGCTCTTTCATTTTTTACAACAATAGTGAATAAATAGCAGAAACTCAACTTGCTATTTTGCACTAAAAGGGACATAATTTGGGCACCTCTGTTGCCGCCTTGACCCACTGGACCCCAGAACAGCTGCTAAGGTTGCTAGAGTTCTACCCATGCACAATATTGCAATCTATATGCATCATTACTACAATTTTGCAAACCTTTCAAAGACAATAATATCTCTGTGATACTGATTTTGAACCTGGATATTGAGTCACTTTGGTTCCAGTGCTTATCAATGGCCTCTCCAATAATTTAGCAAAATTTTTAGCAGGGGTCCTTCAATGTCTGCACCAGTCACCCAAAAGGGCTTAGAGCAGAGATTTATTTCCAGCTGACAAAGAATGTTTGCTGATCCTCGATAGTAACAAAGGAATTAATGCCATCTGGTTTTGGTATTCTGGTCCCTTCTCTAACCTGGGAAATGAATTGGAGGCCAGGACAGATTGTAGAGATTGGAAATCACGTTCTCTCGCTGATTGCAGATTGGTTACTTCTTTTATTCAGCACCGGGACGGTAGAGTTTGTTTGCTCAAGCTGTTTTCCGCTGAACATATTGATTTTTATATATTTTTAACAAAGTGCTTAGCACTATCTTGTAGCACAACCTATCCATATTTATTAGACCAGGCCAGTGAAAACAATTTCAACCAACTGAGACTGCAAATTGTAAAAAAAAAGAAGAAAAAAAGCGCAATGTTTTTATTTAAGAAAATTCAGCGGATAACTAAGAAGGCTCCGCCATTTTACTGCGTGTATTCATTTTCATTTCTCAGCATATAAAAAGGCAAAGCACATTTATGGGCAATGCACAAATAGGAAAGATGTTTTTACTGGACCCTTGAGACGCTTGATACACTGCAGACCACCGCGTATTCCTCGGTAGCGGCTTATGGATGAATGTTGAATGATTAAAATGTATACGGATCCAGGAGGAGGTTATTATAGAGGAGGAAGAAATTCTGAGAAACCATTGCTCGGTTCTATCTGTTTCTTGGAAAGCTGGTTGCAATCAATATAGACGAAATTGCAAAACCTACAAGGGTGGCAATCAAGCAAGTGTACCCTGCATGGCCAAACTATGGAAGTTAAGCATTGGTCAGTTTATGACTACAGAAAGCTTGGGAAAGCTGTACAATCACCCTTGAGGTTGTGCAGGTTGACTTATTTGTCTACCTTTAAGAGTTGCTCTTCATCAGAAGAAGAGATGACCAGATTGATCTGCTTAGAAATGAGTTTGAGGTGAATTTTGCAGTTTCACCGGAATTCAAACATTTTGAGTTTTAATTTCCAGTTCTTGCCCAACACGATCTCCCACACTGCTGAAGCTTCGGAGAGTAGACTAACATCATTTTTGTTGCCGCATGGGCCTCCCCACAAAGCCCTGCATCTGTGATATCTAGCAGATTAGCATACCTTGTACAGTGGTGGTCAGTACCTGGGACAACACAGATCAGTGATTCTCAGTGGAGCACAGTTTGTACAGCAGAGTCGTTATGTATTTTCAGAGTCACTAGGTAAGTACAGTATATCTCTTATATAGAGTGTAAGCTCTTATGGTCAGTAGAATTATCTCTCTTTCTCTGTCTCCTATAGAGTGTAAGCTGCTATAGTTTGCTGGGTCCTCTATCTCTCCCCTGTAGATTGTAAGCTCTCAAGGTCAGTGGGGTCTTCTTGCTCTGTCTTCTGTAGAGTGAAAGCTCTTTTGTTTTGCGGGGTCCTCTCTCTCCCTTGTAGAGTGTAGGATCTTATTGTCCATGGGGTCTTCTCTCTTACTTCACCCTACAGACTGTAAGCTCTTATGGTTAGTGTGGTCTTCTCTCCCTCCTGTAGGCTGTGGGCTCTTAAGGTCAGTGTGGTCCTTTCTTTCTCCTGTAGAGTGTAAGTTCCTAAGATCAGTGTGTTATTCTCTCCCTCCTATAGACTGGGAGCTCTAATGGTCAGTGTGGTCTTCTCTCCCTCCTGTACGCTGTGAGCTCTTATGGTCAGTGTGGTCTTCTCTCCCTCCTGTACGCTGTGAGCTCTTATGGTCAGTGTGGTCTTCTCTCCCTCCTGTACGCTGTGAGCTCTTATGGTCAGTGTGGTCTTCTCTCCCTCCTGTACGCTGTGAGCTCTTATGGTCAGTGTGGTCTTCTCTCCCTCCTGTACGCTGTGAGCTCTTATGGTCAGTGTGGTCTTCTCTCCCTCCTGTACGCTGTGAGCTCTTATGGTCAGTGTGGTCTTCTCTCCCTCCTGTACGCTGTGAGCTCTTATGGTCAGTGTGGTCTTCTCTCCCTCCTGTACGCTGTGGGCTCTTATGGTCAGTGTGGTCTTCTCTCCCTCCTGTACGCTGTGAGCTCTTATGATCAGTGTGGTCCTTTCTTTCTTCTGTAGAGTGTAAGTTCCTATGATCAATGTGGTCCTCTTTCTCTCCTATAGAGTGTAAGCTTTTATGGTCACAAGTGTCCCCACTCTCTCCCCTCCACACAATTACAAGCTATCCAGCATTGAGATTTATTCTCCGAAAATTTGAATTTTGGGGGAAAAATCTACAAAGTTATCAAATTTAAATGTCAAAACATGAACTTATCGCTATTCCGAAATTAAGAGGGCCAGCCAGTAATGAAACTGAGGTCCTTTTCTGCTGGTTGACAATCAATATAAGCTTTATTACAAATCCTATACCGATGGCTTTCCAGCAAATTTGTTGTTCTTTAACGAGTTTCCCATATTGTTGCAAAGCAGGAGTCGAGTAAAAGTCAATGCGTGAAAACTTTGTGACAGCTCTTGTTGTTCTGGATAACTACATTGCAAATCAGCTTTTGTTTCCTGAAATAAAAAAATCTCAAAGAATTGTTGATATCTAAAAGGGAACCAGATTAACCCATATTAGAAGGATACCATTTTGGCCCACGGAGTCATTGGCAAATCTAAGTCTCTTATTAAAAATGGATTCACGGCAATGTTCTAACTAAAAAGTAAATTACAAAGAAAGGGTTGTGAGGGATACCAGAACTAATTCTCAATGAGGTTCCATCTGACTTGTGTTGGCCAGTCCCTTCTCCAACTGACCTGAATCTCTTCTCTATGTATGACCACTATGAAGGTGTGTGTGGAAACCTAGTGATATGTTCAGTTATTATGGCAGGTATGACACTGGGTAGTTCCCACATTCATTAAAGTCTACAACATCATTCTGAAACATAAAAAACATCCAAAACTTTTTTGGTGGCATCTTGGACTTTGGAGGAGCTCAACCCGAAAACACATGCCAATACTGCTCAATGCCATATAGTACCCTAGATATTAAGAAAGATTTAATTTTTTACCTATCAGACTTGTGTACTACTTTTATATTGATGCTGACCTATCCTCAGGATAGGCCATCAATGTCATATTGATGGGAGTCCAATACTTGACACGTCCACCGATGAGCTTTTATCAGCAATGGCAGTGGCCAGATGTGAAAAGTAAAGAGTAGGGTACACCACGGCTCTGTATACTGTTTAATGATTTCTCTGGGTACTGCAGCTTAGCTCCCATCACTGGAGCTTCAGTACCTGGTAGCAGCCACCAAATTTTAGGTTTACTACCAAATGGTCAATGTGACCCATCAAGCAAAGTAAATTCATTGATGATACCTTAAATCCTTTCAACTACTCAACAATCTCTTGACATTCTGATCACATGAAAACCAACATCTCATTGGCTGCTAAAGTTTTAGTAAAAGATATACACTTTCTTCCATTAGTCTACAATTACAATTGCAGATTAATAGCTTTGGGCTATTTCAAGGTCCTGTTGAACGTGCGTTCCTCAATAACCCCCAATATTGCACAGGATCATTACTAGCTGACACTTAATCAATTCTCTCAGTTCTATTAACCAGCAGCTTACGCTCTGCCTGCTACCACTCAATGCTCTTTTAAATGCTGGACGGGGGATATGAGTCAGTTTATGGCTCACACGGACCAGAAGGTGGCACATCCAGCTGATTCCCATAGGTTCGCGTTAAACAACTTGGCCCATAATTACCCTGCTGTCACAGCATTTCCGTACATTGCAATCCCTTGACAAAGAGGATGCAAAATTGTTTTCTACTGAGCTGAAAATTCTTCCGATGTGTTAACCTTGGGTTTGTCAAGCAACCGGCCCCTATGAACCGCTCAAACATTTCAGTCAGTTGCAGAATTCCAACCCCTTCCCCCTCATCCTCCCTTGCCTTGGGGGTATTCAATCTCATGAATTTGATTAAATTACCCTGCGCTCGGTATTCCTTTAATATTGCTTTTTAATATATTTATGGTCGCTCTTTCCATAAAAATACATGCGGCGCGTTCTTTAAAGCTGCAAAGTCCCATTTGGGGCAAACAATGAAAACCTTATAAAAAGAATGTGATGTTACAAGCCGCTTACTGCATTCAAATTACTCAGAAACAACATCTTACTGTACATTTTTCATTATTGTCAGTGGTGCCAGGGATACGGGGGTAAGAGTACGATAGCAGAGAAAAATGGGATTTTTTATTGAAATATTACAGCAGCCGCTGAATGGGAACAATGCAGAGTTAACCTAGAACACTGCGCATTATGGCGCTTGAATAGAAAGCTTGGTTACTATTCTCGCTAATGAAAAGGATGGCGGGTCATGTATAAAACATATGGGATTCAATGATCAATTTATGATGCTCGTATGAGCAAATGCATCAGTCGGTGGATGTCTGCTTCTTTCTGTGAGTATGGAGAGAAAATAATGGGGCAAATGTAATATTTTTGTCCTATATTTAGACAGCGACAGACAGAAGCTGCTACACACTTGCCAAAGTGGAACACCGTGTGATAAGTGTTGGACATGTTGCTAGACATGCTGGACACTTAGGTCTGTGATGGGGATAAGGGGGCATCCTCTATGTCTTGAGGAAAGAAGGTTTAATCATAATGACAGATGTGGATTATTTACTGTAAGAGAAGTGAGACCATGGAACTCTCTGCCATATGATATTGCAATGGTTAATTCACTACAGAAATTCAGAGAAGAACCTGGATACCTTTCTTGAAAAATACAATATTTCTATTTATTGGCACTAGATTCTGTGATGGGTCGTTGATCCAGGGAGCTAGTCTAATAGCCATATGTGGAGTCAGAAAGGAATTTTTCCCTTAATATGGAGCTATTAGTGTCTGCTCAATGGTTTTTTGCCTTCCTTTGGATCACCATATTAGGCTGCAGGCTGCAGGTTTAACTCAATGGACTTAAGTCTAGCTTCAAGCTATATCTGGCCTATCACATTATAGGTGGGGTTTTATATGTTCACCCTTCACTGCACTTCTTTGCTGGCTATACCTATTGGTGGATGTGTGTTCAGGATTTCTAGCCTTTCATCTGAGGTTATAACTTTTTTGGTAAACTCCAGTTGTATTCCTGCAGTGAGCCTGTTTGCTTGCCTTCCCAGCACCTTTTCCTTTCAGTGCTGTTAGGTTTCTGGGAGGTTAGTTGTTCCTTTTATTTTGATTTTCTTTAGTTTCACTCTCTACCCTATATGAACGTGTTTTAGTTTCTCACCCTGGGTTTTTGGATCTTTATTCACACTTTCCTCTCCTTTTTCCTCTCCCCTTGTTGACAGTGTGTCACGGACTCCCCTCTGGTTCTTCAGGAGGTACAAGAAACCACGTGACGGCCTCTTCGGGAGTTAGGTTTGAGGTGGTGTTTTTACTTATACAGCTGGCCCCTTTCTAGTCTGTTTAGGGACCAGTTGGGTGTAGGTAAGGCATCACCTGGTGGTTGAACTACGCTTTGTCCGTTATCTGTACCTTAGTGTATACACCTCTATAACAGGCTCTGATTCATGCCCTCACAAATAGACTCATAAGTCTTACGGTTGAGTTATGTTGCCGAATGTCAAAGTTTGATTCCTAAAAAGTAACCTGTAACTTCCAGACATAAAGAATTTCACAAATAATTGACTGTACAGCAAAACAATCCAATCATTCATCTACCGTGAGAACATTTCTAAAGTACAACAGTAAGGAAATGAAAGTTACCCCCATTTTAAGTTTAAGTTATCTCCCAGCTATCTCCTAACCCCACAGCATCTCCATAAGACCTGAATTTTTAGTAGGACATCACTGTCTCATCTCCACTAGAAGGTTACTTACTATTTAGTCAAGTGCCCACAGTACATATCTTCTGGCCTCTAGTAAGTGGCTTTCAATCAGTAAGGAATATGTGTCCTCTAGATCAGCTTAGCTGCTTATGTGCATACTTTTTCATGCATCAATCCCCCAATACTCTAGGCTCCATCTAATTTACACACCACCCATCTCTCCACCCAGAAACACAATAAAGTCATAGTGTCGCTCAACACAGATATGGCCAAGAACTACCACACACATCAATCAACATGGAACCTAATGCTTGCCCTTCTTATCTGACAGCCATGGCCCATAAAATGAAGAGTCTGGCCTTTCCTTCATAGTTAATAGAAACTGAGAAAATGAAGGGCTCCTCATCCAAGCAATGAGTTTGCGTTAAAAAAATGCTAATGTAATAGAATGAAAAGCTTCTATTGTTAATCACCTGCCTAGAATATTTCTGGATATTCTGATGTGTAAAGCAACATCTCAAAGACATCATGTTAAAAAAAAACAACAGCTTGATGTCATCTCAGCTCAGGGTTTTCCACAGAAAGGTGCAAGTTTGTTAATTTATGGAGCGTTCAAGAAACTTAAAGGAACATTACAGGAAACCATCACACCACAGGGACAATGAAAAAAAAACTCGAGAAAGATATTTTAGATTCTCGAACACAGAATAGACTGTGAAAAACGTGGCAGTTTCTGGAGCAGCAGAGAGTTTATCATCTCTTTCTTTGGTGCAATGTGATATCTCCCGGAGTTAAATGGAATCTGTCTTCTAATTCATACTGTGTCCCAACCATGTCATAGGGAAAGACCTGTTGTGGGACAACGAGAAGCTATTGGAGACCGACCTCAGACTAGTCATCAAAAATGCACAGTCCTTGGCTTGAATTTGGGATTCCCGAAAGTCCAAGACTCCAACAACAAAACGATTGTCCCATAAATGTAGGATTATTAGAATTCTACTGAGGTATACTCAAAATACATTGTGAGCCACAGAATAGGTGAAAAGTATAATTAGTGAGCCCAATTATTGGGACTACTGTAGGACTCTTTAATGGGGGGGGTCCCATGTCCCCTGTATGAATGGAGCATCAGTGCATGAAGCATAAGTTCTCATGTATTGACATTTCTTTCTAAGGGAGTGTTAGTGTGCCAACTATTCCCATAGACAGACCCATGCACACCCACACTTCATTCCCATGAGGGACAAGGGACCTTCATTTTCAGGATTAGTGGAGACCCCAGAAGTCAGACTGCCAGCGATCATACATTTTTCACTGGTGAATCAGTGATTAATGTTGTTCATGAAATAATCCAAAGTCAATAATTCAATGTCAAATTCCTTTTTTTTCTATTTATTTGTTCATTTTGGTGTTTTATTATCATGTTTAGGTCCTCAAAATATTCTTGTTGTCCACTCCTGAGTCTTCCCGACCATGATCATAGCTACAGTAATACTTTCTTGGGGAACTTTTTCATCTGCTGTGTGTTACATTGTCTTGGATATTATTTTACCTTATGTAGGCATACAAAATTTGTCCCCACCCCCGAAGAGCGTGGATCTCTATCAAGTAAATGCAAGTGCTATCAATTCCAGCAATGGCTGCACTGTCTCTGCAATCTCTAACATAATCCCAAAATAATCCCATAATGCCAAAATTAGCAGTTCACTTGATTTAAGGAAAAGAAGAAAAAAAATCAAATTATTGATGGATTTTTGTGTGGCCACCTTTCTAAAGGAACAGGGAGAATGTTTTATTTTATTTTCCTACAAATAAATAAGTATTTCACAGAAAATGTATTTAAAAATAGAACCTTTTCTTTTCCTTCATTTGAAGTTTTCTTTAGTAATATTTCTCTGACCTCATCTGTAAAATGCCAGAGCATTAAAATAAAGGTCAATGTCATGCCGCTCCGGCTATAAAGCGTTTATTGCAACCAGAACAGAACGTGGTTTTAAAAGGGAGCCCTAGAAATTACAATTATTATAGAAGAGGGAAAAAAAGGAGACGAAATGTGAAAAAAAAAATTAAATGTTGCTCTTCTGATTTAATGGTATTTTTTATACTATCTCTAAGCGCACTGTAAATGACGCAGGACTCGTTATGGTGTTGACTCTTAAACATACATTGTGTTCTACAACTGGATCAAAGTGTCCAAAGAGATCAGTAATCTGGTGCTTACCGACATTTTTTTTTTAACTGTAATGGGCCATCAAAAGATTTAAGAAAAAGAAAAAATCACCTGTCCAGCCCCTCTGTTACTCGCTGCCACCTGTCTGGTCCTCTGAACCCCTGCCTCAAGCTTTGGAATCTTCAGGCCTCTCACTCAGTGCCGGTTTTCTGGCTGTCAAGGTGCCCGGGAGGGTTCTGCTCATGCGATCAGGAAGATCATGTCACAGTGGCACTCATTGTGACGTCATGATATCATTGACATCCCGTGAACTTGAGCAGAACCCTTTCAGGAGGCATGACACTTGGAGATCCAGCTGAAAGTTCAAACGCAAGCGGTGGGACTTCTGTAGATTCGGCGAGGACGAGACTGGTGGCGGTGGGTAGGGGAGGCTCCAGAGAGCGGTCAAAGTATAAGCGTTTTTTACATATTACATTTATTATGGTCTGGAGATGCACAGAGAATAAGAGACTTTACATTCATGGAGAATAATTGCTCCATAAAATCAAATTTCTCAAGAAAATCCATGAGATAGGCAAATTCAATATTTTCCTGATTCATTCATCTCTGGTTATCACCTATCTGCAGAATAGGTAATAATTTGTTGATTAGTCATGAGTATCCGACTGATGGGATATGCACTTATTGCCCAAATGGGGCACCTTTATCCTCGTCAGCTTGCACATGCCCGACCATCATTCTATTCCGTATGGAGCTGCATGGTGCTCTGCTCGGCTTTTCCTGTCAGCCCCATAGAGAATGAACGGAGCGGCAATAAGGTGCCCAGCCTGCCAATCCCATTTTGTAATAGGGATAAAAGTGCCAATGTGTGCTCCAGCAGTCGAACTCCCATCGATCAGTAACTTATCTCTTCTCCTACGGATCAGTGATAATTTGTTTTCATTGGACTGCCCCTTTAAGTGCCTTCCACATTCTTGCCTGGATTGTCCTCAAACCAAACAATGCTGCAGAGTAATGGGTAGGGTTTGTGTAAGCCTCACCCTGTCAGGTTTAAGGCCTCCTAAAATTCCCTGTAATGTTTCGGAAAAAAAATGGAGACAAACCCAACTAACTATTGTTAAGCTTGGGCTCTATTGTGGACAGATGTTATGGCATTCATCAATACACTCATCATACGTAAGGCATAATGTGCAAGAAAACAAAAACAAACTCAAATACATGCACACCGACTCACACACATGTACACACTAGCGAGGAGCCAATCTGCAGAAATTCAAAAACAGCAGCTGGCTCAAATTTGACCAAGAAATTGAATTTCGTGCAAATCAAATGTTCATTATTTTGCTCAAAGGTCTCTCCAGACCCCAAAGCGTAATAAACAAACATACATGAAAAAGAAAAATTATACTCACCTGGCCCTCAATTGTTACGATGTACAGCTCTGTTTTGCCTGCGAAGCCCAGTTGTTTTCTTTGATCAAGTGAATGGTGCAATCTTCACTGGTCTATCTTCACCAAAAACGCTGTATGCAGGAAGATGCCAAAGATCGCGAAGTGAAGACCAGTTAGAAGAAGACACGCTAGGGCAGAGTGAGTATTACATTTTTAAAATATTTTTTAACTGTTTCCATACCTTTTTCACACACATCAAAGGGCCAAAAAATGTGGATTCTGGCAATCAAAATTTTTTGTGAAAGGCAAGGTGACTTTAATTACACTCAAAGCTATTCATTCCTTTAGAACCCCTTTCACGTTGCGTTCTCCAGTAGTCCTGTTGGTGTTTGAGTCCGAATCTCCCCTCAAAACAGGTTTTGGGTGTATGCTCCGATGGGACCATTGCCTATAATGGTGCCGATAGAGTCAATGTTCGCTCTGACGTGCATCATTTTCGGATGAATACAACTGCAGGAAAAGGCATAGTAGACTGCGTCTGAGTGCCTGCCTCCAGTAGGCGTATACGCCCGAAAAAAATGCACGACAGAGCACTCGACGACTCCGTCGACACCATTATGGTCAATGGCCCTTCGATGCATGTGCCGAAACCTGTTTTGCGGGTGGTTCTGACACAAGTAGGTGACCGTGGGCAAGAATGCAATGTGAAAACACCCTAATACATACACACACATACGCAATAAGATTCAAGAGATTCAAAGAAGCTTTATTGGCAGGACCAAATACACATCAGTTTTGCCAAAGCAAGTGTATAAAGGCAATAGGGATAGGGACTGTGGGGATGTTGGGTAGGAGCTGTAGGGGAGGTGGATGGGGGCAGGTCCATTGTGGGGGCTATAGTCCATGGCATAAGGAAGGAGGATGGGGGCAGATCCAGGGTAAGGGCTATAGTCCATGGCATAGGGAAGGAGGATGGGGGCAGATCCAGGGTGGGGGCTATTGTCCATGGCATAGGGAAGGTGAATGGGGGCAGATCCATTGTGGGGGCTATAGTCCATGGCATAGGGGAGGTGGATGGGGGCAGATCCATTGGTGGGGCTATTGTCCATGGCATAAGGAAGGAGGATGGGGCAGATCCAGGGTAAGGGCTATAGTCCATGGCATAGGGAAGGAGGATGGGGGCAGATCCAGGGTGGGGGCTATAGTCCATGGCATAGGGGAGGTGGATGGGGCAGATCCATTGGTGGGGCTATAGTCCATGGCATAAGGAAGGAGGATGGGGCAGATCCAGGGTAAGGGCTATTGTCCATGGCATAGGGAAGGTGAATGGGGGCAGATCCATTGTGGGGGCTATAGTCCATGGCATAGGGGAGGTGGATGGGGGCAGATCCAGGGTGGGGGCTATAGTCCATGGCATAGGGGAGGTGGATGGGGGCAGATCCATTGGTGGGGCTATTGTCCATGGCATAAGGAAGGAGGATGGGGCAGATCCAGGGTAAGGGCTATAGTCCATGACATAGGGAAGGAGGATGGGGGCAGATCCAGGGTGGGGGCTATTGTCCATGGCATAGGGAAGGTGAATGGGGGCAGATCCATTGTGGGGGCTATAGTCCATGGCATAGGGGAGGTGGATGGGGGCAGATCCAGGGTGGGGGCTATAGTCCATGGCATAGGGGAGGTGGATGGGGTAGATCCATTGTGGGGGCTATAGTCCATGGCATCATAGTTCTCTTTCTCGCAGTCTATGACATTCGCTCACATACCGCGCTGCTATCTCCACTGCTCTCTCTTCTTCTCCCAGCAGGATATATGTTTTCTCTTCCTCCTTCATGGTGATGAAGTCTGGGAAGAGATGTGAGAGTCTCCTGAAGTGAGTGTCCCTCACTGCTGAGTATTTGGAGCAGTGTAGCAGGAAGTGGGTTTCGTCCTCTATGGCCTCCTGGTCACAGTGTTGGCCCAGCCTTTCCTCCCTGGGCTTGTAGGTCTGCCTGTGTTGGCCACATTCGATGGCCAGACTGTGGGCACTGAGTCTGTATCGGCTCAGGATCTTGCAATCTCTGGGGTCCGGGAGTTTCTCCAGATATATACACAAATATATATACGGAGATATAAGTGTATGTACAACATATAAACATATAAACATAGACGCATACACCCTAGAGTACACCACCTAAACATACAGAACATACAGAAAATATGTATTTATGCACAAAAATACACGCATGAACCCACTCACACATTCATATATATACATGTGCACGCAAGAAGCGCTACCCAAGCTTGCATCCACGCACCTATACATACAGTCCTGACACTTACATACCCCTAAAAAACACAAATGCACTTACATGCAATTATACGGCCACATGTAAGAGCACAAAGTGATATATACTGCAGTACGATCCCTGATACAACACACACAGACATATACACAAACATATGCACATATGAGCAGAAATACACCCACTGCAAACATTTTGGCGATTTTCTTCTAATTTGCCCTGCTAAGACTGACAGGATACAAGCGCTCTGTTATTTAGGGGTAGGCACATTTTTCTCTCAGTAATGCCAGTGGGACCCAAGTGCCGAAACACCTCAGGCATAGAAAGAAAAAAAAACATTAATGCGCTGAAACCTCGGAGGAATTAATCCGCAATCAAAACAAAGATCAAATGAATATATCAAATGAAAAGAGATAATTTAGGAATATATTTACGGGCACGGACAAGTATTTTGTGTCCTGTTTTCCTACAAATAAAGACACGGATCTCCTTCAGGGACCTCTTAGCCATGCCACATGCAGTTCAGTCTCTTGCTAAGGGAACTGCCTCATACATATTAATGGCAGTTTCAGGATATCGAGGCACATCAGAAGGATGTCAAAGAGATGTCAC
Source organism: Ranitomeya imitator (assembly GCF_032444005.1). NCBI lineage: Eukaryota > Metazoa > Chordata > Amphibia > Anura > Dendrobatidae > Ranitomeya > Ranitomeya imitator. The sequence goes on from NC_091282.1 coordinate 68,879,331, forward strand.
CGCCTCAATTCCCTCATACATGCCAATAAGCTATTGACGAAAAGAGCTGATATCAGTATATTCGGTGACACCGCTGCCAGTTCGAATGGGATGGTGCGATAATGAAAGAGAAATGGGGAAAGGAGACAGGAGGAAATCGCGATGGCCACAGAGGCGAGGGGTGATTTACTCCGCGCTGTAGAGAAAGCACCAGACGACCGACTCAGCATCCATCCTATACAAAGTGCAATGACTCCGTCCTCCGATGCTGACTCAGAGCTTTCCCTGCATCGCTTCAGAGCCGCGTACTTCCCATTCACTATCTGCCGTACCGCTGATTTCTCACGATAATGACCTAAGTCATTTCAACAACTGTGCTTATTCACTAATCTTAGCAGCACCCTACATGGGTCAAAAATAATAAATATCAACTTAAAAGCACCATTAACGCGTACGAGGATCGGCATAGATCCATAATCAATTATGCAGATTTCTATTCACATCACAATCCTAATCTCAATCTTAACCTTTTTATGACTATATTCAGAAAGTCCTGGATTACTGGCGATGTAGGTTCCTTAGGGTAAAATATGAAAGTTATATGTCATTATCTTCAACAATGAAAAATCTGTGAGATAGCTTTTAATTTTTTACTACTCTGGCTACTAATAAGAAAGAAGTAAGAATGGTCCATACTGAGTATTAGGATGAAGAAGACTGCTGGTAGATTGCGGTGCTCCTATGTAAAGAATATATCTACTATAATACTGCTCCCTATATACAACAATATAACTACTATAATACTGCTCCTATGTACAAGAATATAACTACTATAATACTGCTCCTATGTACAAGAATATAACTACTATAATACTGCCCCTATGTACAAGAATATAACTACTATAATACTGCTCCTGTGTACAAGAACATAACTACTATAATACTGCCCCCTATGTACAGGAATATAACTACTATAATACTGCCCCCTATGTACAGGAATATAACTACTATAATACTGCCTCTATGTACAAGAATATGACTACTATAATACTGCCACTATATACAAGAATATAACTACTATAATACTGCTCCTATGTACAAGAATATAACTACTATAATACTGCTTCCTATGTACAAGAATATAACTACTATAATACTGCTCCTATGTACAAGAATATAACTACTATAATACCGCTCCTATGTACAAGAATATATCTACTATAATACTGCCCCTATGTACAAGAATATAACTACTATAATACTGCTCCTATGTACAAGAATATAACTACTATAATACTGCCCCTATGTACAAGAATATAGCTACTATAATACTGCTTCCTATGTACAAGAATATAACTACTATAATACTGCCCCTATGTACAAGAATATAACTACTATAATACTGCCCCTATGTACAAGAATATAACTACTATAATACTGCTCATATGTACAAGAATATAACTACTATAATACTGCCCCTATGTACAAGAATATAACTACTATAATACTGCTTCCTATGTACAAGAATATAACTACTATAATACTGCCCCTATGTACAAGAATATAAGTACTATAATACTGCCCCTATGTACAAGAATATAACTACTATAATACTGCTCCTATGTACAAGAATATAACTACTATAATACTGCCCCTATGTACAAGAATATAACTACTATAATACTGCTTCCTATGTACAAGAATATAACTACTATAATACTGCCCCTATGTACAAGAATATAACTACTATAATACTGCTTCCTATGTACAAGAATATAACTACTATAATACTGCCCCTATGTACAAGAATATAACTACTATAATACTGCCCCTATGTACAAGAATATAACTACTATAATACTGCTCCTATGTACAAGAATATAACTACTATAATACTGCCCCTATGTACAAGAATATAACTACTATAATACTGCTTCCTATGTACAAGAACATAACTACTATAATACTGCACCTATGTACAAGAATATAACTACTATAATACTGCTCCTATGTACAAGAATATAACTACTATAATACTGCCCCTATGTACAAGAATATAACTACTATAATACTGCTCCTATGTACAAGAATATAACTACTACAATACTGCTCCTATGTACAAGAATATATCTACTATAATACTGCCCCTATGTACAAGAATATAACTACTATAATACTGCTCCTATGTACAAGAATATAACTACTATAATACTGCCCCTATGTACAAGAATATAGCTACTATAATACTGCTTCCTATGTACAAGAATATAACTACTATAATACTGCCCCTATGTACAAGAATATAACTACTATAATACTGCCCCTATGTACAAGAATATAACTACTATAATACTGCTCCTATGTACAAGAATATAACTACTATAATACTGCCCCTATGTACAAGAATATAACTACTATAATACTGCTTCCTATGTACAAGAATATAACTACTATAATACTGCCCCTATGTACAAGAATATAACTACTATAATACTGCCCCTATGTACAAGAATATAACTACTATAATACTGCTCCTATGTACAAGAATATAACTACTATAATACTGCCCCTATGTACAAGAATATAACTACTATAATACTGCTTCCTATGTACAAGAATATAACTACTATAATACTGCCCATATGTACAAGAATATAACTACTATAATACTGCCCCTATGTACAAGAATATAACTACTATAATACTGCTCCTATGTACAAGAATATAACTACTATAATACTGCCCCTATGTACAAGAATATAACTACTATAATACTGCTTCCTATGTACAAGAATATAACTACTATAATACTGCCCCTATGTACAAGAATATAACTACTATAATACTGCCCCTATGTACAAGAATATAACTACTATAATACTGCTCCTATGTACAAGAATATAACTACTATAATACTGCCCCTATGTACAAGAATATAACTACTATAATACTGCTTCCTATGTACAAGAATATAACTACTATAATACTGCCCCTATGTACAAGAATATAACTACTATAATACTGCCCCTATGTACAAGAATATAACTACTATAATACTGCTCCTATGTACAAGAATATAACTACTATAATACTGCCCCTATGTACAAGAATATAACTACTATAATACTGCTCCTATGTACAAGAATATAACTACTATAATACTGCTCCTATGTACAAGAATATATCTACTATAATACTGCCCCTATGTACAAGAATATAACTACTATAATACTGCTCCTATGTACAAGAATATAACTACTATAATACTGCCCCTATGTACAAGAATATAGCTACTATAATACTGCTTGCTATGTACAAGAATATAACTACTATAATACTGCCCCTATGTACAAGAATATAACTACTATAATACTGCCCCTATGTACAAGAATATAACTACTATAATACTGCTCCTATGTACAAGAATATAACTACTATAATACTGCCCCTATGTACAAGAATATAACTACTATAATACTGCCCCTATTTACAAGAATATAACTACTATAATACTGCCCCTATGTACAAGAATATAACTACTATAATACTGCTTCCTATGTACAGGAATATAACTACTATAATACTGCCCCTATGTACAAGAATATAACTACTATAATACTGCCCCTATGTACAAGAATATAACTACTATAATACTGCTCCTATGTACAAGAATATAACTACTATAATACTGCCCCTATGTACAAGAATATAACTACTATAATACTGCTTCCTATGTACAAGAATATAACTACTATAATACTGCCCCTATGTACAAGAATATAACTACTATAATACTGCCCCTATGTACAAGAATATAACTACTATAATACTGCTCCTATGTACAAGAATATAACTACTATAATACTGCCCCTATGTACAAGAATATAACTACTATAATACTGCTTCCTATGTACAAGAATATAACTACTATAATACTGCCCCTATGTACAAGAATATAACTACTATAATACTGCCCCTATGTACAAGAATATAACTACTATAATACTGCTCCTATGTACAAGAATATAACTACTATAATACTGCCCCTATGTACAAGAATATAACTACTATAATACTGCTTCCTATGTACAAGAATATAACTACTATAATACTGCACCTATGTACAAGAATATAACTACTATAATACTGCTCCTATGTACAAGAATATAACTACTATAATACTGCCCCTATGTACAAGAATATAACTACTATAATACTGCTCCTATGTACAAGAATATAACTACTACAATACTGCTCCTATGTACAAGAATATATCTACTATAATACTGCCCCTATGTACAAGAATATAACTACTATAATACTGCTCCTATGTACAAGAATATAACTACTATAATACTGCCCCTATGTACAAGAATATAGCTACTATAATACTGCTTCCTATGTACAAGAATATAACTACTATAATACTGCCCCTATGTACAAGAATATAACTACTATAATACTGCCCCTATGTACAAGAATATAACTACTATAATACTGCTCCTATGTACAAGAATATAACTACTATAATACTGCCCCTATGTACAAGAATATAACTACTATAATACTGCTTCCTATGTACAAGAATATAACTACTATAATACTGCCCCTATGTACAAGAATATAACTACTATAATACTGCCCCTATGTACAAGAATATAACTACTATAATACTGCTCCTATGTACAAGAATATAACTACTATAATACTGCCCCTATGTACAAGAATATAACTACTATAATACTGCTTCCTATGTACAAGAATATAACTACTATAATGCTGCCCATATGTACAAGAATATAACTACTATAATACTGCCCCTATGTACAAGAATATAACTACTATAATACTGCTCCTATGTACAAGAATATAACTACTATAATACTGCCCCTATGTACAAGAATATAACTACTATAATACTGCTTCCTATGTACAAGAATATAACTACTATAATACTGCCCCTATGTACAAGAATATAACTACTATAATACTGCCCCTATGTACAAGAATATAACTACTATAATACTGCTCCTATGTACAAGAATATAACTACTATAATACTGCCCCTATGTACAAGAATATAACTACTATAATACTGCTTCCTATGTACAAGAATATAACTACTATAATACTGCCCCTATGTACAAGAATATAACTACTATAATACTGCCCCTATGTACAAGAATATAACTACTATAATACTGCTCCTATGTACAAGAATATAACTACTATAATACTGCCCCTATGTACAAGAATATAACTACTATAATACTGCTCCTATGTACAAGAATATAACTACTATAATACTGCTCCTATGTACAAGAATATATCTACTATAATACTGCCCCTATGTACAAGAATATAACTACTATAATACTGCTCCTATGTACAAGAATATAACTACTATAATACTGCCCCTATGTACAAGAATATAGCTACTATAATACTGCTTGCTATGTACAAGAATATAACTACTATAATACTGCCCCTATGTACAAGAATATAACTACTATAATACTGCCCCTATGTACAAGAATATAACTACTATAATACTGCTCCTATGTACAAGAATATAACTACTATAATACTGCCCCTATGTACAAGAATATAACTACTATAATACTGCCCCTATTTACAAGAATATAACTACTATAATACTGCCCCTATGTACAAGAATATAACTACTATAATACTGCTTCCTATGTACAGGAATATAACTACTATAATACTGCCCCTATGTACAAGAATATAACTACTATAATACTGCCCCTATGTACAAGAATATAACTACTATAATACTGCTCCTATGTACAAGAATATAACTACTATAATACTGCCTCTATGTACAAGAATATAACTACTATAATACTGCTTCCTATGTACAAGAATATCACTACTATAATACTGCCCCTATGTACAAGAATATAACTACTATAATACTCCTCCTATGTACAAGAATATAACTACTATAATACTGCCCCTATGTACAAGAATATAACTACTATAATACTGCTTCCTATGTACAAGAATACAACTACTATAATACTGCTCCTATGTACAAGAATATAACTACTATAATACTGCTCCTATGTACAAGAATATAACTACTATAATACTGCCTCTATGTACAAGAATATAATTACTATAATACTGCTCCTATGTACAAGAATATAGCTACTATAATACTGCCCGCTATGTACAGGAATATAACTACTATAATACTGCCCTCTATGTACAAGAATATAACTACTATAATACTGACCCTATGTACAAGAATATAACTACTATAATACTGCTCCTATGTACAAGAATATAACTACTATAATACTGCCCCTATGTACAAGAATATAACTACTATAATACTGCTCCTATGTACAAGAATATAACTACTATAATACTGCCCCTATGTACAAGAATATAACTACTATAATACTGCTCCTATGTACAAGAATATAACTACTATAATACTGCCCCTATGTACAAGAATATAACTACTATAATACTGCCCCTATTTACAAGAATATAACTACTATAATACTGCCCCTATGTACAAGAATATAACTACTATAATACTGCTTCCTATGTACAGGAATATAACTACTATAATACTGCCCCTATGTACAAGAATATAACTACTATAATACTGCCCCTATGTAGAAGAATATAACTACTATAATACTGCTCCTATGTACAAGAATATAACTACTATAATACTGCCTCTATGTACAAGAATATAACTACTATAATACTGCTTCCTATGTACAAGAATATAACTACTATAATACTGCCCCTATGTACAAGAATATAACTACTATAATACTCCTCCTATGTACAAGAATATAACTACTATAATACTGCCCCTATGTACAAGAATATAACTACTATAATACTGCTTCCTATGTACAAGAATATAACTACTATAATACCGCTCCTATGTACAAGAATATATCTACTATAATACTGCCCCTATGTACAAGAATATAACTACTATAATACTGCTCCTATGTACAAGAATATAACTACTATAATACTGCCCCTATGTACAAGAATATAGCTACTATAATACTGCTTCCTATGTACAAGAATATAACTACTATAATACTGCCCCTATGTACAAGAATATAACTACTATAATACTGCCCCTATGTACAAGAATATAACTACTATAATACTGCTCATATGTACAAGAATATAACTACTATAATACTGCCCCTATGTACAAGAATATAACTACTATAATACTGCTTCCTATGTACAAGAATATAACTACTATAATACTGCCCCTATGTACAAGAATATAAGTACTATAATACTGCCCCTATGTACAAGAATATAACTACTATAATACTGCTCCTATGTACAAGAATATAACTACTATAATACTGCCCCTATGTACAAGAATATAACTACTATAATACTGCTTCCTATGTACAAGAATATAACTACTATAATACTGCCCCTATGTACAAGAATATAACTACTATAATACTGCTTCCTATGTACAAGAATATAACTACTATAATACTGCCCCTATGTACAAGAATATAACTACTATAATACTGCCCCTATGTACAAGAATATAACTACTATAATACTGCTCCTATGTACAAGAATATAACTACTATAATACTGCCCCTATGTACAAGAATATAACTACTATAATACTGCTTCCTATGTACAAGAATATAACTACTATAATACTGCACCTATGTACAAGAATATAACTACTATAATACTGCTCCTATGTACAAGAATATAACTACTATAATACTGCCCCTATGTACAAGAATATAACTACTATAATACTGCTCCTATGTACAAGAATATAACTACTACAATACTGCTCCTATGTACAAGAATATATCTACTATAATACTGCCCCTATGTACAAGAATATAACTACTATAATACTGCTCCTATGTACAAGAATATAACTACTATAATACTGCCCCTATGTACAAGAATATAGCTACTATAATACTGCTTCCTATGTACAAGAATATAACTACTATAATACTGCCCCTATGTACAAGAATATAACTACTATAATACTGCCCCTATGTACAAGAATATAACTACTATAATACTGCTCCTATGTACAAGAATATAACTACTATAATACTGCCCCTATGTACAAGAATATAACTACTATAATACTGCTTCCTATGTACAAGAATATAACTACTATAATACTGCCCCTATGTACAAGAATATAACTACTATAATACTGCCCCTATGTACAAGAATATAACTACTATAATACTGCTCCTATGTACAAGAATATAACTACTATAATACTGCCCCTATGTACAAGAATATAACTACTATAATACTGCTTCCTATGTACAAGAATATAACTACTATAATACTGCCCATATGTACAAGAATATAACTACTATAATACTGCCCCTATGTACAAGAATATAACTACTATAATACTGCTCCTATGTACAAGAATATAACTACTATAATACTGCCCCTATGTACAAGAATATAACTACTATAATACTGCTTCCTATGTACAAGAATATAACTACTATAATACTGCCCCTATGTACAAGAATATAACTACTATAATACTGCCCCTATGTACAAGAATATAACTACTATAATACTGCTCCTATGTACAAGAATATAACTACTATAATACTGCCCCTATGTACAAGAATATAACTACTATAATACTGCTTCCTATGTACAAGAATATAACTACTATAATACTGCCCCTATGTACAAGAATATAACTACTATAATACTGCCCCTATGTACAAGAATATAACTACTATAATACTGCTCCTATGTACAAGAATATAACTACTATAATACTGCCCCTATGTACAAGAATATAACTACTATAATACTGCTCCTATGTACAAGAATATAACTACTATAATACTGCTCCTATGTACAAGAATATATCTACTATAATACTGCCCCTATGTACAAGAATATAACTACTATAATACTGCTCCTATGTACAAGAATATAACTACTATAATACTGCCCCTATGTACAAGAATATAGCTACTATAATACTGCTTGCTATGTACAAGAATATAACTACTATAATACTGCCCCTATGTACAAGAATATAACTACTATAATACTGCCCCTATGTACAAGAATATAACTACTATAATACTGCTCCTATGTACAAGAATATAACTACTATAATACTGCCCCTATGTACAAGAATATAACTACTATAATACTGCCCCTATTTACAAGAATATAACTACTATAATACTGCCCCTATGTACAAGAATATAACTACTATAATACTGCTTCCTATGTACAGGAATATAACTACTATAATACTGCCCCTATGTACAAGAATATAACTACTATAATACTGCCCCTATGTACAAGAATATAACTACTATAATTCTGCTCCTATGTACAAGAATATAACTACTATAATACTGCCCCTATGTACAAGAATATAACTACTATAATACTGCTTCCTATGTACAAGAATATAACTACTATAATACTGCCCCTATGTACAAGAATATAACTACTATAATACTGCCCCTATGTACAAGAATATAACTACTATAATACTGCTCCTATGTACAAGAATATAACTACTATAATACTGCCCCTATGTACAAGAATATAACTACTATAATACTGCTTCCTATGTACAAGAATATAACTACTATAATACTGCCCCTATGTACAAGAATATAACTACTATAATACTGCCCCTATGTACAAGAATATAACTACTATAATACTGCTCCTATGTACAAGAATATAACTACTATAATACTGCCCCTATGTACAAGAATATAACTACTATAATACTGCTTCCTATGTACAAGAATATAACTACTATAATACTGCCCCTATGTACAAGAATATAACTACTATAATACTGCTCCTATGTACAAGAATATAACTACTACAATACTGCTCCTATGTACAAGAATATATCTACTATAATACTGCCCCTATGTACAAGAATATAACTACTATAATACTGCTCCTATGTACAAGAATATAACTACTATAATACTGCCCCTATGTACAAGAATATAGCTACTATAATACTGCTTCCTATGTACAAGAATATAACTACTATAATACTGCCCCTATGTACAAGAATATAACTACTATAATACTGCCCCTATGTACAAGAATATAACTACTATAATACTGCTCCTATGTACAAGAATATAACTACTATAATACTGCCCCTATGTACAAGAATATAACTACTATAATACTGCTTCCTATGTACAAGAATATAACTACCATAATACTGCCCCTATGTACAAGAATATAACTACTATAATACTGCCCCTATGTACAAGAATATAACTACTATAATACTGCTCCTATGTACAAGAATATAACTACTATAATACTGCCCCTATGTACAAGAATATAACTACTATAATACTGCTTCCTATGTACAAGAATATAACTACTATAATACTGCCCATATGTACAAGAATATAACTACTATAATACTGCCCCTATGTACAAGAATATAACTACTATAATACTGCTCCTATGTACAAGAATATAACTACTATAATACTGCCCCTATGTACAAGAATATAACTACTATAATACTGCCCCTATGTACAAGAATATAACTACTATAATACTGCCCCTATGTACAAGAATATAACTACTATAATACTGCTCCTATGTACAAGAATATAACTACTATAATACTGCCCCTATGTACAAGAATATAACTACTATAATACTGCTTCCTATGTACAAGAATATAACTACTATAATACTGCCCCTATGTACAAGAATATAACTACTATAATACTGCCCCTATGTACAAGAATATAACTACTATAATACTGCTCCTATGTACAAGAATATAACTACTATAATACTGCCCCTATGTACAAGAATATAACTACTATAATACTGCTCCTATGTACAAGAATATAACTACTATAATACTGCTCCTATGTACAAGAATATATCTACTATAATACTGCCCCTATGTACAAGAATATAACTACTATAATACTGCTCCTATGTACAAGAATATAACTACTATAATACTGCCCCTATGTACAAGAATATAGCTACTATAATACTGCTTGCTATGTACAAGAATATAACTACTATAATACTGCCCCTATGTACAAGAATATAACTACTATAATACTGCCCCTATGTACAAGAATATAACTACTATAATACTGCTCCTATGTACAAGAATATAACTACTATAATACTGCCCCTATGTACAAGAATATAACTACTATAATACTGCCCCTATTTACAAGAATATAACTACTATAATACTGCCCCTATGTACAAGAATATAACTACTATAATACTGCTTCCTATGTACAGGAATATAACTACTATAATACTGCCCCTATGTACAAGAATATAACTACTATAATACTGCCCCTATGTACAAGAATATAACTACTATAATACTGCTCCTATGTACAAGAATATAACTACTATAATACTGCCTCTATGTACAAGAATATAACTACTATAATACTGCTTCCTATGTACAAGAATATAACTACTATAATACTGCCCCTATGTACAAGAATATAACTACTATAATACTCCTCCTATGTACAAGAATATAACTACTATAATACTGCCCCTATGTACAAGAATATAACTACTATAATACTGCTTCCTATGTACAAGAATACAACTACTATAATACTGCTCCTATGTACAAGAATATAACTACTATAATACTGCTCCTATGTACAAGAATATAACTACTATAATACTGCCTCTATGTACAAGAATATAATTACTATAATACTGCTCCTATGTACAAGAATATAGCTACTATAATACTGCCCGCTATGTACAGGAATATAACTACTATAATACTGCCCTCTATGTACAAGAATATAACTACTATAATACTGACCCTATGTACAAGAATATAACTACTATAATACTGCTCCTATGTACAAGAATATAACTACTATAATACTGCCCCTATGTACAAGAATATAACTACTATAATACTGCTCCTATGTACAAGAATATAACTACTATAATACTGCCCCTATGTACAAGAATATAACTACTATAATACTGCTCCTATGTACAAGAATATAACTACTATAATACTGCCCCTATGTACAAGAATATAACTACTATAATACTGCCCCTATTTACAAGAATATAACTACTATAATACTGCCCCTATGTACAAGAATATAACTACTATAATACTGCTTCCTATGTACAGGAATATAACTACTATAATACTGCCCCTATGTACAAGAATATAACTACTATAATACTGCCCCTATGTAGAAGAATATAACTACTATAATACTGCTCCTATGTACAAGAATATAACTACTATAATACTGCCTCTATGTACAAGAATATAACTACTATAATACTGCTTCCTATGTACAAGAATATAACTACTATAATACTGCCCCTATGTACAAGAATATAACTACTATAATACTCCTCCTATGTACAAGAATATAACTACTATAATACTGCCCCTATGTACAAGAATATAACTACTATAATACTGCTTCCTATGTACAAGAATACAACTACTATAATACTGCTCCTATGTACAAGAATATAACTACTATAATACTGCTCCTATGTACAAGAATATAACTACTATAATACTGCCTCTATGTACAAGAATATAATTACTATAATACTGCTCCTATGTACAAGAATATAGCTACTATAATACTGCCCGCTATGTACAGGAATATAACTACTATAATACTGCCCTCTATGTACAAGAATATAACTACTATAATACTGCCCCTATGTACAAGAATATAACTACTATAATACTGCTCCTATGTACAAGAATATAACTACTATAATACTGCCCCTATGTACAAGAATATAACTACTATAATACTGCTCCTATGTACAAGAATATAACTACTATAATACTGCCCCTATGTACAAGAATATAACTACTATAATACTGCTCCTATGTACAAGAATATAACTACTATAATACTGCCCCTATGTACAAGAATATAACTACTATAATACTCCTCCTATGTACAAGAATATAACTACTATAATACTCCTCCTATGTACAAGAATATAACTACTGTAATACTGCTCCTATGTACAAGAATATAACTACTATAATACTGCTCCTATGTACAGTATTATAACCTTATTCCAGATGCTGCAAATTATGAAAAGCTGCAGCAGTCTTGTGAGTTTGGAAGTTCATCATCACAAAACATCTGCTTCTCCAGTCACCTGACCGCTGCAACTAATCACAACCTGCAGCAGCCTTGCTGCTGTTTAAAAGGTGACGTCTCCTCTTCCAGCGCCAGGTCACATTGCACCTCGCACTGAATTTAGTGAGTACATGGTAGGTGATTGTCACTTAGTTTGGAATTTCTTTCCGCTTGAAGTCCTTGTGGAACTTTTCTTTTTGCCCATATAATGCCTTCAAGGATCTGAAGAAGTAATGTCATGTCACAACTACAGGTCCTTCTCAAAAAATTAGCATATAGTGTTAAATTTCATTATTTACCATAATGTAATGATTACAATTAAACTTTCATATATTATAGATTCATTATCCACCAACTGAAATTTGTCAGGTCTTTTATTGTTTTAATACTGATGATTTTGGCATACAACTCCTGATAACCCAAAAAACCTGTCTCAATAAATTAGCATATTTCACCCATCCAATCAAATAAAAGTGTTTTTTAATAACAAACAAAAAAACCAACAAATAATAATGTTCAGTTATGCACTCAATACTTGGTCGGGAATCTTTTGGCAGAAATGACTGCTTCAATGCGGCGTGGCATGGAGGCAATCAGCCTGTGACACTGCTGAGATGTTATGGAGGCCCAGGATGCTTCAATAGCGGCCTTAAGCTCATCCAGAGTGTTGGGTCTTGCGTCTCTCAACTTTCTCTTCACAATATCCCACAGATTCTCTATGGGGTTCAGGTCAGGAGAGTTGGCAGGCCAATTGAGCACAGTAATACCATGGTCAGTAAACCATTTACCAGTGGTTTTGGCACTGTGAGCAGGTGCCAGGTCGTGCTGAAAAATGAAATCTTCATCTCCATAAAGCATTTCAGCCGATGGAAGCATGAAGTGCTCCAAAATCTCCTGATAGCTAGCTGCATTGACCCTGCCCTTGATGAAACACAGTGGACCAACACCAGCAGCTGACATGGCACCCCACACCATCACAGACTGTGGGTACTTGACACTGGACTTCAGGCATTTTGGCATTTCCTTCTCCCCAGTCTTCCTCCAGACTCTGGCACCTTGATTTCCGAATGACATGCAAAATTTGCTTTCATCAGAAAAAAGTACTTGGGACCACTTAGCAACAGTCCAGTGCTGCTTCTCTGTAGCCCAGGTCAGGCGCCTCTGCCGCTGTTTATGGTTCAAAAGTGGCTTTACCTGGGGAATGCGGCACCTGTAGCCCATTTCCTGCACACGCCTGTGCACGGTGGCTCTGGATGTTTCCACACCAGACTCAGTCCACTGCTTCCTCAGGTTTCCCAAGGTCTGGAATCGGTCCTTCTCCACAATCTTCCTCAGGGTCCGGTCTCCTCTTCTCGTTGTACAGCGTTTTCTGCCACATTGTTTCCTTCCAACAGACTTACCATTGAGGTGCCTTGATGCAGCACTCTGGGAACAGCCTATTTGTTGAGAAATTTCTTTCTGGGTCTTAAAGTACCGTCACACTTAGCGACGCTGCAGCGATACCGACAACGATCCGGATCGCTGCAGCGTCGCTGTTTGGTCGCTGGAGAGCTGTCACACAGACCGCTCTCCAGCGACCAACGATCCCGAGGTCCCCAGTAACCAGGGTAAACATCGGGTAACTAAGCGCAGGGCCGCGCTTAGTAACCCGATGTTTACCCTGGTTACCATCCTAAAAAGTAAAAAAACAAACGCTACATACTTACCTACCGCTGTCTGTCCTCGGCGCTCTGCTTCTCTGGTCTGGCTGTGAGCGCCGGGCAGCCAGAAAGCAGAGCGGTGACGTCACCGCTCTGCTTTCCGGCTGACCGACGCTCACAGCCAGAGCAGGAGGAGAGCAGAGCACAGCGCTGGAGGACAGACGGCTGTAGGTAAGTATGTAGTGTTTGTTTTTTTACTTTTAGGATGGTAACCAGGGTAAACATCGGGTTACTAAGCGCGGCCCTGCGCTTAGTTACCCGATGTTTACCCTGGTTACCAGTGAAGACATCGCTGAATCGGTGTCACACACGCCGATTCAGCGATGTCTGTGGGGAGTCCAGCGACGAAATAAAGTTCTGGACTTTCTTCCCCGACCAGCGATCTCCCAGCAGGGGCCTGATCGCTGCTGCCTGTCACACTGGACGATATCGCTAGCGAGGACGCTGCAACGTCACGGATCGCTAGCGATATCGTCTAGTGTGACAGTACCTTTACCCTCTTGCTTGAGGGTGTCAATGATGGCCTTCTTGACATCTGTCAGGTCGCTAGTCTTACCCATGATGGGGGTTTTGAGTAATGAACCAGGCAGGGAGTTTATAAAAGCCTCAGGTATCTTTTGCATGTGTTTAGAGTTAATTAGTTGATTCAGAAGATTAGGGTAATAGGTCGTTTAGAGAACCTTTTCTTGATATGCTAATTTATTGAGACAGGTTTTTTGGGTTATCAGGAGTTGTATGCCAAAATCATCAGTATTAAAACAATAAAAGACCTGACAAATTTCAGTTGGTGGATAATGAATCTATAATATATGAAAGTTTAAATGTAATCATTACATTATGGTAAATAATAAAATTTAACACTATATGCTAATTTTTTGAGAAGGACCTGTAATTATTTTTTTCCCTTGATTTGTTCTTGAAGCTTACAAAGAAAAACTAAATTGTCTTTGGGAAGACGAAATCCTCCAACGGTGTTTTGTGTGAGGTTGCACCTAAATCGTCCTGTCGTCTCTACTCAATCAAAGTGACTACCTTGTGCTTCTATCTAATTCCCAGAAGAAGAAAAATATACAGAAAATGTGTATAAATGTATATGATCATTAGCAGCCATTCAGACTGGAGCCGCTGCTTCACAAGATAAATGACATTAATCAACAGGATGCCTTCAGACCTCATGGCTAGTCATTTGTTACGTTAATTGGGCCACTTAAAAAAGAAAAATTCTGGCAATGTGTGAAAATCTTTGACAGTCCAAACCAGAAGGCATGCTAATTACCATCTATGTTCAGTTCCCGCACCCCTCGTAACGTTTCTTCCAAAAGCCAAAAATGATCTTGATTCCAAGGTGGCTGGGGAACGGTCGAAAAATGCAAAATTCACACGGCAAAAAAAGTGTCACTACGTGCATCCCTTGTAGGCTCATTGTTCTAGAGGGGTTGTCAAGAATTAAAAATGGCTACTTTCTTCTACAAAACCTTTCTATAAGTCATGTATAATTTTGGGGCTGGGCCCCATTTTCTTCAATGGACAACGATGTCACTGTTTTTCGGGAAAAAAAAAGGCAGCCATGTTTTTCTAATTTGGACAGCCCCTTTAAATAGATTTTTTTATAAAATAGACACTCATTAACTTTTATCTGAAAGTTGAAAAACATGTCTAGAGCAGTTTTTCAGAACGGAAGGTCCATAAACGTGAAATTGATAGAAACTAATGAATGATATAGGAACTATTGCTGTTTTTTTAGAAATTTTATCATTAGCAGTATTTTTTTTCGATCACTTTACTTTTTTTTAGTTTTTTGTATTTGCTGATATTATTTTTGGGTGGAGAAAATTCATCAAAATGGCCCACATGGTTCATGAATTTTTCCATAAGTAAAAAATTGTCTTTAACTTTTTTTGCAACTTTGCAGAGCAAAAAATTGCAAAAATTGCTTAAACAATCCTGCTGTACATAAATTCACTCTAGGGGTAGGAGACATGGACTGAAGTGCATTTGCAACAAATTTTGCAAATTTTTAAAAAATCACAAATTAAGAAAAAATGGAAATACCACTTTAAGGACTTGTCACTTGCCATAATTATATGAGTTTTTTTTAATCTGGTGTAAATGCCACTGTTCTCCTGAATATGGCAATGCTTTTATTTTGTTCCTGCTCCTCTCCATCTCTAAAATATAACCCATTATTTCCTGTATGTAAATTTAGTCTTTTAAGCTGACTGGGCGTGGTCTTCAACTCTTCTCTAAAGGAGTTTTTCTTGACAATGATCTCTGATTGGCTTAAAAAAACTAGATTTTTGTACAGGGAAAAGGGGGTCATATCTCAGGAACCGAGAGGCACAAGAACAAAAGAAAGACAGCGCCAAATTCAGGAGAACAGTGGTATTTACACCAGATTACAAAAATACATATTTGTGGTAAAATACCGGTCCTCTTTTAGGATTAGTGACTCATAAAAAAATAAACCCTTAACTTCTCAAAGAACCCACATTTCATGCTTTGTTTGGCCACCATTTTTCCTCTCATGGTTGACCACTGATGATAAAACACAACCAGAAGAACAAAAGAGTCAAAACAAGTGTCCAAAACTGTTATTATCATTGACTATAGTATCTCGAGAGGAAAGACGACCACCGAACTTGTGATGGGCCACTCTTAGTCTGAAGGGTCTGAGATTTCTCGGCCACTTTTCATTCCAAGCTCTTTTAGGAGGGGTAGTGAAAGAGATTATAGGCCTCTTCGCCTTCTGCTAGTAGACCGGGGAAAGATGCCTTCATGAGTTGAGCCACTTCTTAATTCAGAAGACCTTACAGAATTTAACTGGTCCGCCCCATGGTGCAGCCTTTAATTTTAACGATTACAATATTTTTCAAAAATTGACCAATGCATATATTGATCCTTGATTGGAACAATTTCCATCCGTCAAGTCACTTTTTGCACACACCATTTATGAACGGCATGTCTATCCATCTGGGAACAGGAACTTTTTTCACCTATGGCCTCTAATATACGTAGACATATTTTAATCTCAATTTTCAGCTATAGATGAAGATGGGGCGGGATCTTTGAACTTGTGCTTGTAAACCGTTTCCTGTATTGAAGTCGTCCTATAACTTCTTAGCGCTCTATAAAATTTGACATCTGTCACTGCAGGAAAGCGTTAACCTACAAATCCCAAATGCCTGTGAAAACTATTCACCCTGCGGTGAGGAGGATTACCACGCGCTGATTTCCGACAGTATAAATGTAACATATAGCCTAATGATCTACTGCAATATTTAACAATACAACAGACTCTGTCAAATGCCTAACAGCTCTCTGTACCTGAGACAGTGTGATGGGCGTCTGCGGTCGACTCTCTAATGAGACTAATTAAAGCTGATTCTTATTTCCTTAACTTGGTTTGAAGCAATTTAGTATTGCAGGTGGAGTAGACTTTATTGCTGCACTAGATTATTTACAGAAATGACATGGACTCGCTCATACTACCATATTCTGACTCCGAAGAACCACTGCTGTAGTAAGGCATCCATAGACGTTTATGGGGCAGTGCTTAATGGGGTCCAGCAAACCCCTCAATGATTATTTTACATTCTTCAGCCAAATGAGAGTTTTGGTTGATATCTAAGGCGTTATCCAGGACTAAATTATGTTTTTACTGGGAGCCAAAAAGTTTTAAAATGTTCAATGCAGCAACTGTTCAGAGCAGTCGCTGACCGCTCCTGCTGGCGATTCAGCTGAACAGAGCAGCTCTTCTTCCAGGCTGCTTTGTCGACAGGGCGCGACAGCCTGCTTCCTGCAGTTAGGTACAGGGGATGTGCCGTTGAGTAATTTCTCATGGCCAAGCCGTAAGACGGGATAATCAGGATTCTGAGGTCAAAAGCCAGAAAGGTACGTCATAAACAGAAGTAGGAGACAAAGGTGTGGTCAGGTAACGTTCCAAGGTCAGAATGCAAAGAGGATAGCAGATCAGAGCAGAAGAGGTTAAACAGATGGATGGTCAGAACGAGGTCCAAGGTCAGGCACCAAAAGATCTACAAACAGAACGCAAGGCACAGAGAGACAAACCACACAGTAGTTGAATGTACATCTAGCAGAAGTACGCGAGTAACAGCTCAGTTAAGTAGCATGGCAATCACCTGGGACAATGAACACCTGGAGACAGCCAGCGCCTCCCAGTCTCAGATTGCAAGGCCAGGCTGTCAATTAAAACACTGACAGTTTAGCACACCACTGCACCATACTGGACAACTGAGCTGTCAGTAACTGCATCCAAAACACACTGAGGTGTGAAACCATGACAGGTAACCTGCTGTCAATCAGCATGACGTCGGCAGTCATGCCCCATGAAACAGATCAGATTGGAAAATAAGCCACTTTTGTGATGTTAGCTGAAGCCGCAGGATCGCCAGCAGGAGCAGTCAGTGGCTGCTCTGTGCTGGCAGAGATCTGTACTGGGTACAACAGGCAGGTCATTAATGGCTACCTATCTGTTATTTCCTAGGCCCATAGAAAAAAAATATAGTCCCAAATAACCCATTTAAAAATGCAAATACTGTGCATGCATTTCTCTAAATCAACCCTGTAAATACATAAACTATAAGGCAACTTGGACTTAATGTAATAACTCAAGATGTGCAACATCAGATGATGATGACTTTAAAAGAAAAAAAAAAGAAGTACTTTTGGGATACTCTATTAAGACATGTTTATGCCATAGGTAGATGATGTGGCCGCCAAGTGGTTGTGATGGGAGTTACACCCTGTTAATATGCACCATAACATGATTTTGTATTGCATTTGTTTAGTGAGACATTTGTATCCTATATGAAATTTACAGAAAGTTTAGGGTGGACACATCCGTGCTGTATTTAAAATTAGTTTTCATTGCCATGTAAACTGCTAGAAAGGCTGTGTCATAAAATGTCCCATAGGAGAAAGCCTGTTCCTGTTCTCAGCCTCTATTAGGGTGTTTTTTCCCCTCTATATGACTGCAGACATCGTATGATTGGGCAAGCTTATGCAGGGGAAAAAGTACACGCCCCCATAAACATATAATATCTCTTAATGCCCCCTTGGTTGAAAAGGTTAGAAGTTAGAAATTTAATTTTTCAAGCTAAAATCTCCACAATGGAGATGAAAAAAAAATCTGTTTTATTCAGCTCTGCAGCCGCTATTCCATAATGTGGCCCGTTTTACATGCTCAAACAACTGAAATGTCCACTTTAAGAAAATATTTTTAACAAATATATATGTGTCTATAAAACTCCCATAAATATTAATTGTTTTTTTCTGTGTGGTAAATCTCAGTGACCTTTCAACCAATAAACCCTGAGCTCGTCCCATCTGCCATTTTACATTATAATCAATTGCAATAACTCCACTTTCCCCATATGGACGCTGCCACTGGAACTGGCTCATTAAACCCTGATCAAATATTCCACCATTTTCCTTGTTTCTCATTCATGGCCTTTAATCAGCAACTAATTCTCAGACATTACAATACTGAACCAATATCACAAGGAAATACACAGTGTAAATGGTCTCTTAATGTATTCATCAATTCCCCAATTAATCCCCCAATCAAGCTGTCAATCAAACTATTTACCCATTAACTACTCCGATAAAGTAGTCCCAACAAACACAGCTGATGTTTTGTGGTCTCCCGGATAATATATTGTTATTTTGTGATGGAGGGAGGTAACAAAATCCAATATCTCATTAAATGGGGGGAAATTGGATGAATTTTGGAACATACTGAACCTCCATTTTACTGCTCTGTATCATAATGAAAGGAGTATGACTAACTTTTCATCAAAGATGGCTGTTATTGTATCCATAAGTTCCCATCATGTAACAATATTTGTTATAAAGGGAAGATATGAAGGTGAAATTGTTTTTTAAAGGGGCATATTGACTTTTGCAAACATCAAATTGTTGCTTCTTTAGTGCAAAATTTAATAAGCAAATTTATATATCTATATAATTATTATTTTGCATGACGCTGATTACACTGGTGACTGATGGCAGTATATCCAATACAGGGAGAAACTATTGGGCACTGGGGGAGGGGCCGGATGTTATAGACCAGGGGAAGGGGCCGGATGTTGTAGACTGGGCAGAGAGGCCAGATGTTGTACACTGGGGAGAGAGGCCGGATGTTGTACACTGGGGAGAGAGGCCGGATGTTGTACACTGGGGAGAGAGGCCGGATGTTGCACACTGGGGAGAGAGGCCGGATGTTGTACACTGGGGAGAGAGGCCGGATGTTGTACACCGGGGAGAGAGGCTGGATGTTGTACACTGGGGAGAGAGGCCGGATGTTGCACACTGGGGAGAGAGGCCGGATGTTGTACACTGGGGAGAGAGGCCGGATGTTGTACACCGGGGAGAGAGGCTGGATGTTGCACACTAGGGAGAGAGGCCGGATGTTGCACACTGGGGAGAGAGGCCGGATGTTGTACACTGGGGAGAGAGGCCGGATGTTCTACACTGGGGAGAGAGGCCGGATGTTGTACACTGGGGAGAGAGGCCGGATGTTGTACACTGAGGAGAGAGGCCAGATGTTGTACACTGGGGGGAGAGGCCGGATGTTGTACACCGGGGAGAGAGGCTGGATGTTGTACACTGGGGAGAGAGGCTGGATGTTCTACACTGGGGAGAGAGGCCGGATGTTGTACACTGGGGAGAGAGGCCGGATGTTGTACACCGGGGAGAGAGGCCAAATGTTGTACACTGGGGAGAGAAGCCGGATGTTGTACACCGGGGAGAGAGGCCGGATGTTGCACACTAGGGAGAGAGGCCGGATGTTGTACACTGAGGAGAGAGGCCAGATGTTGTACACTGGGGGGAGAGGCCGGATGTTGTACACTGGGGAGAGAGGCCGGATGTTGTACACTGGGGAGAGAGGCCGGATGTTGTACACCGGGGAGAGAGGCCGGATGTTGTACACTGGGGAGAGAGGCCGGATGTTGTACACTGGGGAGAGAGGCCGGATGTTGTACACTGGGTGAGGGGCCGGATGTTCTACACTGGGGAGGGAGGCCGGATGTTGTACACCAGGGGAGGGGCCGGATGTTATAGACCAGGGGAAGGGGCTGGATGTTGTACACTGGTGAGAGAGGCCGGATGTTGTACACTGGGGAGAGAGGCCGGATTTTGCACACTGGGGAGAGAGGCCGGATGTTGTACACTGGGGAGAGAGGGCGGATGTTGTACACTGGGGAGAGAGGGCGGATGTTGTACACTGGGGAGAGAGGCCGGATATTGCACACTGGGGAGAGAGGCTGGATGTTGTACACTGGGGAGAGAGGCCGGATGTTGTACACTGGGGAGAGAGGCCGGATATTGCACACTGTGGAGAGAGACCGGATGTTGTACACTGGGGAGAGAGGGCGGATGTTACACACTGGGGAGAGAGGCTGGATGTTGTACACTGGGTGAGGGGCCGGATGTTGCACACTGGGGAGAGAGGCCGGATGTTGTACACTGGGGAGAGAGGCCGGATGTTGTACACCAGGGGAGGGGCCGGATGTTATAGACCAGGGGAAGGGGCTGGATGTTGTACATTGGGAGAAGGGGCTGGATGTTATAGACCAGGTGAAGGGGCTGGATGTTGTACACTGGGAAGAGAGGCTGGATGTTGTACACTGGGGAGAGATGCCGGATGTTGCACACTGGGGAGAGAGGCCAGATGTTGTACACCGGGGAGAGAGGCCAGATGTTGCACACTGGGAAGAGAGGCCGGATGTTGTACACTGGGGAGAGATGCCGGATGTTGTACACTGGGGAGAGAGGCTGGATGTTGTACACTGGGGAGAGAGGCTGGATGTTGTACACTGGGAAGAGAGGCCGGATGTTGTACACTGGGGAGAGAGGCCGGATGTTGTACACTGGGGAGAGAGGCCGGATGTTCTACACTGGGGAGAGAGGCCGGATGTTGTACACTGGGGAGAGAGGCCAGATGTTGCACACTGGGGAGAGAGGCCGGATGTTGTACACTGGGGAGAGAGGCTGGATGTTGTACACTGGGAAGAGAGGCCGGATGTTGTACACTGGGGAGAGAGGCCGGATGTTGTACACCGGGGAGAGAGGCCAGATGTTGCACACTGGGGAGAGAGGCCGGATGTTGCACACTGGGGAGAGAGGCCAGATGTTGTACACCGGGGAGAGAGGCCAGATGTTGCACACTGGGGAGAGAGGCCGGATGTTGTACACTGGGGAGAGAGGCTGGATGTTGTACACTGGGAAGAGAGGCCGGATGTTGTACACTGGGGAGAGAGGCCGGATGTTGCACACTGGGGAGAGAGGCCGGATGTTGCACACTGGGGAGAGAGGACGGATGTTGCACACTGGGGAGAGAGGCCGGATGTTGTACACTGGGTGAGGGGCCGGATGTTGTACCCCGGGGAGAGAGGCCGGATGTTGTACACTGGGTGAGGGGCCGGATGTTGCACACTGGGGAGAGAGGCCGGATTTTGTACACTGGGTGAGGGGCCAGATATTGTACACCAGGAGAGGGGCCGGATGTTGTACACTGGGGAGAGAGGCCGAATGTTTTACACTGGGGAGGGGCTGAATGTTGTACTTCGGAAGGAGGGGCCGGATGTTGTACACAGGAGAGGGGCCAGATGTTGTACATTGGGGGAGGGTCCAGATATTGTACACTGGGGAGGGTCCAGATATTGTACACCAGGGGAGGAGCTGGATGTTGTACACCGGGAGGGGGGGCCAGATGTTGTACACAGGAGAGGGGCCGGATATTGTACACCGGTGGAGGGGCCAGATGTTGTACATTGGGTGAGGGCCAGATGTTGTACACCAGGAGGAGGGGCTGGATGTTGTACTTTGGGTGAGGGTCGGATGTTGTACACCAGGAGTAGGGGCTGGATGTTGTACATTGGGTGAGGGGCCGGATATTGTACACCGGAGGAGGGGCTGGATGTTGTACACAGGGAAGGGGCCAGATGTTGTACACTGGGGGAGGGAACAGATGTTGTACACTGGGGAAGGGGTCAGATGTTGTACACTGGGGGAGGAGCGAGGGAACAGATGTTATACCCCAGGGGCAATGGGACTGAAAGAACTTCTTGCATTCAATGCTTGAGACTACTACTCAATACTTTTCTCCATATAGAGTGCACTGGAGCAATAAAAATGGATGCAAAAACAAATAGCCGTTTTTTCTAATAAAATATATTAAAGAACTCAAATTAATGAAAGCATTTTCTATTTTAATAGACTTTATGTTGGTACTATCAGGAAAATACATTCTCTTCTTAAGAGGAATAAGCAATGCCAATATAGCAGGCGTCAGTCACCAGTGTAATCGGGGTCACCCAAAGAAAACAGGGTCCTCGGAGCTCATAAAAGAGGCCACGCAGTCACGTCTGGTGCGATGGAAAAGGAATCCGCTAAAACAGCTTTCAAATTCCCCTAAAGAGAAGGCAAGCGAGCCAGCGCTGGCCAACAGCACCTCATTAATCATCTATAAGCTGAGTTTATGCTCTTCTGTCAACTGTCACTTAGCAAAGTATGTAAATCAGTCCAACAGTAGCAATCTTGGTAGACGTTAGTCAGGTCCAGACACGCCAGTCCTACGGCAGAAAAGCACATTGCCTGCCCTGCTAATGATGGCACCCGAGAAGAGGGCACTGGCGTAAATTACTCAGGACCTGATAATTAGTATAGAGTAATATGCACTAATTAGCTTGTGTTATTTTCTTATAACCTGATGGCTCATTGTAAATAATTAAAGAGTTACTAAACTTGTATCATTATATTTTTTCATATTTGATTGCCCTTTTAATATCAAGTAAAGTGGTGGAGGTCAGTGCCTGGTGACCCTAACTGATCGCTCAAAAAAACCTCCGAGAGGTGTGTAGATCAAGCTCCTGCCTATGCATAGAGCAAAGTATGGCGCATAGTCTTTGTAGCCACCTCTTTTGAATAGCTTGACTGCTGGACCAGGATACATTATGGTGGCCTGTTAGCAAAATCCTCAACAGGCTGCAGTTGACATCATATCATGGCACAAACATCTCCTAACAGATTACCAACAATGTCGTTTCTTGTTTTTGTCTCACTCCCCCGAGGATAGCTTGAGCCAAGGTAAGAACGGAAGGACACACCGGACATGTCGGGCCGATTGTGCTCATCACACCCTGATCAAAGATTTATCAGAGTTTTTTTCGGATGTGAAGAAGATGGAAAAAAAACTTCGCTATCTTCTCCATTCTGCCAGTCCGTGAAAATCGTCGTCATCTGAGTGCAGTCCAATGTTTTCCACGGACTCATTGACTTGCGTGGCCAATTGTGATCCACATATCAGATGCAAATTGTGCAAGTGGCCATTTTTTTCTTGGACAGAACCTGTCATAGGACATAAAATAACTTTGGTCCGAGTACGATCCAATATTTTGTCGTTTCGCCCTCTGACCCATAATACTGCACGAGTCCTAACTCTCAATTATTCTTCGGCGGTCGTAGATTTTTTAAGGATGTACTAACTTTACTTTACTTTAAGTTGCAGTGTGGTTCTAACTTTGCATTTAAAAAAGAAAATGTATCTTTATACGGCCTAGAAATTAATCAAATTGAGCTAAAATTGCTCCTTAAATTTGTAGAAGACAGTGAGGTCTGGGAGTTAAAACCCTCCAGACTCCTCTTTTCTTCCCTAAAAAAAAAAGAAAGAAAAACAAGGACGGTCTGGAAGCTTGATGCGTGCATTGTTGTTCATAATTTCCATCAATTTTGATCAAGTGGTATGGATCACTGCTGGCAAGACCATATAGAAATGACTGAAGTCGAGAAAGAGCTAAAGAAAATGCTGTGTTCTAGGTTATGGTAATCTCCGAGGTCAGGATGCATTAGGATGTATTGACAGACACAATGGCCGCTATGTGCTAAGTATCCTAATTCGGATTATCAGAAAAAATAGAAACTTTCCATGTTTTTTGTAATTTTCCATAATTTACCATTTTCCTTGATAGTGACATGCTCGACAGAAACTGATACCGGGATTATTCTGCCGTTTTTTTATGAATCGTTCTTGGCATTTGTCACATCAGATTGGTCCTGGAAGTCATGCATTCAGCATAATTTTTTAATCCAGTTTTCCCGCTATATAGTTATGCAAGAACAAATTTCATAGCCTTATATTTAATAATTTGGATTATGCCATGTGCACTTAGATGTAAACTATTTCCAAGAGAGGGATGTTTGTGATTTTTGTGAAATACGTTGGTCATGGCCACATTGGTCCTACACCATGGTCAATCCGGTCTTGATTCATGGTTATGTCGGTCTTAAGGGCATTATAAAAAGTTTGGAAGCTATCCCCTATCCATTGTATAAAGAAAAAGTCATGACTGCCGGAAGTCCGACTTCTGAGACCCTCACAGATTCCAAGAAACAGTGTGATTGAGCAATGGTTAATCCTGCACTTTCTGCTACTTTTATTTTTTTAATAGGTGGTGGCCCGATTCTAACGCATCGGGTATTCTAGAATATGCATGTCCACCTAGTATATTGCACAGCCCACGTAGTATATTGCACAGCCCAAGTAGTATATTGCCCAGCCACGTAGTATATTGCCCAACCACGTAGTATATTGCCCAGCCACATAGTATATTGCCCAGCCTCGTAGTATATTGCCCAGCCACGTAGTATATTGCCCAGCCTCGTAGTATATTGCCCAGTCACATAGTATATTGCCCAGTCACATAGTATATTGCCCAGCCACGTAGTATATTGCCCAGCCACGTAGTATATTGCCCAGTCACGTAGTATATTGCCCAGCCACGTAGTATATTGCCCAGTCACGTAGTATATTGCCCAGTCACGTAGTATATTGCCCAGTCACGTAGTATATTGCCCAGTCACGTAGTATATTGCCTAGTCACGTAGTATATTGCCCAGCCACGTAGTATATTGCCCAGTCACGTAGTATATTGCCCAGTCACGTAGTATATTGGCCAGCTATGTAGTATATTGCCCAGTCACGTAGTATATTGCCCAGTCACGTAGTATATTGCCCAGTCACATAGTATATTGCCCAGTCACGTAGTATATTGCCCAGTCACGCAGTATATTGCCCAGTCACGTAGGATATTGCCAGTTACGTAGTATATTGCCCAGCCACGTAGTATATTGCCCAGTCACGTAGTATATTGCCCAGCCACGTAGTATATTGCCCAGTCACGTAGTATATTGTCCAGTCACGTAGTATATTGGCCAGTCATGTAGGTATATAACACTGCCCACGCAGTATTTAGCAGTGCGTGCACCATATTCCAGTCACGTAGTATATTGCCCAGCCACGTAGTATATTGCCCAGCAACCTAGTATTCAGCACAGAGCCACGTAGTATATTGCCCAGTCACGTAGTATATTGCCCAGCGACGTAGTATATTGCCCAGTCACGTAGTATATTGCCCAGTGACGTAGTATATTGCCCAGAGACGTAGTATATTGCCCAGTCACGTAGTATATTGCCCAGTCACGTAGTATATTGCCCTGTCACGTAGTATATTGCCCAGCCACGTAGTATATTGCCCAGCGACGTAGTATTCAGCACAGAGCAACGTAGTATATTTCCCAGTCACGTAGTATATTGCCCAGTCACGTAGTATATTGCCCAGTCACATAGTATATTGCCCAGTCACGTAGTATATTGCCCAGCCACGTAGTATATTGCCCAGCGACGTAGTATTCAGCACAGAGCAACGTAGTATATTTCCCAGTCACGTAGTATATTGCCCAGTCACGTAGTATATTGCCCAGTCACATAGTATATTGCCCAGCCACGTAGTATATTGCGGGGAGTATGAAGCGGAGCGCCGGGGACACTGACTGCGGGGAGTATGGAGTGGGCGCCGGGGACACTGACTGTGGGGAGTATGGAGCGGGCGCTGGGGACACTGACTGCGGGGAGCATGGAGCAGGTGCCGGGGACACTGACTACGGGGAGCGGGGAGTATAGAGCGGAGCGCCGGGGACACTGCGGGGAGTATGGAGCGGGCGCCGGGGACACTGACTGCGGGGAGTATGGAGCGGGCAGCGGGCACTGTGACTGTAGGGGAGGGACTAATCGGACTGTGCCTTTCACTGATTGGTAGCGGCAGCCATGACAGGCAGCTGCCGAGACCAATCAGCGACGCGGGATTTCCGTTACGGAAGTTGAGGACAGAAAGATGGAAGTACCCCTTAGACAATTATATATATAGATGGGTCTGCTGGAGGTAGCTGACCACAACATTCGGCTGGTCTTTTAAGAATAAATGGGGTGGAGCGGAGGATGCATGACAACTGCGCCATTCAGATGGGGTCCTTCAGAGCCCCAGTTATCAGGATCAGGAAGAACCCCAGTGATCGGAAACTTCCAAACTCAGTACAACCCTTGAAATTCATAGGTTCCTGGCCTCAAAACCCAACCCATGGAGTTTCTTTGGTCAAGATCTTCCTGTGCTTGTCAGGGTTTCTTCCAGATTTTTTTTTTTTTGCAGGGTGTGGTAGATTTACATAGCATCAATGTATCCTAATGCATCTAATTATGGCTAGTAGCCAAATTCGTAATTGCATCCATCTGCAAATGAGTGGAGTGCAAGGTTGGCGCACCACCTGCTCGGTACAGAAGTAGCAGGACTTCTTGAGCCGGGCACTAATGGGTAGCTCTGTCCTTGTATGTAGAGTGAATTTGTTGTCCTGGGGGCCGGTAAAAAAAACTTTTAGACATTAATAGAATAAAGATAATTGAGGACCTTGTCCAATTCCATTGCCCCCCACTTAGCAGAGTGGCAGGTACTCGCACCTTCCATCTCCAATGTGCCAGAACGGTCAGACATGACATTTCAGCAACTAATGTATATTCATGACTGTTCGCAGGGATCATGCACAAATAATATATCATGTTCAGCTTACAGCAGCGCACAGCAAACAAACCGCTCTCTGTGCCAGCTCTTTTCATTAGCATAACATACAGAACACGTTGACTGGAGCAGTGCGGTCTCTTTTCGTTGCTATGCATTTGGAGTTTCTAGCTGAACGAGCAGACTTAGGACTCTATTTTAGCATTACAAACGGAGGGAGAGCAGGTGCAGGGGATCTGTGCAGATTTACAAGTGGGTGACTTCCAATTAGGTCTTCCTGCCAGTTCTGGAATGTATGTGTCCTGTGGTAAGGGCGTTTGATGCCAGCACGCAGAGGCACGGCTGTGAAATCCTTTTCCCGTAGTTGGTTACAGTTTTCATTTCTGCAGAACAGAAGCAGTCTCACTCCTGACACACATCTCCGATCGACAAGAGTGGTTATTTGCTACTTCTGGCTTCTTTCTTGGTTGGGGCTCTGAGCGTAAAATTTCTCTTTTTAGAGATCACTACAATTGAATTATATGCCAAGCAGTGCACTCTGGGAAAAAGAATATGCAAATTAGCACTCTACTAGAAAGCTGGCTCTCCAGTGCCACCTATTGGAAGTAGCCACCTTACAGGTCAATGTCAACCTACTGGTTGGGACTCTAGCATTTATTGAAAACCTGATGACACTGAAGATCAAATTTCACTATTGCATTTCAGAGAGGATTTGTATTACTTGCTTCTTACACAGCCATAGCTATATGATTATGGGGGTAATATAGAAGAGGAAGCTATTTCTTGAGAGCAAAACATCATGCACTGCTAAAAATTAGCAGAAAAGAGGTGCTAATGGAGGAGTGCTCCTATATAATACTGTAAAATCTTGAGTAATGGTGAATGGATAAACAATCTGTAGGAAGATCGATCTTGTGCAAGCCTGGATAGGTCCACCAGGGTCTTCTCTGCCATTACCTTATTAGTATGAAGCCTTCTGGTTATTGGTCTTCCTCGGCGCCTTGTTACTTCTCTTCTTTGACCATGATATCCTTCTCCAGTGATTGCTCTCTTCGTAAATTACAAATTGGGCATCAGAAAAGAAAAAGTTGCGTAAAGCTGGCAGCCTCTTAAAGGAGAACTCAATAGAAGACTGTAACCTCTATGAGTTCCATACCTCTCCACAGCAGTGACATCGTCCTCCCACCTACGAGTCTTCTCGATCACATTAACAAATCTGATTTAAAATATGCCCCTTTCTGTTTTTCCCTACATAAATATCACTTGCTTTGTTAGAGTCACTAAGGTATTAGCATAGGAAACCTAAAGATTAGGTTCTTGTTATCATTGATGCCTAAAAGGAAGACTATCAGGTTATAATTATGCATTGACTTGACCTCCTTATAGCAAAGTCGAAACATAAAACATCTTCTTGCTTTGGTCGGTCTTCCATCAGGTCTAGGATCTTAACCTCCTCGTGTCTACTGGGCAAATATTAATCAAAATTCTTCTGAGCACCACATATTATTCCAAAAATCTGCTACTTGCCATAACCCAGATCAGTTTTTTTTCCTTTAAAGTAGGGCAGCATTGTAGTAATTTTAACTACATGGTAAAGATGGTCCTAAAATTGTGGCACTAGTAAGACGGTTTCCTTACCTTCCAGAAGAAAGATATTTTTCATACATTTCATACATGTTTCCCATGGAGCATTAGCAATAAGACTCCATTCACAATGGGGATAGTCATTCCAGTGTCAAGCGAATCTCTTTTAGCCAGGCAAGTACCCTGAAACAGTTGTTGGAGATGAGTGTCTTGAATAGTATGTCTACCCATTTTCCAACGCTCATTAAAGGCAACTTGTCAGGTGACTCATGCTGCCCAAACTATGGGCAACATGAATGATTGCCTGGCTGTCACAGCCAGGTGCCATACATTATTCTAAGAAATGCTATGACTTTTAAGAGAGAATAGACTTTGAAGATCCAGCTGGGGACCATATCCGTCGACTAGTACGGCACTGATCCTGGTCTGCTCCTATCAGCTCCACTTCAGTTGATTGACAGGTCTCTCCCTCTTGTGTACATAGGGAGAGACAGGTCAATCACATCTAGCAGTGCTATGAAGAACCGGCCAGATTATTATGTTATCTGGTTAAAATACTCAGCCATATCTCCAAAGTTTACATTCTCTGAAAACGTAGAAGCTACAATACTGGCTACAATAGTGGTTTGGGCAGCATGAAACACCTAATGAGTTGGACATACACTAGTGGGATAGTTTTCTTTCCCTCTGGGAGAGAGCTACTTTGCATACTTATTTTTCCAATTATGCATTTGCCAATAAGACCACAGACACAGCTGGTCTCCGTAAGGTGAGCTGGTCTCCGTAAGGTGAGCTAGTCTCCTCCAACGCAATGTTACGACAGAAGGTAATATAAACTAACCAACATAAAGACTATTTGGAGCAGCTAACCACACACATCTATGAAATGAAGTATTAAGTTTGGCTCAAAAATTAGTCAAAAGACCAGTAGTTCAAATAAAATCTTTGTGACCTCACCTGATAGTTACCCTATACCCGATAGACATAAAATTTAAGACCGTTCCCAAAATATTGTGTGCCGTGTGCAGGAGTATGCTCCTTTAATTGCCTTCGAAACTCTAATCTCACCAGTAACTCGTCAGCTCAATGTCTACCTGCTCGGTTTTACAATGAAGATCAAGTACTTATTTTTTTTCACACCATTTGTTTACAAGTTATGACTCAATATGCAATTATGGAATGGGTCCAATAAGTCAGCGGGGGGTTAGCATATGGCCTGTTAATGACTGGTATACTGTTCGTGGGCATAATTGTGTTTTCCATATGTCCGAGCCAGCTTTACGATTGGCTGCAGGGCTCCACATGTTAGAGCCCCGTGCCGTCGATATCACCTACTATTTTGAAAGCCCTTTAGGTACTTGTGTGAGAAGATGTCATGACCGAAGAATTATAATTCATTACTGAGCTCAGCAGTTTAGCTATGACTTGGAGAACGTTGGCCAAGAAGTTTCATCATCGACTTCTCAGTCCATAATTCTCTCACGGCGTGATATGTGGAGTTGCAATACATAATGTCCTTCAATGCTGAGATGACTGATGGTCTAGGGGTGCTTGTTTGTAGAAGGGATGCCCCCTGGAGCATTTTCTTTTTCCCATACATTGCCTAGAAATGTATCCCATGCATGGATTGATTGGATTTTCACACCTGGAGCTAGATAATGTTAGCCCGTCGCGTGGTGAGATGGACTTATTGCCTCATCGATTCTATTCTGTAGCTGGCCCGTGTTTCAGCCAAGCCATTGTGAATGCCAGCTAGCAAATGCTGTTTGCAATGCTATGAGCGAGTTTAACAGCTTGTTATTGCATTTGTAAAACAGGAAAAAATAGACATAAAAAATTAGCCTGAAATTATAGTACAGAATGTGGAGAAAAGCTGCTCCGGGTGGCAATGGGTAGGTTTAAAATATATATATATATATATGTATATAAAAAATAATCTTCCCGAAGAGCACTCACTATTTGTAATTTCTACGATTTTTTTTTAGCAAGAACCGTATTTTTTCTGTCTTTCACTTGTCTTTTTTTTTTTACGATGAGCAGGATATTATTGAAAACTATAATTTTCTATCTCTCGCTTCTCTCTTGTGGCCCTCTATAAAGCTTCGGGGGGGTCAAAACCTAGACCCTATGACATTCACACAAATTATTATTTTTTTTAAGTGTTTGCACAAGAAATGCTAGAAGGTTTCTGGAAAGGTGAGCGCTGGCAGCAGCAAGCCCTTTTCTTAATCTTCCGCTTCAAGACAGAGAGCCTATCAGCAGCCGTCTTTAATATGCATAGTCTTTAGGTAAATAGTCTGGAGAAAGGATGTCAGTCAAAGCGAATGGGGTTTACTTGCTGAGCTCGCCGCTCTGCACTTATCAATGTGTTAACAGTGACAGGGGTACGAGGGATTACAGAATTAAAATATTCATCACCAACCCATTTTGTATTTTGTATTTTTGCCACTGCGAGGCATATGAGATTACTGCAGACGTTGGGCATTCGAGGTCTATTTTTTCTTTTTCTCTCTTTTTTTTCTTTTTTTTTTTTAATTTGCTACTGCTGTGGATTTTTTTCCTTCTTTTTTTTTAATACTCTGCAGCTTTTCTGCTTGAAATATGATCTCAGTCCAATTTTTCCCAAACAATTACATTTATTATTATTACCGATAGGAAATGTTACTGGGGCGGCCCCACTTAGTTCGGCATAAAACACAAATGCTAATAGCATCCTGATGTCATTAAATGGCTAAACAAATGTAATCAGATGAAATTGAATCATTTTTTCTTTTTTGCTACAAAATCCATTTTTTCCCCCCATTCTGCTGGGACTCTGAAAACAGATGCTTGTACAGTAAATCAGCGATTATGGAAAAAATGTTTGTAGAAATGGAAAATTTGTTTAAAATTTATTTAAATGTAAAAGTAAAAAACAAAAAAACAGGCTGGGGTTATACAGAACAGTCTGTGTATAAAATGGTAGAGATGCCTATAGCAAACAATCAGACACTGAAAGCTAGAATCTAATTATTTGCCATGGGTGACATCTTCACTTTTTCTGATTGAGGGTAAACTGATTTATTTTAAGCAGTGCCCCAAGTGGCCAAAAGAAGATTTTCAATTAAAAATATATATATATTGTTTTTTTTCTTAATTTACATAGCTCCAATGTATTCTCAATCTATTTCCCCTATGTGGCTCAGAAAATAATTTGACTTTCACATGTACACAAACAAGTCTACTGACCATGTCCTCCACCATCCAGCACCCTGACGAGATAGAAGGTGGATTTCAGACTTGCTCTGTCTCTAACAAAATATGCAACAAACCACTGAACTTACTGACCATTGGGCTTACATTATAACAATTATTTCAAATTGATTTTTTTCTTAATTTTTCATTTATTCTTAGCATCAATTTACAAAAAAAAGATGCAATTATTCACAGTAAATAATTAATATAGGAAAGCCTGACCATTACATTTTTTGGAATAGATACAATATTTATATTTTTATTTTTTTTTTTATAACATTTACAACACACTCAGTTTTTCTGTATTATATCTATGTACAATAAAGCCAATGGGAATATCTGTAAAAAAAAAAGAATTTTGGGCAAGTAGACACAATAAGACTTGCTTGGAGCTCCACATTGCCGTCATCTGGTCTCCTGGAGACTCACCAGCCATCATCTGCTCCACACATTACTGAGCACAACAAATGCTACTTCTTTCAATACATTCGCACATGTCCTGGCATGGTTAAATGGAAACTATTGTGTCCCAATATCCCTTAAGCTCTGAAGGAGACATTGTCATTGTTTCACCGAGAATCAGACTCCGTAATATGGACTGTACAATAAATCCATCACACATCCCTCTATGCAACAACCTGCCAAAAGTCTCCGACCCGGCCAGCCAAAGTTATTAGTATCCGAGAAGATATGAAAACATTCTGTTTCTTCTCTTTCCAGGTCTATAACGCAACAAGTCTATTAGAGACAAGCAAATTCAATTAACTTTTTACGCTCTAAAACAAGAAGAAAAAAAAAAACACAAATAAAAACGTAGCCGCAAAATTCTATTAAAATTCATTAGCGTCGAATGATTTGAAAAATGAACGGCAACATTAAAAATACAAAGTCAATTTTTAAATAATATTTTGCATTTGGGAAGGAAACGAAAACATTTGAAGAAACAAGGTTAGAAAACGGAAAAAAAATCTAATAATATAAATTTAAAAAATAAATTGAAAATGTAAAAGGAGTAATGAGCCATTTTTCTACTTCTTTTCTAGATACAGATGAGAATTAAATCATTCCATTGGACAAATAGAGTGCAGGCGATCAAAAATAATAATGCGTAGTGCTATCTATTTCTTAAAAAATTAGATTGGAAAAAAAAAATGGAAAAATTCTGAAAAATGGAGATAGTTGAGGTTCTGTCATGGTGCTCGTCATTTTGATAGACAGGATACAGCTGCTTGATGTCCAATGGGGCCTCCGATCACAGGGTGAACTCAGTCTTATATTTATACAGATACTTTAGTAACCAGATCGATGATGACCAGCTGGTGTCGGGGGGCTGCATGTAGCCCTCATGTGCCTGGTACTTGGCCAATAAGGGGAGGCAAATTTATATGGCCTTCCCAAAGATAACAGTCAGACATGAACGCTCACGTACAATGAGCGTTCTGCCCAATCCTAACCATTTATCTAGTCTTATACCAATCTGCAATGGTTTTCTGTATGTTTAAGTGACCATTTATGACTTACACGTTCCTTTGGTGCCATGGTATCAAGTCAAAAGGGGCAACGTTTCTCCTTGTGGAAAGTGACATGCTACGCCTGGCATGTTAGAGTGAGGAGACTTATACGCCATGCAATGCTCCTCTCTTCAGAGAGAAAGAGTAGAATTGTAGTGCCACCAATTGGAAGAAGCAATCACACAACTCAATATCAACCCTTTAACGAGCCTTTCCATATGACTTAGGATAAAAGCCAAACCAAACTCGCAATTTTTTAGACACAGCATTTTGGAGTTCTGCCCCTCATCAGTGCAAAGTGTGAGATCTGGTTTGGCTACCCCAAAACACCGTATCTGCAAATTGAGATTCTAGTTTGGTTTTATCCTAAGTCAAATGGCAAGACTCGTTAAAGAGTCGATATTGAGTTTTAGGATTGCTACTTCCAGAAGGTTGCACGAGAGTTTTAGTCCTCTTTCCCTCTGAATAGGCAATTTTTATATTTAATTTCCCAAAGAAGCAGGCATGGCATGTATAAGTCTTCTTACTCTGACATGCCAGGCCTGACATGTTACTCTCCACAAAGAGAAACATTACTCCTTTAACCCCAGTCAGAAGCCTTCCAACCTGGCCAAACCAGATCTCACCCTTTGCACTGATGAGGGGCAGCAACCCGAAACACCATATCTTCAAATTGAGATTCTGGTTTGGCTTTTATCCAATAGGTAGCACTAGAGTCCAGGTACTCTTCCTCTCAGAAGAGGCAATTTGCATATCAAGTCAAAAGTCACACCTGAGATCAACTAAAATTTGGGGATTGACGACCACTCGCATATTCCTTTAGTTGTTTCTTTTAAGATTATGGGGCTCAAAATATTGTCAGTATAATTGGGAAGGGAAAATAAATGTTACTTTAATATGACCCCCAATTTTTAATGCTCAGAATATGGCAGAGACTTTGTCTGCAAGCTGCAGTTCAAGCTAAAAATCAATTTGCACAGGTCTGTGCCTGACTCGGAATTTCTCTGTTGCGGCATCTGCCTTCCCCCGATCACTTCCTTTCCCCTGCTCAAGGCTAACAAGCAGAATAATAGTTATGTAAATGTTTCCGATAGTTACAAACTGCAGTTTTCCGAGTCGCACTTACCGAATTTCCTGTGAAACGTGAATACGAGAATTTGCTGACAGACAGCAATCCCTGTCCCATGTAGTGGGGTTTAGTGTCAGCGCGGCGAAGAATGGCAACAATGAATTATTCCTGAATGGATAGATATGAAGCGTTATAACAGGGTTGGGCCACTTTGGACACCCCTACCCTGGCGTCACCATGTGCCGATTGCTGGAGGTCCCACGGCATTATGGGGCAAATTCACGAATTGTCATTTTCTCTCAGCTTCTGCTCCAGAAACTCCTCAAAAGACTTTCTATACACGTAACATTAGGGGATTTGTTTGACACCTTTTTCAGTCCTGGAACCGGCCTGAAAAAGTGCAGCAATACGAGCTCAAAAAGTCAACTGAATGCACAGCAATGCAAAAACGACATTGCTGTGCGCATGGTCCCTCTTTTGTTACTTATATTAACCATTTCAGGGTTGGAAAAGCTGTTAAAAAATAGCATGTACATTGGTGGGGCGGCTTCTGCTCGTAACTTTGAATTATAGAAAAGAGATGCCGACAAACTTTGGCAAAACTCACAGTGAAGCCCCTTTAGGAAAAAACCCACTTTTTCTTGAAGAAAAACCTTGTTAGGTGTGCCAGCATATTGAGGACATCTTCTGCACATTCCATAAGGCAATGTCAGCCTGAGGAACATTGGGCCCAATGGAGGATTTGATTCTGAAGTCCCACTGTTCTCCCCCAATTAGCCCCATAGCAACTGCAAGTTTGCACTATGAACTCTTCCGAAGGCGAAGCCAGGGCCCACTGGAGGATTCTCCAGTTCTCTGGTGGGCCAGTCTAACCCTGCCCTAAGGCTATGTATACACGGCGTGCTTTTCATGAGGATTCTGCGTGGAATCCCACTTTATAAAACTCCCTATAAAATTATTATAGTGCACAGCAATGTCAAAACTACATTGCTGTGCACATGGTTTGGAAACCCTGAAGCCGTTAAAAAAAAAGTATCCTGCTCATACTTTGGGAGTTTTCCACTCAGAAGCATTGCAGCATAGAGTGAAAGCCGCCAATGGCAGAGGTGCGGCATGGACGCCAGCAAAGCCACCTCAGGAAAACAACCGCTGAAGAGGCTTCACCTGGGATAGCTTGGTAGCTGCACTGGCATCTGAATTATATATTTTTCAATTTTTTTTCCATTCTTATTTTAAAGCTATAACCCTTTGTTGACAGTGGGGGAGATATTTGACGTTTTTAAGGTTACGCGCACTGCAATGGCACACTATAGCTGATCAGGGGTCCCTATACAGATTTTATATCTTCTCTTTTGGAGCATCAATCTGCATCCTCACGTTGATCCAAGTGTGGTGGCTTTCGTTGCTTTCGGGGGAGATTCGCTGGCAGTTAAAAGGTTACAGAGAAAATGGTTCTTTTTAGAGAGTGACACAGCTTGATCATCAAATGCTCTTTTAACTGTATAATCTCTCCAGTCTCTCAGACGCATTTCAGTCAGCTCTGCTCAAGTCTCCCTGACAGTGCAGACAGACGTGAGCCATATGGAAGGACCATTAGCAAGGAGCGGGGAGATCTGTTACGTTTCTGAGGCAGTCTCTCTCTCAGTCCTTTTGGCCAGATCTGCCAACTGAGTATCTCTAACTTCAATTATCCTTCATCAGTTCCTTACCGGCCATTCAGCCTCTGGCCTAAATGCAGGTTATGGATCCGTGTCATTCTACTAAAGGAGGCCCTTTATGTAGTGTTTCGCTATTACTGCACATTAATGGGGAGCTTTCACAAAATTGAATTTAATCTGAATATGTCCTACAATTGACGCTGCTCCACTGATTCTATAGTTATAGTTACATAGTTATTAAGGTTGAAGGAAGACTTTAAGTCCATCTAGTTCAACCCATAGCCTAACCTAACATGCCCTAACATGTTCTGGAACAGTTTTTCTTTTTCTCCTGTGCCCCTCCGTTACAAAGATATGACCCCCCCCGGTAATTAAGGTACAGATTTCAGATTTTCCCTTTTAGCCAACTGGGTATGTACTACAGAACTTCTTTGGGGGCTTTTTTTTTTCTCTGACACTAGCCAATCAAAAAACAATCATGCCCACAGAAATGTTCTGTGGTAAACGCCATGGTGGTTAAATAGAAAATTTGCGCCTTTGTTACATAAATTTGGAATGGAGGGGGATAGAAAAAAAAAGAAAAACTGTTCCAGAATCACTGGAATAGTGGCAATTGGAGGAGTTTAAATGAATAAATCCAGTAAAAGCCCGCTTGCAGGCTGCATGTTACTGATGGCTTAGGTTGGCAAGGACCAGATGTTGAGCAGATCAATGAGGGAGACCATCAGTGAAAAATACATTTTTTACTGAAAGATAACTTGGTGGGGATTGTGTACAATGGATAGCGGGTACACAACACGTTGATTTTTTTTTTACAATACGAAGCATTTTCACAGACAGTCTGTTCCTTTCTCTTCACTAATGTAGTCTTTGTCTCCACTGTTTTACCCTACATCACCATAACCCAGCTCAGTGCTACAGTCCAGTTAATAACAGTCCTATTCTCTACCTGAAGTTCCGCATCTTCATTCCCCCAAAGGGAACTGGTTTGCCAATATGGCCGGTACTTAGCTCCTCTGGTACTAATGCCTTGTAACTCCCACACTGTGCATTATCTCCAACTCACGTTCTCTGTTCCGTCTTGGCCTGTTATCCCTCAGAGTTATAAACTCAGGATTGTACTGCATGGCATCCTCTCCCAAGACCCATCTTCGGTTGACCACTCTATTCTTCTGTCATTTTTCCTTCCTCTTTACTCCTGATCACGCTATCTATTGTCTCAGTCTTCTCTTGTTTGGGGGCACCCATGTCATGCGGCACGGCTCACTGTCCAGACCTTAGGTCTGCTTCTGACACACACTGGGCCCTATCTGACTCACTGCCAGGAAGTTCTCTCTGATCTTGCTACATAGCCCCTTCTTCTCCGGGCTAGTCCCAACTCCTAACTCTATCCATATCTACTCACTACCTGTTACTGGGCCAAACACAACTGTATTACATAACAATGTAAAACATTATAATTCATCACATCACATCACAGCACATATCAAAAAGGGAGAACATGGGCACATCTTCTGTTTTCTTACCTATGTACCCAGAATGGCCCCTGAGGCCCTGCACTAGCTGTAACACAGTAGGCCTAATTTATTATTTATCAAAACGGTCTTGTTGACCCATAGCAACCAATTAGTGCTTTCATTTTATCAGAGCAGTTTAGGAAATGAAAGCTGTGCTGTGATTGGTTGCTATTGGCAACAAAGACAGTTCTGAAAAATGAGGCCTAGTTTATTAATCGTGTCTATAGTACTTCTTATAAATGCAAGGTCTGGGTTAGAAAGCTACTTGCAATATGGTAGCTCAATTGTCTTGTAGCAGTTGAGTCCTAGGTTCAAATCTGACCTAGGAAAACATCGGCATGGAATTTGCATCTTCCTACTTTTACGTAAGCCCCAATGGAGGCAGGAACGATGGCCAGCTCTGTGGAATATGTTGGCGACATACATCAGAGCAGATCACTTGTGGTCTGAGCTGCAGAATCTCCTGCGATCAGCGTTCCACCGGGGGAACCATTTAATTAATAAGGATTGTTCGGAGTGAACCTGTTAAGACTTAGAGTGCAACTCTACGGAAGAATATTCTGAAACTAATTATCAGAAACGTTATATTTTTCTGAATCTCCCTCCCATTATGTTTCAGAATAGATAGAGCAAAAATATATTATTTTCTTTACCCCTATCGAAGCTGTTTTAATGGGGTTTTTGTTGCTTATTATAGGGCATGGATTGCAAAAATAGTGAGTGTACATTCATCATTCATTCTTATACCCACTCCCATTGTTTTTGCTCCGGTCGTCGGGCGGCGCCGCACCTTCTTGCAGTACAGGGTGAGAATGCAGCAGTTCTGTTTTATGCCATAGGACTTGTGTCAGGTAACTTAGGGTTAATTCTGGAAAATGAATCTCTAATCACTCCCTTCTGTGAGCTTTGGGTGGGGCGTCACACTATATAGACCCCTAGCTTCATTGGTTCCAGTGACAGTTATAGCTACGTCCACATTTGTGTTGTTGGGCGCAGCGTCATCGACGCGACCCACAACGCATATACACAACGCAGCGTTTTGTGACGCATGCGTTGTCATAAAATAGTAAAGTTCAGGATATTTGGCGCAGAGAAAAAGCTACAAGTAGCGTCGTCTGCGCCCTGTCTGGTGCGTCAAAATGACGCATGCGTCGTAAAACGCATTACAACGCATACCAGGGCATGTCCATGCGCCCCCAATGTTAAAGATAGGGGTGCATGACGCATTCGTCGGTATCTGTCGACGACGCTGCGCCCAACCACGCAAATGTGAACGTAGCTTATAAGTTCAACTTACTCTGGTTTACCCATGTTTTCTCCTGCCTTGCTAGCTAGCTTGATTCATTTTTTCTAACCTCGGCCCATGTTTTTGACTACACTGCTGCCTTACAATTATGCCCTTCACATTCTGCCATTGGCTCCCAGCTTTC
Source organism: Ranitomeya imitator (assembly GCF_032444005.1). Taxonomy (NCBI): domain Eukaryota; kingdom Metazoa; phylum Chordata; class Amphibia; order Anura; family Dendrobatidae; genus Ranitomeya; species Ranitomeya imitator. The sequence continues at coordinate 68,920,092 of NC_091282.1, forward strand.
TGACCATCCTGTACAAGTCCACTCCACCGACCAGCAGCCACTCTGTGGACCCAACCCTGGAGCCCCTATGTAAATCCAATTCCCGGTATAGAGGTTACAGGGCGAAGGCTAGGGCAGCCCCTAGGAGCAGCTCGCACAAAGCTGTCAGGGGAAGCCCTACTAAAAGCTGCCAGGCTACCACGCACAGAGCTTTTTGACAGGGAAGTAGAGGAGTTACAACTGAACTGGGCACATTTTTGATTAACATAGTCACATTTTCACTTCTCAAATCCATTTTTATAATAAACTGTATCCTGCAGATCAAAAAGGGAGAAAAAATGAAAAAAGCAAAACACGTAATACAGTCAAATGAGAAAATGGTTAAAAAAAATGTTTAAAATGTTGAGCTGCACACAGATATGGAAAAAAACAAAAAGTTCTGCTTTATGTACGTGCAAATATTCTATATTTTTGGAGAACAAGCACTCTAGTGGACAGAGTAGATATTACATCTTTTAAAAATCAAAAATCAAAAACATCTCAGACAACAGAACGTCAGTATTAATCAGCAATGACCCCAGTACCCCCAGGAATTTTGTAAAATTTCGTGCATCGCATCTAAAAAGGAGCATTCAGTCGACCTTTGTTTTGCACACGTACCTACCGGTAATGCATTGATGATATTTTGCTGCATTGCGACTGTCTGGCCATGCCCCTTTTACGCCAGTGTTCTGGTGCAGGAGCCCTAATGAACAAGTGACGGCGATCTCTTGAGATTGCTTCGGCACGACTGGGTCACGTCTTTGGACCCCGGGTGACTAATCTCGGGGGTAAATAGCAGCCGAAATGGATTTGTTTGGTCAGTCGCTCTCGCGTCTCCTGAGATTTCGCTGCTCCCTGTTGCTGGAATATTTTGTCTGCGCTCGCCTTGCATCTGTATGAAAGATCTTTCAGACAAAAGATCTTTGGGCGTTGGGATTGTCCGGGCGCCATCTTATGTCTATGCCTCGCATAAGCCTTTTCGGAGTATCGCCGCTCAGCCTGCCTTTTCCGTACAGTCTAATTCTTTTTGTTTTGTATGTGTTTCCATTTAGGCGAGGGGACAGTGGGACACAAAAAATAATTCAGCACAAACTTGGACACAGAAAACATTTTTTTGCCGTTGGACTGGAATCAAAGAGCTGAGGCAGAGGGAGGGCTGGACGGGGAGATATTAAAGGGAGAGGGTGTTTCAGTGAAAAGCAAGCGGAACGCAGAGTGTCACTCATTAAACTAGGTCACTTGGCAGCCGTGGGGTAGATACGATGGGAACGTGACGAGGGAGCAAAGTGAGACGGGACCGAGTAGAAAGAACGCAGTTACTATCATTAACCAGTTCAGCGCGCTGATTAGGATGAGATCACGCTCAATGTTCCTCCAGAAATAACAATCTGTCTTTACAAAATGTAACGTAGATGAGGAAGCCTGGAGAACACAGGAGACGATCCAGCTCCTGAGCTGCATGGGCCGTATCCAGCAGTGCCCGGGACCAGCAACGCTTTCTAGGAATGCCAATATTCAGGCTATGGCGGACCCAGACGGGCTACGGCAGACTCGCCTTAATTAGGAGCAGTGCGATGCTATAATTACATCCCAAACTCAGACTGCTGCTAGTGGGGGGGCTTGGCAGGGCTAGACCGCCGACGAAAAGTCATAAGAAAGAGCAGAACTTCCAACGCCGAGGCTTAACGTAGAAATCCTAACTGCAGCTGACAGGAGAGGCTGAGGGTTGTAGTTCTGTAACAGCAGAAGAGCTACAGGTCTGAGAACACGTCCAACCTCACCACATACCCCCCCCCATAGGGAATAAATGGGAAATATATGTAATAGGGGGCAAGTGAGAGTATGAGTGGATATGTATGTGCATGTATGTATAGAAATGGGCATATGCAGATTACAGCATGTCTGCGTGTGTGCAAACGTGTATACTGTATGTATGCATGTGTCTCTGTATGTACAACCTGTGTATGTCTGTATATACATCGGTGGGCATGTGAGTGTGTGTATGTGTGAGTATACAGTACAGACCAAAAGTTTGGACACGCCTTCTCATTTAAAGATTTTTCTGTATTTTCATGACTATGAAAATTGTAAATTCACACTGAAGGCATCAAAACTATGAATTAACACATGTGGAATTATATACTTAACAAAAAAGTGTGAAACTACTGAAATTATGTCTTATATTCTAGGTTCTTCAAAGTAGCCACCTTTTGCTTTGATGACTGCTTTGCACACTCTTGGCATTCTCTTGATGAGCTTCAAGAGGTAGTCACCGGGAATGGTTTTCACTTCACATGTGTGTCCTGTCAGGTTTAATAAGTGGGATTTCTTGACTTATAAATGGAGTTGGGACCATCAGTTGTGTTGAGCAGAAGTCTGGTGAATACACAGCTGATAGCCCTACTGAATAGACTGTTAGAATTTGTATTACGGCAAGAAAAAAAGCAGCTAAGTAAAGAAAAACGAGTGGCCATCATTACTTTAAGAAATGAAGGTCAGTCAGTCCGAAAAATTGGGAAAACTTTGAAAGTGTCCCCAAGTGCAGTGGCAAAAACCATCAAGCGCTACAAAGAAACTGGTTCACATGAGGACAGCCCCAAGAGTCACCTCTGCTTCTGAGCATAAGTTTATCCGAGTCACCAGCCTCAGAAATCGCAGGTTAACAGCAGCTCAGATTAGAGACCAGGTCAATGCCACACAGAGTTCTAGCAGCAGACACATCTCTACAACAACTGTTAAGAGGAGACTTTGTGCAGCAGGCCTTCATGGTAAAATAGCTGCTAGGAAACCACTGCTAAGGACAGACAACAAGCAGAAGAGACTTGTTTGGGCTAAAGAACACAAGGAATGGACATTAGACCAGTGGAAATCTGTGCTTTGCTCTGATGAGTCCAAATTTGAGATCTTTGGTTCCAACCACCGTGTCTTTGTGTGATGCAGTAAAGGTGAACGGATGGAGTCTACATGCCTGGTCCCACCGTGAAGCATGGAGGAGGAGGTGTGATGGTGTGGGGTGCTTTGCTGGTGACACTGTTTGGGATTTATTCAAAATTAAAGGCATACTGAACCAGCATGGCTACCACAGCATGTTGCAGCGGCATGCTATTCCATCCGGTTTGCGTTTAGTTGGACCATCATTTATTTTTCAACAGGACAATGACCCCAAACACACCTCCAGGCTGTGTAAGGGCTATTTGACGAAGAAGGAGAGTGATGGGGTGCTACGCCAGATGACCTGGCCTCCACAGTCACCAGACCTGAACCCAATCGAGATGGTTTGGGGTGAGCTGGACCGCAGAGTGAAGGCAAAAGGGCAAACAAGTGCTAAGCATCTCTGGGAACTCCTTCAAGATTGTTGGAGGACCATTCCCGGTGACTACCTCTTGAAGCTCATCAAGAGAATGCCAAGAGTGTGAAAAGCAGTCATTAAAGCAAAAGGTGGCTACTTTGAAGAAAGTGGTCTGTACTATATATATATATATATGTATATATATATATATATATACACACACATATATGTGTGTGTGTATTTTGAGGCAATGACTCGTGTCACAGGTGGGAGTCGCTTTGTCTTCTCCCCAGGTTGTGCAGAAGTCCATAGGTGTGCATGGCAGTCACGGACTTCTGATCCAGGTTTTCCATGTGGCTGGAAGTCACAGGTTTGTTTGTTAAAAACCCTGCAGGAAGGGGTATGGGTGTGTCAGGTGTCAGGTGCAATGTCAATGTCAGTCTGGTGTGTGCAGAGCAGAGGCCTGCAGAGCGCTGGCTGAGTGCATGGAGGCACAGGCCAGCGGAGCCAGCAGCTATGGCAGCTGAATAGCCTGGCACCCGCAGCATACACAGCGATGCAAGTCATCTATGGTAACTGGTCTCAGATGTGGACAGTCCTGCTCCCGGAGGTGAACTGGAGGTGGATGTCCTGTGCCCGAAAGAGGATTGGCATGTGTAACGATTGCAAACAGGTGGATATGGTGCCCGGCTGCTATCCGGAGGATATTCTGGGCTGTGTACGGCTGTGTGAGTAGAGAGACTGTGATACATCGTTGAAGGACACCCACGGAAACTAGTCAGAGGAGGACTGGCGTGTGTAGTGTCTGAGACATTTAAAGCTGTGTGTTTGGAGACTGTAATATGACGTGCGATCACCCCACGCATACTGGAAAAGGAGAGGTCCGGCGTGTTTAGGGACTGCAATCTAAAGCCATATGATGTGTAGTGCTATGAAACGGGCACTGAGACGAGATGCAACTGTGTGTATTTAACTTTGATATCATAGTAACATAGTAACATAGTTAGTAAGGCCGAAAAAAGACATTTGTCCATCCAGTTCAGCCTATATTCCATCATAATAAATACCCAGATCTACGTCCTTCTACAGAACCTAATAATTGTATGATACAATATTGTTCTGCTCCAGGAAGACATCCAGGCCTCTCTTGAACCCCTCGACTGAGTTCGCCATCACCACCTCCTCAGGCAAGCAATTCCAGATTCTCACTGCCCTAACAGTAAAGAATCCTCTTCTATGTTGGTGGAAAAACCTTCTCTCCTCCAGACGCAAAGAATGCCCCCTTGTGCCCGTCACCTTCCTTGGTATAAACAGATCCTCAGCGAGATATTTGTACTGTCCCCTTATATACTTATACATGGTTATTAGATCGCCCCTCAGTCGTCTTTTTTCTAGACTAAATAATCCTAATTTCGCTAATCTATCTGGGTATTGTAGTTCTCCCATCCCCTTTATTAATTTTGTTGCCCTCCTTTGTACTCTCTCTAGTTCCATTATATCCTTCCTGAGCACCGGTGCCCAAAACTGGACACAGTACTCCATGTGCGGTCTAACTAGGGATTTGTACAGAGGCAGTATAATGCTCTCATCATGTGTATCCAGACCTCTTTTAATGCACCCCATGATCCTGTTTGCCTTGGCAGCTGCTGCCTGGCACTGGCTGCTCCAGGTAAGTTTATCATTAACTAGGATCCCCAAGTCCTTCTCCCTGTCAGATTTACCCAGTGGTTTCCCGTTCAGTGTGTAATGGTGATATTGATTCCCTCTTCCCATGTGTATAACCTTACATTTATCATTGTTAAACCTCATCTGCCACCTTTCAGCCCAAGTTTCCAACTTATCCAGATCCATCTGTAGCAGAATACTATCTTCTCTTGTATTAACTGCTTTACATAGTTTTGTATCATCTGCAAATATCGATATTTTACTGTGTAAACCTTCTACCAGATCATTAATGAATATGTTGAAGAGAACAGGTCCCAATACTGACCCCTGCGGTACCCCACTGGTCACAGCGACCCAGTTAGAGACTATACCATTTATAACCACCCTCTGCTTTCTATCACTAAGCCAGTTACTAACCCATTTACACACATTTTCCCCCAGACCAAGCATTCTCATTTTGTGTACCAACCTCTTGTGCGGCACGGTATCAAACGCTTTGGAAAAATCGAGATATACCACGTCCAATGACTCACCGTGGTCCAGTCTATAGCTTACCTCTTCATAAAAACTGATTAGATTGGTTTGACAGGAGCGATTTCTCATAAACCCATGCTGATATGGAGTTAAACAGTTATTCTCATTGAGATAATCCAGAATAACATCCCTCAGAAACCCTTCAAATATTTTACCAACAATAGAGGTTAGACTTACTGGCCTATAATTTCCAGGTTGACTTTTAGAGCCCTTTTTGAATATTGGCACCACATTTGCTATGCGCCAGTCCTGCGGAACAGACCCTGTCGCTATAGAGTCACTAAAAATAAGAAATAATGGTTTATCTATTACATTACTTAGTTCTCTTAGTACTCGTGGGTGTATGCCATCCGGACCCGGAGATTTATCTATTTTAATCTTATTTAGCCGGTTTCGCACCTCTTCTTGGGTTAGATTGGTGACCCTTAATATAGGGTTTTCATTGTTTCTTGGGATTTCACCTAGCATTTCATTTTCAACCGTGAATACCGTGGAGAAGAAGGTGTTTAATATGTTAGCTTTTTCCTCGTCATCTACAACCATTCTTTCCTCACTATTTTTTAAGGGGCCTACATTTTCAGTTTTTATTCTTTTACTATTGATATAGTTGAAGAACAGTTTGGGATTAGTTTTACTCTCCTTAGCAATGTGCTTCTCTGTTTCCTTTTTGGCAGCTTTAATTAGTTTTTTAGATAAAGTATTTTTCTCCCTATAGTTTTTTAGAGCTTCAATGGTGCTATCCTGCTTTAGTAGTGGAAATGCTTTCTTTTTACTGTTAATTGCCTGTCTTACTTCTTTGTTTAGCCACATTGGGTTTTTCCTATTTCTAGTCCTTTTATTCCCACAAGGTATAAACCGCTTACACTGCCTATTTAGGATGTTCTTAAACATTTCCCATTTATTATCTGTATTCTCATTTCTGAGGATATTGTCCCAGTCTACCAGATTAAGGGCATCTCTAAGCTGTTCAAACTTTGCCTTCCTAAAGTTCAATGTTTTTGTGACTCCCTGACAAGTCCCCCTAGTGAAAGACAGGTGAAACTGCACAATATTGTGGTCGCTATTTCCTAAATGCCCGACCACCTGCAGATTTGTTATTCTGTCAGGTCTATTAGATAGGATTAGGTCTAAAAGTGCTGCTCCTCTGGTTGGATTCTGCACCAATTGTGAAAGATAATTTTTCTTGGTTATTAGCAGAAACCTGTTGCCTTTATGCGTTTCACAGGTTTCTGTTTCCCAGTTAATATCCGGGTAGTTAAAGTCCCCCATAACCAGGACCTCATTATGGGTTGCAGCTTCATCTATCTGCTTTAGAAGTAGACTTTCCATGCTTTCTGTTATATTTGGGGGTTTGTAACAGACCCCAATGAGAATTTTGTTACCATTTTTCCCTCCATGAATTTCAACCCATATGGACTCGACATCCTCATTCCCTTTGCTAATATCCTCCCTTAAAGTGGACTTTAGACAAGACTTTACATAGAGACAAACCCCTCCTCCTCTCCGATTTTTACGATCCTTTCTAAACAGACTGTAACCCTGTAAGTTAACTGCCCAGTCATAGCTTTCATCTAACCATGTCTCGGTTATTCCCACTATGTCAAAGTTACCTGTAGATATTTCTGCTTCTAGTTCTTCGTGTACTGTAAAATGCTATGTACCTTTATGTGTGAAGTAACACAGTAAAGAGACTTTTGTGTTTGAACTTTGTGGGTCACTGCCTCTTCACTGCGTATGGTGCTACCGCAGCATTACAGTGTATGCATTTATGCATGTGTGTAGGATGAGTGAGTATGTGTCATGCTCTGTGTGTATGTGTTTGTACAGGTCCTTCTCAAAAAATTAGCATTTAGTGTTAAATTTCATTATTTACTATAATGTAATGATTACAATTAAACTTTCATATATTATAGATTCATTATCCACCAACTGAAATTTGTCAGGTCTTTTATTGTTTTAATACTGATGATTTTGGCATACATCTCCTGATAACCCAAAAAACCTGTCTCAATAAATTAGCATATCAAGAAAAGGTTCTCTAAACGACCTATTACCCTAATCTTCTGAATCAACTAATTAACTCTAAACACATGCAAAAGATACCTGAGGCTTTTATAAACTCCCTGCCTGGTTCATTACTCAAAACCCCCATCATGGGTAAGACTAGCGACCTGACAGATGTCAAGAAGGCCATCATTGACACCCTCAAGCAAGAGGGTAAGACCCAGAAAGAAATTTCTCAACAAATAGGCTGTTCCCAGAGTGCTGTATCAAGGCACCTCAATGGTAAGTCTGTTGGAAGGAAACAATGTGGCAGAAAACGCTGTACAACGAGAAGAGGAGACCGGACCCTGAGGAAGATTGTGGAGAAGGACCGATTCCAGACCTTGGGGAACCTGAGGAAGCAGTGGACTGAGTCTGGTGTGGAAACATCCAGAGCCACCGTGCACAGGCGTGTGCAGGAAATGGGCTACAGGTGCCGCATTCCCCAGATAAAGCCACTTTTGAACCATAAACAGCGGCAGAGGCGCCTGACCTGGGCTACAGAGAAGCAGCACTGGACTGTTGCTAAGTGGTCCCAAGTACTTTTTTCTGATGAAAGCAAATTTTGCATGTCATTCGGAAATCAAGGTGCCAGAGTCTGGAGGAAGACTGGGGAGAAGGAAATGCCAAAATGCCTGAAGTCCAGTGTCAAGTACCCACAGTCAGTGATGGTGTGGGGTGCCATGTCAGCTGCTGGTGTTGGTCCACTGTGTTTCATCAAGGGCAGGGTCAATGCAGCTAGCTATCAGGAGATTTTGGAGCACTTCATGCTTCCATCGGCTGAAATGCTTTATGGAGATGAAGATTTCATTTTTCAGCACGTCCTGGCACCTGCTCACAGTGCCAAAACCACTGGTAAATGGTTTACTGACCATGGTATTACTGTGCTCAATTGGCCTGCCAACTCTCCTGACCTGAACCCCATAGAGAATCTGTGGGATATTGTGAAGAGAAAGTTGAGAGACGCAAGACCCAACACTCTGGATGAGCTTAAGGCCGCTATTGAAGCATCCTGGGCCTCCATAACATCTCAGCAGTGTCACAGGCTGATTGCCTCCATGCCACACCGCATTGAAGCAGTCATTTCTGCCAAAGGATTCCCGACCAAGTATTGAGTGCATAACTGAACATTATTATTTGTTGGTTTTTTTGTTTGTTATTAAAAAACACTTTTATTTGATTGGATGGGTGAAATATGCTAATTTATTGAGACAGGTTTTTTGGGTTATCAGGAGTTGTATGCCAAAATCATCAGTATTAAAACAATAAAAGACCTGACAAATTTCAGTTGGTGGATAATGAATCTATAATATATGAAAGTTTAATTGTAATCATTACATTATGGTAAATAATGAAATTTAACACTATATGCTAATTTTTTGAGAAGGACCTGTATGTGTTCATGCATATGTGTAGGATAAGTGGGTCTTGTAGGTGTGATGTTTTGTGTTTCTCTGCATGTACAGTTGAAACCAGAAGTTTCCATCCACTATATAAAAAGACACATCTGCATATTTTTCTCCATATCTGACATGAAATCAGAATAAACCTTTCCCATTTTAGGTCAATTAGGATTACCATAATTATTAATATTTGCCAAATGCCAGGTTTCCCCTGTATATTTGTGCACGTTTGATGGATGGTTGCGTCTCCAGCTGTGTGTTACGAGGTGCACTATGTATGGTTTGTATACGTGTGCTCACGGATGCTGCTCACATCACTTACCATATAGACCCGAATAAGCCCCCCATATACACACGGAGGGTAATAAGGTTACATAGACAAAAGCCATAGATGTAATCCATAGCTGTAGGTGTATGGGACGGATGATCCCAAACGTTTAACCCCTTCGATGCCTCTGTCAATTGTGGCAGTGGCATTTAAGTCATTTGCCTGCCATATTTGTACACCTATGATGCCCAAGTGAACCAGGAGAACTAATACATTTTTTTTAAACAATGAAAAATGTTCCGAAAAAAAAATATATGCACGATAAAAACACGTAGCTTTTTCCAAAACGGTATTAAAATCTAAATAATGAAATGTATGTATGTCTTTAAATGGTAGAAAAATGAAAAGTTGCCTTTGAACTCCATTTACTGCTTTCTTTCCTGGGTGGTGTATTACAATTGATCTGTATTGGGGTCTTTGTGGAACTTGAAGGGGTTTTACCAGCTGAAGAGAAATGTCTGCAGTCACTGTGTGTGACTGAAGATGGCCATATCTTTACAGTGTGCAATATGCACACTGTCACGACTCCCCTTTACTTCCAATAGGAGTAGGCGGTCACATGACAACTAGATTCTCATTGCTTCTTTCCAGGGATGAGATGAGGATCTAGTTGGCATGTGACCGCAAGTAAGTTTATAAATACGACAGATATTATATTGCTATATAGTGATAATAATAGTCAAAGGGGCGGGCTGCAACAACGGTATGATATAGAGATGTGGTCACCATTAATTATCCACCATTTTCATTATGCCTCTAATTGATCACATTTCTTTTTATATATATTTAATGTATTATCATGAATGGATGCTCACATAGTGACACATATAGCATAAACACCTCCCGAGAGAGTATATCAAAACCTCCCTGTAATACACATCACAACCACTGGATGGCGACATTTGGACACATAGAATGAACATCTCACAATGTGTCGCACAATATATATATATATATATATATATATATTTTATTATTTCAAAGCTGTTGGGATAAGATAAGGGAGGACATATCTGTGTATGATAAAACATACTAATATAAGACTGCAGGGGAGGAAACCAAGGATACTAAAAAGATAAAGAGAACATTTTTACTAGAATGTTGGGGTGGAATAATCAAGTTTTATGATACTAAGTTTGTATTTTTCCACATATATTCATGAATGAACCTAAAAAGAAAATAATAGTTCTGGGATCAAAGAAGAGAACAATTGGAATCAGTATAAGAAGCCATGTTGGTGTTCCTCATGGGCGGAGCTTAGACTTTCGTTTACATGCATTTATGCAGTTATTTTGCCTTAATCTTTTTTCAATTAATAATTAATTGCTTAAAAAAGCTAATGTTTAGATATATACACAAATACAATCCAGCTCACACCTACACTTTCATGGAAGCACCGCCACAAGATCAGACTTTTTTGGGAAGTGAAGATAATGCAAGACATGTTGGCCCTATATTGTCATATCATTATGTGGAGGTATTTTGCTGTACAAGAACTAATAATTCCATATATATAGACCTATAATGCACCTATACCCTCTCATGCAGGCACATAGCACAGTCGTCTTTTAGGCACAGGACGCCTAATTTGCATCCATCTCTCTCTCTCTATTTGCTGAACATTGGGATTAAGTTGAATTCAATCGAATGGATTGCTCTCCGTTATCAGCCATGTTATGCTGGAAAGAGGCCGACTATAGGAGAGACTCTACTGGTTGGGATTCATAGGGGAGCGGCCCTATCCAAAAAAAAAAAAAAAAACTATTGAAAATATTTTACAAAAAAAATAAAAATAAATAAAAAATAAATATATATATATATATATATACAAGTTCAAGTCACCCCACTTTTCTCAGAATGTTATAAAAGTGGTATCACTCCATAAAAAAAACTGCTCAGAATAATAAAATAATTAATAATATTTATCCAGAATGTCAGAATTGCTGTTTTTTTTGTCAATTTGCCTCCCAATAAATATGGAATAAAAACAGATCAGGATGTCGAATAGTTACCGAAATGGTAATGAAAAAAAACTCGTATGGCAAAAAAAAAAAAAAGAACACGTCTATTGAATAAAATATTTAAAAAATCTCCTAGATGGCTAAAAGGAAGCGTTGAAAGCAGAGCGGCCACATAATCCTGGGCACAGTGTATAGTATGTACAGTGCTCTCCCTAAGATCAAAGAGTTCAGTGTAAGATTTCAAGGTGTCAACCGAATTACCTCTCGAACTCTAGAAAACCCATAATTCTGCTTTGTAGTCGCAGAGTTAATCCGAAGAGCCAACAGCTGAGCGCAGACCTGCAAATGTCGCAGCCTGGACACAGAGCCAGGCTTTAATAATAGACTAACCAAGCAAAACCGGCAACAGAAGGGGACAGAGAGGGGACGCGGGGGGACGCGGGGGGACGCGGGCACTGCCGCTCTACACCTGGCCTGAGGGAAGGGACTGCTCTGCTCTGGGCTCAATCCTGTCCTCCTCTACAGTAGGAGAGAACAATGCTGGCTTTAGGCTGCTCCACGCTGCCATCTAGTGGCACACAAGAAGATTGGAGAAAGAACATATTTTTGTTACATTACACAGCAAATTGAGCAAAGTTTCAACTAAATCCATGGAGGAGCATAGGGAGGAGGAGGCAGAGAAGAAAGAAGAAGAAAGAGGAGGCAGAGGATTCATAGAGTCATAGAATGGTAGAGTTGGAAGGGACCTCCTGGGTCATCTGGTCCAACCCCCTGCTCAAAACAGGATTCACTAAACCATCCCAGACAGATGTCTGTCCAGCCTCTGTTTGAAGACTTCCATTGAAGGAGAACTCGTCACCTCTCGTGGCAGCCTGTTCCACCCATTGATCACTCTCACTGTCAAAAAGTTTTTTTCTAATATCTAATCCGTATCTTCTCCATTTCAGTTTCATCCCATTGCTTCTCGTGTTTCCATGTGCAAATGAGAATAATGATGATTCCTCTACACTGTGACAGCCCTTCAGATATTTGTAGACCGCTATATGGTCTCCTCTTTTTCCCCAGCTAAACATTCCCAAATCCTTTATCTGTTCCTCATAGTACTTTGCAGTACAAAGTACTACAATCCTGGTAGCTCTTCTCTGAACTTGCTCCAGTTTCTCAATGTATTTTTTAAAATGTGGTGCCCAAAACTGGACACAGTATTCCAGATGAGACCTGACCGAGGAGAAGAGAGGGATAATTACTTCACTTGATCGAGACTTTATGCTTCTCTTATTACATCCTAGAACTGTGTTTGCCTTTTTTCTGCTGCATCACACTGTTGACTCATGTGCAGTCTGTGATCTATTAGTGTACCCAACTTTTTTCACATGTGCTGTTTCTTAGTTCTATTCTTACCATTCTATTCCTCCCATTATGTCATTTTCATTTTTCTTGCCCAGATATAGAATCTTGCAATTCTTTCAGGAGGTAGAGGAGGCCAAGGAGCTAGAGGAGGCAGAGGAGGTAGAGGTGGCACAATAGACTGATGAGGTAGAGGAAGTAGCGGAAGAAAGGAGACAGAGGGGGTTGAAGTGGCACAGTATACAGAGGAGGAAGAGAAGGCAGATGAGACAGAGGAGGCAGATGAGGTAGAGTATGTAGAGATGGCACCGTAGACAGAGGAAGTAGAGGGGTCAGAGGAGGCAGAAGAGGTAGAAGAGGTTGAAGAGGCAGAGGAGGCAGAGTAGGTAGAGGAGCCAGATGAGACAAAGGAGGCAGATGAGGTAGAGTAGGTAGAGGTGGCACAGTAGACAGAGGAGGTAGAGGGTGCCAAAGAGGCAGATGACTTAGAGGAGACTGAGGAGGTAGAGGACTGGGAGGAGGTAGAGGAGACTGAGGAGGCTGAGGAGGTAGAGGAGGCAGAAGAGGTAGAGGAGACAGAGGAGGCCAAGTAGGCCAAGGAGGTAGAGGAGGCAGAGGAGGTAGAGGAGGCAGAAGAGGTAGAGGAGACAGAGGAGGCCAAGGAGGTAGAGGAGGCAGAGGAGGAAGAGGTAGCAACAGTGATAACTACTATGAATAACTTTCTGAAGGTGTTATATGCAGTCATATGTAAAACTGCACATAGCACAAATGTTCTGAAGGTGTTACCTGCAGTCCTATGTAAAATCACACATAACTCTGAATCACCTTTTGAAGGTGTTATCTGCAGTCAAATGTAAAACTGCTCATATAACACGATGATAAATATCTGAAGGCGTTTATGCAGTCCTATGTAAAGACACCATTACACACTGTGACCTTTTTCAGTATGTGACTTGCAGTCCTATGTAAAATAGCACCCAACTTGCTAATGCACAATAGTAAGTTTATGTAAAACTGCACATATTAGGTTCTAAAGGGTGTATCTTGCAGTCCTATGTAAAACTGAACATATTATGTTCTATTGGGTGTATCTTGCAGGTCTATGTAAAATTGCACCTATTATTATTGCACCTATTATGTTGCAATGGGTGTAACTTGTAGTCCTATGTAAAATTGCACATATTATGTTCCAATCTACTATATAATTGTCTAAGGGTCACTTCCGTCTTTCTGTCCTTCTGTCTGTCTGTCACGGATATTCATTGGTCGCGGCCTCTGTCTGTCAAGGAAATCCAAGTCGCTGATTGGTTGTGGAAAAAAAGCCACGACCAATCAGCGAAGGGCACAGTCCGGAAGAAAATGGCCGCTCCTTACTCCCTGCAGTCACTGCCCGGCGCCCGCATACTCCCCTCCGGTCACTGCTAACACAAGGTTAATGCCAGCGGTAATGGACTGCGTTATGCCGCGGGTAACTCACTCCGTAACCGCCGCTATTAACCCTGTGTGTTCTCAACTTTTTACTATTCATGCTGCCTATACGGCATAAATAGTAGAAAATCTAATGTTAAAAATAATTAAAAAAAACAAAAACCTGCTATACTCACCCTCCGTTGTCTGCAGAGCCGGCCGCCATCATCCGTTACTACTACAAGGGGCCCTCGGATCCGAAGGTGATTATGTTTATTTTTTATTTTTTAACCTGTGACATACGTGGCTGGGCAATATACTACGTCACTGGGCAATATACTACGTCGCTGTGTAATATACTACATGGCTGGGCAATATACTACGTCACTGGGCAATATACTACGTCACTGGGCAATATACTACGTGGCTGGGCAATATACTATGTCACTGGGCAATATACTACGTGGCTGGGCAATATACTACGTGGCTGGCCAATATACTATGTGGCTGGGCAATATACTACGTCACTGGGCAATATACTATGTGGCTGGGCAATATACTACGTCGCTGTGTAATATACTACATGGCTGGGCAATATACTACGTCACTGGGCAATATACTACGTCACTGGGCAATATACTACGTGGCTGGGCAATATACTACATGGCTGGCCAATATACTATGTGGCTGGGCAATATACTACGTCACTGGGCAATATACTACGTGGCTGGGCAATATACTACGTGGCTGGGCAATATACTACGTCACTGGGCAATATACTATGTGGCTGGGCAATATACTATGTCACTGGGCAATATACTACGCCGCTGTGCAACATACTACGTGGCTGGGCAATATACTACATTGCTGGGCAATATACTACGTCACTGGGCAATATACTACATGGCTGGGCGATATACTACGTCACTGGGCCATATACTACGTGGCTGGGCAATATACTAGGTCACTGGGCAATATACTACGTCGCTGTGTAATATACTACGTGGCTGGGCAATATACTACATGGCTGGGCAATATACTACGTCACTGGGCAATATACTACGTCACTGGGCAATATACTACATGGCTGGGCAATATACTACGTGGCTGGCCAATATACTATGTGGCTGGGCAATATACTACATCACTGGGCAATATGAAGACACAAAAGAGAATGGTAAAACCAAAAACACTCAGTTTGAAAAAATGTTTGCAGTAATCCGCAAGTGCTAGTAAAAGATGTAAATAACAGGGTATTTGGTTGATACGTTTTTTGCAAAAAATGTATACTAAGCTGCTCTACCAATCTTCACGGTATACCCTTATCAGAGCAGTCCTAACTAATGTATGCAATCCCTATCTGATGTATTTAAAAACCTGATCATCTGTACATTACCTGTGTGAACAGGGTTCAGAGAGGAAAAATCCATGTGTGCATACAGAGCAGAACAGCTTTTGTGTCTTCAGGTTTCTTGGTGGTGTGTGAACATGTTCTTACAGACTTGTTCACTGTGCAAGTAGCCCATGTGTTCCTGTTTCCATGATTGTTCTCTTGTGTCTACAAGACTGGGGAGTTCCACCACTCCTCTTGGGCTAGCTGCACAAAAGCTGTTCTGCTCTGTATGCACACATGGATTTTTCCTCTCTGAACCCTGTTCACACAGGTAATATACAGATGATCAGGTTTTTAAATACATCAGATAGGGATTGCATACATTAGTTAGGACTGCTCTGATATGGGTATACCGTGAAGATTGGTAGAGCAGCTTAGTATACATTTTTTGCAAAAAACGTATCAACCAAATACCCTGTTATTTACATCTTTTACTAGCACTTGCGGATTACTGCAAACATTTTTTCAAACTGAGTGTTTTTGGTTTTACCATTCTCTTTTGTGTCTTCAGGTTTCTTGGTGGTGTGTGAACATGTTCTTACAGACTTGTTCACTGTGCAAGTAGCCCATGTGTTCCTGTTTCCATCACTGGGCAATATACTATGTGGCTGGGCAATATACTACGTAACTGGGCAATATACTACGTGGCTGGGCAATATACTACGTGGCTGGGCAATATACTACGTGGCTGGGCAATATACTACGTGGCTGGGCAATATACTACGTGACTGGGCAATATACTACGTGGCTGGGCAATATACTATGTGGCTAGGCAATATACTACGTGACTGGGCAATATACTACATAACTGGGCAATATATTACGTGACTGGACAATATACTACGTGGCTGGGGAATATACTACGTGACTGGGCAATATACTATGTGGCTGGGCAATATACTACGTGGCTGGGCAATATACTACGTGACTGGGCAATATACTACGTGGCTGGGCAATCTACGATGTGGCTAGGCAATATACTACGTGACTGGGCAATATACTACATAACTGGGCAATATATTACGTGACTGGACAATATACTACGTGGCTCGGAAATATACTACGTGACTGGGCAATATACTACGTGGCTGGGCAATATACTACGTGACTGGGCAATATACTACATAGCTGGGCAATATACTATGTGGCTAGGCAATATACTACGTGACTGGGCAATATACTACATAACTGGGCAATATTCTATGTGGCTGGGCAATATACTACGTGACTGGGCAATATACTACGTGGCTGGGCAATATACTACGTGACTGGGCAATATACTACGTAGCTGGGCAATATACTATGTGGCTAGGCAATATACTACGTGACTGGGCAATATCTATATATATAATTGCCTAAGGGTTTTTCCGTCTGTCTGTCTTTCTGTCTGTCTGTCTGTCCTTGAAATCCCACATCTCTAATTGGTCGAGGCCGCCAGGCCTCGACCAATCAGCGACGGGCACAGTATCGACGTAGAAATCCCGCGTCTCTGATTGGTTGAGGCCGCCAGGCCTCGACCAATCAGCGACGGGCACAGCAACGATGATGTCATAAAGGACGTAGACATCCCGCGTCTCTGATTGGTCGAGGCCGCCAGGCCTCGACCAATCAGCGACGGGCACTGCGACGATGATGTCATAATGGTTGCCATGGCGACAATGATGTCATAAAGGTTGCCTCGACCAATCAGCGACGGGCACAGCAACGATGATGTCATAATGGTTGCCATGGCGACGATGATGTCATAAAGGTTGCCTCGACCAATCAGCAATGGGCACAGCGACGATGATGTCATAATGGTTGCCATGGCGACGATGATGTCATAAAGGTTGCCTCGACCAATCAGCGACGGGCACAGTCTGCCGCGAATTCTGGAATCATAATTGTCCATATACTACGGGGACATGCATATTCTAGAATACCCGATGCGTTAGAATCGGGCCACAATCTAGTACTACATAACTGGGCAATATACTATGTGGCTGGGCAATATACTACGTGGCTGGGCAATATACTACGTGGCTGGGCAATATACTACCTGGCTGGGCAATATACTACGTGACTGGGCAATATACTACGTGGCTGGGCAATATACTATGTGGCTAGGCAATATACTATGTGGCTGGGCAATATACTACGTGGCTGGGCAATATACTACATAACTGGGCAATATATTACGTGACTGGGCAATATACTACGTGGCTGGGCAATACACTACGTGGCTGGGAAATATACTACGTGGCTGGGCAATATACTACGTGGCTGGGCAATATACTACGTGACTGGGCAATATACTACGTGACTGGGCAATATACTATGTGTCTGGGCAATATACTACGTGGCTGGGCAATATACTACGTGGCTGGGCAATATACTACGTGACTGGGCAATATACTACGTGACTGGGCAATATACTACGTGACTGGGCAATATACTATGTGGCTGGGCAATATACTATGTGACTGGGCAATATAGTATGTGGCTGGGCAATATACTATGTGACTGGGCAATATACTACGTGACTGGGCAATATACTACGTGACTGGGCAATATACTATGTGGCTGGGCAATATACTATGTGACTGGGCAATATAGTATGTGGCTGGGCAATATACTATGTGACTAGGCAATATACTACGTGACTGGGCAATATACTACGTGGCTGGGAAATATACTACGTGGCTGGGCAATATACTACGTGACTGGGCAATATACTACGTGGCTGGGCAATATACTACGTGGCTGGGCAATATACTACGTGGCTGGGCAATATACTACGTGGCTGGCCAATATACTACGTGGCTGGGCAATATACTACGTGGCTGGGCAATATACTACGTGGCTGGGCAATATACTACGTGGCTGGGCAATACACTACGTGGACATACATATTCTAGAATACCTGATGCGTTAGAATCGGGCCACCATCTAGTAAAAGTATAAAGGGTTAACTTGCAGTCCTATGTAAAGCAGCACATAATACGCAACTCCTTTCTGAAAGGTGAAAATGTGAAAGTGCAGGATGCAGTCCTATGTAACACTGCACATTACACACAATAAAAACTTTTTGAAGATGTTGACTGCAGTCCTATGACAGAAATATTCTTCTTATACGTCATTTATGCTCATTATTCTGTGACTCTTTATAAATGATTAGGTGTCTGGGTTGTAATACAAACAGTGAATGAATAGCGGAAGGTGAAATGAGAGCGATTTGGAGCACAGGACGCCCTCGGCTCTGCTACATCTCCATATCTGTATGGATAGTACGCAGCATTTCTGTGAACTTTGCCCCCATCCTCCCAGTCATCTCCTCTGTTTCAATTTTCCCAACTTGTCCGTTCAGGGCTAATTTTCCCTCGCTGGCCTCCATTATAATGAAGACCTAGTGTGCGTGGCCTGGAAGGCCGGCAGATGCGCCCCCTCCGCTGCTCAAATAACAGGGCTGATTTGGTAAAAAACATTATCTGTAATGTGGAAATGGTCTGACTCCAGGCTGAGATTCATCATCATTACCCAAACATCATCTCAAGCCCGAGCTCTGGCAACAGCGAAGGAAAGGATCGCGGCTTAATTCAGTCAGCGCCAAGTGAGACAGAGGACAGCAAATGATTTATGACGGAAATCAATGCAATCATAATACTTTAGGATGGTAAAATTGGGATGTTCACCAAGAGCTTACAATATCACCTGGGAGACAAAGGCAAAAACAGGGACACGGCAGACACAGGCTGTATAGGAATCCATCTTCCCAGGATACAGAGTCCGAGGTCACATGTGATATACCGCCATGATGACAATAATTCCTATAATAATATTTCATTACTATTACCATTGCTCCATACAAGATCTCACATTCTTTTTTTCTTTTCCGATGCTGTTAGAAACCATTCAGGCACAGAAGATACAATCATAACTGGAGCTATGTACAAGAATAAACCTGCTATAATACTTATCCTATCTACAAGAATATAACTATTATAATACTGCCCATATGTACAAGAATATAACGACTATAATACTGCCCACTATGTACAAGAATATAACTACTATAATACTGCCCCTATGTACAAGAATATAACTACTATAATACTGCCCCCTATGTACAAGAATATAACTACTATAATACTGCCCACTATGCACAAGAATATAACTACTATAATATTGCCCACTATGCACAAGAATATAACTACTATAATACTGCCCCCTATATACAGGAATATAACTACTATAATACTGCCCCTATGTACAAGAATATAACTACTATAATACTGCCCCTATGTACAAGAATATAACTACTATAATACTGCCCACTATGCACAAGAATATAACTACTATAATACTGCCCCCTATATACAGGAATATAACTACTATAATACTGCTCCTATGTACAAGAATATAACTACTATAATACTGCCCCTATGTACAAGAATATAAGTACTATAATACTGCTCCTATGTACAAGAATATAAGTACTATAATACTGCTCCTATGTACAAGAATATAAGTACTATAATACTGCTCCTATGTACAAGAATATAACTACTATAATACTGCCCCTATGTACAAGAATATAACTACTATAATACTGCTCCTATCTACAAGAATATAACTACTATAATACTGCTTCTATCTACAGGAATATAACTACTATAATACTGCTCCTATCTACAAGAATATAACTACTATAATACTGCTACTATGTACAAGAATATAATTACAATAATACTGCTCCTATGTACAAGAATATAACTACTATAATACTGCTCCTATGTACAAGAATATAACTACTATATTACTGCTCCTATCTACAAGAATATAACTACTATAACACTGCTCCTATGTACAAGAATATAACTATTATAATACTGCTCCTATCTACAAGAATATAACTACTATAATACTGCTCCTATCTACAAGAATATAACTACTATAATACTGCTCCTATCTACAAGAATATAACTACTATAATACTGCTCCTATGTACAAGAATATAACTACTATAATACTGCTCCTATGTACAAGAATATAACTACTATAATACTGCTCCTATGTACAAGAATATAATTACTATAATACTGCCCCTATGTACAAGAATATAACTACTATAATACTGCTCCTATGTACAGGAATATAACTACTATAATACTGCTACTATGTACAAAAATATAACTACTATAATACTGCTCCTATCTACAAGAATATAACTACTATAATACTGCCCCTATGTACAAGAATATAACTACTATAATACTGCCCCTATGTACAAGAATATAACTACTATAATACTGCCCCAATGTACAAGAATATAACTACTATAATACTGCTACTATGTACAAGAATATAATTACTATAATACTGCTCCTATATACAAGAATAAACCTGCTATAATACTGCCCCTATCTACAAGAATATAACTACTATAATGCTGCCCCTATGTACAAGAATATAAATACTATAATACTGCTCCTATGTACAAAAATATAACGAATATAATACTGCTCCTATGTACAAAAATATAACGAATATAATACTGCTCCTATGTACAAGATTATAATATAATACTGCTCCTATGTACAAGACTATAACTACTATAATACTGCTCCTATGTACAAGAATCTAACTATTATAATACTGCCCCTATGTATAGGAATATAACTACTATAATACTGCCTCTATGTACAAGAATAAACCTGCTATAATACTGCTCCTATCTACACGAATATAACTACTATGATACTGCCCTTATGTACAAGACTATAACTACTATAATACTGCTCCCATGTACAAGAATAAACCTGCTATATTACTGCTCCTATGTACAAGAATATAACTATTATAATACTGCCCCTATGTATAGGAATATAACTATTATAATACTGCCCCCTATGTACAAGAATATAACTACTATAATACTGCCCCTATGTACAAGAATATAACTGCTATAATACTGCTCCTATGTACAAAAATATAACGAATATAATACTGCTCCAATGTACAAAAATATAACGAATATAATACTGCTCCTATGTACAAGAGTATAATATAATACTGCTCCTATGTACAAGAATATAACTACTATAATACTGCTCCTATGTACAAGAATAAACCTGCTATAATACTGCTCCTATGTACAAGAATCTAACTATTATAATACTGCCCCTATGTATAGGAATATAACTACTATAATACTGCCTCTATGTACAAGAATAAACCTGCTATAATACTGCTCCTATCTACACGAATATAACTACTATAATACTGCCCTTATGTACAAGACTATAACTACTATAATACTGCTCCCATGTTCAAGAATAAACCTGCTATAATACTGCTCCTATGTACAAGAATATAACTATTATAATACTGCCTCTATGTATAGGAATATAACTATTATAATACTGCCCCTATGTACAAGAATATAACTACTATAATACTGCCCCTATGTACAAGAATATAACGAATATAATACTCCTCCTATGTACAAAAATATAATATAATACTGCTCCTATGTGCAAGAATATAACTACTATAATACTGCCCCCTATATACAAGAATATAACTACTATAATACTGCCCCTATGTACAAGAATATAACTACTATAATACTGCCCCTATGTACAAGAATATAATTTCTATAATACTGCCCCATGTACAAGAATATAACTACTATAATACTGCCCACTATGTACAAGAATATAACTATTACACTATAGCTGGTCCGAATAACTAAAGCAATTGTTACCATCCACCTCTCGTGTCTCCCCTTTTCCCCATAGTTTGTAAGCTTGCGAGCAGGGCCCTCACTCCTCCTGGTATCGGTTTTGAACTGTATTTCTGTTATGCTGTAATGTCTATTGTCTGTACAAGTCCCCTCTATAATTTGTAAAGCGCTGCGGAATATGTTGGCGCTATATAAATAAAAATTATTATTATTATATTATAACTATTATAATACTGCTCCTATGTACAAGAAAATAACAACTATTATACTGCTCCTATGTACAAGAATATAACAACTATAATAATGATCCTATCTACAGGAATAAAACTGCTATAAAACTGCTCCTATGTATAAGAATATAACTACTATAATACTGCCCCTATGTACAAGAATATAACTACTATAATACTGCTCCTATGTACAAGAATATAACTACTATAATACTGCTCCTATGTACAAGAATATAACTACTATAATACTGCTCCTATGTACAAGAATATAACTGCTATAAAACTGCTCCTATGTATAAGAATATAACTACTATAATACTGCCCCTATGTACAAGAATATAACTACTATAATACTGCCTCCTATGTACAAGAATATATCTACTATAATACTGCTCCTATGTACAAGAATATAACTCCTATAATACTGCCCCTATGTACAAGAATATAACTACCATAATGCTGCCCCTATGTACAAGAATATAACTTCTATAATACTGCCCCATGTACAAGAATATAACTACTATAATACTGCCCACTATGTACAAGAATATAACTATTATAATACTGCTCCTATGTACAAGAAAATAACAACTATTATACTGCTCCTATGTACAAGAATATAACAACTATAATAATGATCCTATCTACAGGAATATAACTGCTATAAAACTGCTCATATGTATAAGAATATAACTACTATAATACTGCTCCTATGTACAATAATATAACTACTATAATACTGCTCCTATGTACAAGAATATAACTACTATAATACTGCTCCTATGTACAAGAATATAACTACTATAATACTGCTCCTATGTACAAGAATATAACTACTATAATACTGCCTCCTATGTACAAGAATATATCTACTATAATACTGCTCCTATGTACAAGAATATAACTCCTATAATACTGCCCCTATGTACAAGAATATAACTACCATAATACTGCTCCTATGTACAAGAATATAACTACTATAATACTGCCCCTATGTACAGAATATAACTACTATAATACTGCCCCCTATGTACAAGAATATAACTACTATAATACTGCCCCTATGTACAGAATATAACTACTATAATGCTGTCCCCTATGTACAAGAATATAACTACTATAATGCTGTCCCCTATGTACAAGAATATAACTACTATAATACTGCCCCTATGTACAAGAATATAACTACTATAATACTGCCCCCTATGTACAAGAATATAACTACTATAATACTGCCCCTATGTACAATAATATAACTACTATAATACTGCCCCTATGTACAAGAATATAACTACTATAATACTGCCCCTATGTACAGAATATAACTACTATAATGCTACCCCAATATTTGAGTGTTTTCTAAAGTGCTGCCCCTTATAATCACAATTACTGAATGTGAGATCCTTTAGAGCTATAAAGACAGTGGCGAAACTGGACTGTCAGGGATGTATGTGCATGCTGAGTCTTATAGTGCTACAACAGCTTGGACGTTCCTGGTTGGCAGCAGCCTCTCTGCTCCTGAAGATGTCGGAGTATCTGGCAGCCCGCCGCCTCCTCGTACACAATACCAGATGGGAATCTTTTGTCAGTATCTTGCTTTGAATTTTTTATTGAAAACCACTGACTGGCAAAATGAAATTTACAAGTCCTGGCAATTTGTCAGAAGGGAAGAAAATGAAATTTTTTTGTTGCTGTAACGAGCGGAGACAAGAGGTCAGGCCGATGCAGGAGGCAGACATTGATCCAGATGTGCTGCACCTTTATCTCTTTGACCCGGCATCTTCTTCCTGTGAATTATAACGAGGACATAGCTAATGAGACGTTACCGCACACGTTACTGTCGCTTCTATAGAGGCAGCGATATAATGGCGGCGGCGGTGGTGGAGCATTGAGCCCAATGACTAATGTCAAAAAGGAAAAATGTCATTGGAGGATTTTTTTAATCTATTTTTTTATGCAAAAAATATAAATATAACAGTAAAATCAAAATATACTAATTTTATAAAATTATATAAATAGATCTATTTTTTGATCTGAGTCTTAAAATACTTATTATCCTTCTAAGGGGTTACAATTAGAGTTAGTTGGTTTAAAAGGGTTGACCACTCCTCCTCAGTCTTTATATCCCCCCCCAGGAAAATGTCGATTATACTCTCCTCCGATGCCAGCGGTGTGGGCACTGGCTCTCCCTGGCCAATGAACGCTGCCTTCACTCTCCTTTTCCTACCAACATAATTGCCATCCGGAAGAAGTGAGAGAGCAGCCGCAGCTCTGACGGCCTCCAAATATCGGGATTTCATGGGGCGGAGAGTGAAGCCATCGCTGATCGTCAACAGTGATTACGTGACATAACAATGTCATGCAAGCCCCGGGAGAACCAGCGCTGATACTGCTGGAATGACGCCGGTGGAACCAGGGCTGTGGGGCACTTGGTACCAGGTCCTTAAAGGGATGTGTCACGGTGGCGGTGACCCGGTCCGTGGCCCTGGGCTCCCATGTTAAAGGGATGGTCTTTAAAGGGGTTAGTTTATTAATAAAAGTTTGTGACACCACCTGTGATATTCGGTCAGGGGTGACCGACACTGCTTAAAGGGGTCCACTGGGGTGATGTTATGGCAGCAGGGATGGTATTTCTGACAGGTAAAGCTGGGTCCCCAGGGCTCCCGGTGTAATAGATGAAGATGGTGATAGGTGTAGTAAGAAACGGAGAACACAGGGTTGCAGTCTCTTTACCTTTTTGATTCAAAGCACCCACAGTCCAGGGTACAGGATAATGGATGATGGTGAGGTCCAGCCAGCTTGGAAGCAAATTTGGAATCCCTCTAATCAGGTGGGTTTGGAAGCCTTCCTTCTAGCGCTGTGTTGTTGTAGTCCCTTGCTGCCTTAGGCCTCACACAAGGTCCTCTTGTTTTCTCTCTGTCCCCCATTAGGTAGGACAATACCTGTACGACAGGTAGCTCGAGCCTTTTTACAGGATCTCTATGACGACTTGGGCTCTATTTGCTACTGTGTCCTCAGGTGTTAATGGTGGACAGGTAACTTGCTATCAGCTGTCCACCGGTTTCTGCAGTGGAGCATGAAGTTACCCCCACAACCTCGGTCTTCCGGCTACCGGTATCTGCGCTCAGCATGGAGGAAGCCCAATCATAGCTTCTCTCTCCAGCTCTTCACTCTCCTGTGCTTCTTCTCCCTCTCAGTCTCCTACAGACTGCTCTGCTTTCTCTTTCCTTCCCAGGAGCCACAGAATCACTCGTCTGCACGGCCCCAGCATTCCTGCCTCTCCCTTCGCTCTCCTCTCACCAACTGTCTAACTCCAACTGCCTAGCAACTGACTCCTCCTCCCGACCAGAGAGAGCAGCTCCCCTGAAGTCGGGTGTAGAGCTCCCCCTTCTGGCCTGGAGTCAGAATGGTGTTGAATGTGCTGAATACCAGTTAAAGGGATCCTTCCTCGCTTCCAAGCGTGACATCACTCTCTCTGTGAAGAAAGCAATGCCACTGTAACAACCGGTTACCTGGGGTGTTACACTGGCAGCGGAGTATAGGTGTTATTATTTTACTGGGAGGAAACATAGGGATACAGATGGAGTTATTGACAACCCCTTTAAAGTACTTTTATGCAATCATCAGTCAAGCCATTCATAAAAACTATGCTATGAACTCCCATACAAGGGCGCTGTTCAGAGGCGCACGGAGTATGCACCTCGTGCTGCTTCATCATACTTACTGGTCTAGAGGCAACATATAGTCACAACCTCAGTTTGCTGCTATCAGATACAGAAGTGACCATATGGCGCCTCTACAGGGCTGGAGGAGCACTAACGAGTATACAAAACAACACTGTGGTGGCACGGGGTCTAAGAGGTCAGGGGGCCCATTTCCACCTCCAGAATTGTGCATTGTGATGGGCTTTTGGGCTGCAATAGGCCCATGAATTACTCTTGTACAAGGGTCCTTTTCTGTCTGTGTCCACCAGTCCTCTGACTCACACAGTCATGGCCGAAAGTGTTGGCACCCTTGAAATTGTTCCAGAAAATGAAGTATTACTCCCAGAATATTATTGCAGTTACACATGTTTTGTTATACACATTTATTTCCTTTGTGTGTATTGGAACAAAAACTGAGAAAAAAAAATTGGATATAATTTCACATAAAACCCCCAAAATGGCCCAAACAAAATTGTTGACACCCTCAACTTAATATTTATGTTGTTCCAATACACACAAATAAATATATTATGATTATATAATAACAAAAAAAAATGAATTGTCCTCCTGACCTTTTTTAGGGAGGACAAGCACCTTTGTGTCTTCCCCTTATTATACTTTCTTACATAACCAATTCATGTAACAGTTCCCAATAGTGCCTATATATATATATATATATTTATATATACATATATACATATATATACTGTATATGTACACAAAGTAGATCCATGATGAACACATGGAGCATGAGTCTCTCCCTTATTCTTCACCGCTGCTATCCATAAATGAGCATTTACATTCTTACTATGTGATAATTCTGCATTTCATGTGATTCTCATTTGTCACCACTAGGGGCAGCTTGCGCACAAAAGTAATGACAAACTTCAGTTCGCTTTTCCAAGTGCAAATTGTCATTTTCTTTAATTTTATTTTTTATTTTTAATACATGTCATTCTATTTATATTGTAGAAAATTTCATTTTTTTGCCCTTATTTCAGAGGTTAATAAACTTTTGCAGCATTTTTTTACGGTAAAGTTTTAGTGTGACATTGCTGAGGAGTAAAGGTTGGGTGACTAGTGTAAAATGATAACGACTGAATGGAGCGGCGCCGGGAGATCATCATTGACAGTCATAAATAGATCGTCTCCAGGTTGTCGCCCATAACAGGTGGGCGATGACTCATAAAGCGGCAAAGCGTTCCTGGGAGTTGATGAGGTCAGTGCACTCAAATCCCATAAATATACTCTTACTTGTTCATTAATTTCCATAATTGGAAGCCCAGCATTTCTCCCTGGCTTTTCTTGGGAGCTGTAAAGTAGGATTTCGAAAGCAAAATGGATTTAGCCAGTTCTCTATGCAAGAATTTTGGAAGGCAAAGTCTAGAGAGAGAGTACCCGAGTGTTGTATAAATGCTGCAAGGAGGCTCCAAAGAGAGCAATGGGGCGGTGAGTTCTCCTTCAATGGAAGTCTTCAAACAGAACCTGGACAGACATCTGTCTGAGAAGGTAGTGAATCCTGCATGGAGCCGGGGGTTGGACACGATGACCCAGGAGGTCCCTTCCAACTCTAACAATCTCACTTACCGCTTTCACTGGCCCTTGGGAATTGGGGCTTCAGCGTTGACCCATTTCCCTGAAAGTGGCCATAAAAAAAAAATCTCAAATCTTTAGGTGTGTATTAGCCAGAACTCCATTCTATCAAGAATGACCTTAAAATCTCCTACTACTCCCCTTACATCTGCTGCTGCCACTATCTATCCATGGAACGGAGAAGTCATTTTGTTCCTCTGGCCAAACAACAACTTTGAGCCATACATCTAAAACTTATAAAGTTCTCCTGCCTGGGACTTCAACACTCAAGAAAACCCTTGTAGAACCAGCCTGGCCTGAGCCCGCAGCTCGTCTCACTGCAGTAATTGTGTAATGTCCGCCCTCCATCAATGTGATTACTATATGGTTCCTGTACGTTATCACTTCCATTAGAAGAGCTGATGCAGACTCATATCTGCTGCATTATAATCTTCTCCCTGGATTTCGCTTGCTTGGCATCAACCCAGAGGCATTTATGCCTGAGTTCTCCTTAAGTTAATTAAAACTTTTAAGGTCAGAGGCCAAGTATACTTTAATTGCTCAGACTAGGAACGCATTCCAGTCGTGTTTTGTAATACTCATTAGAGCACATTTGTAATAATATGCTATGAATTAATGGAAAGACAATCGCCCCAGATTGCTTGGAGAGCGCACAGTAACTTCATTGCTGGGTGCAGGGACCGCATTTCCCTGCCAAACACCTTTCTCTAAGCAGAAATATTGACAGATTGACTGAGTAGTTATTTTCTTGTACAAAACCGCACTATTATAGTAGTTATATTCTTGTACATAGGGGCAGTATTATAGTAGTTATATTCCTGTACATATGAGCAGTATTATAGTAGTTATATTCTTGTACATAGGGGCAGTATTATAGTAGTTATATTCTTGTACATAGGAGCAGTATTATAGTAGTTATATTCTTGTACATAGGAGCAGTATTATAGCAGTTATATTCTTGTACATAGGAGCAGTATTATAGTAGTTATATTCTTGTACATAGGCACAGAATTATAGTAGTTATATTCTTGTACAAAACCGCAGTATTATAGTAGTTATATTCTTGTATATAGGAGCAGTATTATAGTAGTTATATTCCTGTATATAGGAGCAGTATTATAGTAGTTATATTCTTGTACATAGGGGCAGTATTATAGTAGTTATATTCTTGTACATTGGGGCAGTATAATAGTAGTTATATTCTTGTACATAGGAGCAGTATTATAGTAGTTATATTCTTGTGCATAGGGGGCAGTATTATAGTAGTTATATTCTTGTACATAGGGGCAGTATTATAGTTGTTATATTCTTGTACATAGGAGGCAGTATTATAGTAGTTATATTCTTGTACATAGGGGCAGTAGTATAGTAGTTATATTCTTGAACATAGGGGCAGTATTATAGTAGTTATATTCTTGTACATAGGGGGCAGTATTATAGTAGTTATATTCTTGTACATAGGGGCAGTATTATAGTTGTTATATTCTTGTACATAGGAGGCAGTATTATAGTAGTTATATTCTTGTAAATATGGACAGTATTATAGTAGTTATATTCTTGTACATAGGAGCAGTATTATAGCAGTTATAGTCTTGTACATAGGAGCAGTATTATAGTAGTTATATTCTTGTACATAGGCACAGAATTATAGTAGTTATATTCTTGTACATGGGAGCAGTATTATAGTAGTTATATTCTTGTACATAGGAGCAGTATTATCGTAGTTATATTCTTGTACATAGGAGCAGTATTATTGTAGTTATATTCTTGTACATAGGAGCAGTATTATAGTAGTTATATTCTTGTACATAGGAGCAGTATTATAGCAGTTATAGTCTTGTACGTAGGAGCAGTATTATAGTAGTTATATTCTTGTACATAGGCACAGAATTATAGTAGTTATATTCTTGTACATGGGAGCAGTATTATAGTAGTTATATTCTTGTACATAGGAGCAGTATTATCGTAGTTATATTCTTGTACATAGGAGCAGTATTATTGTAGTTATATTCTTGTACATAGGAGCAGTATTATAGTAGTTATATTCTTGTACATAGGAGCAGTATTATAGTAGTTATATTCTTGTACATAGGAGCAGTATTATAGTAGTTATATTCTTGTACATTGGAGTAGTATTATAGTAGTTATATTCTTGTACATTGGAGCAGTATTATAGTAGTTATATTCTTGTACATAGGCACAGAATTATAGTAGTTATATTCTTGTACATGGGAGCAGTATTATAGTAGTTATATTCTTGTACATAGAAGCAGTATTATAGTAGTTATATTCTTGTACATAGGAGTAGTATTATTGTAGTTATATTCTTGTACATAGGAGCAGTATCATAGTAGTTATATTCTTGTACATAGGAGCAGTATTATAGTAGTTATACTCTTGTACATAGAGGCAGTATTATAGTAGTTATATTCTTGTACATTGGAGCAGTATTATAGTAGTTATATTCTTGTACATAGGGGCAGTATTATAGTAGTTATATTCTTGTAAATAGGGGCAGTATTATAGTAGTTATATTCTTGTAAATAGGGGCAGTATTATAGTAATTATATTCTTGTACATAGGGGCAGTATTATAGTAGTTATATTCTTGTACATAGGAGCAGTATTATAGCAGTTATAGTCTTGTACGTAGGAGCAGTATTATAGTAGTTATATTCTTGTACATAGGCACAGAATTATAGTAGTTATATTCTTGTACATGGGAGCAGTATTATAGTAGTTATATTCTTGTACATAGGAGCAGTATTATCGTAGTTATATTCTTGTACATAGGAGCAGTATTATTGTAGTTATATTCTTGTACATAGGAGCAGTATTATAGTAGTTATATTCTTGTACATAGGAGCAGTATTATAGTAGTTATACTCTTGTACATAGAGGCAGTATTATAGTAGTTATATTCTTGTACATTGGAGTAGTATTATAGTAGTTATATTCTTGTACATTGGAGCAGTATTATAGTAGTTATATTCTTGTACATAGGCACAGAATTATAGTAGTTATATTCTTGTACATGGGAGCAGTATTATAGTAGTTATATTCTTGTACATAGAAGCAGTATTATAGTAGTTATATTCTTGTACATAGGAGTAGTATTATTGTAGTTATATTCTTGTACATAGGAGCAGTATCATAGTAGTTATATTCTTGTACATAGGAGCAGTATTATAGTAGTTATACTCTTGTACATAGAGGCAGTATTATAGTAGTTATATTCTTGTACATTGGAGTAGTATTATAGTAGTTATATTCTTGTACATTGGAGCAGTATTATAGTAGTTATATTCTTGTACATAGGGGCAGTATTATAGTAGTTATATTCTTGTAAATAGGGGCAGTATTATAGTAGTTATATTCTTGTAAATAGGGGCAGTATTATAGTAATTATATTCTTGTACATAGGGGCAGTATTATAGTAGTTATATTCTTGTACATAGGGGCAGTATTATAGTAGTTATATTCTTGTACATAGGGAGCAGTATTATAGTAATTATATTCTTGTAAATAGGGGCAGTATTATAGTAATTATATTCTTGTAAATAGGGGCAGTATTATAGTAATTATATTCTTGTACATAGGGGGCAGTATTATAGTAGTTATATTCTCGTACATAGGGGCAGTATTATAGTAGTTATATTCTTGTAAATAGGGGCAGTATTATAGTAGTTATATTCATATACATAGGGGTAGTATTATAGTTATTATAGCTGCAGACAGGGCAGACATACAGGGCAGACATTTATGTTTTGTATAGCTAATATCAGCAATACGGAGCTTCAAGCTTTTCTACACCATTTCAATTTACTCTTTGCTTTTTTTTCTTTGTACTATCAAATAAACGTCTTTTGTGCAGAGCAGAATCTTGAGGGGAGTGTTTTATTTTAGTCTCCGTCAGCCGGGTGTAACAGAGGCCTTTGCTGACCCTTATCAATTATGTTCCAAGTTTATGCCTGAAGAACATCAACTGGTGAGGTCTGAAGTTGCAGACCATCAAGTTTCTTTGTTGTTCTTTTTTATTTCATTCGTTCTTTGTGAAAGCTGAAACTTAAGATGGTGTCTGGAGGCAACACACAGAAGCATTCTTTAAATGTGGTGCTCTTAATAAATAGAGACAGAATAAGAGGACAACAAAAGGAGCGGGGGGTTTAAGGCAACTTCTGTCAGATGAACAATGATCAGCCTCTGACTCTGCCATTGCCCTCCATGTTTGGAAGGATTTATCATCCCAGCACACCCAAGGGCTCAGTATCGTCTCCTATCTTACTTCATATTGATATACTGAGATATACCGTCCTTCATCCCCTAGGACAGTGATTTTTCTTAGATACACAATAACTAAATGCGGGGTACAAGTAAAACAATAACGATAAACTTCCGAGGAAAAACCATTCAGTATGTCCTAGAACATGTTCTAGCAGATTTCATTAGGATGGACACATGTTCAATAATCATTGATGCTCAGTCTAGCATCAATGTAATGATGGACCAAAAAAAAATTGTTTTTGGGCAGGAGAGTCCTTATCTAATTGCCCAATTTTTGCCTCCATAATCACAGACTTTATCTACTAGGGAATGGGACTTTCTTAATCATGTCTGTTAAGTAGTGTAAAGGACCCATACGTGTTAGACTGACTTCTGATAAACCCACAAATATCGGGGTGTCAATATCGGGGCCAACAGATGATGTCAGGGAAAATTAAGATCCAGCAAGTCAAACTAAAGCTGGCTATACACATCACACTTATGTTGGCTGAAGCCACCGATATCAAAGGGTTAAGCCGACGGTCTAATGTGTATGGGGGCATCGGTCAAATGATGGTCGGGAATGATGTTGATAAGTCGTGTCTGATTTCTGACTGCCGATCCTCTTGTTTTCAGAAAGAAAAGCCAACACCAAGGGAATCTGGTAGTGGCTCTTTGATGGAGAACACAAGTACTCTAGTCAGGATGAAATCTTCTGTGTATGGTATAGATGGGGAAGATGGCTGCAGGCAGAACGATCAGACAAGCCAATATTCGGCCAAC
This sequence comes from Ranitomeya imitator, assembly GCF_032444005.1. NCBI lineage: Eukaryota > Metazoa > Chordata > Amphibia > Anura > Dendrobatidae > Ranitomeya > Ranitomeya imitator. Next base: position 68,952,779 of record NC_091282.1, read on the forward strand.
AAGTATCTATTGTATACTGAGCCCCTTAAGCTGGCCATACACATTAGATGCCCATTAGAAGGCTGTTGGCCAAATGATTGTTCAGCCAGCAGCCATCTCAGATGACGCTCCAATACAGAAGAGAACTCGTTTGGATAAGAACTCAAAGAGTTTTCTTAAGGAGAACAATGCGGTCAGCAGTCCAAAATCAGACACGACTTATCAACATCTTTCCCGACCGTCATTTGGCCGATGCCCCCTTACACATTAGACCGGCTTAACCCTTCGTATCGGTGGCTTCAGCCGACATAAGTGTGATGTGTATAGCCAGCTTTAGTTTGACTTCTGACCATATTGACCATTGTCTCCAGATTGTCCTGACTTCACTTAGAATGTTAACACTGTTCAAAGCTATATTCCTGATTTATTGGATTGTTTATATTCACCTTGTGGTTAGCTGCTCTTGTTAAGTCTTTTCCTAGAATGTTTTTTAAGACATGTTGACACAAAACATTCTAAGGCCCCTACATGCAATGCATCAGTTTTAGCCAATCCTGCCGATTTCAGCAGAACCAGACAACATCAGCCATGTTGATTTGCAATGCTTGATATTTTTTGTGACTCAACATATAAGGGGCTGCCAGAGGTGGGTTGCAGCATCTTGCATACTTCACTCTCGCCATTGAAAATACATACCCCCTTGTCCGAGACACGAGCACATATATATATAGAGTCGGGGGAAATGAAGTACCTATTAGCAGAACAAGCACAGAAGGCAGTATTATAGTAGTTATTGTAGAAATACGTCATATTCTGAAGCAATGTCAAGGGTGCCAACACTTTCGGACATGACTGTATAGCTTAGATGCACAGTATAAAAAAAAACTAACATAGATGATTGGATCATTATTCTTTCAGGTCATTGTGTCATGTCTCATTGTCTTCGACATCCACCGTGTAAGGTATGGAAGAGAAATAGGAATGTGCATTATAAATGTGCAACAGATTGTCTTCTTCACTATCTAAACATTTGCACAAGAAGAGCTAGACTTTCAATTTATCCAGCCTGATGCACCTTGGGGAGGAAATGTTCAGCATTTCACATTGCAGCCGTAACAAGGCCAAACTCCGGAGCTCAATAGGATTCTAGACCTAATTAGTACTTAATGATCTGGAGAGGCACAAATGTCTATCACCCTTTTCTTCAGTCTCCTCTACTTCGCCAGTTCTTAATTAACCTTTAAGGAGGTGGCGATAGGTTTCCAAGGATACCATATTGATCCGCTTCTTCCCTTTGTCTTGCCCCCCTGACGCACCTACAGATGCAGGAGATAGGACCAAGTTGCCCCTGCTGCATTCCTAGACGCTGCCACCAATCAATGTCCATTAATGAGATACAACTTGCAAGATTGCTAATTCATGGCAGATTGGAAAAGGTCACCGGTATCTCTCATCTGCTGCAAATTAACAACTGTGAATATTCAAGGTTTAAAACTTTCCTGAAGCAGTCAGTGGGAAATGAAAAATGTCTCTTACTTGTAATAGGTGACGTTAATCCTCATCTTTATGCGCTAGATATACCAATGCATCTCTTAGACCATATTACAGGTTTAAGGAATAATATATTTGCAAAAACCGTGCTTAGATTCTAAAGTGGAATTTCAAGCTATGAAAAAATATTATTTATGCACCTTCTGGGACCAAAAGGTGCAGGTGTGTAATGGCCATAGGGGTTGTCCTGGGGATGGTTGGGCTGCTCCCTACTGACAGTTCTCCCTAAGCTTCGGTAAGGGGAGGTCATTTATTCCTGACGATTTCTTGGTCAAAGCATTAACCTTATGGTCTACAAAAATTGTTGGCAGCCTTAAAGTAAGTTTGTCTACCCCAAAATGCCCAAGAAACTAATTCAATAGTTATATAAGAGACTTAGCTTTTATGAGTATGAAGCCAGCGTTTTTTCAGCTGGGAAAACTACTTTTATTTAATATGCAAGTAAGGGGTCGCCGGTGCAAATTTGGCGTGGCCAAGGGCTTAGTGCAGTGTTACGCTCTCTCAATTTGAACCTTGATCACTTTTTCTGTTCCTGATGGACAGCACTCACTCATTCTGAGCAGATGTTGCCTTAATTCATTCTGAACGAGCCCAGCAGCACTCACGCAGTGTCATTGTGGGTACGCTCTTTTCCTTTGGCTCCTGTCTGTGGATGAAGACAGGAGCTAAGGATAAGAACGTGCCATCGCTGATACTGTGTGAGCGCCATTGAGCTCCTTCAGTGCCAGTGTATTGCGAATTGAGATCACTCAGTGCCCGCTGTGCAGCACAAGCCTTGTCAATCAGGATCAGAGAAATTGATCAAAATGCAAATTGAGGGGGGCGTAATGGTGCGTTGAGCTCTTGGTCATACCAAGGGTGCAACAAAGCCCCCTGATTTCTACATGAAATAAAGCCAATAAAACAGCTAAGGTAATGGATGAAGTAATGACGCACATGTGTGGCCATTGCTTCCTTCTAATGAGGCATTTCATAACCCATTATCGCAATGGACGGATGTCCCAGCAGTTGGCCCTCCAAGGTCAACCATGGAAACACTCATAAGTTATGGCCATGAGAGTTAACAGTTGTGAATGCAAACAAGAACGTTATCACTTTCTACAGAAAAGAGAGCTCTTGAAATAGTTAATAAATGTGGCTTTATTTAATAATTAAGCTTTTTATATTTCATGTAAAGCCCTTTTAAATGTGTGATGGTTGCATGCATTGACCTGCAGGATGGTAAAAGCAGCTCTGGGTGTGACTAAAGTATAGAAGCCAATATGCAAGGTGTTGGTACATGTTGGAGATTTTAGAAGAGTCAGACTTTAAATTAAGCCTCCATGTTTGATACCATGAGCACACACGGCTTAAAAAGTCTCAGGATTTTATTTTACTTGAAGATAAAAAAAAAAGAAATCGGAACCAAAATAATTATTTTCCTGTGCCAGCTTCTCTGGCCGCTGTGCTGGGAGAATGTGGTCACCCAGGGCATTGTACAGATGCATCCGCATCGGTCTTTTGACAGTAATACATGCACTCCACAAGCATAGCACAAAGAAAAACATAAACCGGGCCCTTTATACTCCGGCTATAATAACACCGCCCAGGAACAGATGGGAATCCTATTTAGCTCAGTTATGCCTTTGTCCCTCTGCGTAAACATTAATTTTAGGATTAACCGTCTCAGCCTCCTCGAAATGACTTTGGGGAGAAAAAAAAAAAAGACTGAAAAAAATGGTCTTCAGCGCAAGTCACCTCATTTCTTTTTTAGTTTTTTTTTTTTACGGGAAAAGGACATTTTTTGGCTGCTAGGCAACACAATGGTTCTGCGATTTTTTTTTTTTTTTTACGAGGACGGCAGTCGTCAGGCATAGTCTCGTAGAAGAGTAATCCTATTAATTAGAGGAGCATTGAACGCCCCTTGTTTCTTTCGTCCTCTCGCTGGCTTATTACTATTTTTAATTAACGTGTCATTGTGTATGAACTTTATAGAATCATGAGCAAATAGCGGAGCCGGAGATACATTGTCAGGTGTGTCTGCGGAGAATAAGCCATTAACCCTTCTGTGCAAAAGAATAGGACATTCTGACTCAGCAAAAGGTTCCTCCACGTCTAGGTCCACGGTCTCCCTCTACTAATTTTACAATTTAACGAATCGTTTTGGAAACACATTTTCAAACAGCCTATTAGAAACGATTTAAGAAAAGAATGAATTGTATTTTTCACTTTGGGGGACCCAAACATGTAATACCTAATTTGCCCTATGGAGGCACTACAGAAACATAAGGATAATAGCTAGACAGTAATGAAAATGTGCACATTGAGCACAGAGCTCCTAAAAGGGGCATCTTTAGCGCTGGATGACCCAAATGAGTAATACCTAATTTCCCCTCTGGAGGCACTACAGCTGCTATCACATAGATTACAAGTGGTTGTTGGGGTGGTCTCACCAGCAGGACACTTTGTGATTTCCAATGTAAATGTAGACATTAAGAAAAGAGTACCTCAAATGTCATCCCTTGCCTTGGAACATTGTACTGAGTAATGCATACTTTTCCCTGAGGTGGCATGGCACTACAAAAATTAGCTGCTAAGTTCTCCAACAGATTACAGTTGATCACTCAGTCTCAATTGCAGAACAGTTTTGGATTTTTAATTAAAATGTCCACATTAGGCACAGAGTACCTCCAATGGGCTTATTTTGCTCTGGAGGAACCGACTGAGTAATGCCTAATTTGGCCTGTGGAGGCACTACATTACTGGGTTTTCCTGCAGATTTCAGCTGATTCTTCCTCTTATCAGCATGAGAATCTGGTATCTGTATTAATAATATGCACAAAAGGTAAAGAATGCCTCTAGTTTTTGTGAACCATTCTTTGTTATATGTAGTTGGCCATGTGTAAAGAAAAATAAACCACTAGCTATTGGTTTCTCCAACTGTTTACAGCAGAACTCCCTGGTATTAGTATGAAAAAGGTGCACATTGAGCAAAGAGAAGCTCCAAGAGGCATCTTTTACTCTGGAGGACCCAATTGAGTAATGCCTAATATGTCCAGTGGAGGCACTACAGGATAGTAGGACTCCACTTTCTACAATTAGAAAATAACAGCTTCATGGAAACCGTACCCATAATCTTTATAAGGATGATCACGTATAATCAAATACTACATACAGTATGGGCTATAACGGATAAATAATGGGATAATTGCTAATTAATTACTGCAAAACACCTGAAAAAATTACGATAAAAAAACACCCAAAATCACGTTCTTTGAAAAATTACAAAAAACTTTATTTAAATATAAAAGGACATTTGACAAAGCCAGGGGAAAATGGACCAGGTCACAATGTGCACGTAGAAACGGCAGGGGTGCACACATATGGGTAAATATATAAGAAACAATATGTATATAACAATCCCAAAATGAGACACAGCCAAAATGCTGTTGATAATATAAACTTGAACAGTATATAATGCTAAGTCCAGCCATGCAGAGCAGAATATCAGGCAAACAGTCATACATCTATTAACACCATAAAATGGATAGTATTCTAATATGCATAGTTACCTGAGCAGGCTGGAAAGAGCGATCACCCACAGCGTGCACCCACCCCAACGCGCGTTTCAGCGTGATAGCCTTTTTCAAGGGGTTTTGCAGTTTTTCCTACAATTAGAGGTGATCTGTTGGGGAATCAGCAGGAGGACATCCTAGGATTTGTAATGAAAATGCAACATCGAAATGTGTGGAGGGCAGGGAGAACTAGACTTGAAACTAGCTGGAGCATTCTCGGGTGGATCGAAAAACATTTCTTATTAGAAGGTGCGCAAGAAACAAAATAATCAGCTGAAATTTGTAGTTGAACATAGTAGCAAGTGTTTGGTTCTCCTGCAGTGCCTCCACAGGGGAAATGAAGAATTACAATATTCTCGTGCAACGCACATATGTGTTCGGTCTTCCAGTGTAATAAATTATTGCTTTCTCTGGCTAATATTGAGAAATGTCAAAAATAGGATATTTATAAATTGTGTTTCCTAACCAATTCTATTTGCATGAAAAAAAAATTCATATGTATGTTTCCCCCATATGAATTTGATTTTATTTTTCTTCCATGAAAATGTATTTCTGAGTAGTGTTATTACTACAGTTTCTCAAAATAGGGTTAAACTCTCTGGAGCATATGGAAAACTCAAAACGCGTCAGTCCTGGCAAATCTTAAGCTGTTTTCTACTGTCAATGGGCTACCTTCTGGAAAGTGGTAATTGGTGGGACATAGTGGATTTAAAGTAGGGAGAAAACACCAATTATGTCGGCCAGGAGGCTTTTGCAAACATCTGTGTCTTCAGGCTGTGCGTAGAGACGAGATTCAAGCTGGATATGTACCTGTTTTATCTACAGTCCAAAAGAAGGAGGGAGGAATCAGCATAGAACATCTGTACACGCCGGGATGAGAGCGCACAGCTTAGGTCTGATTCCTTTCAAGTCAACAAGACATTTTAAAGGGAATATCAGAAATCTGTACATATGGAGCAAATAGGAGTTAAATAGGGTTGATATTAACATAAGTGGTTCAGTCATTTTAAGTTTTGCAATCTTTAATTCTATATTACCTTCCCTTGATGCCACAGAATGGAGCGCAGATATCCAATTCTCTTCAATCTTTCTTCTCTGTCTGCTGTCACCTCCTGTAGAATTCAGCACTTTGCATTAAAGGGGTTCAGCTTAGGATAAAAAATATACATTAGCTTTAAATGGTGATTTGTATTCTTTACTAATAGTTCTAATAGTTGCCCCATCATCCAGTAGCTGCACCAGTCTAGATCCTAGCTGCTTGGGTTCCGGCTCTGTGTATGACTCATGATTGGTGAGGCTCACCTTGTGAAGTGGACCCACTAAGCCCCAAGTCCAGGTGGCTACACAGACCCCTAGTGTTGGTGCACCTGGTAGACTGGCACGTGATGAACGGTGGACGTGGCACACTCAGGAATCTTGGAAACAGTAGGATGATCGAAGTGGAAGTCAGCAGGGAATTAGGAAAGTCAAAGCCAAAGCACGGTGTGGAGTACACCAAACTAAAGTCTTGAATCTCAGTCCTAAGACACAGGTGTGTGTCCTAGTGGGCCTGAATTAGGATAATGAAGAGAGCCACGCTGGGCGACCCGTAAACCCTGAGGAGGGAAACAGAACTTGAGATACCTGGGACAGTTGTGTAAGACGTTTGCGTCGGTATATGACCACTTCAATGCTTGAAGATGGCCAACCCTTTCTGTGTCTATGCATCAGCTGAGCTAGAGAAGGGAGCTGGCTCAAATATGAAAATAGCAGTCATTCGACCATCTTCTCACATTGCTCTGTTCACATGATGACTTACTGATGGAGCAAAAGTTATCACAATTCAGAATGTCCCACCTTGATAGCTCGTCACCAAAGGCTATGTCATCAAGAGGGTTAAGCCCATGACAGACGTCAAGTTAGGTATTAAATCACACTTTTTTGTCACGATAAGCCAGTGCTGTGTATTCTGAGTCACCACAACCCTTCTTAGACCTGTAGAAAGCGCTGTCCAATATTGAGGACTTGACTGGAGGTGGAGCGGTCACCAAAGGATTGGGGCACCTGGTACCTAAAACAACTATATTTGTATGTTATAGACATTAATTTTACAGACATTAATGATGAATGGGTTTCCTTGGAAAATCCCATTAGTGTAGGACAAGGGAAGTGACATCTACTCTGGGATAATTTCTGGGTCAGAAAGTTGTTGCCACGTTTTAACCGTATTGACCCATTGAGGTGTCAACATTTGAACTGATGCATATAGAAAAGAATTTATCATATGGATGAAGAATGTGTGAAGAATGTAAGAAAAACGTATGGAAGTTTTTTTCTGTCTGTAAGAAAGTTAAAAGAGGTCTAATGTCCTAAGAAGACCACATTTGCAAATTAATTTAACAAAAAGTTGAGTTTCCCTTTATTCCTAACTTTGCTTGGTTCCTGATATCCATCTTTAATCTATGAAGTAACCTGGAGGATATAGCAAGTGAAACATTATCTAACTTTAAAAAAATCAAATTTTTCTACTTTTTATGTTTTTTTACTTTTTTTTATTTTAATCTTCGAGAACCAAAAAAATAAAAATAAAAAGTGTGCAGAAGTGAGACAATGAGACTCGGAGACCCTGACTAATATGCATGGCGTTCCGTTCTTTGGGTTGGCAGTCAATAAACATTAGGTTACCTTCATGAAGTGAGAGAATGGATTTATTAAAAAATCTTATCTGGAGGGTTTGAATTTCAATTGGATTGGAATTTGCATATTTTAACAATAACCTCCAATCATCCTGTCTGATCTCTGCTCCGTTAGCCATATACATCTCTTTCTCTTGAATAGATTATCATCGGTTTAATAAACCCTTCATAATATGCAGGTATAACAATAGTACTTGACGGCATAAAGGAAGCATTAAAGTTCTTTCCTGGAGAAGGGGCTTTGCTAACTAGTGATTAAGTTCATATCTTCATACTTTCTTGAGCTGAATACATGATTAAAGAGCTTGTATTCGGGTTCCTCAATCTCGCATTAGCTTGTTAAAGCGTCGTTTCAGACCAGGCATCCTTTCAAATGACAATGGATGTTATGGCGCGCGGCCGGTGAGGATGATGGCGCAGGTAAGGCATAATAAAGCCTTATTCACCGGTGGAGCACAAGGTCTCCATAATTGCTGCAATTAGTCACCCAGTTACACCGCTATCCATTTCAGTGATTCACAGACAGGGTTTCCTTTTTGTTCCCTAAGATCCTTTGCATATTAAAAATTTCTACTCACGCAATTTCAATATTCAAATTTAAGGAAATACACTTTTTTTGTAATGCTTTTCTGAGGATGTTTAGATTTCACTTTTCCGACCCACTGATTACAACTTTTTGGAATTTGTTATTGCTTGGTTTTGGTTTGATAAAATTGTTCGGTTCTTCATGAAATCATTTAATTTTTCAAAATTTAGAGGGAGGTTTCATATATAGATTTTTTTTCGGGGGGGGAAAAACGTTCATCTTAAAAAGCAAACTTCCAAATAATGTGTCACCAGTGTACCATTAGATAAAATAAGTCTTCAACTCCTTAAAAGGGAATCTGTCGGTAGGCTCAACCCTCCTAGGCATCTAAATGGACATGTAGGCCATAGGAAGAAGAATAATATGATACCTTGAGATCTGTGATCCGATGTCTTATTCCGGAGAAATACACATTTTCCTAATATGTAAATGAACTGTTAAGATCTATGGGCCAGACATAGATCTCCCGGAGATTCTGCCTTTAGAGATTATTTTAAATGAACGTGGAGGTACCAATGTAATAGTGTCAACTCCAGCAATTGTCCTCTTACTTCCCAGACTTTTACAGACTGTTGTAAAAAGAAGAGAGGATGCTACACAATAGTGGACATGACCCTGTGCCAACTATTTTGAGATGTGTCACTGCCATTAATTTCTAAAAGAGTTAATGTTTTCCAATGAAATAGAAAAATGTCTAATGTTCAACTTTAGATCTATGATCGGTGTTCTGGTGTGAATACAATATGGCTAGAAAAGATTCCATCATTTTCTTCACATTTTTGTTATAGCTGGCAACTTTTTTAGGAATTGGGGTTGTATGTGATTTCTTAATTGCCCTGGAGATCCCATAGTGAAGAATATCCCGCTATGTTGTCTTTTTGGAATAGTGCTCGACGATAAAGCGGATGAAACACATTGGATCATTACATCCAGTAAATATATCCGCTTTTACTGTAGAATGGTGCGCCCGGTGTAAATATATTTCCAAATGTGTCTTTTTATATTTTAGTACGAGCCGTTGTAAAAATATATTTTTTCTTCTGTAGCGTTGCAATTTATAGTCAATGTTTTATAGCTGGAAAAAAAAAATACTGCAAAGCAAACATCAGCCAAAGGGGAAAAAAATGGTTCTATGTGAACGGTTCCGTCCGGTGTTAAAACAGGGCAATGGCATTGAGAAGAGCACAATCACACACAGGATAAATGGGAGCAACAAAAAGGTGATGTTTCAATGATGAAAACCCGATAGCTGTGTTGAACGTTTATCCAATCCTCACAGGGACAGATTGTAGCCCTGTACGGTATAACATAGGCTTGGCCAGTATGGATGATGAAAATAGGCAATAAAGTAGTAAAAAAATGATCAATAATTAAAGAGGATGTTCACTACTTTTACATTGATTATCTTTCCTTAAAAGAGGTCATCAATGAGATGCTAGTAGAGTTGAGCAAAGCAATTTGTAGGATGCTGGTCAAGCGGCCATGCCAGTAGCTCGTAGCCACTGGAGCACAGCCATGTGATCCTTTTCTTACTGGTACTCTATAGCAATGTTGTTATGTTGGGGCATGATGCACATATGATTTAATTGGAGCCTACTAATCAGATGAAGCACTAGTGATGTCGCAGATAGTTGGAGGTGCACAGGGCTTTGATGCAAGGCGCAGGAACAGGGTCCGGCAAATCTTTTCACTTAACACTAATGTCTAGACCGCTTTTCCCTGGTAATAGGGGATAGACCAAGATGAAGGTTTTGGATGGACACGGGGATTGCAGCCAAGGAGAAACTGGGAACAAGATAAGTGTTGATCAAGTTAAGCATCTAATCTCTGCCTCTAATGTGGACTTCTGTCTCTAAATGGATTATTCGAGGTCATTCTCCTTTAAGTCACATTGTCGGCATCCTTGTTCATTTTTTTCAACTGAATTAAAAATTAAATTTGTCAGGCTTTAAAAAAAAAAAAGGTAGAACCAAATTAAGGGGTAGGATTCTGGTAAGCATTGTATTACATTATTGGCAGTTCCTAGGTAGTGAATGTTGGCCATGTGCATCCTCATGGGAAGAAAAACTGGTCGAACTTAGTGTGTTATACACAGCCGGAATATTTCACTATTCCATTTGTGCAATGTATTCATTTAGAACAAGAACCTGAATGAAGGTGAATGCTTTGTGCTATTCACACATTGGACCAACTCACAGCACTCCATGTGGTTGGGAGTGGTATGGCAGATGAAAATTATACACTTGTTCATATACAGTCTAAGAGAAATATAGATGAATGAATAAATGAATGCATTAATGATTGTGCTTCTATATGCAAAACTGCATTAAAATAATAGATAGAATTGTCATAAAAATGATGAAGACTTCTTTTTGACTAGTCTTAAAGAAGACAGCATTGCCTCTGTCAATTTCTTATTTGCCGCGTAATTCCTCTTTAAAAAAAAGCCTTTTTTTATCTTCCCAAATTCCCACAATATGCTTAATTCATTAAAAGCACTTCAGAGCTGAGCTTCTGTGGCAAAGAGAACACGGGAGCGGAGATGAATAATTGAATGTTATTGACCTTCCATAACCTGGTATTATTGACCATAAATGATTTAGTTTTAAGTAAACCGCCAAGGCCAAAATAAGTGACCCAGATCTGGCTGCAGTGTGCTCCGAGCGGTCCATTCAATTACCAACCACCTTAACCTCGAATCTGTAATATGGCAGCGGCCAAGGCTAAATAAGGACTCGGTGTGAATATTCTGATGCTCCAGCCACAAGTGACATAGCCGGGAGTATATTATATACCACATGTTTACATTACGTGTAGAAGGCTAGATATTCTGTTATCTATCGATTATCTATCATCTATTATGTATCTATTACTATTATCTATATATCATCTATCTATCTATCTATCTATCTATCTATCTATCTATTATCTACAATCTACAATCTGGTTTCCATCCCCATCGTTCCACTGAGACAGCCCTGACCAAAATTACTAATGACCTACTTACAGCCAAAGCTAATGGACAATACTCTATACTCCTCCTTCTAGACCTGTCCTCTGCTTTCGACACAGTTGACCACTGCTTCCTACTACAGATCCTCTCCTCCTTTGGCATCAAAGACCTCGCCCTATTCCTGGATCTCCTCATACCTTTCCAACTGCACATTCAGTGTCTCCCACTCCCACACTATCTCCTAATCCCACCCTCTCTCTGTTGGAGTCCCCCAAGGCTCTGTTCTATGACCCTTACTCTTCTCAAACTATACACTTGGCCTGGGACAAGTCGTAAAGTCTCATGGATTCCAGTACCACCTGTATGCTGATGACACTCAGATCTACCTCTCTGGCCCAGACATCACCTCTCTGCTGTCCAGAATCCCAGATTGTCTATCAGCCATATCCTCCTTCTTCTCCTCTCACTTCCTCAAACTCGATGTGGACAAATCTGAACTCATCATCTTTCCTCCATCTCACAGATCTTCCTTATCTGATATATCCCATAGTTTGTAAGCTTGCGAGCAGGGCCCTCACTCCTCCTGGTATCTGTTTTGAACTGTATTTCTGTTATGCTGTAATGTTTATTGTCTGTACAAATCCCCTCTATAATTTGTAAAGCGCTGCGGAATATGTTGGCGCTATATAAATAAAATTATTATTATTATTATTATATATCTATAACTAGGGTTGAGCGAAACGGGTCGGCCAGATTCAGAAGTCGCTGACTTTTGGCAAAGTCGGGTTTCATGAAACCCGACCCGACCCCTGTGTGGGTTCGGCCATGAGGTCGGCGATCTTCTGATCTGGAATCGGAATTCCGATACCGAGTTCCGATATGTTTAAGATATCGGAAATCGGTATCGGAATTCATATTAAAGTGTAAAAAAAAGAATAAAAATAAAAAAATATTGATATACTCACCCTCAGATGCGCCCTGGTTCTCACCGGCAGCCTTCCTTCCTAAGAGTGAGCGCCTGAAGGGCCTTCGATGACGTCGCGGCTTGTGATTGGTCACGTGACGCCCATGTGACCGCTCACGCGACCAATCACAAGCCGCGACGTCATCGAAGGTCCTTCAGGCGCTCATTCTTAGGAAGGAAGGCTGCCGGCGAGAACCAGGGCGCGTCCGAGGGTAAGTATTTCAATATTTTTTATTTTGATTCTTTATTTTACACTTAAATATGGATCCCAGGGCCTGAAGGAGAGTTTCCTCTCCTTCATACCCTGGGAACCATTAGAAACCCAATGCACTGCATTGGGTTTCATGTTTCGGCCGACCCCGACCCCGACTTTTCTATAGGATCGGCCGATTTCCCTCGACCCGACTTTAGAAAAAATCGGGTTTCGTGAAACCTATAAAAAGAAAAGTCGCTCAACCCTATCTATCACCATTACTGACATCATGCTTTCCCCCGTAACGGAAGTCCGCTGCCTCGGAGTAACCTTCGACTCTGCCCTGTCCTTCAAACCGCACATCCAAGCTCTTTCCACCTCCTGTCGTCTCCAGCTCAAAAATATATCTAGAAGCCATCCTTTACTCAACCCTCAATCTACTAAAATGCTTATGCATGCCCTCATCATCTCCCGCCTCGACTACTGCAACATCCTTTTCTGTGGACTCCCTGCTAACACTCTCCCACCACTCCCGTCCATCCTTAACTCTGTTGCCCGACTAATTCATCTCTCTCCTCGCTATTCCACCGCTTCTCCCTCTCTGCAAATCTCTTCACTGGCTCCCATTCCCTCAGCGTATCCAGTTAAAATAATAATAATAATAATAATCTTTATTTATATAGCGCCAACATATTCCGCAGCGCTTTACAGTTTAACAGTTTCAAACACAAAAGTCATAAGTAACAACGTTAACAATACAATAATTAAAGCAAAATAAGACGACCCTGCTCGTGAGAGCTTACAATCTACAATGAGGTGGGAGAGATACAAAGTACAGGTGTGTATTTACAATGATGTATTTACAATCATGGTCCAGCCGTCTTCAGGGGTTGGGGAATAGATGGGGATAGTGAATGGGCTACACACACACACACACACAAACATAAAATGACTTTGATTAGTGAACGTGATAGGCCGCTCTGAGCAAATGTGTTTTGAGCGAGCGCCTAAAACTATGCAAATTATGGATGGTCCTAATATCTTGGGGTAGAGCATTCCAGAGGATTGGCGCAGCACGGGAGAAGTCTTGGAGTCGGGAGTGGGAGGTACGGATTAGTGCAGAGGTTAATCGAAAGTCATTTGCAGAGAGCAGTTGTCTGTTAGGCTGATAGACAGAAATGAGGGAGGAGATGTAAGGGGGTGCCGCACTGTGGAGAGCTTTGTGGGTGAGAACAAGTACTTTGAATTGTATCCTGTAATGAATGGGTAGCCAGTGTAACGACTGGCGAAGAGCAGATGCGTCCGAGTAACGATTAGCCAGATGGACGACCCTGGCTGCTGCATTAAGGATGGACTGGAGAGGGGAAAGTCGAGTGAGGGGGAGGCCAATTAATAGAACATTACAGTAGTCCAGGCGGGAGTGGAACAGGGCGACAGTGAGGGTTTTAGCTGTCTCCATGGTGAGAAAAGGGCGGATTCTAGAGATGTTGTTTAGGTGTAAGCGGCATGAGCGGGCAAGAGATTGTATATGGGAGGTGAAGGAGAGATCGGAGTCAAACATAACACCCAGACAGCGCGCCTGCTGCCGGGGTGTTATTATGGTGCCACCCACGGAGAGGGAAATGCCAGATTTAGGGAGGTTAGTAGATGGTGGGAGCAGAAGAAGTTCAGTTTTGGAGAGGTTGAGTTTCAGATAGAGAGCGGACATGATGTTGGAGACTGCGGACAGACAGTCAGTGGCGTTCTGTAGTACAGCGGGGGTAAGGTCAGGGGATGACGTATATAGTTGTGTGTCGTCGGCATAAAGATGGTACTGAAAGCCAAATCTGCTGATGGTCTGTCCATGTAGAGAGAGAACAGAAGGGGGCCAAGGACTGAGCCCTGAGGTACCCCGACAGCGAGAGGAAGATGAGATGAAGTTGAGCCAGAGAACAGAACACTGAAGGAGCGGTCAGAAAGGTAGGAGGCGAACCAGGAGAGAGCAGTGTCCTTAATGCCTAGTGACTGGAGCCTAGAGAGAAGGAGAGGGTGGTCAACAGTGTCAGAAGCTGCAGAAAGATCGAGAAGAATGAGTAGAGAGTGGTCACCATTACGTTTTGCTGTCAGAAGGTCATTGGTCACTTTGATGAGTGCAGTTTCTGTCGAATGTAGGGGGCGGAAACCGGACTGTGAAGGGTCTAGGAGGGAGTGAGTGGAGAGGTAACGGGTAAGGCGGGAGTATATCAGGCGCTCCAAGAGTTTAGAGATGAAGGGGAGATTGGAGACCGGTCTGTAGTTGTTTGTGCAGGATGGGTCGAGGGTGGGTTTCTTTAGTAATGGAGTAATGATAGAGTGTTTGAAGGAGGAGGGGAAAATGCCAGAGGAGAGGGAGAGATTAAAGATTGTAGTTAGGTGACTTGTGACAACTGGAGAGAGAGACTGGAGGAGATGTGAGGGAATGGGGTCGGTAGTGCATGTAGTCGGACGAGAAGAGGAGAGGAGCTTGGAGACTTCTTCTTCTGTGATGGGATCGAATGTGGAGAGTGAGCCAGGGGCAATGAGGGGAGGGAAGGGAGTCACTGAACTTAGTTGTTGGGAGCGGATTTCCTGACGCATATTGTCTATTTTCTCTATAAAGTGGGAGGCCAGGTCACCAGCACAAATATCTGTGATAGGGGCTTGTGCTTTTGGCCTGAGGAGGGAGTGAAAGGTGTCAAAAAGTTTCTTGGGGTTGTTGGATAGTGAGGAGATCAGAGTGGTAAAGTAGGTCTGTTTAGCGAAGTGAAGGGCAAAGTTATAGGTCCTTAACATAAATTTGAAGTGTATGAAGTCTTCTGGTGTGCGTGTTTTCCTCCATAAGCGTTCAGCACACCTAGAGCATCGCTGGAGAAATCGGGTTTGCGATGTGAGCCAGGGCTGTTTTATTCTGTGTTTGGAGGTTCTGAGGGTGAGGGGAGCTACTTGGTCAAGGGTACTTCTAAGAGTGTCATTGAAGTGATGTACAGCCAGATCAGGACAGGAAAAGGAAGAGATTGGGGATAATGATGAGCGTAGGGAGTCTGAAAGTGTAAGAGGGTTAATGGCTTGTAGATTTCTGACTGAATGGTATGTAGGAGGGTGCTGGGGTGAGCGAGGGTATGTCAGTGTGAAGGAGAGAATGTTGTGGTCAGAGAGGGGAAGCGGTGAGTTATCTAGGTAGGAGATTGAGCAGAGCCGGGCAAAAACCAGGTCCAGGGTGTTACCGTCTTTGTGTGTTTCAGAGGTTGAGAGCTGTGAGAGGCCGAGAGAAGTGGTTAGTGACAGAAGCTGGGATGCAGATGTGGAAGTGGGGCTGTTAATGAGGATGTTGAAGTCTCCCAGGATAAGGGTTGGTAGTTCTGAGGACATGAAGTACGGCAGCCAGGCAGAGAAATGGTCCAGGAAGTGGGTGGGTGAGCCTGGGGGCCGGTATATGGCCGCTACTCTGAGGGAGAGGGGACGAAAGAGCCTGATTGTGTGGACCTCAAAAGAAGGGAATGAGAGTGATGGAACTGAGGGGATGACCTGGAAAGTGCATTGTGGGGACAGGAGTATGCCAACTCCACCACCAGGTCTGTTTGTTGGTCTCGGGGAATGGGAGAATTGTAAGCCACCATGGGTAATTGCAGCAGGAGAGACAGTGTCAGAATCCTGAATCCAGGTTTCCGTGAGGGCCAGCAGATTCAGAGAGTTTTTCAGAAAGTAATTGTGTAGGAAAGGAAGCTTGTTACATACAGACCGTGGATTCCAAAGGGCACAATTAAAAGCAGGAGGAGATGAAGGAGTGCAATTAATATTAGTAAGATTATTAAGGTTTCGATGTGAGGTAGGGTAGGGGTTGAGGTTGGTGGATGGTGGACCGGGGTTTGGGGAGATGTCCCCTGATATCAGCAGGAGTAGGAAGATAAAAAGCAAGTAGCTTTTGGGATTGTATGAAGTTTTTTTATGCAGTCTGTTTGGGTAAGATGGACTGAGGTTTTTCAGGAAGGTGAGAAGTGCATGGGAGCTGTACATGGGAGAGGGAAGGAGAGAGGAGCTGATGTAAATGAGTCGTGATGGAGGGGGGATTGGGCGTTGAATGTGGATTGCAAGGGAACATAGGAGGATAGGAATAAAGCACATGGATAGACGGGAGAGCAGAGTGTGGGTTACCTGACTCCTGCCCTGACTAACTGCCATGGAATAACTGCGGTATCACGACGCTTATCTTCTGTGACGCTTTGCTTATGGGACGCTAGCGTGCACCCCCACTTGCGTGCACCCCTAAGGAAGGTTCTAAATTTATAGCCCAGAAGAGATGGATTGTGGGAACTGGTTGAGGATAATTTGGCAGCTGGCTTGCACACCAGGGGCTTTTTTTTTTTTTCTTTTAAAAGATGATCAAAGACACTCAGCCTGGTAAAATCTACTTTCACACCTTCAACCAGATAAGATCTACACTGATCCCAGTCATGGATAGTAAGTGGACAGTAAGTTTTAAGTGCAATGCAACAAATGAATTATACCAATGAATTAGCAAACACAATAAATTATGTTTCTAGATGGTAAAGCAGCAGATGACAGACAGCAAGCAGAGGGAGTTAATACCATTAGAGTCTATTGCAGCAGATGGGACAGCTATCAGAGGTAGGAAGTTGCACCATTTGATTGTAAAGCAGGAGACAGCAAGCAGAGGGAGTAAATACCTGTGTGAAGAGAGAAGATGGATGTTAGGGTACCGTCACACTATACCATTTCGATCGCTACGACGGTACGATTCGTGACGTTCGAGCGATATCGTTACGATATCACTGTGTCTGACACGCAGCAGCGATCAGGGATCCTGCTGAGAATCTTACGTCGTAGCAGATCGTTTAGAACTTTCTTTCATCGCTGGATCTCCCGATGTCATCGCTAGATCGGTGTGTGTGACACCGATCTAGCGATCTAGCGATCCGATCCAGCGATGCGTTCGCTTGTAACCAGGGTAAACATCGGGTAACTAAGCGCAGGACCGCGCTTAGTAACCCGATGTTTACCCTGGTTACAAGCGTAAAACTAAAAAAAAAAAAACAGCACATACTTACATTCTGGTGTCCGTCAGGTCCCTTGCCGTCTGCTTCCAGCACTGTGACTGCCGGCCGTAAAGTGAAAGCAGAGCACAGCGGACCTCGGCATCGTTGGTCGCTGGAGAGCTGTCTGTGTGACAGCTCCCCAGCGACCACACTACGATTTACCTACGATCACGGCCAGGTCATATCGCAGGTCGTGATCGTAGGTAAATCGTATAGTGTGACGGTACCCTTAGTTCTGTGCCATGGAATAACTGCGGTATCACAACGCTTATCTTCTGTGACGCTTTGCTTATGGGACGCTAGCGTGCACCCCCACTTGCGGACTAATACTCACCTACAAAGCCATCCATAACCGGTCTCCTCCATATATCTCTGACCTAATCTCCCGATATCTTCCTTCAAGTAATCTCCTGTCCTCCCAAGACCTGCTTCTCTCCTCCACACTTATTTGCTCCTCACTCAACCGCCTCCAAGACTTCTCCCGAATATCCCCCATCCTCTGAAATTCTGTGCCCCAAAATGTCTGATTGTCAACGATTCGGATCCTTCAGACAGAACCTGAAAACCCATCTCTTCAAGAAAGCCTACAGCCTGCACTGACCCCACGGCCTCCTCACCACCACCGGAGCTATTAATCTATCTATCTATCTATCTATCTATCTATCTATTGTATCTATCTATCTATCTATCTATCTATCATCTATTATCTCTCTATCTTTCCCTCTGCTGGTTAAGAAAATTTCGGGGGGTCCCATGCCATTTTTTTTCAGAAAATAATTTCTTCAGTAAGCTGCACACACTGTTTTAATTACATGTCACTGACATCTTTATATCTATTCTATTTTTCTCGAACCCATTGACTTGCATCGGCGAGTCTCGTCCAAGATATGAGGACAATCTCATTATTCTACAATTTTTTGTCTGAGTCCTATTTCAGCTAAAAAAATAATCAGAGATGAGCCGGGACTTACAAATTAACATTGGTCAGAGTGCAACCATTGCACTCGTCCGTTTTTCTCCGACATAACTATGAGCCCTTAGAGGAAAAGTATAATGGAAACACGTCACCACTTCTGCATTTATCACCCGCTTTTGGTTTTGGCTTACAGATACTGATGTAAAATACTGACCAAATACTCTTGTCTGATTTATGACCACCGACCACATCAAAATTGAACGTACAGAGAAATAAAAGGGTGCAACATTTGTAATGAAACCCAATTGCAAAAATGATATTAAACCGCTAATATATACATTTGATTAAAAAAATGTCCTCAAAGGTGGACAATCCCGTTAACCTTGCATCTTACTCTAGCTAACTACCTTGTGTATACCTTATCTCTCTGGGGCGGACACATACAGAGGAGGCTCCTGAGCCAGAATAGAATATGGGCCGTTTGCAGCCCAATAGCTTCTCATAATGCACAATCCCTCCTGCTCTGGAGGTGGTTGTGGCCCCCTTACCTCTGGGGCCCCTCTACAACCAGCACCGGCCTCAGCTCTGGATTCAGCGCAGCTCATTGTGCAGATCATAGAAGCCATTGTCATGTCTTAACAGAAAGCTGTCTCCAGTACGGGAACCCGTGTAATCGCTTCCCCGACCAGCAGTCTGGATTCTGAGCTTTGATCAGACGGTAATCAGTTTCACATTCTGTCTCACGCAACGCAAAGTATATTTCTCCTGCCGCTATCAAGGTGTAGGTAATTAACAGATCATCACATGGAAAAGCTTCGGAGGTTTTTTTTTGGAGACATTTGAAGCTGGAATGTTCTTTGGCGCTTTGTGTAAACCGCGTGTGTCTCGCCACTTATGCTTTGTGTTTGGTGAGACTTCACCGGAATCAAAGAAGAACGGATAATAGACGTTAATAAATGCCGAGGGTTGGACAGGGACGCCTTACCGAGTGGGGTACGGGCGGCAGTGATGTCAGTGACCAAATCTATACAGGAAAGGCCGAATATCCCCAATGTGACTGGTGTTTCTAACGTTTTGCACTTATTCTACAGGTGCGTCCTCCCTTATAGGGGTTGTGCCAATGTAATGCGCTATTGATGATCACTTATTGATCACTGCGGTCTGACCACTGGGACCCCTCCTGAATAGAGCAGAGGTTGAGGACGTGCGTCTCCGCTCCATTAATTCATTCTCTATGGGGCTGTCGGAGATAACGCTGTACGTGTCTCACAGAGAATGAATGGAACGGCGTGCGGGCTCTGTCAATGATCAATAAGTTATTTATTATGTATGCAACCTCATATTTACAGATATTATCATCACTGTCCCCATTGGGGCTCACAATCTACATTCCCTATCAGTATGTGTTTGGAGTGTGGGAAGAAACCGGAGAACCCAGAGGAAACCCACGCACACACGGGGAGAACATACAAACTCCTTGCAGATGTTCTCCTTGTTGGACTTAAACCCAGGACCCTAGTGCTGCAAGGATACAGTGCTAACCAGTGAGCCACTGTGCTAACCACTGAGTTACCATACTAACCACTGAGCTACCTTACTAACCACTGAGCCACCATGCTTACCACTGAGCCATGATGCTAACTACTGAGCCACTGTGCTAACCACTGAGCTGCCATGCTAACCACTGAGCTACCATACTAAAAGTGAGCCACTGTCCTAATCACTGAGCCACCGTGTTACCACTGAGCTACTGTGCTAACCACTGAGCTACTGTGCTTACCATACTAACCACTGAGCCACCATGCTTACCACTGAGCCACTGTGCTAACCACTGAGCT
The DNA here is from genome assembly GCF_032444005.1 of Ranitomeya imitator. Taxonomy (NCBI): domain Eukaryota; kingdom Metazoa; phylum Chordata; class Amphibia; order Anura; family Dendrobatidae; genus Ranitomeya; species Ranitomeya imitator. Next base: position 68,973,039 of record NC_091282.1, read on the forward strand.
ACAATGCTAACCACTGAGCCACTGCCCTAGCCACTGAGCCACCGTGTTACCACTGAGCTACTAAGCTAATGACTGAGCTACCATGCTAACCACTGAACTACCATACCACTGAGACACTGTCCTAACCAGTGAGACACTGTGCTGACCACTGAGCTAAAGTGCTAACCACTGAGCCACCATGGTAACTACTGAGCCACTGTGCTGTTAACTTCTATTCTATCATTATGCAAATACTTATTAACAGTACAACTTTCTACAAATTTCATTAGAAATCCAATTTTCCACTATGTAAGTTGAATCCATTAGTGCAACATATTTAGAATTGAGAGTCCTCAGTGGTTGATACCTTTTAATGGCTAACTGAAAAGATGGTAACAAATTGCAAGCTTTCGAGACTCTCTTCGACAGGCAAAGACTATAGGAAATTCTGAAGAATCACATATTTATATCACATATTTATATAATATATTTATATATATTTTTCTATATACTGGCTAACATGGTACCAAGATATATGACTTTCCTGTATCAAATTAGTGCAACATGTGTGACCTGACAATGATTTAGCATAAACATCTCCAAACAGAGTATCACAAAATCATGTTTTTGTTGTTTGCTTTTTTCTCAAATGATCATCTCATGCCCCATATTTGAAGATCGTCCATGGTCAATTTAATCTGAGAAATCCCTCCACTGTAAGGCCACATTGCTGCCGATTTATTATATTGGTTGTCGGGGAGGGGGGTAAGAACATAACATTTATTTGGAGAAGATGGAGAGTATTTTTTCCTTCTTCTTCTCCTCCCAGAGAATCCGATCACACTCTGATCAAGCTTTGACCAGAGTGTAATTAGCACTATCGGCCCAATGCTCTGGGATGAGAGGATATACACTCGTGTGTCCCGAGCCTAATGGACACTAACTAGTAGAACCTTTACTTTTTCATTGTAAGAACAATAGTCATGTTTGTTTTTTTACCCCTTCAATATCTTGTAATTTTTGAAAGAATCTAATTTTTCTTTGACCCAAAAAAAAGAAGGTGCTATCAAAATAACAAAAGTGCCTGGGCGTAAAGTCGTTCCCGAGGGATTGGATGGTGGAAAGGAGCTGGCCCAGGATAGAGCTTCACATACAAGAAAAGATTTGCTAATTGGCGAGATTAACACAAAAGTTCATTTTCTAATCATGGAAGCCGGCGGATTGTTACCTTGCTCCAAATAATCTTCCGTTAATACCGGCTGTTTCCTGTCGACCATTAGAAGAGGGATTTATCAGACTTTTGGCACTTCCAACTGTCTTGTTTCTCAGAGATGGCTTTTCTCCTATGTTTAATCAAAATCCTGCTTGTTTAAGCATCCTCTTCTATTGAATTATGAAATAATAAAACATTAACTCAATTTTGAGAGGAAATGCTGTGCTGGAGATAACTGTGTTTTGTGTACAGTCTGCCTCTACAACAAGTTTTCGGCATTGGGAGCGATAAATTACAAGGGAGAGAAAGCACTCAAGGTATGTTGCTCCATTGTCTGGAAGCATTACAGATATAATGCAGTGTGCCGTAATGCAATTTAATATAATAATTCAAGAGAGCAGACAATGCCATGTTCCGAGACGAGGCGCTCATCCTTTCTTGACGAGCGGTCCTGATTATAAGCCCTTGAATTATGGCTAATGGCAGACAAAAGCAGCAGCAACCATTGCATTAGTTCGTTAATGATTGGGGTTGGAGGGTATGGGAGCCTACGGCATGTGGAATTCTCTTGTAAAAGGACTACATCCTAGGGCAGAAAATGGATTCATTTGGTCTCCGTTATCAGCTGTGGTCACGAGGATCCTCGACACTTAGTCTTCACCTTCAATATTAACCCAAGCCACAGGTTAGAGGATATGAAGGTCAATCCATGTTGACTTTGAGCAAGTCTCTGGTCAATGTGACGCGAGTCACTATTGTAAATATTAGCCCCAGAAGTGGAGAGAAAGACCACAATAACAGAAAGTAACAATATACACTACTTACTGAATAAGTAAAGGGAGGTCAAACGATCTGAGGTCAAGTCCAGGAAATGGTGCAGTACAACAAGGGAAGTCAGAGACAAAATCTAATTCACTAGCCGAAGTCAGGAAATCCAGAAAGACAAGACAGTTTACGGGGAGCAGGCTCAAGAAAAGTCAGGTCACAAGCACAGAGTCTAAGTCTGGAAAGGGAATAAAGTCAGGCTGGGTCAGGCACAGAGCACAGAGGGATCAGTCTTACACAGGCAGCAGCAAGTGTAGGATTGACACTGCATCGAGGAGCTAGCATGCTTAAGTTGAAGCCTAATCAAGGAAAGTGAACACAGGTGATGCAGCACAGACCGAGCACAACCAAAACAGACTGACAGCCTCTACACAAAGTAACACAGACAGGAACAAAGTGGAGATCATGATGGTCAACAATATTAGATCCCACCTTGGACAACTAAGGCCATCGAGCTGAGAAATAATGCGATATAACGCGGAAAGTAAAATTAATTACATGGTAGAATTAATGTACTGATACAAGGCTTAAGGGGCGAAGAGAAAAATTGATTCAGGCTCATGATGACGTCAGGAGAAACAGCTAAGGAATCAGTTCTTAGAACTTTGTGACCTCACACACAATGGTTTTTGATAAAGTGAACCCTATAGGATCAAATTTGGATAAAGTCGATGAATGTGCTCAGGGCAGACCCCACAAATGGCTTAAAGTGACCAACATTCAGTATCACCACAGCCACGTAAAGGTGACATACAACCGGAATACAGGCACCTAAAAAAGACATGCATGCTCAACCAAGCACAATAGGGATAGCAAAGTAAGTGGCATCTAGGCATTCGTGGAGACTGCTCATGGACCTTGAGAATAAAAGGATCAGGCACAAAAACAAAACCAGGAAATGAGCCGGAGGTTAAATTGGTCTACGTGTAATGTGTAGGAGCAAGTTCACACTGTGGCCATTTAACAGACAATACCCAAGGAAAAAAAAAATGAGCATATGCCCTATATTAAGTAAATGAATAAACATTAATAGTACATTTACATAATAAAGGGTTCTTAATTAACACTCCTTTGAATAAAAAAGCGTAAAAACCATCCCACCACGACAAGGTGTACCCTATGTGTACAAAGTACAAGAAACTCCAAGAGATAGACCATCCGCGATTGGGTACATACGGTCGTGGTGGGATGGCTTTATGTTTTTTCATATCAAAATTCTGTTAACTAAGTTCCTTATATTATTTAAATGTACTATTACTATTTACTTTCTTCAGCGAATATGCTCATTTTATTTTTTTCTTGGGTTTTATGTACTAAAGTTCAACAACCCCCAAATTCTTTCCCAGAACATTATTGGTCAGTAGACCGTCCTGAGGATTAATCAAGCCATAAGTTGAAAATCGCTTAGAAGTAGATGAATTTGCAAAGTGAAAGAAATGTTCTTCTTCACTTTTGCTCTTGGGTTCACCTATCCTGAGATGAATGATATCATATACCCAAGTTTGAAAAAATATATAATTTTGTGATACTCTGTCGGGAGATATTTATTCTGTATGTGTCTCTATATGACCTAATAGTTGTGCTGCGATTTTCAGCCTGCTGAGGGTATGAATATCATGCTACAAGTTTGTATTGAATTTGCATGATGCAAATTTGGAGTCTTCAACGATATTGGTGGAACGGTAAAGAAGGACACATCCGTAGATGATGAGCCTTGGTCCTAATACTTGAGGGTTCTCCAAGGTTTCTCTGTCACTTAAGAACACAACAGTATAATAAATGGCATAGAATAGATGAGGGTCTTGGTACAGATTTTGGTTTCACGCCCATGAACTTGCAGTTACACCTCTTATAGGAGAATCATCTGCTTCACTCTCGCGGATCCGCTGATGGGTGGTCCTAGCACTTAACGGGACACCATAAATATGCAAGATTTCTAAATAGATCATAGTTGCCTACACCTCACTGCTTGGATCTTTCCTTTTGTTTCCTTGGAAATACGTCTCATCTGATTTCCATACCAATAGACGCGCTCGTCCCGGTAAGTGGCACAGCCGGACAGGTAAACCGCCCCTGGACAATCAATCATCATATTTATTTTAATTGTATTGTAATGGTCCCTTAGGAAATCGGTTCAAATGAGCTTGACATTATTAAAATTTTAATGCTCAGTTTTCATAGCTGAATGAATATTTAAAGAGTATGTCCCGCTCTTAACTTATGATGATGAAGAAATTAATGGAATGTCTTGTTTAATGTATCGGTACGTGTTGATGCGAAAGAGTGGCGGGTGGGAGAAGGGGGCGAACGAGAGTTTTGGCATAATTACTGGAAAGAGGTAGAATTGGCAACACATTAATCTTAAAGAATAGGGCAGAGAAGACGACTCTCGGTGGAGTTTGCTCGGAGAATGTGCCTTGTGGTGGAACAGACGGCAATCAGCGGTTCCAGGAACACAGATATTGCAGCAAATTGTTCCAAAACAATTGTCCCTGAGGCGATGGAAGATTAAATATTTACTCAGCAGTGCGGTTCATGAAGTGAACTGGGACCTTCATATATGTTAATGCAGTGCGATGTGAAGAGGCGTCCTATGTATTTCTATAGGACGTACTAATCCTGCACATTATACAGAAAAGACATTGACGTCTGCACCACCGTGGGACTCATCTCAGGCGTGCACACAGTTTAGAGGCACTAATTAACACAAGTGGAAGTTTTCGGACCGTGGGGGGAAAGGAAAGCACAAGAAGGACATATCTGCTCCAAGATAAGGTTTTCCCAGCCCAGATTGAAACCCGGTGCTGCAAGACCAACCCTGTGTAAAAAGCATATTTTATGTTTTTTAAAAAATATATATGAGAATGAGGGTGGTCAATGAGTGGAACAGGCTGCCACAAGAGGTGGTGAGTCCTCCTTCAATGGAAGTCTTCAGAGTCTAAGAGGAGACTTAATAGTAGTCTACAAATATCATCAGATTAGATATTAGAAAAAACTTTTTGACGGTGAGGGTGAATCAGTGAGTGGAACAGGCTGCCACAAGAGGTGGTGAGTCCTCCTTCAATGGAAGTCTTCAGAGTCTAAGAGGAGACTTAATAGTAGTCTACAAATATCATCAGATTAGATATTAGAAAAAACTTTTTGACGGTGAGGGTGATCAATGAGTGGAACAGGCTGCCACGAGAGGTGGCGAGTTCTCCTTCAATGGAAGTCTTCAAACAGAGGCTGGACAGACATCTGTCTAAGATGGTTAGTGACTCCTGCATTGAGCAGAGGGTTGGACATGATGACCCTTCCATCTCTAACCTTCTATTATCCCTTGATATAGGCAGGTGCAGATGACCGTACAGAATCGAGAGAATTGGGTTAATTGTGCAACTCACCCTCTGATCAAACTTTAAAGGGAACCCATCACCAGTTTTTTAGTATCCCAACAAATGCCATCACCTTTTTCTCCTGATCTTATGCATTTACATTGCCTCCTGACTTCCCCTGTTCACCTCTAAAATACCGCACAGGCGCACTTTTTTTTTATTTTTTATTCATTGTTTTATCTATTTATTTTATTTGTAATTCTTCATTTGATTTTTTTTTCCTATGCGTTATTATTATTTTTTTTTATTGGTTTGTGTTCAGCTGCAAAAGTAAACAGGTTAAAAATAAAATAAATAAATCAAAAATAATCCCAGACACTTGCTGTCCGGTTACTTGAGAGGAGCCGAGCTGAGTCTGCATCATTGTGGCTGACGAATCCTCACTGTAACTAAAAAAGCAGTAAATGAATGGTAAAACACAAGGAATTCAGATCCGGATACTTTGTCGCTGACTGTGAGCTGAACCTGAGGCCTCACTGTATATCTCTGTCTGTGAAGCCAAAATCGCGGGAAAAAGGATCGATGCACAGATGGATAGATGGTGATTTCATGTGATATATGAGTACACCCCTGCAGGACTGGCCCAGGACCGGCTCTATAACTCTCCGGCTGCTGGAAGTCTGGTAGTGAGTGATTTGTAAGGGGCAGGGGCTCAGGAATAGATCACCTGCTGACAGGTGCCGCTTGTTTCTTTACCTAGAGCCCTCTGATGTCGACAGACCATAATGTTCCATATATTATACATGCATTAGCTCAGGGGTGACAGAATAGCTTTCTGGGGACTGATAATGGGCTACGACACTTTTAGACAATGATTCCACTACAAATCTCATCATCCAGTCATCCTTCGTCCAGTTTCTATTCAGTGATTCATAGTTTGGCGGCCTTAAAGGAAATCTCCAGAAAATAAAAAAAAGTTCCATTAAACCATTCTGTTATATGCAATAAATGTTACTGTCGGGCGCGGCCCACCTGAAATAGAGAGCGGCCGAGATATGACCGTCCCAAATAAGCTCCTGCGACACCACTCTCAGCCGTGGGGCGAAGGAACTGATGATGTCATCACGGTAAGCCACACCCCCCAGCTTTCAGTGGTGGCTCTCTGATTTAATGGCTTTGTGTCATGTGACTTTGAGAGTAGGAATATGTCAATCAAGAGCTGAGGGCAGAGCAAATGTCTCCCACACAGGGAACCTGATTCATGCTGCCCAAACTGCTGCCGCTATGGAGTCAGAGGCATATTATTGCCTGCAGCTCTCCGGCAGCATTTCAGAAAAGATATACTTTAAAGATCCGGCCTGGGTCCATAGTGTTGGGCAGGCGGCCGGCGGCCAGTCACTCCCCGCGCTGCTCTAGGTGACTGACATGTCTATCGCTATGGGTGACACCTGTCAATCACCAACACTAGTGCTGGGAGGAGCCAGAACGGATCTCCTATGTTTTCTCTGAAACCATGGAAACTTTACAGAAAAAATATATCTGGCTGCCATTGTGCCGAAACCACAGGCAGCATGAAAAAGGTGACAAGTTCCCTTGAAAAGATGCAGCAGAGATGAAAGTTCCATTAAACTTTTTTTAAAGAACTTCTGAGAATACCATAGTTAGATAATAGATAGATAGATAATAGATAGATAGATAGATGATACATAATAGATAGCTAGATAGATGGATAGATAGATAGATAGATAATATATAATATATAGATAGATAATAGATAGATAATAGATAGATAATAGATAATAGATAGATATATAATAACTGATAGATAGATAGATCTATAGATAGATAATAGACCAATAGATAGATAAGATAGATAATAGATAGATAGATAATAGATAGATAGATAATAGATAGATAGATAATAGATAGATAGATAGATAGATAGATAGATAGATAATATATAATATATAGATAGATAATAGATAGATAATAGATAATAGATAGATATATAATAACTGATAGATAGATAGATAGATAGATCTATAGATAGATAATAGACCAATAGATAGATAAGATAGATAATAGATAGATAGATAATAGATCAATAGATAGATAATAGATAGATAATATATAATATATAGATAGATAATAGATAGATAAAAGATAATAGATATTAGGCAGATATTAGGCAGATATTAGGCAGCCTGTCCTCTTTCGCTCTCGCCCCTGGGGTTTCCCACACTCTTTGCTCCCTGTACATATTGATGTGATGTGTTCGTCTGTTAATAATTACAATTACACCAATCCTGAGTAATTATGCGGCCTCTTCTCCTGGAGTGAATCCCACCCTCACACCAGCTCCTAGCAGGGATCCTAATTGCTTCCTGTGCAGTGTTCCACCCAGTAATTAGTGAATTTTATGTCAAGTTGATTCTAATTATAAGAACTGGACGGCTGGAGAGAAGATAACTTGTCAGGTTCCCGTCCGCCGCCGAGCGATCCTTGCCGCTATCTGTACTGTATCTCTTACATCGGCATCTGCGGGATGTAATGAGGGGCGGGCACCGATTCCTACAAGGCGGACCCTGGCCTCGTACGGACAGCAATGTCCTGGGAGGGGTTTGATCACTTTGAAAATGTTTTGCTTCACTTTTCTTGTACTGATTGTGATCCAGATTACATTCAGAGCTGCGCTCATAATTCTACTACCTTAAAGGATTCGTCTTATCCACCTTTAGGGACATTATTTTTTTGTATTCATTAAATGCATGTATTTGGGGCTAAAAATATTTTTGCTCCATCTGGTCTCATTAAAAACTGTTGCACCATTTGATTTTAGCAAGCTCTTTTGTTTCACTGCAGATTCAGCTGAGAGGAGCTCAGATAAAGACCATAGAGCAACATAGAGCAAAACAGAGGCTACAGAGGGCAAAGGGTGCAAGAAAAATCATTAAACCCAATTAGAAAAAATATATATTTTTAGCCCCCCCCCCCTCATTCATACATTTAAATAAATAAAACCATTGTCTCGACAAGTGGCCAACTCCTTTTAAGTCAATTCATACCTTAATAAACAGTGGAGATCATGCCCCCATCCTGGTATAATGTCCCCCCATTCTGAGCCCCATCCTCATATAATGCCCGCCCATCCTAGGCTGATTTCAATAATATATGTCCTCTATCTTGGAAGAAGTCCCCCATTCTGTGCCCTTGCCAGTAATAATATCCTCCTTTCTTTGGCTCTTCTTCAACAATTATATATATATATTCAAAAATCAATTCTACTCACCATTCCCCGCTCCCACAACGTGCAGTGTCCTCTTCTATAGCTGGCACAGAAGCTAGCAGCTGACTTTGGCATGCCGGCCATGGGCAGCACATGACCTCACTGCCAAGCGCCAGTGACTTGCACACTGCCGTCGTCAGCTGTCGGCCTCTGATTGCCCGGCAGCGCGTGTTGCAGTGCAGGGACCCAGTGGGTCTCTGCGTCACAATCCATTTCCACTGAATGTGAGTCCTCAGACACACATCCAGCTGAAATAGCTGCTGTCATCTCCGTGCCCACCGCTCACAGACCTGATCGCTGAGACCCCCGATCGTTATGCCCCTGCATATGTCCTGTCCTCTTTTGCCAACATAACCCAAGATGAGTGGCAAAAGGTGACCAGGTATGACGAAAACCAGGACCGAGTAAAGTAATACGTACGGGGTTGATTTTGTTTTCAGTGCTCATTATTAGCTCAGCTAAGGATTTTTTTTTTTCAAAGAGTCAGGATCCACTTCATTAAAGGCACGGGTCTTGTGGGAGAGGATGCTACCATATACTGTAATTAAAGATCATAATTAAAGATCTTTTTATGCCAGTGGTAACCTACAAATGAGCTCTGGGGCCGAGTTATAGAAATACATAAAAGCAGAGTTATTACCTAAGAGACCTGAGATTTACCTCCGAGCTCCCAGACAAAAACACAGCAGGCTGCACAGTCAGTGCTCCATGGTCTGCATATGAGATGGTATCTCTGAGCAGAGCCGACATTCGCTGTGTGCTCCCTGTGCGATCAGCCGCCTGCTGAGAAGTGAGGCTCGTGGCCACAAACCCTAAAATGAATCGAGTATCGCATTACTTATATATTGAGTAACACTGGTGATAGATGAGGTTGGTGTAGTATGGTTATTAATTCATAGATGTCATGTCAGGGACTTTTTTGAATGGGTTGAAATGTCAGTGCAGCAATTTTGAGCTTGTAGGTAAATACTACCTGCTGTTATATCTTTCATATATAGTAGACACCGATATGAAAGATTCATACTCTCCTGTCTCTATGGAGCACATTACCAGAAGCAACAACAACCTGGAGAACATTTAACGACAGTACTGAGCTTTGTATCTGTGAATCCAGCACTAGGATGAGATAAAACACTTTACGGAACAGCAGCAGCACGGCCTGTGTGTGTCTCCTTGTCTCGGTCTGTTCTTCCTTCCTTCTCCATATAATTCAGCAATTGTAACCTTAGCCTTCAGTTTAAGAGAAAAAGTGGCTGATAAGTGGAGAAAGAAGCCGATTCCCCTGATAACGTATATTACAAAGTTTCCTGCATTTGCTCGTACTATTAATTTATACAAAGCATGTTGAAACAGTGTGAATGTAAAGGGAATCTGTCAGTAGGATCGTCTCTGCTAAGCCGTCTATATGGGCATGTACGTCATAGCAAGCTGAATAATATGATACCTTGATCTCTGTGATCTGATGTCTTATTCCAAAAAAAGCCACGTTTTTCTTAATATGCAAATGACCTGTTAAGATCTATTGGCTGGACATAGATCTCTACCCCCCCCCCCCCCAAAGCTCATTGTAAATTAAAAGGGGAGATGCCAGTGTGAGACATGTAGATCAGGAGAGCAGACTGTCAGTCATTACATGTCTCACGCTGGTAATGCTCGTTTTCATTTACAATAAATGGAGGCAGATTCTCGGGGAGATCTATGTCCGGCCCATAGATCTTAACAGCTCATTTACATATGAAGAAAAACGTGGAGTTCTCTGGAATAAGACATCGGATCGCAGATATTGAGGTATCAGGCTCCTATTACCTACGCAGGAGGGTTGAGCCTACTGACAGATTCCCTTTAAGCACTGTATGGTGGTGATTATTAGGTGGCGCATGGACAACACCGGCACCGCACAGTGTTTTATATTTTCAGATTGCGGTTATGACAACACTGTGCAGCATAGTTATTTAGACCATTCTAGTGCTTTATTATATGGCGAAAACATGAAAATCGTATCATAACCACAAATCCATAAATTAATGCTACAAAATCTTGCCCTGGGTCTATGTTCACGTTTTATGACTCCTCCAGTTCTCTAATGCGGCCATTGTGTTCAGCCTTGAGTCTCCGGGTCAACAATATGTTCTATTAGAAAACGAAGTGACCTGACAGCGTTCTTTACTACGCCTGGACGTGGCCCAAATGTCTCCTTATCTCCACCAGACACCTTTGTAGCTGTATATCTAACGCATTAATGGACGCTTTACCTCCAAGATGACACAAAACGTTCGTCCTCAGAATCTATCACTGACTTTCCTGATGATTCCTAAGTTCCGTTCTATGATCTATAGATTCAATTGGTGTTTACAACTCTTAAATATTTACTATTATTGAAATATTAAACATTTAATATTACGTATTTGCTAATCTGATAAATACTAGGTAGTAATAATAAAATAATAATATTACAAAAATAATGATGATGATGATGATAATACTTATACTTGTTATTATTGTAGTATGAATATTAATATATTGTGTTATAATTATTAATATATTATAAATATTGTTATTATTATTTTATAATAATATAACACTAATAATAATTATTATTTTTTATTAAAAATAATAATAATAATAATAATAATAATAAAAATAAAATTAATAATAATATTATTATTAATAATATATTATTATTATTATTAGTATTATTATTATATGATTTTCTATGAATCCAGCAATGATACTTTCTGTTTTTTATGTTTTTTCCTTGTGAAAAAAAATGTATTTCTCACAATTGATTGTGTGCAGATCTAGCAGAGCTGAGTATGTCGGTTGGTGTCTGTTAATATTGCATTGGACCTGTAAAGGACTGCGGAATATGTTTGCGCTATATAAAAATAAAAATTATTATTATTTATTATTTATTGGATGCGTGTTCTTAGTTTATTGGGAAAGTCAGTTGTCACTTTGATGAACTCTCCTCCTCCTTCTCTTCTCTCATGTCCTCCACCTTTTCTGTCTTGCAGATGAACCGACCCATCCAGGTGAAGCCAGCCGACAGTGAAAGCAGAGGAGGTAGTAGTTGGCATTTCTCCAAGCATAATTGCTAAGTAGTCCTGTGATTGCCTTGTGGATTTTGTCATGCAGTGCGCTGATCAATTAGCAGCCCAATCACTGCCAGAGAAATTCGCTCTGCAGTGTGGCTTTCTTATTAAATCCCTCCTGTTTTTCTTTATTTTTGTTTATTTTTTTTATTTTATTTTTTTGGGCAAAGACAGGAGGTAGCCCGCGATTCCCTAGGAAATCGTTAATGGCCGGGTGAAGTAGTTGACTGTCAGATACCAACTTTTTTCAAAAAAGTCGAAAATGAATCTAAACTTTCCCTTTGCAGAGCGGTGAGGAAATCTTTGCTGTTTTGGGAAATGGTAGAGTAAATATGGAGATATGACAGGAGGTCTCATCCACCTTCCGATAACATTGATTCTTGTGAAAGCCATCTTCAAAAGTTTGGTAAGAAAACGACACAGTAGAGTTGGTGCGAATCGATTTGCGCGTGTCATTCCATCGGCTACGACGGTCTGTACACGTGGGACCACCGCCTGTTACCACTGTTCTTTGTTTTGATCGGTTGGCCTGGCATAGTGTCAAAGCGCAACGTTGAGGTCAGCCAATCAAAAAAAAGATCAGCAGATGCCGACAGGTAACAGCCGGCGCTCCCACTCCGGAGAGGTAGCCATAGACCACTGTCTTGGCACGGTGGAATGGGAAGTGTGAAAAATTAGCACCAAATTTACTCAAAAAAGAACTGTCAACTTTTTGATAAAGGAAGAGGCATGTTAAAATCCAACATGCCTGATCATTTCCCCCTCCAGACATTTGGATTTGGCTGGAATCTAAATGATGTGTTTGAATATCTTAACTCTGTTTTTTTTCTACTCTATATTCCAATAATTTTATTCAAATTTTATAAACGGTTGGAAGGCGAAAGGGCGGAGGTATGAGAAGGAAAGAAGGCTGATCTTTATTGGCTATGCCTAGGGAAGATGAAAGAAGGGAATAGAGGGGAGATAGGAGAATAATGACAATATTGTAATATATTATTAACCCATTATCTGCCAATGTCCTTTTTTTGGGACGCCTAATCTTTAGCTTCCATCAACTAAGATTTTATCATTTTTATAATGAGGTCCAATTTTTTGTGTCGTGTTTGTAAAGTGAATGTTTTCAAAATAGGAAATCGTGTCATTGTCATTTTTAAATGAATATTGGGATGCCGTTTTCTGAAAAATCCGTAGTTGTAAAAATTTTAATTTGGCAAGTAATGGGTTAACAGTGCTCCCAACATTAAATTAGGAACATACTTGTAGGGTGTAACATTTTTGTGAACTTAAATTTTAAATTAAATCGCAAAAACTTTACAGAGGAAAAAAATAAACTATTACGAAATAAAGATACAATTATTTATATAGAGATAATATATATATAATGTATTTTATTAGAGATAAAATATTAAGAATCGAACATAACAATATCAGTAACTTCTTCATTTTTTTATAGAGTTGTCATGGTATCATTATAAAATGAAAGGGTTTAGTAAGTAAGGACAAAATTACTAAGGGCATCAAGTCTTGACGGAATGGTCTATGTCTTTAGTAGTTCAAATACCTTAAAGGATATGTTTCATGAAGATATCAGCTGTCCATAAACCATATCTATAGAAAGTACGGTAGTTCCCCGCTCAGGACCCCTCTGGGTGCAGGATACATTATATTCCAGCATTATATTGAGTTGATCAAGTTAAATGGAATTATCTTGGCAAATTGAAAAAAATATCTATTTATTAAAAACAATTAAAATCTTATTGTAAAAGTTTCAGGAGGTTATAAGATTAAACTTAGCAGATGGTGGGGTTCATAGGAAGCTGCTAATATTCGTGAATTGGTGGTCATGTTGATCATTTTATCATAGCCATTTGTATAATTACAAATTGTGTTACTGTATCTTGTAGAGAAGAATGGAAACTTGTATTATTTTATGACCTTCAAAATTTATATTAAGTTCTCTGTAAAAAGGGAAATTGGCACATTGAAGACGTCTCCCTCACCAACACATGCAATATGTGAGTTAATCTTGACTCTTAACCTTTTACCCAGTATTTATCCAGTTTTCCAGTCCTTCAAGTTTAACTGTTTTTATACTTACAAACCTAAGTTAATAAAAGAAATAATTCAGAAACATTAGTAAATAACTGCACTTAAAGGGGTTCTTTTAAAATAAAAAAAATCAATAAAGAAAAGAAATGTCACTATAAGTAAGCTCTATTCCAAGATACCTTTAGTTAGCAAATCCTGCTCATTTTATCTAGGAAGGTAATCACTGTAAAAATTTACGTCTACCATCTTGTTACACTGACAGAAACCTATTCTATTATGTTAAAAGGACAGGTGCCTGTAAGCAAGTGCAGTAAAAGATCCACCCTACCTTCAGATGTAGGAAAATGTCTTCAAAATAGATATTCAGAACTAATACTGCAGATCCCCCCTACTCTGGAATGCTCTACCACAACATATCAGACTCTCGCCTACCATCGAAACCTTCAAAAAGAACCTGAAGACCCACCTCTTCCGACAAGCCTACAACCTGCAGTAACCACCGATTGACCAAACCACTGCACAGCCAGCTCTACCCTCACCTACTGTATCCTCACCCATCCCTTGTAGATTGTGAGCCCTCGCGGGCAGGATCCTCTCTCCTCCTGTACCAGTTGTGACTTGTATTGTTAAAGATTATTGTACTTGTTTTATTATGCATACCCCTCCTCACATGTAAAGCGCCATGGAATAAATGGCGCTATAATAATAAATAATAATAATAATAATAATACCAGGAGTGCTGAGGTAAAACGAGGCTGCTCACACTGCTGTCCATCCTTCTTATCTGATCTAACACTGGAGATACCAGGAGAACTGAGGTAAGAAGAGGCTGCTCACACTGCTGTACACCCTTTTTATCTGATCTAACACTGGAGATACCAGGGATGCTGAGGTAAGAAGAGGCTGCTCACACTGCTGTCCATCCTTTTTATATGATCTAATACTGGATATACTAGGCATGCTGAGGTAAGAAGAGGCTGATCACGCTGCTGTCCACCCTTTTTATCTGATCTAACACTGGAGATACCAGGAGAACTGAGGTAAGAAAAGGCTGCTCACACTGCTCTCCATCCTGTCTATCTGATTATAGTACTGGAGATACGAGGAGTACTCAAGTGAGAAGATGCTGCTCACACTGCTGTCCACCATGTCTATCTGATCTAATACTTGAGACACCAGGAGTGCTGAGGTGAGAAGATCCTGCTCACACTGCAGTCCACACTGTCTTTCCAAATGCTGATTGGCTGCTGTGACCTGGAGATAACATATACCACATACACTGTCAAATTATCTCCAGGTCACAGAAGCTGCACATCATTCAGAAAAACAGAGAGGGCAGAAGTCTGAACAGTCTCCTCTTACCTCCACACTCCTGGTGTATCCAGTATTAGATAGACATGGTAGACAGCAGTGTGAGCAGCCTGTTCTCATTTCAGCACTCCAGATATCTCCCATAGTAGATCAGATAGACAGGATAGACATCAGTGTGCGCGGCCCCTTCTTACCTTGGCATCCCTGGCATCTCCAGTATTAGATCAGATAGGCAGGGTGGACAACAGTGTGAGCAGCCTCTTCTTACTTCAGCACCCTGGTATCTCTAATATTAAATTAGATAAACAGGGTGGACAGTAGTGTGTGTGGCCTAGCCTTACCTCAGTACCCCTCGTGAGTCCAGTAATACATTATATATACAGGGTAGATAGCAGTGTGAACAACCTCTTTTTACCACAGTACCCCTGGTATCTCCTGCATTAGACCAGATAGGCAGGATAGACAGCAGTGTAAGCAGCCTCTTCTTACTTCAGCACCCATGCTATCTCCTGCATTAAATCAGATAAACAGGGTGGACAGCAGGGTGAGCAGCCTCTTCTTATCTCAGTACCCCTGGTTTTTCTAGTATTACGTGACAGCACGTGGTTTAGGTTATCTACAGGTTACAGCAGTGGAACTTCGTAATGCACATGCTTACAGGCATGTGTTGTATTACCATTCTACGTAATTTAAAAAGAACAGAACAGCACTAAAGGGGATGTTCAGTCTTAAACTATAAGACTGCAGTTTCCCTATGTGAGTGCAGACTTGTGAATCCTCACAGTATGAACTGTGCGCTGTGAGGCTTCTCGTTGCCCCTGCCGGGAATGGGCACATCGATGGTGTGGTAAGCTCACCGGCATCAGGGGCTTATCTACAGCATTCTGTAATGCTGTAGATAAGCCGCTGATGTTATCTGAAAGAGGAGAAAAAGAGGTTAGATTATACTCACCCAGGGGCGGTCCTGCTCCGATGGGTGTCTCAGGTCCGGAACAGCGCCTCCCATCTTCATTCCATGACGTCCTCTTCTGGTCTTCACGCCGCGGCTCCGGAGCAGGCATACTTTGTCTGCACTGTTGAGGGCAGAGCAAAGTACTGCAGTGCGCAGGTGCCGGAAAGGTCAGAGAGGCCCGGCGCCTGCGCACTGCAGTACTTTGCTCTGCCCTCAACAGGGCAGACAAAGTACGCCTGCGCCGGAGCCGCGGCATGAAGACCAGAAGAGGACGTCATGGAATGAAGATAGGAGGCACCGGAGCGGACCTGAGACACCCAATTGACCGGACCGCAGCGGGACTGCCCCTGGGTGAGTATAATCTAACCTCTTTTTCTCCTCTTTCAGGTTACATCGGGGGCTTATCTACAGCATTACAGAATGCTGTAGATAAGCCCCTGATGACGGTGAGCTTACCTCACCATCAATTTTGGGGGTGACAGGTTCCCATTAATACTCTTATATTGAGCGAGGCCACACCCATCTAGTCAAAGTGTGGCCGGGGTATGCATATTGTATACTTGTTCCCTTCATCAACACTGGAGAATCCTGACAGCATGCACCATGCATTCACAAGTCTGCAGTCACATAGAGTACAAACTTTCATGCCAAACCTGGACAACCCCTTTAACGTCAGTGCGGAATATATTTTCAATAAATATAAATAGGAATTCAGAAAATCAAACAATACCACATAATAAATGAAGACGTTCTTAAATACAGAGAGAGGAGATCAAAGAGCTGCCAACAATCCGACTTGTTGCGCTGCCACCAAGTGCAGCTTCGTTACCATTCTATGAAAGATTTCTGTTAATGAAACAAGATAGCAGTAATTATACTGCATGACGCTGATTTCCTCACTAAACAAAGTGAGTGTACTTTGCTGAATTAAGGTATTTAATTTGTTTACTTTTTATATAACTCTCAGAGAATCCTCCTAAAGCTGTTCTCATCTTAGTGACGCCGTAGACGATAGTCCACTCTTCGGAATCCACCTCTTTTAGCCAGAGTGCTCTATAGTAAAATCCAACTTTCATTTAGGATAAGGTACCTACTCTAGGACATGGTAAATAATTGGTCATACAGTTATATGAAAAAGTTTGGGCACCCCTATTAATCTTTAGCTTAATGTTTTATAAAAATTGTTTTAGATATCTAATAACTGTTGGACACAGTAATGTTTCTGCCTTGAAATGAGGTTTATTGTACTAACAGAAAATGTGCAATCTGCATTCAAACAAAATTTGACAGGTGCATAAGTATGGGCACCCCACCAGAAAAGTGACATTAATATTTAGTAGATCCTCTTTTTGCAAAAATAACAGCTTTTAGTTGCTTCCTGTAGCTTTTAATGAGTTCCTGGATCCTGGATGAAGGTATTTTTGACCATTCCTCTTTACAAAAAAATTCCAGTTCAGTTGATGGTCGCCGGGCATGGACAGCCCTCTTCAAATGATCCCACAGATGTTCAATGATATTCAGGTCTGGGGACTGGGATGGCCATTCTAGAACAGTGTAATTGTTCCTCTGCATGAATGCCTGAGATTTGGAGCGGTGTTTTGGATCATTGTATTGCTGAAAGATCCATCCCCTGCGTAACTTCAACTTTGTCACTGATTCATGAACATTATTGTCAAGAATCTGCTGATACTAAGAGGAATCCATGCGTCCCTCAACTTTAACAAGATTCCCGGTGCTGACATTGGCCACACAGCCCTAAAGCATGATGGAACCTGCACCAAATTTTACTGTGGGTAGCAAGTGTTTTTCTTGGAATGCTGGGTTTTTTGGCAAAACGCCTTTTTGTATGACCAAACAACTCAATATTGGTTTCATCAGTCCACAGGACCTTCTTCCAAAAAGAAATTGGCTTCTCCAAATGTGCTTTTGCATACCTCAGCCGACTGTTTGTGGCGTGCTTGCAGAAACGGCTTCTTTCGCATCACTCTCCCATACAGCTTCTCCTTGTGCAAAGTGCATTGTATAGTTGACCGATGCACAGTGACACCATCTGCAGCAAGTTGATGCTGCAGCTCTCGGGAGGTGGTCTGAGGATTGTCCTTGACTGATATCACCATTCTTCTTCTCTGCCTTTCTGATGTTTTTCTTGGCCTGCCACTTCTGGCCTTAACAAGAACTGTACCTGTGTTCTTCCATTTCCTTACTATGTTCCTCACAGTGGAAATTGACAGGTTAAATCTCTGAGACAGCTTTTTGTATCCTTCCCCTGAACAACTATGTTGAATAATCTTTGTTTTCAGATCATTAGACAGTTGTTTTGAGGAGCCCATGATGCCACTCTTCAGAGGAGATTCAAACAGGAGAACAACTTGCAAGCGGCCACTTTAAGTAGCTTTTCTCATGATTGCATACACCTGGCTATGAAGTTCAAAGCTCAATGAGGTTAGAAAACCAAAAAAAGTGCTTTAGTAAGTCAGTAAAAAGTAGGTAGGAGTATTTAAAACAAGAAAATGATAAGGGTGCCCATACTTATGCACCTGTCAAATTTTGTTTGAATGCAGATTGCACATTTTCTGTTAGTACAATAAACCTCATCTCAAGGCAGAAACATTACTGTGTCCGACAGTTATTAGATATCTGAAACTGAAATAGCTGTTGCAAAAAAAACAATTTTTATAAAACATTAAGCTTAAGATTAATAGGGGTGCCCAAACTTTTTCATATAACTGTATATTCTAATGAATGATGGTCATATGTGTTTCGAAGGGTCCACACAAGAAGAAAGCGCCTGCGCAGCCTGATAGACTTTATAATATTTTGGGTGGACTACTGGAGTGCAGCATCACAAGGCTGAACTTCCGGGGTTCAGTTTACAAAGCACATAGAAATGATATTCCAAAGGACTGCAGGAAAACTAAAAGTGGCACTCACCACCAAGAGCATATGCTCTTCATTTATTCGAGCGACAGCCGTTTCATGCTCTCTTGTGCCTCATCTGACTTACCCTTAAACTAGATGAAGGGCAAGAACACAAAATGATAGCTGCCTGCTTGTGCTTCACAAATTTTAACCTGTTGGCTTTTTGTTTCTTTTGGAAAAATAAAGAGAATTTTCATTGGTGGTGAGTGTCGCTTACAGTTTTAGAACTTTGAATTATGTTCTTAGAAAGGTGTTTTTCTGGTACTTTCATATTAATGACCTATCCTTGAGATTGGTGGAGGGCAACTCACTGCACCCCAGCTTATTGATGGTAATGCAGGAAGTGGCCCAGCACCAATCCTTATGTTGTGGTTATTAATGGTTTTGCAAGCCCTTTCCTGTTCACCTTCATGTTAAAGTCTCCAAGTAAGTTATAGTAACTTTGAAGCTCAGACTCTGAAGTGTTTAGAGCGCACTTGCGATGACTTCTTCGATTGAGTTTATAAAGGAATTCAATATTCTATGCTGCCAGGAAAAGAAAATATTAAAGCCGTTTAGGTGGTTTGAATTGCACGAGGGGCTTCTTGTACCCTCGTAAGAAATTAGAATAACCTAATTTATTATAGGGATCGACAATCCCTTCACCATCAAGTTTTCCTGTTGGTGACCCTTTAGCATCTACTATATGTTTGTGTGACCCTTATTGTTGACTTTCTTAACTTAGTGTAAAAAAACAAGAAAAAAATAAAATGAGCATAAACCCTATAGTACGTAAATAAGTGAATACTAGTGTTGGGCGATAAATTAATAGTAGTGTTGAGCGAAAGTGATCACTACTCAAATTTGCTTTGGGTGCTTGGGAATGCATCAAGTATCACGGGTACTCGAGCGACATGCTCAAGTCCCATGCGATTTTTGACTTTCTAACAACTGAGAAACATGCGGGGCCGGGACTCGAGCATGTCACTTGAGCTCCCGTGATACTCGGTGCGTACCGCAGCACCCGAAGCAAATTCATGTAGCGAGCACTTTCGCTCATCACTAGTTAATAGTAATAATACATGTAAATAATAGAGGGCACTTATTGATCAAAAAAGCATAAAAACCATTCCAGTCTCTAGTATTAAAACTTTACCTTGTGTCAGCCACCTTCAATGTGAAGTTGCAAAGCAAGACAGGAGCCCGATTGTTCAGCCACCTGTCCGTGGGAATAGGTAAATGCCTAGTTCCGAATGAGGGGCCACTTCTTGTCTTAGTGGTCAAAGATCTGGAAATTGACTAGACTCTACATGCTGGGATAACTTTATCCTATGTTCTGCTGTATGTCGATTACTGAACTATGAATGCTGAACACTATCTCCAGCTGGATCCTGCCTGCAGTCATTAGCTGACCTGAGATTGTGATCTAATCTCCAAGTGGCCGCTGACCCTTTGTCACCACATTATGCATCTTAGCAAACTTTCAACATGAATTCTGCAAAAAAAAGACTGGTCAGATAACACCAACAAGCATCCCCGAGCAGTGTTTATGTAAACCTGCTAGGACGCTTTCCTAAGATTTCCCAACTGAAGAATGTGCAAAACTTCTAGGCTTCTCAACTTGCTCCAAATAGGGTTCGAAAACTCATCTTCATCTTGGTGCAATCCATTCTCATGAACTGTTTGCAATCAACCCTTGAGTTGATCTAATTCACATCGCAAGCATTACACTCATATAGAATAAACATCTCCCAACAGAGTGTCACAAAGTCTTTCTTTTTTTGTTCTAATCTGGTAATTTCGCACCAAACCGCCATTTTTTGTTGAACAAAGAGCAAAGCCGATAAAAGACACGTTTGTGTCTCTCTAGATGTTTCAGTGGGTTGTCCTCCTCTAAAAGGTGGGTCCACCACATTACTCCTAAAAAGCTGCAATCAAGGTCCTGGAGGACCTAAAGGTTGCCCATCTTGTATAGTGTAGTACCCTTGAACAAGACATTCTTACAGATCAGTAAAATAAAACATGGGTTCACTCTAATGTTGTATTTAGGCCCCTTTCACATGTACGTGTGGCATTTGTTTTATTCATGGATAACACATGTAGCCATTATGACCTATGGTGATCTTCACATGTCCTTGTTTTCACATGGACCATGTGGCTGTGTGAACTATATGGCGACATGTCCGTATTTTTCCTAGCAGCACGAATGACAGGGCCAATACAAGTCTATGGGTCCGTGAAAAGCATGTGCAGCAAATGGATGGCATCGGTATGCCATCCATGTGCCATCTGTGTACTGTACGCGTTTAACATTACAAAGTATAGGAGAAGCTTTGTAATTTTATTCTTGGCATATGGATGGCACTCTGCGGATACACTGGTGGTACACTGAGGATACACTAATGGCACTCTGAGGGTACACTGCTGGTACACTGATGACACACTGATGGCACTCTGAGGATACACTCAGGGTACACTGAGGACACACTGATGGCACTCTGAGGATACACTCAGGGTACACTGAGGACACACTGATGGCACTCTGAGGATACACTCATGGTACACTGAGGATACACTGGCACACTGATGGCACTCTGAGGATATACTCATGGTACACTGAGGATACACTGATGGCACACTGAGGATACACTCATGGTACACTGATGACACTCTGAGGATACACTCATGGTTCACTGAGGATACACTGATGGCACACTGATGGCACTCTGAAGATATACTCATGGTACACTGAGGATACACTAATGGCACTCTGATGATACACAGATGGCACTCTGATGATACACTGATGACACAATGATTCAAAACACTGATGACACCACTACTGTTTTTTTTTTGTATTATATGGATGTGTGACGGGAACTTAGATGCATCCAACTAATATTTTAGGTAAAGGTCATTTGGATGCAAATATAGTTTTAGAAATTTCCAGCTATTCCTAAACCTATTTCTTGAAAATCGTCTATGCTTTTCAAGGGGTATGTCTCAACAAGTGACATTTTCTCCATCACATCAGCATGATTGGCCAAGGTTCAGTTGCAAAATTCCCAAAAATCAGATTTTATTAGAGGCAAAAGTTTTGAGTGGCTCCATATTTTGCAGTAGAAACATAGCTCTAGGTGGCTCACCCAAAAGAGGGCACCCACCCATAAATGGTTGCACACTGCCCGCCAGACAGAGGGAGAGCCGGACCTAGGTGGGGACTATGATTTGCCCATAATATACTCATCTGAACCTGGTTTTGTTGCTTTAAGTCAAGCTCTGGAGTCACGGAAAAGGTTAAAGCTGCCCATGTTACGGCCCCCGTGCACCGCATTGCAGGTAGTCATTGTGCTGCTGGCAGAATAAAGCTTCATTGCACAACACTGGTTAAATAATAACCAATCTGAAAATGAATGAGGTCTGTTTGCAGAACAAATGACCATACATGAAACACCGGGGCGAGATAATGTAGGTGCCTCAATCTGCTTCCCTCGTGTGCTCCCTGGGGACAGAGTTCTCGCCTTGCATTGAAGAGGGATGTACATTCAGCTTTATTTTGCCACATCAATTTCTCTCATACATCACCCCGCGTTGATACTTTGCCCCCAAACTGGATTATTCAGCTTTTTCTTTACTTCCTCGCAGTACCGGGCATGGCCAAATATCTCCCTATTAATTGCATATTCAATACTTAAACAGCAAAAATGATGCTGACTTGCAATATCACTGTACCATAAAGAAATAGATAGTCCACGCATTTACATAAAAAATAATAATGTGCTCAGAGCAGGCTGCGGCCGGGGAGGAGGAAGGGGGCGCGTTTTGGAAATTGATAGGAAGGTTTGCACTATTCTGCGGGGAGATGAAGATTTAAATGGATGCTGTTAATAGAGGTCCTTAAAGGTTCCCGTATCATCCAGTGACATTACAGAAGGAGGCACATGGCTGCCCGCAGTGCTAATATTTAGCTAGAATTTTCTTCTACTTCAGTCAATATAATGATTATATTTTGCAGGAGGTGATGAACAGGATAAGCTGGTGCAATTGAGTCCTAGGAATGGGGGATTCTGAGGGTCATAACTTTTTAGGGGTTGAAGACTGGACATGGGCAAAATTAGAAAGTTTACATTAGCCCTAGTAGCCCCTTTCTTTCTCCAACTCCCGTGTACGAGACAAAGGAGATGTGGTTCCTGAGCATACTACCGATGTGGACTAATACAATGTTTAAAGATAATAAATGATTTGAAGCACCAACCTATCTAATAAAAACTTCCAAAAAAACTTTTCAGAAATCTTCCAAAACTTTCCTGTTCTATCTCTTGGTGTAGTCCAATTAGTTGCATCAAGTAGCAAACATGTCGCGGCTTACCAAGGTACTCAGGATCCTCGGTGCCCCTTAAAATAGCGGCTGTGTAGTCAATCTGAAGGTCTCAAAGTACACCCTATGTGGCAAATTTAAAGGGATTGAATAAAAGTAATAAACAGAAATTTACTCAACTTCCAGGGTCACCGCAGGTCCAGCACTGGAGGCAGTTAAAATGTTCTGCTACAAAAATGAAGACAAATATTTAGTGTGAACACACATTAAGGGGATTTTCTTTCCCTTTTCGAGGATCAGTCAAATGAATAAACCTTCATAAAATGAAGAAATTTGTGTTACTTACAAATTTGAACTCCATCTGGCTAAAGAGTCAAATGACTGATGGATGGAAGATCATGATCTATGGTGGGAGGTTGTGTTGGCCACTGAGCACAAAATCCTACAGTCAATCAGTGGCTGCAGTGGTCAGGTGACTGAATAGTTTCTCGGAGTGGTGAGGTTCAGAGGGATAAGCAACACTCTTTTTTGGCTAAAGAGTCAAGTGACTGATGGATGGTAGATTATGACTTTTGGTGAGAGGTTGTTCTGTCCACTGATCACCTAACTCTACAGCCAATCAGTGGCTGCTGTGGTCAGGTGTCTGAACAGTCTGAGCAACATTGTCGAAGTGGCAAGGTTCGGATGGATAAGCAACACTTTTTATTTACTAAAGAGTCAAGTGACTGATAGATGGAAGATCACGATTTTTGGTGGGACGTTGTACTGTCCACTGATCACAAAATCCTACAGCCAATCAGTGGCTGCAGTGGTCAGGTGACTGAATAGTTTCTCAGAGTGGCGAGGTTTGGAGAGATTACCAACACTCTTTTTTGGCTAAACAGTCAAATGACTGATGGATGGTAGATCATGACTTTTGGTGAGAGGTTGTCCTTTCCACTGATTACCTAACTCTACAGCCAATCAGTGGCTGCTATGGGCAGGTGACTGGTTTGAGAAGCATTGTCAAAGTGGTTAGGTTCGGAGGGAAAAGCAACCCTCTTATTTGGCTAAAGAGTCAAGTGACTGATGGATGGAAGATCACGATTTTTGGTGGGAGGTTGTACTGTCCACTGATCACAAAATACTACAGCCAATCAGTGGCTGCAGTGGTCAGGTGACTGAATAGTTTCTCGGAGTGGCGAGGATTGGAGGATTACCAACACTCTTTTTTGGCTAAAGAGTCAAGTGACTGATGGATGGTAGATCATGACTTTTGGTGAGAGGTTGTTTTGTCCACTGATCACCTAACTCTGCAACCAATCAGTGGCTGCTGTGGTCAGGTAACTGAATGGTTTGAGCAGCATTGTCGAAGTGGCGAGGTTCGGAGGGATAAGCAACACTCTTTTTTGACTAAAGAGTCAAGTGACTGATGGATTTTTTTAAGTTGCAATGTTTATAGATGGAAGGTAGTAAATTCAGCCTTAACAAAGAGCTGATGGAAAGCACACAGATGAGAGAGGGTAAGCAATCCGCCTTGTAAATTGTCCCCTCCGTTCTCTGACTAGAGCGGAAGCAACTGCGCAGAAGACAAAGTGTATTGTGCTGTCATTTTATGTGGCCATCTGCATAGGTGTCAGGGATTTACTGTGATCATTATCTAAGAGCCACACTTCCAAAGTGCTTACTTTACATTGACTTGGATAATGCTTCATAAGTTTCCTCCTTTAGATTACTAGGAATATAGAGGAGTCGATTGATTTCAGCTGCGAAGTACACTAAGCAGAAAATCACTACTGAATGTGCTTACATTGTATTTTTTTCTGCCATAAAAGATGAGTTTTAAGTGAAAACTACTCCGTGTAATTTAACCCTTTGTTGCACCGAGGACTGGGAATTGTGTGTTGCGAGCTGTTTTCTGGGGTGCATCACAAACAAAGGGTTAAATGCGGATAATATAAAGGCATCATTTTCCATTTTGCTGTGGCATTCGTTATTATTTGCTATCTTTCATGTCTGCACAGCGTTAGAGCAAATGATAAAGCCATCATTTTCTAAACGGCAGTTTATATTGAAGGTGCTTGCCTCGAAAATGAGCTAGCTGCATTTTATAATGAGACTTGTAATAGGACTGCTGTACACTTTAACCCCATCTGCACCAGGGACATAACTAGTAATTGTAGGACCTTATAGCCAAAACTAGAATAGAACTCCATTATGCAATGTAGGGGCTGGCATTGGGGGGGATCATCTTGGCAATTGCCCAGGGACCCGACTCTTATAGGGGCCCGGAGTGTTTATAGTAGAATGTACGATCCTAGTTAATGATAAACTTACCTGGAGCAGCCAGTGCCAGGCAGCAGCTGCCAAGGCAAACAGGATCATGGGGTGCATTAAAAGAGGTCTGGATACACATGATGAGAGCATTATACTGCCTCTGTACAAATCCCTAGTTAGACCGCACATGGAGTACTGTGTCCAGTTTTGGGCACCGGTGCTCAGGAAGGATATAATGGAACTAGAGAGAGTACAAAGGAGGGCAACAAAATTAATAAAGGGGATGGGAGAACTACAATACCCAGATAGATTAGCGAAATTAGGATTATTTAGTCTAGAAAAAAGACGACTGAGGGGCGATCTAATAACCATGTATAAGTATATAAGGGGACAATACAAATATCTCGCTGAGGATCTGTTTATACCAAGGAAGGTGACGGGCACAAGGGGGCATTCTTTGCGTCTGGAGGAGAGAAGGTTTTTCCACCAACATAGAAGAGGATTCTTTACTGTTAGGGCAGTGAGAATCTGGAATTGCTTGCCTGAGGAGGTGGTGATGGCGAACTCAGTCGAGGGGTTCAAGAGAGGCCTGGATGTCTTCCTGGAGCAGAACAATATTGTATCATACAATTATTAGGTTCTGTAGAAGGACGTAGATCTGGGTATTTATTATGATGGAATATAGGCTGAACTGGATGGACAAATGTCTTTTTTCGGCCTTACTAACTATGTTACTATGTAACTATGTTACTATGTTACTATGTTACATTGATAATAACAGTTCGGCATTATCAGTTTCCAATGTTGAAAGTGCTGCAAGACCATTGATCACATCACAGTAGGGTCGATTGAGCTCGTTTGGCGGCAACCTAAGTGTTTGTGTGTGATGGTGCAATATGTCAGCATTTGGAGCCCTACTTTAAACTTTTGTCCAGGGCTCATTTTTGTCTAAAATCAGTCCTGCCCAATAGTTCAAGAAATGGAATGGTAATAATTAGTGATGAACTAGTATACTCGTTGCTTGGGTTTCCCTGAGCACGTTCGGGTGGCGTGCTCGGAGACTTAGTTTTCCTCGCCGCAGCTGCATGATTTGCAGCTGCTTGACAGGCTGAATACATGTGGGAATTCCCTAACAAACAGGCATCCCCCACATGTATTCAGGCTGGCTAGCAGCCGTAAATCATGCAGCTGAAGCAATGAAAATTAAATCTCCGAGCACAAAGAAATACTCGGAGACCACCCAAGCGTGCACTGGGAAACCCGAGTAACGAGTGCACTCGCTCATCACTAGTAATAATCATTGGGGTCCCTTCTTTTTTTTTTGCTATACCTTATTTTCTTGTATTATTGTCTTTTATCCATTTTCTTTTTTATTTCTCCACTCGCAATCCTCAAATCTTTGGATCGTTTTCCAGCTTGAGCTGCTGGAACCCCATAATATCCCCTTCATTAATTTTTACAATGTACTATGACTTTTGGAGAACATTACGTTACCATCTTTGACATTTATGACATATCAACATGGAATGCTAAATATGTCCATCTCCACCACTCCACCGAAACTGCCCTAACCAAAATTACCAATGACTTACTTCCTGCCAATGCTAAAACACAATTTTCTGTGCTCCTCCTTCTAGACCTGTCCTCTGCCTTCGACACAGTCGATCACTCCCTCCTACTGCAAATGCTCTCTTCCCTTGGTCAAAGCCTTTGCCCTCTCCTGGATTTCCTCATGTCTCCAACTGTACATTTAGTGTACCCCACTCCGACACTACCTCCTCATCCCGCCCTCTCTCGGTTGGTGTCCCTCAAAGCTCTGTTCTGGGACCTTTATTCTTCTCAATCTATAACTTTCACCTGGCACAACTCATAAAGTCCCATGGCTTCCACTATCATCTATTTGCTGATGATACTCAGATCTACCTTTCTGGCCCAGTCATCACCTCTTTTCTATCCAAAATCCTTGAGTGTCTATCGGCCATATCCTCCTCCTCCTCACGCTTCCTAATGCTCAATGTAGACAAAACTGAACTCATCATCTTTCCTCCATCTCAGCAAACTCCTTTACGTGATCTTTCTATTACAATAAATGATATCACACTTCCCCCTGTAGCACAAGTCTGCTGCCTCGAAGTACTCTTCACTCTGCCTGTCCTTTGTCCTTCAAACCGCACGTGCAAACTCTTGCCACCCCCTGCCGCCTAAAATCAAAAATATTTCCAGAATTTGTCACTTCCTCAACCCTGAATCTACTACAATGATAGTGCATGTCCTCATCATCTCACACATTGACCCCCGCAATATCCTCCTCTGTGGCCTCCCTGCTAACACTCTCACACCTCTCCAATCCATTCTTAACTCTGCTGCATGACTAATAGATCTCTCGCCTAGCTATTCATCCTCTTTTCCCCTCTGTAAATCACCTAATTGGCATCCAATGCCCCAATATATCAAGTTCAAACTATTAACATTGACCTAGAAAGCCTTCCATGGTCTGTCTCCTCCATATATCTCCAAACTAATCTCTCGTTACCTTCCAACATGTAATCTCTGGTCCTCTCAAGACCTTCTTCTCTCCTCCACACTTATTTGTTCCTCACCTAAAAACCTCAAAGAATTCTGCTGAGCATTCCCCATACTCTGGAATTCTGTACCCCAGCACATCCCACTATCAGCCAGTTTCAGAACTTTCAGACGGAACTTGAAAATGCATCTTTTCAACCAAGCTTACAGCCAGCAATAACCCTGATGCCACCTCACTACCACTGGAGCTGCCACAACCCCCCAACCTACTATCTCCTCCCTATAATCTGGTAGACTGTAATCCCACAAGGCCCTCTCCCCTCTGTACCAGTATTTCATTGTTAGTTTGTTCACTGTAATTTATATTTGTATTAGTATGTAATCCCTTATCATGCACAGAACCATGGAATCAATGGAACTCTATAAATAAATAATAATAATAGATGTTGGTCCCACCTTTGGAACCTGCCTCTGGCCCCATCATGCTGTTGAGAATATAGAGAATTATTTTTTTTTATTTGACAAGTATTACGGTATATATTATTTATTTATTATGCTTTGCTTATGCAATGGGTTCATTGCAGCCATTTGGTAAATTCAAAAAAGTTCATTTTTTCTCATTAATGTGCACTCTACACTCCATCTTAACTGAAAAAAAGCAGAAATATTGAAATTTTTGAAAATGTATTAAAAAAGAAAAACTGAAATATCACATGGTCATAAGTATTCAGCCCCTTTGCTCAGCATTGAGTAGAAGCACCTTTTGAGCTAGTACAGCCATGAGTCTTCTTGGGAATGATGCAACAAGTTTTTCACAGCTGGATTTGGGGACCTCTGACATTCTTCCTTGCAGATCCTCTCCAGTTCCGTCAGGTTGGATGGTGAACGTTGGTGGACAGCCATTTTCTCTCCAGAGATGCTCAGTTGGGTTTAAGTCAGGGCTCTGGCTGGGCCAGTCAAGAATGCTCACAGAGTTGTTCTGAAGCCGCTCCTTTGCTATTTTAGCTGTGTGCTTAGGGTCATTGTCTAGTTGGAAGGTGAACCTTCGGCCAAGTCTGAGGTCCAGAGCACTCTGGAAGAGGTTTTCATCCAGGATATCTCTGTACTTGGCTGCATTAATGCTTCCTTCAATGACAACCAGTCGTCCTGTCCCTGCAGCTGAAAAACACCCCCATAGCATGATGCTGCTACCACCATGTTTCACGGTTGGGATGGTATTGGGCAGGTGATGAGCAGTGCCTGGTTTTCTCCACACATACCTCTTAGAATTATCACCAAAAAGGTCTATCTTTGTCTCATGAGTCCAGAGAATCTTATTTCTCATAGTCTGGGAGTCCTTCATGTGTTTTTTAGCAAACTCTATGCGGGCTTTCATATTTACTATGGCTGAAATAGAATGACAATACAGTCTTGATCTAAAAACTTTAGCTTCATGTGGTCAATATTCATCTTGCATAGTTCTCAAAAGTCTTTCCCATGTATGACTTAAAAAGTTAATTCTTTTTTTATTCCAAGGATAGGTTTTTCTTTCAAAAGAAGCCAAGGAAAATCACAACCTAGAACACTGTTCCCCATCTCCAGTCCTCAAGTCAAGACCCAACAACAGATCACGTTTTCAGGATTTCCTTAGTATTTCCCAGTTGATAATTCCATCATCTGTGCAATGCTGCTGAAATCCTGAAAACATGATCAGTTGGTGGCTCCTGAGGTCTAGAGTTATGGAACAGTGACATAGACCATCCTGATCGTTACATATGAGGATTCTATTACATTTTGACCTGTTCTCTTAGCTTTCTCCCAAGCTTGTTCAAGGCTCCCTGTGATCTTCAAAAAAATATTCCTTACCTCGTTTATTCACACCAATTTTTTACATATTTGACACTAATTAGAAATAGTCTACATAAAATTAGAATTGATGTTTGTGGTGCATTTTAAGACTTGGACAAACGTTGATTGTTCCTTATAATATCGTATATGGCCTCATTAAAGTGGCTTTGAAAAGAAATACTGTTGATCTAATTGCATAAATTCATCTGACTTTTGTTAACTACAGGACTCTTGCCCTTGATGTGATAATTAATTTCTTTTGACTGACATAGAAGGCCATACTCTCTGTTGAGGAGAGCAGAAGCTTATTGTCACCTTTTCCTTTATATAGTCATCACTTCTAGTGAATAACCAGACATAAAGTGTAATAAATTGCCGGGATACTGTTTTTTTTTAATTATTTATGCAACATTATTAAAATTAATTTACCATAATACTGATTTTTCACATTTTATCACTTTAAACCATTCATAAATGTTACTTGTAATACCTTTATTAACCACATGGTGTGCTGTTAGGTTATACTTGGACATTAGAAGTTTATTACCCCTAGTGGCAAAAATCATGTAGCGCAGCAGTTCAAATTTTCTTGTCGGGGTCAAACTTATAAGCAATTTTACTTTTTAACAGAAGATCATTCCTCTTTAAGGTTCCTTTTAAATTATTTCAATGCTATACAGATAGCTAATTGATATCGCTTTCTAAGATATAAAGCCTTTTTATTTCCAGTCTTTAAATATCTCACGCGAACACGTTCAATTCTACGTTTCAAACAAAACAGGTTTGTCCTTTTAAGTGCATTTCCTTTGATTACAGAACACTACGGGAAAAAAAAAAAAAGACAGGAAGCAAGACACAATAATACGGTTTGCGATAATCCAATATCACTCCAATAAACTGCGGCACCGAGAAAGTAATTTAAGATTTTCATTTATCAAATTACCAAACAATGACTTTCCTTTGCAAAGGGTGACATTTCAGGCTGGTGGTTTAAAGTTAGTAAATCTATTTTCCAATCACTTGAGAATTAATATCCCTCTCACTCTTTCCGAATAGCATGGAAATTACTCTCGCTCTCAAAGCAGCCGTCAGAGGCGCGGAAATCAGAATCAATTTTATAGTGTAGTGGTCCCTTAAAACCAGATGGAATTTTACTCTGCATGTATAAGATCGCTGGTAAACACACATCGCAAAACATGGTAATTCAAGGACCGGTGCGATGTCCTGGGGGCTAATCAACTCTGACACAAAGTCATTAAAGCTTCTCAAAGTTTACCTGCCTTAAAAATACACTCCAGGAAACAGTGAGGAGCTCCGTAATAATGGGCCGTATATATGTTGGAAGGTGGTTTGTCGGGTTAACTCATACTGAGATCTTCACCGATTGGCAGAACAGAGAATGTTCAAAAAATGGAGCTGAAGGTCAAACGACCAATCACCGTTCCATTCATTCTCTATGGGGCTGCCAGAAAAAATGGAATACTAGCCAGCAGCATAGGGAATGGATGGATCAGCAGTCCAGGTAATAACTTGCAGATTGGTCTATGTCCACGCACTGTGACCTGTACCGATTGTCAGGACAAAGAATTTTTACAATATGGAGTAGAAGGCCAAACGACCAATTACCGTTCCGTTCATTCTCTATGGGGCATGGGAAAAATCGAAGACTTGGCAGCTGCATAGGGAATGGATGGATCAGCAGTCCAGGTGATAACTTGCCGATTGGTCTATGTCCAAGCACTGTGACCTGCACCGATTGTCAGAACAAAGAATTTTTACAAAATGGAGGGGAAGGTCAAACGACCAATTACCGTTCCGTTCATTCTCTATGGGGTGCGGGAAAAATCAAAGACTTGGCAGCTGCATAGGGAATTGATGGTACAGCAGTCCAGGTGATAACTCAGTGTATGTCCAAGTATTGGGATCTGCACTGATTGGCTGAACAGAGAATTTTTACAAAATGGAGCGGAAGGTCAAACGACTGATTGCCGTTCCATTCATTCTCTATGGGGCTGCCAGAAAAAATAAAACACTTGGCAGCCACATAGGGAGTAGATGGTACAGCAGTCCAGGTGATAACTTGCCGATTGGTGTTTGTTCAAGCACTAGGATCTGCACTGATTGGCAGAACAGAGAATTTTTACAAAATGGAGCGGAAGGTCAAATGACCGATTACCATTCCGTTCATTCTCTATGGGGCTGCCAGAAAAAAATCAAACCCTTGGCAGCTGCATAGGGAATGGATGGTACAGCAGTCCAAGGTGATAACTTGCCGATCGGTGTATGTCCAAGTATTGGGATCTGCACTGATTGGCTGAACAGAGAATTTTTACAAAATGGAGCGGAAGGTCAAACAACCCAATGCCATTCCATTCTTTCTCTATAGGGCTTCCGGAATAGATGGTACAGCAGTCAAGGTAATAACTCGCTGATCGGTGTATGTCCAAGCACTGTGACCTGCACCGATTGGCAGAACAGAGAATTTTTACAAAATGTAGTAGAAGGTCAAACAACCCGATTGCCGCTCCATTCATACTGTATGGAGCTGCCAGAAAGAAACATTGATTAAATGGAGGAGTGGTCAAACAAGCGCACTGCCACTACTTAATACTTCTGCTGATTGATGCAGGTTCCAGCAGTCGGACCTCTACCGATCAACACTATTTTGACAATAGGTGAGGACTTCTTTCCATCTAGTACATTTTTTACCTATCCTATTTTTTTATATTGTTAAGGTCTTTTAAATGCCTGCCGATCAGTGGGGTCCGGGGGCTTGATTACCCTATCTGGTAATGAAAAGACCCCTGAGAAGTACATAGCTCAGGAGGTGGGAGCACACGGTTTTTGCGTTAGCTACTGCACAGAGTAGAGTACAGATTAAATAAAATGTCATAGGCTTTTGATTGTACCCCATACTCCATTCTGCGTGCACTCTGAAGTGGGAGGTGCGTGCTCCCGCCTCCTTAGTTGTGTACTTCTTATAGGTCTTTTATAAGTGTTTTATAAGTGTTCAGTGTGGGTCTCAGGACCCGAATTTCCACCAATCTGCATGCAGTTAAATTTAAAAAAAAAAAAATATGTCAAAAAGTGTAGTTACTCTTTATAAGAAAGCGTCATGCACAAACAAGATTTTGCTCAACGTAACACCTTGTGTTTGGGAGTGGAATTGCTAAGCAAGCCTAATTTAGGAAATCCTAGCTAATAATTATCTTATGGATCCAACCTATTTTGCAAATTAGAAAGTGATCAACCAAATTAGGCAATTTTATATCTGTTTTCATCCAAAATGAAAACTTAGTGAATTTCTAACGTGGGAACAGTTGTTCGTTCATCACTTGGTTTGGGGATAACAGACTCTTCTACTTTGTTTGAAATGTTGTCATCCAGTCTTGGACAAAGAACTGATATTTTTTTTACTTTATAACCTGTAGAACTGACACCATCTTCTCTAGCAGGCGGCGATGTTTCATGTACCCTGCGGCACTGACTATTTTTCTGGAAATGCCTTCAGCACAAATTCATTCTTAACTAAGATGCCTTAAAACTTTTCAAGCCAGCTCTGACAAAGCCTTTGGCGCCGATGACTTTTACTCTGTGCCTCTGAGCCTGTCTAAACCTTTGAGCTTTTGTATCCAGATACCAGACTTTTCATAAACTGCAGCCAAGATGAACATTTTCTTCTTGAGCTGAAATTATTATTAAACAAAAAAATGTAAATTTAATTCAAGTATTAAAGTAACAACACAGACACTACTTACTAATATACATTTGGACACACATTTCTCCTGATTAATATCTTAAAATAAATTTGTTCTCCTTTATTAGATACAACTCTTCAAATCTGCTGCAGAGATAAAATTTCATATTACAAATTGCTGTTGGTTGCAGCCACCACTAGAGGGAGCAACATACGAAAATTGTGTAACTGAATATAACAGGCAATGTAATTATGAAGGGTATGAATATTTCTGCTTTCAGTAATTAATAGTGTTGAGCGATACCGTCCAATACTTGAAAGTATCGGTATCGGATAGTATCGGCCGATACCCGAAAAATATCGGATATCGCCGATACCGATATCCGATACCAATACAAGTCAATGGGACATCAAGTATCGGAAGGCATTCTCATGGTTCCCAGGGTCTGAAGGAGAGGAAACTCTCCTTCAGGCCCTGGGATCCATAGGGATGTGTAAAATAAAGAATTAAAATAAAAAATATTGATATATTCACCTCTCCGGCGGCCCCTGGACATCACGCTGGTAACCGGCCGGCTTCTTTGTTTAAAATGAGCGCCTTCAGGACCTGCGAATGACGTCACGGCTTCTGATTGGTCGCGTGCCGCCCATGTGACCGGCACGCAACCAATCAGAAGCCGCGACGTCATTCGCAGGTC
Organism: Ranitomeya imitator; assembly: GCF_032444005.1. Lineage (NCBI taxonomy): Eukaryota > Metazoa > Chordata > Amphibia > Anura > Dendrobatidae > Ranitomeya > Ranitomeya imitator. Next base: position 69,007,277 of record NC_091282.1, read on the forward strand.
CTTAATTCCTAGAATTAGGAGTTTTGTGAATGAGAATGATGTCGCGGCTTCTGATTGGTCGCGTGCCGGTCACATGGACGGCACGCGACCAATCAGAAGCCGCGACGTCATTCGCAGGTCCTGAAGGCGCTCATTTTAAACAAAGAAGCCGGCCGGTTACCAGCGTGATGTCCAGGGGCCGCCGGAGAGGTGAATATATCAATATTTTTTATTTTAATTCTTTATTTTACACATCCCTATTGATCCGATACCGATACCCGATACCACAAAAGTATCGGATCTCGGTATCGGAATTCCGATACCGCAAGTATCGGCCGATACCCGATACTTGCGGTATCAGAATGCTCAACACTAGTAATTAACAGTTTAGTAAATATTTACAGCACCATGAACAAAGAATTGTACCTCTGATTTCCATCATGAAATTAAGAAGTTAGAGCATTTTTGTACTAGTCCTGGCATGCTGTGCCCCAACCACAGGTGGCAGTATTATAGTAGTTATATTCTTGTGCATAGGAGCAGTATTATAGTAGTTATATTCTTCTACATAGGAGCAGTATTATAGTAGTTATATTCTTCTACATAGGAGCAGTATTATAGTAGTTATATTCTTGTGCATAGGGGCAGTATTATAGTTATATTCTTGTACATAGGAGCAGTGTTATAGTAGTTATATTCTTGTACATAGGGTGCAGTATTATAGTAGTTATATTCTTGTACATAGGAGCAGTATTATAGTAGTTATATTCTTGTACATGGGGGCAGTATTATAGTAGCTATATTCTTGTACATAGGAGCAGTATTATAGTAGTTATATTCTTGTACATAGGGGCAGTATTATAGTAGTTATATTCTTGTACATAGGAGCAGTATTATAGTAGTTATATTCTTGTACATAGGGGCAGTATTATAGTAGTTATATTCTTGTACATAGGAGCAGTATTATAGTAGTTATATTCTTGTACATGGGGGCAGTATTATAGTAGCTATATTCTTGTACATAGGAGCAGTATTATAGTAGTTATATTCTTGTACATAGGGGCAGTATTATAGTAGTTATATTCTTGTACATAGGAGCAGTATTATAGTAGTTATATTCTTGTACATAGGAGCAGTATTATAGTAGTTATATTCTTGTACATAGGGGCAGTATTATAGTAGTTATATTCTTGTACATAGGAGCAGTATTATAGTAGTTATATTCTTGTACATAGGGGGAAGTATTATAGTAGTTATATTCTTGTACATAGGAGCAGTAATATAGTAGATATATTCTTGTACATAGGGGACAGTATTATAGTAGTTATATTCTTGTACATAGGAGCAGTACTATAGTAGTTATATTCTTGTAAATAGGAGCAGTATTATAGTAGTTATATTCTTGTACATAGGAGCAGTATTATAGTAGTTATATTCTTGTACATAGGGGTCAGTTTTATAGTAGTTATATTCTTGTACATAGGAGCAGTATTATAGTAGATATATTCTTGTACATAGGAGCAGTATTATAGTAGTTATATTCTTGTACATAGGGGTCAGTTTTATAGTAGTTATATTTTTGTACATAGGGGCAGTATTATAGTAGTTATATTCTTGTACATAGGGGACAGTATTATAGTAGTTATATTCTTGTACATAGGAGCAGTATTATAGTAGTTATATTCTTGTACATAGGAGCAGTATTATAGTAGATATATTCTTGTACATAGGAGCAGAATTATAATAGTTATAGTCTTGTGCATAGCAGCAGTATTATAGTAGTTATATTCTTGTACATAGGAGCAGTATTATAGTAGTTATATTCTTGTACATAGGGGTCAGTTTTATAGTAGTTATATTCTAGTACATAGGAGCAGTATTATAGTAGATATATTCTTGTACATAGGAGGCAGTATTATAGTCGTTATATTCTTGTACATAGGGGGAAGTATTATAGTAGTTATATTCTTGTACATAGGGGACAGTATTATAGTAGTTATATTCTTCTACATAGGAGCAGTATTATAGTAGTTATACTCTTGTACATAGGAGCAGTATTATAGTAGATATATTCTTGTACATAGGAGCAGAATTGTAATAGTTATAGTCTTGTGCATAACAGCAGTATTATAGTAGTTATATTCTTGTACATAGGAGCAGTATTATAGTAGTTATATTCTTGTACATAAGGGTCAGTTTTATAGTAGTTATATTCTTGTACATAGGAGCAGTATTATAGTAGATATATTCTTGTACATAGAAGCAGTATTATATTAGCTATATTCTTGTACATAGGGGGAAGTATTATAGTAGTTATATTCTTGTACATAGGGGACAGTATTATAGTAGTTATATTCTTGTACATAGGAGCAGTATTATAGTAGTTATATTCTTGTACATAGGAGCAGTATTATAGTAGATATATTCTTGTACATAGGAGCAGAATTATAATAGTTATAGTCTTGTGCATAACAGCAGTATTATAGTAGTTATATTCTTGTACATAGGAGCAGTATTATAGTAGTTATATTGTTGTACATAGGGGTCAGTTTTGTAGTAGTTATATTTTTGTACATAGGAGCAGTATTATTGTAGATATATTCTTGTACATAGGAGCAGTATTATAGTAGTTATATTCTTGTACATAGGGGTCAGTTTTATAGTAGTTATATTTTTGTGCATAGGATCAGTATTATAGTAGTTATATTCTTGTACATTGGGGGCAGTATTATAGTTGTTATATTCTTGTACATAGGAGCAGTATTATAGTAGTTCTATTCTTGTACATAGGAGCAGTATTATAGTAGTTATATTTTCGTACATAGGGAGCAGTATTATAGTAGTTATATTCTTGTACATAGGAGCAGTATAATAATAGTTATAGTCTTGTGCATAGGAGCAGTATTATAGTAGTTATATTCTTCTACATAGGGGCAGTATTATAGTAGTTATATTCTTGTACATAGGGGCAGTATTATAATAGTTATAGTCTTGTGCATAGGAGCAGTATTATAGTAGTTATATTCTTGTACATAGGGGGCAGTATTATAGTAGTTATATTCTTGTACATAGGAGCAGTATTATAGTAGTTATATTCTTGTACATAGGGAGCAGTATTATAATAGTTATAGTCTTGTACATAGGAGCAGTATTATAGTAGTTATATTCTTGTATATAGGGGTCAGTTTATAGTAGTTATATTCTTGTACATAGGAGCAGTATTATAATAGTTATAGTCTTGTGCATAGGAGCAGTATTATAGTAGCTATATTCTTGTACATAGGGGCAGTATTATAGCAGTTATATTCTTGTACATAGGGGCAGTATTACAATAGTTATAGTCTTGTGCATAGGAGCAGTATTATAGTAGTTATATTCTTGTACATAGGGGGCAGTATTATAGTAGTTATATTCTTGTACATAGGAGCAGTATTATAGTAGTTATATTCTTGTACATAGGGAGCAGTATTATAATAGTTATAGTCTTGTACATAGGAGCAGTATTATAGTAGTTATATTCTTGTATTTAGGGGTCAGTTTTATAGTAGTTATATTCTTGTACATAGGAGCAGTATTATAATAGTTATAGTCTTGTGCATAGGAGCAGTATTATAGTAGTTATATTCTTATACATAGGGGCAGTATTATAGTAGTTATATTCTTGTACATAGGAGCAGTATTATAGTAGTTATATTCTTGTACATAGGGGCAGCATTATAATAGTTATAGTCTTGTGCATAGGAGCAGTATTATAGTAGTTATATTCTTGTACATAGAAGGTAGTATTATAGTAGTTATATTCTTGTACATAGGAGCAGTACTATAGTAGTTACCGTATATGCGGCGCCCCAGGGTCCTGGTCGTCACAGTGGTATTGCTTTCCTCTCGGGGAGAGTGATGCTACCTTTGGAGGCAAGAAAGGGTAGCTGCATCCAGGTATCACAAACATGCAACACAGTTCACACTGCAGGCCACCAGGGGGAGCCTATGCTCCTAATTATTAGGACACTCCCCATATAGATATAACTGGTAGTCTGTTTTGAAAGTTAGTCAGTCCCAGACAGGAGTCAGTCCCTGGCAGAGCTCCAGTCAGGAGTTCTGTTAGCTCCAGACAGTAGTCTGAGGAGTCTGTGCATGCCCTCAGAGCTGCAGCTCCCTGCAAGAGACATTGAAAGGCAGAATTGCATTGCAGCGAGCGTGAAGGAAGTCAAAGCAAAGGAGAGGATACCAGAAGGTGACCAGCCCCGCTCAGGCTGCCTCCTTCTGAGGTGCAAAATCCTGGTAGCCGGAACACCTAGGGAGTAAGGACCTCTACACCTTATTCCAGAGACCGGCAGGACAGCTAATTGCAGGTTACCTGTCCGCACCTACACCCAGGAGGCCTGGATCACCCCACAAAGGCGGGTTATCTAAGAGACCCTATAAACTGGCTCAAGTCTCCAGTCATACGGGTTTTGACCTATCCTATATGGGGGACAGAGAGAGCGAAACATGGCATCTGTGAGACCCTTATGTGAAGCCATAGGCAGTAAGGGACTACACCACCGCAGCGCAAAGGAAGACTACTGATTTTCACCTGGACAAGGGAATTCTGGATTTGCCCCCAAACCGGCCGGACTCTGCCTGCCCCGTGATCTGGTGCCTTGGACTGTGGATGCTGAAGTCTTCAGTAAAGGTAAAGAGACTGCAACCTTGTGTCCTCGTTCTTCACTGCACCTCTCACCATACCACCATCTACATACTGGGAAGCCTTGGGGACATACTTCACCTGTGGGAAGGTATACCATCTAGCTGCCATAACATCACCCCAGCGGACCCCTTAACCCCTTTACCCCCAAGGGTGGTTTGCACGTTATGGACCGGGCCAATTTTTACAATTCTGACCACTATCCCTTTATGAGGTTATAACTCTGGAAAGCTTCAACGGATCCCGGTGATTCTGACAATGTTTTCTCGTGACATATTGTACTTCATGATAGTGGTAAAATTTCTTTGATATTACCTGCGTTAATTTGTGAAAAAAACGGAAACATGGCGAAAATTTTGAAAATTTCGCAATTTTCCAACTTTGAATTTTTATGCAATTAAATCACAGAGATATGTCACACAAAATACTTAATAAGTAACATTTCCCACATGTCTACTTTACATCAGCACAATTTTGGAACCAAAATTTTTTTTTGTTAGGGAGTTATAAGGGTTAAAAGTTGACCAGCAATTTCTCATTTTTACAACACCATTTTATTTTAGGGACCACATCTCATTTGAAGTCATTTTGAGGGGTCTATATGATAGAAAATACCCAAGTGTGACACCATTCTAAAAACTGCACCCCTCAAGGTTCTCAAAACCACATTCAAGAAGTTTATTAACCCTTCAGTTGTTTCACAGGAATTTTTGGAATGTTTAAATAAAAATTAACATTTAACTTTTTTTCACAAAAAATTTACTTCAGCTCCAATTTGTTTTATTTTGCCAAGAGTTACAGGAGAAAATGGACCCCAAACCTTGTTGTACAATTTGTCCTGAGTACGCCGATACCCCATAAGTGGAGGTAAACCACAGTTTGGGCGCATGGCAGAGCTCGGAAGGGAAGGAGCGCCATTTGACTTTTCAATGCAAAATTGACTGGAATTGAGATGGGACGCCATGTTGCGTTTGGAGAGCCACTGATGTGCCTAAACATTGAAACCCCCCACAAGTGACACCATTTTGGAAAGTAGACCCCCTAAGGAACTTATCTAGAGGTGTGGTTAGCATTTTGACCCACCAAGTGCTTCACAGAAGTTTATAATGCAGAACCGTAAAAATAAAAAATAATTTTTGTGAAAAAAAAATGATCTTTTCGCCCCCAATTTTTTATTTTCCCAATGGTAAGACAAGAAATTGGAACCAAAACGTTGTTGTACAATTTGTCCTGAGTACGCTGTGCATGCCCTCAGAGCTGCAGCTCCCTGCAAGAGACATTGAAAGGCAGAATTGCATTGCAGCGAGCGTGAAGGAAGTCAAAGCAAAGGAGAGGATACCAGAAGGTGACCAGCCCCGCTCAGGCTGCCTCCTTCTGAGGTGCAAAATCCTGGTAGCCGGAACACCTAGGGAGTAAGGACCTCTACACCTTATTCCAGAGACCGGCAGGACAGCTAATTGCAGGTTACCTGTCCGCACCTACACCCAGGAGGCCTGGATCACCCCACAAAGGCGGGTTATCTAAGAGACCCTATAAACTGGCTCAAGTCTCCAGTCATACGGGTTTTGACCTATCCTATATGGGGGACAGAGAGAGCGAAACATGGCATCTGTGAGACCCTTATGTGAAGCCATAGGCAGTAAGGGACTACACCACCGCAGCGCAAAGGAAGACTACTGATTTTCACCTGGACAAGGGAATTCTGGATTTGCCCCCAAACCGGCCGGACTCTGCCTGCCCCGTGATCTGGTGCCTTGGACTGTGGATGCTGAAGTCTTCAGTAAAGGTAAAGAGACTGCAACCTTGTGTCCTCGTTCTTCACTGCACCTCTCACCATACCACCATCTACATACTGGGAAGCCTTGGGGACATACTTCACCTGTGGGAAGGTATACCATCTAGCTGCCATAACATCACCCCAGCGGACCCCTTAACCCCTTTACCCCCAAGGGTGGTTTGCACGTTATGGACCGGGCCAATTTTTACAATTCTGACCACTATCCCTTTATGAGGTTATAACTCTGGAAAGCTTCAACGGATCCCGGTGATTCTGACAATGTTTTCTCGTGACATATTGTACTTCATGATAGTGGTAAAATTTCTTTGATATTACCTGCGTTAATTTGTGAAAAAAACGGAAACATGGCGAAAATTTTGAAAATTTCGCAATTTTCCAACTTTGAATTTTTATGCAATTAAATCACAGAGATATGTCACACAAAATACTTAATAAGTAACATTTCCCACATGTCTACTTTACATCAGCACAATTTTGGAACCAAAATTTTTTTTTGTTAGGGAGTTATAAGGGTTAAAAGTTGACCAGCAATTTCTCATTTTTACAACACCATTTTATTTTAGGGACCACATCTCATTTGAAGTCATTTTGAGGGGTCTATATGATAGAAAATACCCAAGTGTGACACCATTCTAAAAACTGCACCCCTCAAGGTTCTCAAAACCACATTCAAGAAGTTTATTAACCCTTCAGTTGTTTCACAGGAATTTTTGGAATGTTTAAATAAAAATTAACATTTAACTTTTTTTCACAAAAAATTTACTTCAGCTCCAATTTGTTTTATTTTGCCAAGAGTTACAGGAGAAAATGGACCCCAAACCTTGTTGTACAATTTGTCCTGAGTACGCCGATACCCCATAAGTGGAGGTAAACCACAGTTTGGGCGCATGGCAGAGCTCGGAAGGGAAGGAGCGCCATTTGACTTTTCAATGCAAAATTGACTGGAATTGAGATGGGACGCCATGTTGCGTTTGGAGAGCCACTGATGTGCCTAAACATTGAAACCCCCCACAAGTGACACCATTTTGGAAAGTAGACCCCCTAAGGAACTTATCTAGAGGTGTGGTTAGCATTTTGACCCACCAAGTGCTTCACAGAAGTTTATAATGCAGAACTGTAAAAATAAAAAATAATTTTTGTGAAAAAAAATGATCTTTTCGCCCCCAATTTTTTATTTTCCCAATGGTAAGAGAAGAAATTGGAACCAAAAAGTTGTTGTACAATTTGTCCTGAGTATGCTGATACCCCATATGTGGGGGTGAACCACTGTTTGGGCGCATGGGAGAGCTCGGAAGGGAAGGAGCGCCGTTTGACTTTTCAATGCAAAATTCACAGGAATTGAGATGAGACGCCATGTTGCGTTTGGAGAGCCACTGATGTGCCGAAATATTGAAACCCCCCATAAGTGACACCATTTTGGAAAGTAGACCCCCTAAGGAACTTATCTAGATGTGTGGTGAGCACTTTGACCCACCAAGAGCTTCACAGAAGTTTATAATGCAGAGCCGTAAAAATAAAACAAAAATTTTTTCCCACAAATATTATTTTTTAGCCCCCAGTTTTGTATTTTCCCGAGGGTAACAGGAGAAATTGGACCCCAAAATTTGTTGTGCAATTTGTCCTGAGTGCGCTAATACCCCATATGTGGGGGGGAACCACCGTTTGGGCGCATGGGAAGGCTCGGAAGGGAAGGAGCGCCATTTGAAATACAGACTTAGATGGAATGGTCTGCAGGCGTCACATTGCGTTTGCAGAGCCCCTAATGTACCTAAACAGTAGAAACCCCCCACAAGTGACCCCATATTGGAAACTAGACCCCCCAAGGAACTTATCTAGATGTGTTGTGAGAACTTTGAGCCCCCAAGTGTTTCACTACAGTTTCTAACGCAGAGCCGTGAAAATAAAAAAAAACATTCCCCCCAAAATTATTTTTTAGCCCCCTGTTTTGTATTTTCTCGAGGGTAACAGGAGAAATTGGACCCCAAAATTTGTTGTCCAATTTGTCCTGAGTGCACTGATGCCCCATATGTGGGGGGGAACCACCGTTTGGGCGCATGGGAGGGCTCGGAAGGGAAGAAGCGCCATTTGGAATGCAGACTTAGATGGAATGGTCTGCAGGCGTCACATTGCGTTTGCAGAGCCCCTAATGTACCTAAACAGTAGAAACCCCCACAAGTGACCCCATATTGGAAACTAGACCCCCCCACGAACTTATCTAGATGTGTTGTGAGAACTTTGAGCCCCCAAGTCTTTCACTACAGTTTATAACGCAGAGCCGTGAAAATTAAAAAATCTTTTTTTTCCCACAAAACTTATATTTTAGCCCCCAGTTTTGTATTTTTCCAAGGGTAACAGGAGAAATTGCACCCCAAAAGTTGTTGTCCAATTTGTCCTGAGTACGCTGATACCCCATATGTTGGGGTAAACTCCTGTTTGGGCACACGGGAGAGCTCGGAAGGGAAGGGGCACTGTTTTACTTTTTCAACGCAGAATTGGCTGGAATTGAGATCGGACGCCATGTCGCGTTTGGAGAGCCCCTGATGTGTCTAAACAGTGGAAACCCCCCAATTATAACTGAAACCCTAATCCAAACACACCCCTAACCCTAATTCCAATGGTAACCCTAACCACACCTCTTACCCAGACACACCCCTAACCCTAATCCCAACCCTATTCCCAACCGCAAATGTAATCCAAACCCTAACCCTAACTTTAGCCCCAACCCTAACTGTAGCCTTAACCCTAATTGTAGCCTTAACCCTAACTGTAGCCTTAACCCTAGCCCTAACCCTAGCCCTAACCCTAGCCCTAACCCTAGCCCTAACCCTAACCCTAGCCCTAACCCTAACCCTAACCCTAGCCCTAACCCTAGCCCTAACCCTAACCGGAAAATGGAAATAAATACATTTTTTAAATTTTTTTTATTTTTCCCTAACTAAGGGGGTAATGAAGGGGGGTTTGATTTACTTTTATAGCGGGTTTATTAGCGGATTTTTATTATTGGCAACCGTCACTCACTGAAAGACGCTTTTTTTTGTTAAAAAATATTTTTTTCGTTACCACATTTTGAGAGCTATAATTTTTCCATATTTGAGTCCACAGAGTCATGTGAGGTCTTGTTTTTTGCGGGACGAGTTGACGTTTTTATTGGTAACATTTTCGGGCACGTGACATTTTTTGATCGCTTTTTATTCCGATTTTTGTGAGGCAGAATTAGCAAAAACCAGCTATTCATGAATTTCTTTTGGGGGAGGCGTTTATACCGTTCCGCGTTTGGTAAAATTGATAAAGCAGTTTTATTCTTCGGGTCAGTACGATTACAGCGACATCTCATTTGTATCATTTTTTTATGTTTTGGCGCTTTTATACGATAAAAACTATTTTATAGAAAAAATAATTATTTTTGCATCGCTTTATTCTGAGGACTATAACTTTTTTATTTTTTTGCTGATGTTGCTATATGGTGGCTCGTTTTTTGCGGGACAAGATGACGCTTTCAGCGGTACATGGATATTTATATCTGTCTTTTTGATCGCGTGTTATTCCACTTTTTGTTCGGCGGTATGATAATAAAGCGTTGTTTTTTGCCTCTTTTTTTTTTTTCTTACGGTGTTTACTGAAGGGGTTAACTAGTGGGACAGTTTTATAGGTCGGGTCGTTACGGACGCGGCCATACTAAATACGTGTACTTTTATTGTTTTGTTTTTTTTTATTTAGATAAAGAAATGTATTTATGGGAATAATATATTTATTTTTTTTTCATTATTTAGGATTTTTTTTTTTTTTTTTACACACTTGTTAATTTTTTTTTTAACTTTTTTACTTTGTCCCAGGGGGGGGGGACAATACAGATCGGTGATCTACCAGTTTGCACTGCACTCTGACAGATCACCGATCTGTCAAACAGCGCTGCAGCGTTACCAAGTGCCTGCTCTGAGCAGGCACTTGGTAAGCCACCTCCCTCCCTGCAGGACCCGGATCCGCGGCCATCTTGGATCCGGGACTTGCTGCAGGGAGAAGGTAAGAGACCCCCGGAGCAACGCGATCACATTGCGTTGCTGCGGGGGTCTCAGGGAAGCACGCAGGGAGCCCCCTCCCTGCGCGATGCTTTCCTGCACCGCCGGCACATCGCGATCATGTTTGATCGCGGTGTGCCGGGGGTTAATGTGCCGGGGGCGGTCCGTGGCCGCTCCTGGCACATAGTGCCGGATGTCAGCTGCGATAAGCAGCTGACACCCGGCCGCGATCGGCCGCGCTCCCCCCGTGAGCGCAGCCGATCGCCTATGACGTACTATTCCGTCCTTGGGAAGTAAAGCCCACCCCACATGGACGGAATAGTACGTCTAATGGCAGAAAGGGGTTAAAGCAGCGTCGGTCACCCTGACCGAATACCATAGGTGGCGTCACGAACATAAACTTTATCCCTTTAAAGATCTTTCTCTTTTACATGGACGTCCCAGGGTCATGGACCAAGTCAGGCACCGTGACATCCCCCTGTGAACCGAAGGACCCAGTACCAAGTACCCCTCTTGGAGGGGCGATCCATATATACTCGAGTATAAGCCGACCCGAGTGTAAGCCGAGACCCCTAATTTTGCCACAAAAAACTGGGAAAACTTAATGACTCGAGTATAAGCCTAGGGTGGAAAATGCAGCAGCTACTGGTAAATTTCAAAAATAAAAATAGATACCAATAAAAGTAAAATTAATTGGAACATCAGTAGTTTAAGTGTTTTTGAATATCCATATTGAATCAAGAGCCCGATATAATGCTCCATACAGTTCATGATGGGCCCCATAAGATGCTCCATATTAAAATATGCCCCATATAATGCTGCACAAATGTTGATTATGGCCTCATAAGATGCTCCACACAGACATTTGCCCCATATGATGTTCCACAAATGCTGATTATGGCCCCATAAGATGCTCCATGGACACATTTGCCCCGTATAATTCTATGGCTCTATTGGTTGCTCCATAGAGATATTTGCCTCATATAATGCTGCACATGGCCCCATAGAGATATTTGCCCCATATAATGCTGCCATGGCCCCATACAGATATTTGCCCCATATAATGCTGCACATGGCCCCACACAGATATTTGCCCCATATAACGCTGCACATGGTCCCATAAGATGCTCCATAGAGACATTTGCCCCATATGCTGTAGCTGCGATTAAAAAAAAATTAAAAAAATGACATACTCACCTCTCAGGCCCCCGGCACTTGCTATATTCAACTGCTCCCCGTTCCACCAATAGGCGCCGCTGTGTCTACAGCATCCTCTGCAGTGACTGTTCAGGCAGAGGTCGACGCGCACTAATCGTGTCATCGCGCCCTCTGACCTCAGTGTCATTGCAGAGGACAGAGAAGATGCAGTGGTGACCGGCGATGGAACGAGGAGCAGGTGAATATCGCGCACTGCGTTATACTCACCTGCTCCTGGCGCGGTCCCTGCACATCTGTTCTCCAGCAGCGGCAGCTTCTTCCTGTAGTGAGTGGTCATGTGGTACCGCTCATTACAGTAATGAATATGCGGCTCCACCCCTATAGGAGTGGAGTCAGGTCCATATTCATTACTGAAATGAGCGATACCATGTGACCGCTCACTACAGGGAGAATCTGCCGGCACCCGGGAACCAGGGACCTGCTAAGACAGCGCCAGGAGCAGGTGAGTATTATTAGACAGCTGCTGCTCCTCCTCCCCTGCTGACCCCTGGGAATGACTCGAGTATAAGCCGAGAGGGGCAATTTCAGCCTAAAAAAATGAGCTGAAATTCTCGGCTTATACTCGAGTATATACGGTATATTCTTGTACATAAGGGCAGTATTATAGTAATTATATTCTTGTACATAGGGGCAGTATTATAGTAGTTATATTCTTGTACATTAGGGACAGTATTATAGTAGCTATATTCTTGTACATAGGGGACAGTATTATAGTAGTTATATTCTTGTACATAGGGGACAGTATTATAGTAGCTATATTCTTGTACATAGGGGACAGTATTATAGTAGTTATATTCTTGCACATAGGGGACAGTATTATAGTAGCTATACTCTTGTACATAGGGGCAGTATTATAGTAGTTATATTCTTGTACATAGGGGACAGTATTATAGTAGCTATATTCTTGTACATAGGGGACAGTATTATAGTAGTTATATTCTTATACATAGGAGCAGTATTATAGTAGTTATATTCTTGTACATAGGAGCAGTATTATAGTAGTTATATTCTTGTACATAGGGGACAGTATTATAGTAGTTATATTCTTGTACATAGGGGACAGTATTATAGTAGTTATATTCTTGTACATAGGAGCAGTATTATAGTAGTTATATTCATGTACATAGGGGGCAGTATTATAGTAGTTATATTCTTGTACATAGGGGACAGTATTATAGTAGTTATATTCTTGTACATAGGGGCAGTATTATAGTAGTTATATTCTTGTACATAGGGGCAGTATTACAGTAGTTATATTCTTGTACATAGGGGCAGTATTATAGTAATTATATTCTTGTACATAGGGGCAGTATTATAGTAGTTATATTCTTGTACATAAGGGACAGTATTATAGTAGCTATATTCTTGCACATAGGGGACAGTATTATAGTAGTTATATTCTTGTACATAGGGGCAGTATTATAGTAGTTATATTCTTGTACATAGGAGCAGTATTATAGTAGTTATATTCTTGTACATAGGGGCAGTATTATAGTAGTTATATTCCTGTACATAGGGGGTAGTATTATAGTAGTTATATTCTTGTACATAGGGGACAGTATTATAGTAGTTTTATTCTTGTACATAGGGGCAGTAATATAGTAGTTATATTCTTGTACATAGGGGGCAGTATTATAGTAGTTATATTCTTGTACATAGGGGCAGTATTATAGTAGTTATATTCTTGTGCATGGGGCAGTATTATAGTAGTTTTATTCTTGTACATAGGGGCAGTAATATAGTAGTTATATTCTTGTACATAGGGGGCAGTATTACAGTAGTTATATTCTTGTACATAGGGGCAGTATTATAGTAGTTATATTCTTGTGCATGGGGCAGTATTATAGTAGTTATATTCTTGTACATAGGGGCAGTATTATAGTAGTTATATTCTGTACATAGGGGCAGTATTATAGTAGTTATATTCTGTAAATAATAGGAGTACATGAGGAGCATATAGGTAGTAAAATAGAAATAGTATTTATTAAATAATCATTAAAACAGTGCAATCAATATACATAATATGTACTCAAGGATGAGAGTAGTGTGTGGGTATCCCCCGGTGTGCACCATCTATGGAGCCGACATGCAACCCAAAGGGTGAAAGGAATTTGCTGCATAAAGAACCATGTCACATTTTAACTATATAGAATGCCAGCCGGCGTGAAATGACTAGTGAATGAAAAGCAGCTCTTACCAATACGGCACCAGGACAGGGCACACCGGACAGGATCCACAGGCAAAGACCCCCGACGCGCGTTTCGCCCACAGGTGAAGTAGCTTTATCTCCCCTTGATAAAGCTACTTCACCTGTGGGCGAAACGCGCGTCGGGGGTCTTTGCCTGTGGATCCTGTCCGGTGTGCCCTGTCCTGGTGCCGTATTGGTAAGAGCTGCTTTTCATTCACTAGTCATTTCACGCCGGCTGGCATTCTATATAGTTAAAATGTGACATGGTTCTTTATGCAGCAAATTCCTTTCACCCTTTGGGTTGCATGTCGGCTCCATAGATGGTGCACACCGGGGGATACCCACACACTACTCTCATCCTTGAGTACATATTATGTATATTGATTGCACTGTTTTAATGATTATTTAATAAATACTATTTCTATTTTACTACCTATATGCTCCTCGTGTACTCCTATTATTTATGGCTTTTGTGGAGTTGGTTCTCTTTCTTGGTGAGGGGCTGTGTGGCACTACTTAGTGCTTGATCTCCCCCTCGGTATCTAGTATGTTGCCTGGTTCTGGTATCATTATAGTTATATTCTGTACATAGGAGCAGTATTATAGGTTCCTCTTTGATATTAGTCTCATTTGTGAATAAAACTATTTCTTAAGATTATTTTTGGATCAAATTGGTGTTTAACATTTTTTAAATCCAGGAATGATTAAATATTCATAAAGAATGGGCAGCAACCTGCATTAGTTTATTTTTTATTTTATGCATCTAAACACTCAATTGCCATGAAGGATCACAGTGATGTGCAAGGTCCATGAAGCAGCCAGGCCAGTGGTAATTAATCCTATGAATCTTCACTTTATCCATCTGTGATTCAGTGTAGAATGGACATATCCATTGATTACTTACCACAAACACTGACGTTTCCAAGTAGCCATTCAATTAAGCTAAAATTATGCTGTCACAACTGAAGACACATTGAATGAGAAGGCAACCTTCCCGATTTAGAGAAGTAGAAAAAGGAAACCATGTTTTTACATCCTGAAGAGATAGTAGAAAAATTAACCTACTCAACGCCAATGATATTATATATTTTTTTTCTTGAGTGAATCGGGGACATTTTACAGTTGCAAGCTGGAATTTCTTAAAGGGACAGTCTTGTTTTCTTGAGTCACTGTAACAATCAATTGATTGTAGAGGTCCAGATGATTTTGCTGACAGAATCTGCCATCAGCTGCCGGTAAATTTTTCTGCAATTGCCACTACAGACACAATTTACTATTACATTCCTAACATATTAAACAATATTAAGCATTTGCTTTGGGGTCCAATATGATATGAACCTCCTGTATTTGTGACAGTGACTAAAAGGGACAAGTAGGGTGCAGTTGGCAGTGGTGTAATCATATAATACAGTATATAGCAGATGTAATATAAAGTGTTCACAAAATTTTGCAGTGTATGTTTTGATTTTGTTTTCTATCATTTCAGATCTACTTAAAGAGGACCTGTCACTTGCTCAAAAGTGAATTAAATATCTTGTAAAAGGCCCCAAGCTTCCCTGATTCTACCACTTATTTCTATTTTGCTCTACGTCACTACATTGCAGAGATATTCACATTTGTTGCTTTTGGAGCTCAATATGTGAAATCTCTGCTTGTACTCCAACTGGGCATTCCTTCAGGCTTCTTTTACACTTACCGTGGTTTTGCGTCCCGTTTTTGCGGCCCCGATAGATTTCTATGGGGCCTCCAAAACGGGCCTCAATAATTCCACAGAGAGCCGTAAGCCGTATGGCCATGAGGGCCGTATTTACAGCCGTGAAAAAAGATCGAGCCTGCTCAATCTTTTTCACGACTTACGGACATGGCCCCCTTGAAAATCAATGGGGCCACAAAAACAACGGATGCTTGTTTTTGCGGTGCCCCATGTCTCCTGGTTTCGTGGAACGCCTTTTTTTTCCCCAAAACTTTTTTCATAGTATTGGAAACCCGAAAAACGGCGATCCACAAGTTTTTTGCTGTCCGTTATTGCAGCAGACCGTGAAAATTGCGCTGATACGGCCCGTAAAAAGGCCCGCAATAACGGGTAGCAGAAAACACGGTAAGTATAGAAGAAGCCTCAGAGTCTTCTTTCACCCATCCCTCCCAAATGCTTGATATCTCAGCTGGGCAGCTAATCTTGCAGTTTTGCAGTCTCAAAGGCTGCAGAGCTATAACTGGCAGCATCTAGGAGGGAGGAGTGAAAGCGTATGCCCTCAGAGAAGACTTTGTTGAGATGCCCAGTTGAACTGAAAGCAGAGATATCACATATTGTGCTCTAGAAGAAGGAAATGTGAACATCTCTGCAATTGAGCAACACAGCGCAAAATGGAAAAGAGCAAAAGAATCAGGGGAGCTCATGGGTTTTAACAAGGTACTAACTCCATTTTTTTAGAAACTGACACGGTCTTTTCAATATTATTTAATTATAACAAAAAAACAGAGCAGGGGGGGCGCTCATAGGATTGTACCGGATGGTCGAATAAGGTATCTATTGAAACGTGGATCCACTCACCTATCCGGGTTGTGCATCCTTGCCCAACCTCGGAAGAAGTCTATGGTTAGTGTAGGGCGTGGAGTCCAAGCTGGCATGTGACTGAAACACATCACCACAGGTCATGCAGATCTCCTAGTAGTGATGCCTATGCTGCTCCATCCGCAACCCTCAATGGGAGTGTGGATAAATGAAGAAAAAAAGTGCTGTCAAGCGGAGCGCTGGGCATACAGAAGAGGGACAAGGTTATTATAGATGTACAGACCTTTATTAAAATGCTGAACACACAATGCGTTTCGGCAGCTGAATGAAGGCGGTATTCAGCCGCCGAAACGCGTTGTATGTTCAGCATTTTAATAAAGGTCTGTACATTTACAATAACCTTTTGCCCTCTTCGGTATGCCCAGCGCTCCGCTTGACCGCACTTTTTTTCTTCATTAATATTATTTAATTGGCATGGCATCTTATTGCCTTGCCTTGTGCAAATCTACTTTGTAAATTTAGAGGAGTAATGTACAGTAATTAAAACATTGGTTTGTCTACCTAGCTCTGGGTGTGTCTAAGCCAGTGTGAAAATCTGAGAGCAATTTCCAGTAATGTAAAAAAAATTTTAATGTTCAGAGAACCATGCAATATGAATGACGCTTATTCTCATAAAACCAATGTGGCCATTCCATTAGAGAATCTTCCAATTGTTACATCCATAGAAAAGAAATAAATCACTTAAGGCTCTCTGGAAGGCTTTGAAGAAACATCTTGACACCTATCGACAGTAGATTTGTGGCCCCTGAGCGTACAGTGGGGCAAAAAAGTATTTAGTCAGTCAGCAATAGTGCAAGTTCCACCACTTAAAAAGATGAGAGGCGTCTGTAATTTACATCATAGGTAGACCTCAACTATGGGAGACAAACTGAGAAAAAAAATCCAGAAAATCACATTGTCTGTTTTTTTAACATTGTATTTGCATATTATGGTGGAAAATAAGTATTTGGTCAGAAACAAAATTTCATCTCAATACTTTGTAATATATCCTTTGTTGGCAATAACAGAGGTCAAACGTTTTCTGTAAGTCTTCTCAATGTTTGCCACACACTGTTGTTGGTATGTTGGCCCATTCCTCCATGCAGATCTCCTCTAGAGCAGTGATGTTTTTGGATTTTCGCTTGGCAACACGGACTTTCAACTCCCTCCAAAGGTTTTCTATAGGGTTGAGATCTGGAGACTGGCTAGGCCACTCCAGGACTTTGAAATGCTTCTTACGAAGCCACTCCTTCGTTGCCCTGGCGGTGTGCTTTGGATCATTGTCATGTTGAAAGACCTAGCCACATTTCATCTTCAATGCCCTTGCTGATGGAAGGAGGTTTGCACTCAAAATCTCATGATACATGGCCCCATTCATTCTTTCATGTACCCGGATCAGTCGTCCTGGCCCCTTTGCAGAGAAACAGCCCCAAAGCATGATGTTTCCACCACCATGTTTTACAGTAGGTATGGTGTTTGATGGATGCAACTCAGTATTCTTTTTCCTCCAAACACGACAAGTTGTGTTTCTACCAAACAGTTCCAGTTTGGTTTCATCAGACCATAGGACATTCTCCCAAAACTCCTCTGGATCATCCAAATGCTCTCTAGCAAACTTCAGACGGGCCCGGACATGTACTGGCTTAAGCAGTGGGACACGTCTGGCACTGCAGGATCTGAGTCCATGGTGGCGTAGTGTGTTACTTATGGTAGGCCTTGTTACATTGGTCCCAGCTCTCTGCAGTTCATTCACTAGGTCCCCCCGCGTGGTTCTGGGATTTTTGCTCACCGTTCTTGTGATCATTCTGACCCCACAGGGTGGGATTTTGCGTGGAGCCCCAGATCGAGGGATATTATCAGTGGTCTTGTATGTCTTCCATTTTCTAATTATTGCTCCCACTGTTGATTTCTTCACTCCAAGCTGGTTGGCTATTGCAGATTCAGTCTTCCCAGCCTGGTGCAGGGCTACAATTTTGTTTCTGGTGTCCTTTGACAGCTCTTTGGTCTTCACCATAGTGGAGTTTGGAGTCAGACTGTTTGAGGGTGTGCACAGGTGTCTTTTTATACTGATAACAAGTTTAAACAGGTGCCATTACTACAGGTAATGAGTGGAGGAAAGAGGAGACTCTTAAAGAAGAAGTTACAGGTCTGTGAGAGCCAGAAATCTTGATTGTTTGTTTCTGACCAAATACTTATTTTCCACCATAATATGCAAATAAAATGTTAAAAAAACAGACAATGTGATTTTCTGGATTTTTTTTTCTCAGTTTGTCTCCCATAGTTGAGGGCTACCTATGATGTAAATTACAGACGCCTCTCATCTTTTTAAGTGGTGGAACTTGCACTATTGCTGACTGACTAAATACTTTTTTGCCCCACTGTATATCAGCTCGCTATGATCAAAATTTAAAAAGCGATTACCAAAATTTTCAAAATGGAAAACCATGGACAACTCCTCTTAAGGAATTTATCCTAAAAATGGAAAGAGGGAAATTGATAGGAGGCTAGATTGGCCGATATCGATCTAAACTGGCCCGCTTTACCCATGCAGAGACCTAAGGTCATTGACATTCTCAAGCCGCCAGAAGAGTTAATATCTTCTACGATGTATGTGAGCTTAACTCAGATTCTAAGCAGTCTATTAAGTCGAGGAAAGTACAAGGAGCGGGGTCTGAGACACAGTGTATTATCTGCTGGCGCTAGACCTTTAAGCATCAATTAATTGCTTTGTTCTCAGAGAAACCATTTAGCTTTTCTCTTTCAATATCATAAGTCAATCTGCCAATAGTAGCTCCATAGGGGTTATGGCCTACAATATACCTGCTCCCGCTAAAGAGATGTCTTCAATGTAGAATAAATTTATTATCAGGCTCCAAAGATGACTTGAAGTTGGCACGGCTTGTACTCCGCCACCAGATCTTAGGAAGTTGTAATATCGTTATTGTTCATGAATTTGTTATTTTATGCTTAGATTTCTTATATCATATTGCGGAGTCATCTCATATTTTGATGATAAACTTATGGGATTGAGATTCTATTAATTACAATACCTGGTATTACAATTGTTATGATGGCAGCCTTCACTTAGTATTAACGCCACTGCATGCTATGGTTATTAGAGATGAGCGCATATATTTGAGTGAAATAGAACTCTACTCGAATATACAAAAAATTAACATTTTTGAGAATATAGATTTTTGTAAATTTGCTTATTGTGGATTGAGTAAAATGGTGGCCAGCTGGCTGTAGACAGCTGCCAAAAGCTGTAAAAAAACCTTACACTTCCTGCTTGCTTTCCAGTCCTTAGTGTCCACGTGTATATCTACCATCCTGTTCACTCTAGGCTGTGGTTTCTGGCCAAGACAAGGCCTCAGAGTTTACTACACCCTCTATGCCATGTGTGTCATTGATGCGCAGTGTCCGCCAAGGTCTCATCATGGCTGAAAGTTCCAACTTACAGTGAACAGGTTGATAATGCAGAAAGAATAGGACTGGACGGCGGGCAGTGCTACCTATTGTCAGGTTCTCAGGGCCTCTTGTTTCTGTCGTTGTACCTCCAGCCTATTCACTTGGCCAGTTGGCCTGCTGACTGGGAACATGCTTACACAGGCTGTTAATGATTGGTAACAGATCATTCAGTACACATAGGCTTCCATTACTCTCGACAGCACATTTACAGCATACACAGAATGCTACAGCATGTTTCTTAAGAACAATGATCTTTTGTGCAAATTGAATAATCAGTAATATATCATTTAGTTTGCATAGGCTACCATTGTTCTTGACAGCGCATTACCTACTGTATATACACAGAATGATGTGCTGCCAAGAACGATGATCTTTTCTGGAAACTGAGTAATTAGTAATATATCGTTCAGTAACGCATACGCTGCAATTGTTCTCATCAGCACATTTCCTGTTTACACTGAACAATGTGCTGCCGAGAAAAATGATCCATTTTGCAATCCAGATCATCATTAGATGTAGAGGGATCATCATTATTCTCATTTGCACAAGGAAACACGAGAAGCAATGGAATGAAGCTCAAAGGGAGAAGATACAGATTAGATATTAGAAAAACTTTTTGACCATGAGGGTGATCAATGAGTAGAACAGGCGGCCACGAGAGGTGGTATGTTCTCCATCAATGGAAGTCTTCAAACAGAGACTGGACAGACATCTGTCTGAGATGGTTGAGTGACTCCTGCATTGAGCAGGGGGTTCGACACGAGGACCCTGGAGGTCCTTTTTCCCCATGTTTCGTGGGATCGACAACGATCACAGAGATCGGATGTTTGTCCATTTGAAGTAGATGGAAATACCCTTGAACTAACATTTATTAATTTCAAGAGTAAATTGGCTGTTGACATGTAAGCAAATGCCCAGTTCCTGGAAGTAAACCTGCGCTCAATTGTATGGAGTCAGATGATGCATATCATAATCCATCAAAGAAGGCCAACGGTTTTGGAAATGATCTCATGATGCAGTCGTGGAGTGAATGATACACGATCAGGTTAGGTAGATTATATGACTTCACAAAACATGGAATCACCCAATTACGTGACTCCCCAATAACCCAATTTGGGGCTGTTTAGTACATGTAAATAGAAGTCTTTATGAACTCAACACCTTTATAGAGTTAAATATGTTATAAAAAATGTGCATTTCATGCACATTATAAATGTTTTCTGCTCCCTACAAAAAACTGAGCATATACTATACAGCAAGTAACTCAACAAATGGTAATAGTAAATGTAAATAACACAGGAGACTTAATTAATGCTATTTTGATTAAAAAAAAGCAGAAAATCCAACCCACCACGTTAAGGTGTACCCATTGTGACGGTCCTAACCGGTCTCTAGTATTACATCCTTACCTTTTTTCTTAGGTTTCTCTATGAAATGGCCACAGTATGAACATGCTCTTATAGTTTGCATGTATACCAGCTTATGATCCAGCTTAGTTTTTTGGTTTTGCTGTTATCCCTATATTTTATGTTATAGGTTGGTTACTACATTGTCACCACAGGCTGCGAGCGCCATTTTTGTCACAAAATCTAAAATGTAATATTGCATGCCATAGTGGCATCAAACTAAGTAAAAATGGAGTAATTAATAATTAATTAGAAATCAATACTTCATTGCATTGCCAACAACTCCAATAGTTCTCCATAACGAACAATTTTTGTTTATTTATTTTTTTTAATCATCTTTTTAATTTTTATTCCTAACAGCACAAAGTTTTGTAGCCTGAAAAATGTTCTCCTCCCCTGTAATTGTATTAGATGTGCCGTTAACTCCTACACTGCTTTTTAAGTACATATTTAATTTCAGTGCTGGTTACAACGCTTTACATAATGAATTGCTTTCCAGTAATTTCACAATCTTCTACGCCTTTTTCTTTTATTATTTATTCTATTTTCTGCTGCCTTCATATTTCAGTAAAAAAAAAAAAATCAGTTTGTACAAGCGACTGATTAACATTATTAAAATTGAATTAAAATTCTTAATATTTATTTTGCATTAAAATGATGACTTCCCCTGAACATTGCTATCTAGAGATGTGCGAGGCATTCAGCTCTGAATGGATTATGTAAAACAGTCCAATTATTGTTCTTAAGATAATGATTTTTTTTAATATTATTTCCTTTAAAAAAAAATCATTACCATTGAAAAAAAATCTAGATGTTTTGCATCTTAAGGGTTTTTTTAATACCTTAATTTCGATTCATTTAATTTTTATTTAATGTTATTTATTTAGATATTTATATTACATTTTTTATTGGGTTTTATACATAGTTATAAAGGTTGAAAAAAGACCCAAGTCCATCAATTTCAACCCCTTATATTTAGAAAGGTCCCGAGAAAAAAGTTGACCCTCAGTGATCAGCTATGATCTGTGGAAGAGCCTGTCAGTAAGTGTAATATTTCCCTGCAGCATCACCAGTGGAGAAAAGAGGTATTACACTGTCCTTCAGATTTTAATGGACTGTCTATGATATGTATGCCTGTGTGAGTCCTCCAGAATCAGGGGTCCTCATTATAGCTGCTTGTTCTCCAGTTCTTTGATGGAGATATTGATGGACCCTAAGGGCATAAATACAGTGATTTGCAATCGCTTCGGGGCCCTAGAACATAGGGTTGTGCCAAAAGGTCCATTTGGCCCCTAAGAGAAGCCAATAGTATGAAAAACTCGTGATAGTTGGAGGTTCTGTTGAAGATTTAGCATTGGGGCACAAATTACTCTATTGATGGGCCCAGATCCTGAACAGCATATATCGAAATAGGTCTTTTACAGAAAAGACAATGTTAAAAAAAAGAAGAAAAAAAAAACACATCAGTGATAGTCTCCATCTCCCCGGTGGATATTTGGCATTGCTAACATGAATGCACATTAGTATTTTGCTGTTGTAATGGATTAGCACAATAGGTTTCATAAGCCAATGGAGAGTAGTACTTAAGTACTGTACTTTAATGTGCACCTTATTAAAGATGGCTATTCAATATCACATTGATCTGTCTTGTGTTTCATGGGAAGGTTTTGTGTAGTTCTAAGCTTGGCACGTGCATTTTCTTTTCCTTTTTTGTAATTTTTTTTTTTTTTTACATCTGTAAGACTCCTTTCTCATAAAAAAGGCCATACATGGAGAGTGGAAGGTGTTTAGCACAAGTATCCCAGTGTTATTTGCTTTTATTCCATTCCATTTAATTTAATTTATTTAATTTTTTTTTTAACAGGTAATCCCTGCATGTGTTGTGGCTGTCGAACAGCCGCTAGACATGCAGCCACGGGGACTCGAACATATTTTTCGAGAACTCCAAAGACACTCGGTTAGCATAGGAGCATGGTCAGATAACACCTGATCCAAGCACTTTCGCTCAACACTAATTTTTAGTAATTCGATTCAGCAAATAGTTGGCTGCTGGTTGCCATTTTTCTGAACCGTAAGAGGCCATTTTACATGGTTTCAGAGAATCTTCCCGGGCCCTCATCAGACACAGAAGTCCCGACTCTGTGTGAGAAGCCCAGGGATTTCAGAGTGAGAGGCAGGGATCAGAAGATGCAGCTAACTAGGATTGGGTGGGTCAGGGTTAGGAGCGAAGGGGCCGTAGCAGTGAACGGTGAGGTGAATGTAAGTTTGCTTGTTCTTTACACATTACCTTTATTATTCTCTGGCTTCTGTAAAGACCCCAATGCATAATAAAAGACAATAAATTTGCAGTGAGCAACTTCTCCACAAATCAAATTTCTTGGGAAAAACTGTAAGAGCAGGCTAATTCAAATTATGACTGATGCCATCATCTGTACTCAAAACAATCAACAACAAAAATCTGTTAGCCAGACATGCATATGGACTCCAAAAAAGACTTTTATGAGTACGCCACTCTGCTGTTTTTTCATATCTTTGCCCTAAGGCCAGTGGACTCCCTCCGTGTTGCTATTGCCCAAGGGCAGCGTTGCCAACTGTCCAGAAATTCCAGGACATACTGTAAAAATAGGGCACTTTCTTGCCTTGTCCATAAAAAAAAAATAGGGAACACGTTATTTTTTTAAAAACTGAAGAAACTTGTACCCATCATTTTGGCAGTAATTACAGTTTTCAATGACAATATACCTGAGGAAGACATTTATACTGTCAAAACGCATTGTATGTCCTTTTTCTTGAGAAATAATAAAAACCTTTTTTGGATAATAAGGAGCCTTGGATCCTACACCCACGGGAGCGCAAATAGCCTGGTATAAAGTTTATTAGTTTTCAATGAATGCAGCTGATGTCTTCATATCTGAATTATGGGCTGTAGACATGGATCACTTAAATCGTAATCATTTTTTATGATTTTCTAATGTGTCCAACAAAAATATTGACTGTCCAAGATATTTTGATAAGTTGTCCAGAAAAAATAAAAATTCAGGTTGGCAACCCTGTCTAAAGGCTACATTTGCACCAATCCTTGCTTATACGACAGTAACATATGATTGAATTACCAAGAATTCCTAGGGTGCCACAATTTCGAATAGTTGATCAACGAATATTTTTTTTTTCTCTCCGTCTCTTTATTGATCGCATGGCAAATTTATCCATTTTGCTTCAGATAAACATCCATTACCTCCTTTGCTTTCTCAACCTTGTTACTGGCCTTTGTTTCAATGGCTCTGTTTATTACTCGGTGTTAAATGCTGCTTAAAGTACGATATTTTCGGAGCTGAAATTGTGCGTGAGCCGAAAAAAAAACAAAAAAGAAGAAAACGATTCCAAGCTTCCAAATAGTCCCATTATAAGACAAAGGACACTTTGGCACAGATTATAGAGCCAACTATAAGAAAAATCCATTGTTCTATAATGACAAACATTTCACACCTGCATGCCCAAAAGTAATAAATTCCATTGATTTCAAAAAAGCAATTTACAATTAAATGCAAATCTGAAAAAAAAAAAAAATAACAAGAAAATATAAAGATAGAATAAAAAGCTGCCCAATGAAAAAATGGCTTCTCTGCTCATTTCCACTGCAATTAAATGGATGGAAATTCATTCAGTACTTTTTTTTCCATTACCCCATCCCCCCATTATAACAAAAAAAAAATAGAAGTAAAATAAAATAAAACAATCAAAAATGAAATTGTTTCTCGTTTTCCACCCGACATTTACTCAATCTTCATATAACTCCTTCTCCTCTGTGTGGTTCTGTTATTTAATCATTGCAATTTCTGCCGTCTGGGCAAGGTCTGAGGAACAAAGATATTTAAGAGACCGGGCTTCGGAGCACAAGCTGTTTCACATTGATAGGCCTAACACATACATATAAATGGGCTGCTTTATTAGGGTGCATTGCATCCTAGAGCGAGAAAATAATGTGTTTATTCCAATGTAATGTTCCGTTACATGACAATGCTAAATTGTGAGAAACATTCAGAGATGTCCACGTGAATTTTCAGCGCTGTGCATTTTTGGAACGGTGTGTTGGCGTGGTCCAAAGTAGATGGAGTACATTGCCACCTCAAATTCACTAAAGTAGACAAATCCCTGGGCACCAATGGCAGACGCCCTTGAGTACTGCAGGAATTAAGTACCATGATATAGAGAACATTATTTAGAATAATCAAAGATTACATAATAATAGGGTCTGTAGCACAGGAACTGCGCATAGGAGAAAAAGGAGACAAAGTCTGAGCCTGGAAATTATAGGCCGGCAAAGTTAACCTCTACTGTGGATAAAATACTGGAGGGTTTTCTAAGAAATCCTATCCCGGAGTATCTCAATAGGAATAACCTCATGACTAGTGTTGAGCGATACCGTCCGATATTTGAAAGTATCGGTATCGGATGGTATTGGCCGATATCCGAAACCAATACAAGTCAATGGGACACAAATATCGGAAGGTATCCTCTATGGTTCCCAGGGTCTGAAGGAGAGGAAACTCTCCTTCAGGCCCTGAGATCCATATTCATGTGTAAAATAAAGAATAAAAATACAAAATATTGATATACTTACCCTCGGACGCGCCCTGGTTGTAACCGCTGCAACCGCCATGATTCCCTTCCTAAGAATGAGCGCGTAAAGGACCTTCGATGACGTCGCGGCTTGTGATTGGTCGCGTGACCGTTCATGTGACCGCTCACGTGATCAATCACAAGCCGCGACGTCATCGAAGGTCCTTCATGCGCTCATTCTTAGGAACAGAAGCATGGAGGTTGCAGCGGTTACAACCAGGGCGCGTCCGAGGGTAAGTATATCAATATTTTTTATTTTTATTCTTTATTTTACACATCAATCTTCATCCCGATACCGATTCCCGATATCGCAAAAATATCGGAACTCGGTATCGGAATTCCGATACCGCAAATATCGGCCGATACCCGATACTTGCGGTATCGGAATGCTCAACACTACTCTAGACCCAAGATTAACATGGTTTTATGAGGGATTGGAACTTTCAGACTAATCTTATCAGCTTCTAAGAGAAGGTAAATTGCAGATTGGATCTTGAAACACAGTGTATGTTGTCTATATGGACTTTTCAAAGGCGTTCGATACGGAGTCACACGAAAGGTTGGTACATTAATTGAGGGTAATGTGACTAGGGGAAAATATATGTTAACAACTGGCTAATTGATAGGAAACAGAGGGTGTTTATTAATGGAACACTCTCAAATTGGGTCACAGGTAACAGTAAGATACCTCAGGGGCCAGTATTGGGCCCTCTTCTTTTTAACATATTTATCAATGATCTTGTAGGAAACATACTGGGTAGAATTTCAATATTTGCAGATAATACTAAACTCTGCAAGTGAATGAACACATAGGGGGATCATTTAACGTTGCAGAGAGATTTATATAAGTTGGAGGCTTGGGATGATAATTGGTAATTGAAGTTTAATATACAGTTTCTAAAAGTACGGCCATGCACTTGGACAAAGGAAATTAAATTATGTACTAAATGGTAAACTATTGGGTAAAACTGCCACTGAAAAAGACTTTAAGGGCTTGTCCACTACTGGACAACTCCAACTTAATCAATACAGGACCCGGTTTAAAAAAGAAACAATTGATATACACCTTCTGCAGTGGTGCCATTCCAGTGGTGTTGACGCCACTGTTCCTAAAGAATGACATAGCTTGTGTCACATGCAGAGTACAGCCAATGAGCGGCCACTTTATTTAATCAGTGCACATGTTTGCCCTGATGGAATATTGATGAGAAGCAGCCAAAAATGGCTGCTGATTGACAACAGTCTGCATATGACACAACAATGTCTCATCATCGCCGGAAAAAGTAGCTCCACTAGAATGGCACTACTGCAGGAGGTAAGTATCCACTGTTTTTATTTTAACTAAGGTCCTGTATTGATTAAGCCTGGGTTGTCCAGTAGTGGGCAACTCCTTTATGACCTAGATGTTAGATACAGAGTCTACCAAGAAGTTCTTCCAGAGCTGGACTGGGCACCTTCAGCTCAAGATCCTTTAAAATCTCCTGAAAATGAGAAGAGTGACTATCCTGAAATTCCATTCAGGCAAATTCACTTAAATCAGAGGAGTGAGAGATTCAATTTGCATTGAATAAGGGAATCAAAACTATTATACTCAGCTCTATTTGGTGATCCCCATACCTGACCTGCTGCAATCATTTCTCCCTATTGGCTCTTCAGCCTTCTCCTTCTTCCGATCACTTATGGGTCTTCTTTCTTCTGTTACTGCCAATGGCTAGGCTCCAGGTGGTCACGTTGTGTGCAATGTGCATCATTGACGTCAATGATGTGCATCGTGTCCCACAATACTTTGTGAGACTTAGTGAGCGTTGCCACGTGCTGGAAGATCCTGAACGAGAATATAGCTGAAGAGATGAGAATTTTAAGTTTTGGAGATTACAGAATTGTGCATGCAACTCTGAACAGCAATAAAGGCTGCAACTTCAAATAAGTCAACGCTACAAATTGAAAATTCTATATGCAAACTGTGAAAGGAGTTTCCAAGGCAAACCAATTCTTGTGCTGTCTAAGAGCATTAAACCACTGCCGACTGGTACCATGTAAGTCAAGAACTGTAAAACGAATATACATATATCAGATTTCCACAAAACATGACCCAAGTCTTTAAAGATTGGTGATAAAAAGGAGCATATCAAGATATTTATCTGCCGTTAAAAGGGTGATCTGCATGTCTCCTGCTGGTGGTGAAAGGTTTATCTTCTCATGTACAAGCTATTTGTCCCTTCATTCATCTAATGCTCATTTCTCGTTCCCTCACCCCGCAGGCAAAGGGTTGGTGGATAAAATCGAACTGCTTGTGAGCGCATAAAGAGGATTTAGTTCCCCACAGGGGAAAGAAGGGCATAAAGCAGGAGGGAAATGAAGAATGAAGGGAGCTGACCCTGAAGGGATGTAGGACTTAGATCACATTTGTCTTTCATTCATCTTTCTGTTGATGTCATTTTATTTCATGAAATGAGTATAAAACAAATAAAGGAAAGTAACAGCTTCAAGGAGGTCACTATGCGCCTGTTGAGTCTTCGTGACTGAACTAGCCCTCTCACCAGAGATTGAGGGTATGGCTTTATTAAGAGATCCATGAATGTCACTGCAGATCCACAGATAGAAATTATAAAGTGAGAGTCTACATGGCTTTCATACCATAGTTACTTTGAGTTGCATACATAGCAACTACATATTTTGTAGCACAGTAGAGGAACGGTCATGATTAAAGGGTTATTCCCAAGAGAGTAAGTTATGGGAGTCTGACTGATGGGAACCCCAACAATTCTGAGAATGGATCTCCACTCTATTCATTGTCCATGGGATTGATGAAAGTTGTGGAGCAATGTTCTCAATTTTCTCTGTCAGTCCCATTGACAATGAATGGAGTGGACGTTGAGTATGCTCGACACCTCCGCTCCATTGAAAATAGGCCTTGGTAGATCCTGGTTCTTGGTTTAGAGAGCTGTATTCCTGGGGTCCAGCTATTGGGCTAGAAGATAACTTATTATCTTGGGAATAACCTTTTAACATTAGTCCACATCAAGGCCAATTTACCATAACTCCAGTGAACCTATCAGTATATTATCAGTGTTTTGTGAAAATCTTCACAAATATGGGAAGAACAAACTCAACTGAATAGATTTCATCAGTATCCCGAATATCCCTAAACCTGTTGCAAGCCTCATTAAAGGTTTGGATATCGACTTTCAGTGTGTTGCTAATAAGACTCCCACCATTACCTTGACTCTTTCAGTCATCCCTTAATGCTGCAGAGAAGAGCCAAGGTATAGTGAATCAATTGAGGATTAATACTGGGTTCAAGAAAGTCAATGTTGCAATGGAATTCATCACTTGGGATCCTTTATTGGTTTCCACTGACCAGAGCTGGATGGTCCAAGGGACTTATGATCGATACATGTGTCTCCAAACTATAAATAGAAACTTATTGTTTAACACCACAATAGGTTTCTTCATATGATAGACAATGAGTTGTAGTGTCCACCGCATCTTACAGACTCAGATATACTGTAAGAAGAAGAATTTGTCAAGAAACATAAATCCATGGTCAACATCAGCTAATTAATAAGCAAAAAACTGAATGTATAATACCATATTTGATACCAGGTTAAAAAAAAATACGCAACTGCTGAAATGTCATTCTCATTGGACTGTGTCCTTTTCGAGGCACGCTAATATTGTCAAAAACTAGAGACAGGGACTTGCCTGACTGCCACAAAGAGATAGTGATGATGATAATACACATTTAATCCCCTGGCACCATGGGAGGCTCAAATGGCTGTCGGCTATTCACTCCCTTGGTAAAGAACAAGAGTTTTTCGTCCACGATAGTGTTAAACGAGGGCTTCTTAGCACGATGCAGCAAGCTTTTTCAGGGTCTTGTTCTTCACTGAGATTTGGGTTGCTAATAGGGCAGAAATCCCAGACCTATCACTCTGTGAAATCAGCTTCACACATATGCATCCATGTAGAAAAAGATAATACCAAAAAAAGTTGAAGGAAGCAGATTCAGTGACCTTTTCTAATCCCACTGTTTTTTTTCAATATTATCAAGAGGGAGAAAAAAAATCTATGTTGAAGTCAACGGAGACATCACGCTGCAGAAGATCATGGTTCTATCCAATTGTATAAACTTGGGGAAAGTATTTAATAATTTCTGGAAATTTTTTTGGGAGGTGTGCCTTATAGGTTCTCCAACAAGTCTGAACCTATAAGTCAAAGATGCCCTAATTTATGATTGGGTTTATAGATGAGTGAATTTGTTTAAAATTGCTTTGACAAGGATGAGCCGAATTTGGTCAGGAAATTAGATTTGCATTGACTATACTTCATGTAAATTAAATGTTCCTTATTATGACCTGGAGACAGTGTTAGAGATGGGTGTGAAGATCTCACCAGTAACATTGATTTAGGGTTCCACTTTTCATGCGAAAATAACACTAACACACAAATTGACTTTTTCTTTTATGCAATACTAAACTGGGCAGTTTGTTTAATGAATGATTAGATGATGCCTTTGTCAGTAAATAGTGAATCAAGTGGATAGTCACTCATCAGCAAGAATTCAAGAGGCCCATCGGGTAAATCTCCTGTTCCACTGTGGGCCAGTCCAAGTCTTTCTGGGGTCTAATCAGACCCAAGATCATAATAAATATAGAAGCATAACATTTTTAAAATTGTATATTGACCTCGCCCCTCACCTGTTCCACCACTGCAGTCACTTGCCTGTTCCTCCACTGGCTTCCTCCGGCTCCAGCCTTTTGTGGTTTACATAGCACGTGACATCATCTTCTGCATCTTGACAGTCCTTCCTTTGCTTAATAGTCCTCAAGCGATGCATCTCATCATGTCACAGGGTGTGTCACCCAAGGTGTTGACTACATATTAACATCACAACGTTACAACCTGATTTGCCTGAGGCCTACCCATAAAAAAAGGAAACGCCAGACCAAAATTGAAGAAAACGTGCCTACCATGAAGACCAGAAGAGACTTGAGCCAGGGAGAGCCAGTAGAAGACTAGCTGGGAAGTTTGCACTGCATGTATACTCATGAAGACCAGCACCACATTAATTTAGTGGGACTAATTCTCTGCTTTTTCTTTCTGGAATATTCCCAAAACATTTGCACTCTCATTAATTCAGCAGCATGTTGTTCATGGTAGCACCAAAAATCTCAAAAATTATGAACGCTCTCACATGCATGAGATGTTCGATGCCTAATTTGCTCCAATCTACATCTAGACCATCATAGGCTACATTCTTCTATCTGTTTCCATTTATACATCTGTGCAAAGTTTGCTTCTGTGTTCCATCTGTTTTTTCTCATCCTTTTTCAAAAACTGAAGCAGGTAGACCAGTGGCGGAGACAGAAGAGGGCTCCTGTGCAAAGACAGTATTTGGTCCCTTCTTTGTGTCCATGACAGAAGCAACTTGTTGATTTGAAGGTAGAAGAAGAATGTGGCCCCCTTACATATTGGGCCCCTGAGGTTGCATTAATGATATGTCCGCCCCTGACAAAGAGTGTAAGGATATTATTTTATCCATTGACTCTTAACAATGGTTTGATGAAGAATTTGTGAAGGACAGATAGAAGACAAAGGTTTTCTTCTGTTTTTCATCTAATTTTATTGGATCCTATAGACTTTAATGGCTGTATCTAATCTACAAAACGGATGAGAAAAGGACATGCTCAGAGTCTCATGTATCGGACACACCAATCCCTTTTTATGTGTGAATAAATAAATGAAACGCTATGGATCAGTGCCATCCGAGAAAGAAACACACGGCACACGGACCTGCACAATGGATGTGTAAATATAACCTAGCAATAAGGAAACACAACAGAGTTATGAACCGTCCTGGCCTGGATGGCCAATACCAGTTGGTAATGGCTAGTGATGGCAGTGCATTGTAAACGAGTATGCTACAGTTGAGATACTCTGTTTCGCTCAGCTGCCTTGGATAATAAAGCTTACATGATATATTTAGTGACTCTTTCTTGCAGAGTTGCTGTAAGGCAGATGGAAGAGGCGCCATCTCCAGCAAGGAAGCAGAGGGGTTAAGCTGATTCCTCTGCACACAGTGAAGCCGGAAAGGCCAGGCTAATCCAAGGATTCAGCCGCAGTTACTCTGCTCCTGATCTCAAAACCAATTTTCTTTGGTGGTTTTGTAAAAGTAAAGGTCACACACTGGAATTTGATATCTCACAAGTCTTTCACGCTACGATGTGTCCTTCTCAAGGAAATTAGGATTCATTAAACTGCTGGCCTGATCACATTGCCGGGGCTACTGCTGGCCAAGGTCCAGCCCGGGAATCCACTGGGAAGAAAGTAGACGCTAGAGCGAAAAACTAAAAGTGATACCTCAGCCCTGATGGTGCAATCATTCAGTGTGTCATCCCCACAGGCAGTAGGCCACATGCTATTATTATCAAAATCTACATTTAACTTCAATGGGACATCACTCGAAATATTCCCAAAGGGGGAATCAATCCTGAATCTATTATTAAAGGAGCAAAGAGCTAAAATCCTGAGGTCGGATGGAAAACTGGTGGCGCGAAGAGGAAAGAAAAATTCCAAAATATCTTAAGCAACTGTAGATGCAGAAGACAAGGATAGATTATAATATAAATTAGGAGGACCAAGTGACAAAGATGGATAGACCACAATGTGCTACTTTTGGCCTGATTTGTTGGAAATGATAGAAATATAACAAACCCATGAAAGTGGAGATATTAAATCTTAATAGAATTTATTGGGAATTAGCACAACTTTGAAAATTGTCCTAACCAGCAAATTGCCGATGAATCTCCCCTAAGTTCCTAATGACAAACATTAGAGCTAGTGCAAATGGAGTCACAATATTCAGTCCTGTGGTCACATAAGTATTTTGTGACCAAGAGAAGGAAATCCTGTCAACCACTTCTTACATGACGGAATCCGCGGCTCTTCTTTTGATTAGTCAGCCTGGTGTGATTTAATCGTGGCACACATGTGACATAACGACAGGCCTGCTAATCATAAGAAGAGCCGCGGATGCTCGCAGGTAGAGTGCGGATCACTGGGCTCCCATCCAATGGTGACAGATTACTGACGTGGCCACTGGTCAGGTCTTGCGAATCACTTTGCGATGCTAGTGGATTAATTCTTGCAATATAAGACTATGAGGTTATATTGGGGAACATTATTGTAGAAACATTTATGCAAGGTTGAATGTACTCATTTTTATTAGCGCATTTATGTTGGTCCCTTCTTCATATCTCTTACCCTATTAATGGACAAAGTGTCTCACTCTGGAGGACTTAGCATGTATGTGCATTACGTGACAGCCCATTTATTTCTATTGAAACGGTGTAATACTTTATTTGCCCTGTAGGAGTGCTGCAGTGGAATACAGCTGATCATTGGTGGTCACAGGGGTCAGATTATTTTCGGGCATAGGCTTCTAACTACAATCAATTTTGTCGTTTAAGAAGATATTCAATCAAAAAATAACATTATACCTCTGATTGATTTCCACCCAGAGCACCCAATCAGCGTGTCTACCACTTATCAATGAAAGTCACTAAACATTTAAAAGTTAATATGTTGTCGAGGATTAAAATAAAATAGCTGCTTTCTTTTAAGAAGAGTGCCACACTAGTCAACAGGTTGTGCCTGGTATTGCAGCTGAATCACATTAACTTCAGTAGGATTGAGCTGCAATTCTGGGCACAACCATTAGTGCTTTTTCTTGATTGAAAGAAGCCATGTTTTTCCATTTTTGGACAACCCTCCCTCTATGATGCCCATATAACCTAATGAACATCATGTGGCGGTCCAAGCTTATATCTATGACATATCGGAAGATAAAGTTTGGATCGATTTCCTCTGTAAAATACATCCGTATTGGATTTTTTCTTTAGTAAATGCCCCAGGTATAGCAAAAGTTACCAACTTCATGGTCGAAAAGTTAAAGAAAAAATATCAAATTTCTAATAGAAGAAATAGTTGGGCCGTGTATATATGTGACATTATATCCGTAAGTAAGAACAGATGAAATCAGACTTGATTACAACTATAGGGAATCATTAGTTCTAATATACGACTAGCCATTTTGGAATTTTTTGGGTTGATCTGGGCACTGGGACAAGTCCTATAATTACCCTAATATAAAAGCTCAATATTAAGGCTCACATGATCAAGAAAGAACAAAAAAAAAGGAATGTATAGATGTGATATAATTCCCTTGCATCATATTTAGTTACAAAAAAAAAAAGTGGAACCATTGAAAATAGCTGTAAGGCTTCACTTGCTCCTTTTAAAAGGCACATCAGCTCGAATTTTATAGAAAATGAAAAAGACATTCTGCATGCTTGGCAGATTTTAAGACCTTTGCCTAGAGAGGAAACCATATAAAAGACCGGATTCAATTAATCTAACGTCTCTGCTTTAAAAGGATTCAGCCCCTGTTTAAATTGTACGATGCAGGTAGATGTATGTTTATGAATCTCTCGAGTTATTTATGAAGCCGCAAAATGTCGTTTTCGGTGTGAAATTCACCCTACAGCCACCCCCCAAAATAAATAAATAAAATAACGTCCCTTATAGCGGTTTTGCCTTTAATGTTTGCTTTCTGAGCAACAAAGTAAGGCCGTGTTCACATCACATCTATGGTACCTGTTCTTGACTCTGTTGGGGGGCCACTGTTTGAATCCCCCCAAATAAAAGGATTTAGGGATTCCCCAGGTGGAACTATCGACTTCGATGAGCCAACTGGCACCTTTTTTAGGGTACATAAAGCTGAGTTTCCTGTAATGATCTTTGCCCCCAATTCGAAACAAAAGTTGGGATGTATTGTAAAATGTAAAGAAAAGAAAAATTCAATGATTCGGAAAACTCATATTTTATTTACAATAGAACACAGAACTCAAGTCTGAAGTTGAAAGTTAGACATTTCTCCATTACATTGGAAAAAATTTACTCATTTAGAAATTAATGCCTACAACACTTCTCAAAAATAGTTGGGACGGGGTTAACAAAAGGCTAAAAAAAGTAAGTGGTACTAAGGAAAATACGATAGAGGGTCAATTTTCAGCTAAGCCACATGACTGGGTAAAAAAAAAAGAGCATGATACAGAGGCAGAGTCTCTCAGAAACAAAGATGGTCGGAGGTTCATCAATCTGTGAACTACTGAGTCTAAAGATTGTGGAGCAAATTCAGAAAAATGTAACTCAACATAGAATTGCAAAGACTTTCTATATCGTACCATCTGCAGAAAAAAAATATCATCAGAAGATTCAGAGATTCTGGAGAAATCCATTTGCACAGGCAGTGGTGTAATTAGAGTCCGATGGACTCCGGTGCAAAATTTTGAACCTGGGCCTCCACCTGTATGTTGGTTGGATGTATGAGCCCTTGTTGCATTCTAGATCCTACAAAATAAACATGCTTGCCCCTCATGTAATAATGTCCCCATTCTGGCCCCTTGATTTAACTAATAATGCTATATCCTAAGCACTTTCCTGTTATGATGTCCCCATCCTGGGCCCCTCCTTGTAATAATGTCTCCATCCTAGTCCCTTTCCAGTAATAATTCCCTCCATTCTGGGTCTCTTCCTTTTATAATAACCCCCATCCTGGGCACATTCCTGGCTTAATAACCCTTATTCTGCTTACCTTCCTAGTATAATGTCCCACACCTTGGACCTTTATCCTGGTATAATGACCCCCATCCAAATAAATCAACAATTCTTCTTACCGTTGCCCACTCCCATTATGTGCAGTGCCCTCACTGTCATGAGCTGCTTGCCTCTGATTGGCTGATGACGTGTATTGCTGTGAAAGGAGCTGCCGGGTCTCTGCACCACAATACATTTCAGCAGGATGTGTGTCCTTGAGCACTTTTACAGTGGACTGAGGGAAAAAATAAAAAACTGTTCTGTGGTCAGATAATTCAAAATGGGAAAAGATGCAAAGTTGTTTTTGTTTAGTAAGCACTTTACAATTTTACTCGTTTTAAAAGTTGAGACAATCTCTCTAAAGGGATCAGGTCGAAATATTGTCATTAGATATTGGTAATAAACCAGAAATTGTGAGAGCGCTGTCCCTTCTTCCAATGCCTTTTTATTAGAATAGTTTCCTATTAGTTAGGTGATCATCGAATATACCACTGCCAACTATCACTTGTAATCTGCATAATCACAAAGCAGGAAGTGTTTGATTTCCCTACAGCGCCCTCCTCAGGAGCAGTGAAGCATTACACGCTGTCTACTAAAATAAAGCTGATTTTGAATTCAATCTACTTATTTACTGGAAGTCCTGAACAGAGGACCACCTTCTCAGTAGGACCTAATAGAATACCACTTTAATAAATGTCTGCTTTTTAGGTGATACAGGACTTTGCAGTTTTCTCTATTTTATCAACACTTTAATACTTAAAATGCGAAGGAAAGGTCTTAGATTTTTTGGGAAGAGTAAAGAGTGTTATAATTATTCAATTTATTTTTACTGTTGTATTAATAAAGTAATTAAGCATGTAATTAGCAGAAAATCTCATCTTCGATCGTGTGATTTAGGGCCTACTTAATTAACAGAGAAGACCCAGAGGTTTTCTGTCCTGATCAAACATTCTTTTTTTCTTTCTCATCTCCTTTTTTTGTTCTTTTAGCTTCTCTATTCGCAGTATTTTGACTTATGTTTACCTCTAACACATTTCTATATAGGTTAAGCTAATTTCACACCAGTGTATTTTAGCCTCAGTCAAGCCTGGACTTGTGCCTGAGTGAAATTAATCTTACTATGTCCTTAATTTGTAATCCAGTGCAGGATTTTTTATAGTGATATTATTATTATTATTATTATTATTATTATTATTAATAATATTATTATTATATAATAACAACAACAAAAACAATGATAATAATGTATTAAATTATTATTATTATTATTATTATTATTATTATTATTATTATTATGGGCACTGGGGCATTTCTAGACTGAGGGTATGTGCACACGTCAGGATTTCTTGCAGAAATTTTCCTGACAAAAACCGGACATTTCTGCCAGAAATCCGCATGCGTTTTTACCGCGATTTTACCGCGATTTTGACGCATTTTTGACGCGTTTTTTGTGTGTTTTTTCCCAAATGCATAGAATTGCGGGAAAAACGCAGAAAATCCGCAAAAATAATGAACATGCTCATTTTTTTACCGCGATGCATTTTTTTCGCGGAAAAAAACGCATCCATGTGAACAAAACATGCAGAATGCATTCTAAATGATAGAATGCATAATGTATGCATTTTTAATGAGTTTTTATAGCATTTTTAGAGCGAAAAAACGCGAAAAAAACCTGAACGTGTGCACATGGCCTGAAGATCAAGAAGTACAGATGACTTTTCAGAATTATCATTATCATTACATATAAGCTTACAAATGGCAGGTAACACCTCAATACACAGCCTCCTACATTTATAATGACCTTTTTTACACTCTCATTAGACTCTTCCGTCAGTCTCTTGCTGCTAATGTACATGTGGATTTTCAGAAAATGCCGGACATGCGAGTCTACAATAGCCCAAGTGGCCGGGTGAAAACTACAAGATTTCTATAGTTTTTTTCAATGTGTATTGCACACTTGATGAACATGTCTCTTTTTTTCAACAGTGATAACTGTGTCAACTGTGTGATATAAAAAAAAAATGAAAACATACACATAGCATAAAAATCTGAATTAACAGTCATTTTCTGATGATCTCTTTCTTGTACACCTAGTGGGGTCCTCAGAGACTACTTAGGATGGGTCTCTGCACCATGATGATCAGAGGGTACAAGCAACGCAATGATTAAGCAAGCACCCCCTCTCCTCCGTTGTTTACCAGTCACAGCGCCACACCTTTATTGTGGCTGTATTTGGCATTACAGCTCAGAACAGCTCAGTCCCCTCTGACTTGGCTGAACTAAAATTACAGTGAGTTCGACTCACCCTTATCTCTTAATGTCCTGTGCTAAGAAATTGTTTTCACTGGTCTAAAGGGGATGTTCTCCAGCACCAAAGAAAACTATTTAAAGATTAGTCTTTATTCATATAGGATGAAAAAAATTGGCAGAATGTGCATATATTAAAAAAAAAAATGCTTACTCATTTCAGGTAGGGAAAGCAACTTATTCCAGCAAAACATCACATCCTATAGCAAAGTTTCCACGCTGCTCTATATTGGCCGCAGTGTATATAAAAGCGCATAAAAATGGCTGTCGGCTTACGCTGGCGAAATATTGACAGCCCTGTCATTAAAATCTCCGTGCCTGTCTTGAAATAAAGCAGCGTTGTGCTGGCGTTTGGAATCACAGGCAGGAATGGGTTTTCTATTGACTTAGAAAAGTCTTGTCGATAACAGGAGTAAGGAAATTAAAGATAATAAAATAAAGTGTAAACTGGACTGAGATCCTCCAGAGTAATTAAAGGTTCCCCGCTGATAAAACACATCAGCGGAGCAAATAAGTGACACAAAGGAAACCAAGCAAATGTTTGTAGTGATGCTAACAGTCTATAGGTAAGCAGTCTCTGACTTACGAATATCTGACATAAGTACGACCCCTAGTTACGAATGCCAGACACTGCTGACCTCTCCAACCACTGTCCAGTCCTCTTGTTTCCACCTTCACGACATAGATGCGGCATCTGATGGATGGTGGAATGGAGAAGACCAGATGCCAAGCAGTACTTACCTGTCCAGCCACCCTGATGCTCCAGTCTTCTTCTTTCCACCTTTGCATGCTCACATCTCCAGCCTGTTTACTATAAGCCAGGACTTACGGCCATGTACAGGCCGGAGCCCACTAGCCCACTGCACCTTATGAGGTCGCAAGCAGTGGGGCGGCTTATAAAATTGAGTATTGGTTAAAGGAAAACCCTAATAGTCACCTCTCCAGTGGCCCCACTGCTCGTTGTCCGGTTCTCTCCTGTTCTTTGTCAGGTGCCGAGTCTTTGGCCTCTTAATTATACACCGCTGAGTATCTGAGGTGGGAGCGCAGTGCAGTCATGTCCTCTCAGCTGTCACTAGCGTGGAGCATCTTACCGCTGTGCCTGGCGTGTGAATACACTGTACGTTGTTCTGAAGTGAACTCCACTGGGAATGAGACCAGGGTGACGTTATCTGGGGCAGGTGACGTAACTGACGTTGTCTCTGCCGGCTTGCAAAATGTCCATGAAGTTGACTATGACGAATACCATGAAGATGAGGACCTCTCGGGATACGATGTCGATGATTCTATACGAGTGCAAGCTGTGGTCAAGCCAGCTAATGGGGAAGTGCCCACCACAAAAGTAGAGAAGAAAAAGGCTGATAAAAAGAAGGCAGAAAAGAATAAAAACAAGAAAAAGCAAAAGACCCCTTGTCAGACTACACATAAGAACTTCTGTGTTCATGGAAAATGCCGATGCTTAGCGAACATATCAGAAGTTTCATGCAAATGCCATGAAAACTACTTTGGTGAGAGGTGCACAGAACAATACTTAAGAGCTGTTTACTATAAGCCAGGACTTATGGCCATGTACAGGCCGGAGCCCACTGCACCTTATGAGGTCGCAAGCAGTGGGGCGGCTTATAACATTTGTATTGGTTAAGGGAAAACCCTAATAGTCACCTCTCCAGTGGCCCCACTGCTCGTTGTCCGGTCCTCTCCTGTTCTTTGTAGTCTTAGGCCTCTTCATTATAGGCCAGGACTTCTGGCCATGTTCAGCCTCCAGAGATTACTGTGCAATGTTGACATCACGACCTTATGATGCACAATGGTCTTCGGGGCCTGTATGTGGATGTAAGTCAAGGAGATGCAGCGTGTGATGTGCAGGAAAGAAGAGGACCGGACAGCAAGCAACTGCGCTTGGAGAAGTAAATATTGGTTAAAAAAAAAATAATAATAATTCTTACTTCTCCAACTGCCTTGCTGGTCACCGTCTGACCCTTTTGTTTTCGCCGTCATGTGCCGCATCTAAACAACTTTCGGCCTCGGAGGCTACTGAAGGTCATCAGGACTTTATAGCATGCAATAACCTCCAGGGCCTGGATGCAGTTGTAAGTCCTGGTTTATAGTGAAGAGGCCAGAGATGCGGTGTGCGACAGTGGAAAAAAATGGAATGCATGCTGGGTAGTGAGCAGATAGGCAGCCGGAGCAGTCAGCGACGAGTAATAGTTTTTTTTATCCCGGCACTGTTACAACCTATATACCTATCCAGTTTATGAACAGACCTACAGTTCGCATCTAGTTTGTAACGCAGAGACTGCATGTATATTTCCTTAAATACCTTAAAGGGGATATCCGACACTATAAAAGGCATGTAGTTGCAAACAGAGGCAGCTAACGACCTGCGTGTTGTACCTGGCGCTGGTCATTGACCGCTCCTGCCAGAGATTCAGGTACTCCCTGTCAACAGAGCAGCAGTTTCTCTTCCTGTTGACAGGGGTGAGACTAATGGTGTCATGCTGATTGACTGCTGTCTTCCCCCAATTAGGCAGCAGGGATTCGACTGTCAATCAGCATGACACCAGTTGTCCCACCTTGTAAACAGAAAGCTCTGTTGACAGGGAGCAGCTGAATCGCTGGAAGGAGCGGTCAATGACTAGCGCCAGGTACAACAGACAGGTAGTTGTCTCTGTTAGCAACTACATGCCTTTTTTTTCTAAAGTCCCGATAACCTCTTTAAATAAAGGCTCTGTGTGCAGGAATGAAGCCTGGCCCCTTGGTAATAACTTGCAGGATTTATTCCATTTCATGCATGCAAACACCTCATTTTCATGGAGACATAAACTATATTTAATCTTCATTTCTTCACCTTTTATTCCAAGGCTAATAGGTAGCCAAATCTATAGGTAAGTGATACTTAGCCAGCAGTTAATAGCCATTTCATTTCCCTCCAGTGTTTAAGTGCCGATCATTAAAAGGGAGAATGTGTGTTTGTTTATGACAGTAATAGCGTTATGAATGAGATGATATTGGTCGCCTCCGGCTAGGAAATAATCTGCCGGGTTCTCGGGTGCTTGATTTCCCCGTGCCAGGCGCTCGCCTTATAAAATTGACTTTCTCCCCAATAAATCAGCTCCTGCTGGATGGAGTCATTTTGATATGTGGGAAGGGCAGCTGTGGCGCAGCGCCTTTATTTATTTATTATAATGGGATTGTATATACGTGGCTGAGCGCTGGCTTCTTTTATTAAACCTTTAGCTTGAAAGAAATTCTGTCCTTTCTTTAAAAACCTTCTTGGAGAAATGTATGTGACCCTGTTTGCGCGGGACAGAAGGTAATGATGGAGACGTTAAGGAATTTACCAAAATGTTGCAGAAAATAACCATAGAAGTTTATTCATTTGGAAAGGATGTTATATTAGACAAACACGCCGTACCTATCCATGGGATGTGTCTGGAATTGCAGTTTTACTCTATTGAATGGCATGGGGCAGAGCTGCAATACCTCACACAACCTGATGTGGTGCTGTTTCTGGAATAAAGGAGCCTTTTAACCCCTTCATGTCTCTTTGAAGCCTTATCAGTCTCTGCAGCTTTACTCACTTGAGGGTTCAGCACCTAAGCTTAGCACCCTGCTTTCCTAAAGTACTCTGTGCTGCTGGAAACCCTATTCTTTACATTATGTAATCCATTTTTTTCTGTCTTACCTTATTAAACAGCTTTGAATAGAAGTAGTCCTGTGCTCGCTGCCATCATTACATGAGGGGACAGGTCACTTAACAATCTTAACTAAAATCCATTCTCTTCTCTCATGTCTGTAGGCAATTTGACAGACAGGAGAGCAGGAGCAGAGAGACAAAGCCCTGTTCCTTTATTTCGTAGTAGAGCTAAGATCATCCCCTAAGACTATTTATCACATCAACTATCAAATGAGGTCAAGATGTCAAAAAATACAGGAATCATTTAAAGCTTCAATTTTTTTACACAATTATTTGTATTTTACACATTAGTTAAATAAAGAACAAATACAAAAAAACAATCATGCCTTTATAGTTTTCGTACTGGTGCAGACTATTTCCATTTATTAATCTGTTATCACTCGAAAGACAGAATTTCTATTGTTTTCTTCTTACCCTATGATGTCGCCTGTGCACACTCAGTTGGGGACTTCAATGCACAGTGACCTCTTCGTATTTTTAGGAATAAGTCCTGCACCTCGTGATTTAATTCCCCTTCAATTTAAAATTGCTTTAGAAGTAAGATTTAGGTGGCCCGTGGTGAAAATGATGGGCTTCAGAGCGGCACGGCTCTAAGGGCTTGCACAAAGCTGACAGCATGGAACCAATTTTAAACATCTCACTGTTGACAAATGGAGGCTGGAGTCTCATCAGATCCGTCACATTATGCTCAGGTACAGAAAAGTTCACCAAAAGCAACGCCATCAAGTTACAAGAAATACCTTTGTGATCTCACGTAAAGATATTATGTTGCTGAAACCAAAGTGGTAGGATGGATGAATAAACGGAAAATGGATGGATAGATGGTAGATGTATAAATGAACTAATAGATGGAAGAATGGGTGGGTTTTTGGTTGGTTGGTTGGATGGATGAATGTGTGGGTTTCTGGGTGGGTGTACAGTATGTTTTTTGATGAATGAAGGATGAATGAGTTTGTGAGCGTATAGATGAATGACTGGATTCATGGGTTGGTCCATGATTATATGGATGGACAGATAGATGGTAGTTTCAAGATTGATGAATGATTGCATGGATGAATAGCTAGATGGATGGATTGATGGGCAGATTGGATAGATGGGTGGCTGGGTAAATAGATGGATGGGTGGATGGATAGGTGGGTGGATGGTTGGGTGGATTGATGGATAGATTTTGTTTTGGATGGATGGGTGGATGAGTGAGTTGGAGTATTGATAATTTACTTAATGGAGGGGTCGAGTGATGGATGAGTGGGTAGGTGGGTGGATAGATGGATGGATGGAAATGTGTTCAGAGAGATGAGTGATGGATGCATGGATGGATGGGTGGGTGGGTTTTGGTTGAATGATGAATGTGTTTTGGGTGCATGAGAGGATGAATGAGTGGAAGTATGGATGAATGGCTGGATGGAAGGGTGAAGGGATGGATGGGTGGATAGGTAGGT
Source organism: Ranitomeya imitator (assembly GCF_032444005.1). Classification (NCBI taxonomy): domain Eukaryota; kingdom Metazoa; phylum Chordata; class Amphibia; order Anura; family Dendrobatidae; genus Ranitomeya; species Ranitomeya imitator. The sequence goes on from NC_091282.1 coordinate 69,050,308, forward strand.
GGATGGATGAATGGTAGTATGGAAGTGTGTGCAGATGGATAGCCTTTGGATAGATGGGTGGATGAATGAATGAATGGGTTTGGAAGGATGGATGGGCAGATATAACCATTAGCTCTTAGATTAACAGTTGAAAATCATTCTCATCTACCAGAGTGTTTCTTATTGGGCTCCGGCTGCATGGTCCACGATCTGATCGGAATAAGTAGCCTGAATTCTAGGTCTCCTGATCTGACTTAGCTGCCTCATATATGGCTATGAGGCTGTTATCTCACATCAAGAGACTCAACTGTCAGACGAGGTATTCTGATCCTAGAACGGCCAGTGTTTCACAATACGTTAGGTAAGCTGATAAACAAAAATACAAAAACATTGAACATTAAAACTCCCATCATCATTTGACAACTGATCATGGGCACAATACAACTCTATAGATATAATACTACATCTCCCAACATGACCAACGACTGGATATGACCATAATACAATTTTATTATAGTCTTCTCAAATTGGAGAACACTTGAACCCATTCATTAGGTCTTATGTTCTGTGTCTATTTTGAAATCTGGTAATTCCACACAGTGGATGACAAATGTCTGCTATGATGTCCAATCTTCATTAGAAGCTCTGATTTTGCAAGTGAAATTCATTTATAAGATCAGTGGCATCCTTTCTTCTCTTCAATAAGACTTGTAGAGCAGAGCACACAACTCCCACCGGGCCTCCTAATTATGTTGGACACAGAATGTGTGAACGTCTCTTCTTTTGAGTCGTCCTCCCCCAGGCAGCATGGCTGCCTATAAAATCGTTGTTTACTCTGTCCTCCGGCCCAAGGAACCATCTGCAATCCTCTGGGCCCCTGTTGTTTTTAAAGTCCTATTAAGTTTTCTAAGTTCTCCTTTGAGCTTTATTTTATTTTCAGAACCCTCCCCATCAATGAAGCGTTCACTCAGCGAATAAGTACTGACAGTTTCATCCCGGAGACTCTGGCAGACGTGTCTAAAAAACAACATATGTGATCAAGTCCTGATCTATGAACTGCTCTCCATCTACTGACGTTCTGTCACAGCGTGTCACCTTCTGCACAGCGCCGGCTTATATCTTCACGTCCACCCTTATATTACTTATATTGGTTCCTACCTCCTGTATGGCCATGAATTTCAAATTCCAGAAAAATAGAAAATACGTGTGAAAGAAAAATCTGGCTGCAGGGAGTCAGAAAACAAGAGCATGGTCCACCTTACTATCCTACTGTATTTATAATCAAGATGGCAGCTCTTAGGAGTTGGTGGAATTACAATCTTTATCTCGTAAGAACACTCGTTTGGACTAAGTCTGTCTCTACGTATCCATATTGAATTTGTATCTTGAAAAATTGACAACATGTAATGAAATGGAAAGGTTAAGGGAAAACCTATTTGTAAAAAGAAATGACCGTCTGTTTAAACGAAAGGCATGGCATGTCGACCGGGACAACTATCTGTTATGGCAGGTAGAAGAGGCTACAAAAATTGAGACCCTCTGTGCATTTTACATATGCAAAAATTGGGCATATTGACCCTGTTAATAAAATCATCTTACAGGCATTTGGGTGGATTTGTTTTTTCTTTTACAGAGACATGTTTTCTATATAAAGATAGAGAAAAAAAATCATAAATGACCCAATAACTGCCTTATATCATAACTCAAGAGCCTCATAAGGAGCAAATAGGATGTAGAGATGAATTAATTAGTTTAGAACTTGTCTACATTTATTGGATACAATGCTAGTTCTAGGTCTTGTTCTAGATTAATTTAATAATATTCTGACACTATTCTAGAGAAAAAGAGTAGAAATCTGGTTGGCATTAAAACAAACATTCATCTTGTAATATTCTTTTTAAGGCTTCTGCCGCTTCAACTGGTAGCCACTGGGGCTAGAGTAGCAACATACATATTTTTGGATTCTATAAATGTTACATAATGAATAATTATTGTTTTTTTCATTTGTTCTTCAATTGTTGTGATAAGGTCAGCAAAATGCCTTGTCCTCCAGATGGTTGGGTCAATCATTGACTTCTTCTGGAATATGCTGAGTTTTTAATGAAGCCAGTCACTCAGTGGTTAGCACTAGTGATGAGCGAGTGTACTCGTTGCTCGGGTGGTCTCCGAGTATTTGTTAGTGCTCGGAGATTTAGTTTTCATCCTGGCAGCTGAATGATTTACAGCTGCTAGCCAGCCTGAGTACATGTGGAGATTCCCTAGCAACCAGGCAACCCCCACATGTACTCAGGCTGGCTAGTAGCTGTAAATCATTCTGCTGTGTCAACAAAAACTAAATCTCTGAATACTCGACCACCCGAGCATGCTCGGGGAAAACCCGAGCAATGAGTATACTCGCTCATTACTAGTTAGCACTATTGTTTTGCAGAGCTGGGTCCTGGTTTCATACCAACAACTTCTGCAAGGATTTTTTATGTTCTCTCCGTATTTGCTTGGGCTTCCTTTGGGTTCTCCAGTTTCGTCCCACATTCTAAAGACATACTGATAGGGCATCTAGATTGTGAGCCTCAATGGGGACTGTGATGATGATGTCTGTAGTGTTAATGCCGCATTATAAGCGAGTAAAATAAATAAATAAAATCAACTCTGAGAAGCCATAAATTATTAGAAATTGAACAAAAGATGCCAAACCTGCCGTCCAAGGTCTCACTAAGCCTCATTCATACATCCCTGTTTTTGTGTATGACAAATAATGGACCATTTTCCATCAGCCCACTGGATCAAATTTTCATACATTTTTGGTCCATGCCTGTTTCTGCATCCATTTTTTTCGCATGCAAAAAAAGAAAAATTCTTATTTTCCACCACCCATTAAAAAGTAGAACTAGAAGAACATTAAGTAGTAGTAGTGGCATCCAAGTGCTATGTTTTTTTTTTTACAAACTCATTTATTTGAATAGAAGAATAACTTGGATCGAAACTAGACATGTATCAGTGATTTCCTTTTATTTTGCCCACAATCAGTCTGCAAAAATTAAGAATGTACCCATGAACAGCCCCACAGACTATATTGGATATGTCTTCAATTTGCAAAAAACACAGATAGATGATGTACATGAAGATCAGAGCTATGAACAAGACCTAACCAACAAGTGAAACTCTTGGAAGATCTTTCTACAGCATTCTTCATTTTCTTTGTTCATTATTGACAGTTCAATAAGGAGTTGTGGATGAACTTAAGTCTCGCTAAATGGTAAATGGGCCTACTGAGAATGTTGCGAGATATCTTGGTGTTATATTTTTCAAAATTCTTAAAAATAGGCTTCAAATATCACATCTATTTGATATAAGGGGCCTTAAAATAACTCCAAGATTGCAGATTTATGAGAAAATATACTTTTGTCGATTTGTTGTTCTGCTTTATGTATCAAAGAATCAGTGTTGCAGAATGTGACATCAATCATTACAAGATTGCACAGCCAATTTTGAACCTAAGGTTTATCAGCTACAGACATGGCCACCAGCGTTGGTCACAATAAATGGTCTCATTGAGTTTCGATGAACGGTTCCTTTAAAGTGTCTTCGGCTTTCTACATAATGGATTGATCTGTTGGTGTAATTTCCTTTTCTATCCCATTATTTCCTGTTAAAGACTGCAGTAAACAACCACTCGTTGCTCCACAATTGGTTCCATGAGTCATTTTTCAGTATAAGTTATATTCTACAGGTGTCTTCCAGACCTCGGAAGTCGCTTCATCTTCCTTAAAAAAAAGTCCTTGTTCCCTCCACCTCATTTGCCACTGTCGTCCCCGAGTCAACTTCCCCAACTTAACACTAGAACTAGTTTAGAAGACTGCGTACTTTTAGCATTTGTATTCCCCTTGCAGTGTCTGTTAATAATTTAATTCCCATTATAAGTGACTGCGTTGTAGTCAAGGAAAAAGATTTATAGACAGAATGCGCTCCAGGTTTTGTCTTCCTCTGTTTTCCTGGCATTTTTCATGCATTTTTTAATTTGCATCAACGACTCCATACCATCTGGTGGTCATTATTGCAAAGAAATATTCACTTTCTCACACCCAGCATTATACTCGCCATCCATCACAGAACTCAAAGGTGACACTGTCACTTTAACAGTTAACTCTCTGCGTGTTGTAGAAGTTTGGAGTTTTTTTGGAACTTTATTTTAAGTGTTTTTAATGACCCTTTACAAAGTATTAAACTAAAGTATAAATTTTAAAAGAGTCTGAAGAAACATTTGTTAAATAAATACAATCAGCTTCTCCAAAATTCTCACCGGTAATGACCTCATCCTGTAAAAACAGGGCATTAACGCTGCCTAAATCATGCCAATTTTCATATCTGGGCTAATGTCGCCTGGTTAAATAGGTAGATAAGGTATTATTCCAATCTGCTCTTATGAATTGGGTTCAGATTTCTTTAGTAGAAGGCGCTAGCCGAAACAAAAAGCACAAAAATTAATTTGAAAGGTGACACAAATGTTAAACTCATATGCACATTAGGCTAGGTTCACATTGTGTTAGTGCAGTCCGTTCAACGCATACGTTAAACGGACTGCGCTAACGCAAGTGCCGACTTTGCCCAGCGCTAGCGCAGATGGAGCATCTGCTAGCTCCATCTGCGCTAGCAGTGACGTACCCGGAAACGCTGCAGCCCGCGTCTCGGGTCCGTCACTCAAATGACGGCACATCGCTAGCGCACGCCCATTGTGGGCGTGTGCTAGCGATGCGTCTGACATTGCATTCAATGGCGGCGTTAACGGACTATGTTACACCGCGTTATGCCGCGGTGTTACGTAGTTTGTTTAACGGTGTCACTGAACGCAATGTGAACCCAGCCTTAGATAGCTGTCCGCCAAATGATGGTTCAGCTTGTTGTTTGGCAGAAGCTAACTGCCTGGACTCTCCCATACACAGGAGCACTTGTTCGGCCATGCACTCCAGTGTTCTCTATGAGAGAGCCGCCCCCAGACCCTTCTAGACAATAAATTGATTGGTAGTCCAAAATCCTACATGCTAGATCTTTAACTTGCCCCACAATCGGGGCTGTGGAGTCGGTAAGCCAAACCTCCGACTCTGACTCCAGCTTTTCAATTTGCATGACACCGAGTCCACCAAAATGGGCTCCAACTCCACAGCCCTGCCCACAATCATCTGACAGGGGTCCCCATACACATTAGGCTGTTGGTCGAACTCATCTTCTACTGATTCTAGTCTAATACGCTCAGGGCCTTAAGTGCGCAGTTGTAATTAAAAATGAGTTTGATAAAAGGGCTGTCCTGAGCCTTAAATTATTACCAGTGACCAATAAAACAAACATGTATTAAGCTCCCTCTCTCTAGAGTCACTTCAGCGGCCATGCAAACCTTCATAAATCTTGTTCCAGAAGTCTTCTAAATATACCCTGCTTTTTCCTCAAGGTTTCCCAGAAGACAAACATCCTTTTCCACTTCTTCATGACCCTATAATATTTTTGGAGAAGATACAATAAGCAAGACCCTAAATGATTAGCAGTGACCGATAAAACAGATGACTAGTGGACTTTCAATTCTCATTTCCTCAAATTCCTTCTTCAAGACCCTTTCCTCTATCTCTTACCAACCTGTCTCAGAAGATCACATTTTAATCTCTCCAACCTATGCTCTACTTTTCATGAGGATCTTAGGTGTATTCACAGGCACCTCCCCTCTTGTCTTTCCCCATACACCCAAAATTCTTAAAAAGAATATCCTAATCAAAGAAGAAAACAAATTATAGTGACCATACAGATGCTTAGAGAGCTCTGAATTCTGGCTGGCTTCTTTGTTTTTGTTTTTTTCTTTGGAGACACCCTCACCAACTACACAAATCCACCATATTACCTTCTTTCCAAGCAAAACATTTCTTCTGCTCCTGCCTCATTGACCCGAAACTCTTGTGACAGAAATATTATTCAAGCCCCTAAATGATTTAGTAATACAAATAAAATACACATTGAATTAACATTGAACATTTATGGTATGCATCTTCACACGTCTTCTGAAGACCCTCTCAGCCCTTTCAGAGGCCTTGAAGCAGTCTGTGCCAGAAAGTCACATCATATTTCCTTCTTTTTTTTTCTCTCAAAACTGTATTATACTTCTTCACTTGCCTCATGAAACCAACGCTCTTGTGGAGGAGTTGGACAATTTTACTAATATTTGCCTAAACAAGACAAGTCATTGCCCCATTATTCTTCTGTTATCCAGAATCTTCGATCAAAATGACACAAAGTCATCAGTTTGGCCATTATATCCCTCATTAACTATTCTTTTATATGTGTATAAATCAGATGTCCAAGTTGAAGGCCACACATGGTTTGGGTGTCATCTTCGGCATTGAGTCAAGCATTGTGATAAAGCCTCTCGGAGACAACAATAGTTTTCATTTTATCCATCACACAAATCTTATTCCACTCATAATAGAACATTTAATAGAAGCAGCGGCATGAGTAACATCTGTTCCCCAATTTCTGACCTACCTAGCATGGAAATAAATTAGAATTATCTGACAGTGTCCCATTATTAATGTCTTTGAGTTGAAGAAGATTCATTTCATATTATCTGGGATATTTGGCTTCCCTCCCAGATAAATCTTCTTCTACGAGTCCCCATTTAAAATTTAATCATTTATTTTCCTTTTGTCTCCCTGTGTATGTATTCACGCACCAGCCTCCGACACTCTTCTTTGCTATTTCCTCCATGTGAGCCATTTTCTATGGCCGTTGGCTCCAAGTAGCATCAGGCAGCCTATTAATCAGGAAGAATAATGACATCATGGTCTGGTAAAGGTTCCCGGGGGTATCATGCAGTTATTACCTGCACAAGGTTGCATGTTGTGAATTCTGTGGTCACAAGTGGTATTGCAGTCTCTGGGCGTCCTCCCTCAGGTGTTTTGGTGAGCTCGTTGGCTGCCTTGCTATTTAGCTCCACCTGAGTCTGTCTTCCTTGCTCCTTGTCAATGTTCCAGTGTTGGATCTGAGCTACTGCATCTTTCCTTGGGCCTGCTGCTCTGCTAGATAAGTGCTTCTAGTTTGTTTTCTGTTTTTTCTGTCCAGCTTGTTATTATCTTTTGCTGGAAGCTCTGAGAAGCAAAGGGGTGCACCGCCGTGCTGTTAGTTCGGCACGGTGGGTCTTTTTTGCCCCTTTGCGTGGTTTTCGTTTTAGGGTTTTTTGTAGACTGCATAGTTCTCTTTGCTATCCTCGCTCTGTCTAGAATATCGGGCCTCACTTTGCTGAATCTATTTCATTCCTACGTTTGTCTTTTCATCTTGCTAACAGTCATTATATGTGGGGGCTGCCTATTCCTTTGGGGTATTTCTCTGAGGTAAGTCAGGCTTGTATTTCTATCTTCAGGCTAGTCAGCTCCTCAGGCAGTGCCGAGTTGCATAGGTAGTGATAGGCGCAATCCACTGCTGCTTCCAGTTGTGTGAGGACAGTTCAGGTACTGCAGTCTACAGAGATTCCACGTCTCAGAGCTCGTCCTATTGTTTTGGGTTTTTGCCAGATCTCTGTATGTGCGCTGATTACTGCACGCTGTGTTGCCTGATTGCCAGCCATAACAGTACAAGGAGCCAATTCAATGATTTCCAATAGAGGGAAAAAAGAAATCCTGACATCATTTTTTTTTCTTAGCTCTGTCTTCAGTCTTTTTTTTCCCCTAGACATTAGAGTGCTTCAGGACACAGCTGTGGACATGGATATTCAGGCTCTGTGCTCCTCAATGGATAATCTCGTTGTAAATGTACAAAAGATTCAAGATACTATTGATCAGAAATCGATGCTAGAACCAAGAATTCCGATTCCTGATTTGTTTTTTGGTGACAGAACTAAGTTCCTGAGCTTCAGAAATAATTGTAAGCTATTTTTGGCCTTGAAACCTCATTCTTCTGGTAATCCTATTCAACAGGTTTTGATTATTATTTCTTTTTTGCGCGGCGACCCACAGGACTGGGCGTTTTCTCTTGCACCAGGAGATTCTGCATTGAGTAATATTGATGCATTTTTCCAGGCGCTGGGATTGCTTTACGATGAGCCTAATTCAGTGGATCAAGCTGAGAAAAATCTGCTGGCTTTATGCCAGGGTCAGGATGATGTAGAACTATATTGTCAGAAATTTAGAAAATGGTCAGTACTCACTCTGTGGAATGAATCTGCACTAGCGGCTTTGTTCAGAAAGGGTCTCTCTGAAGCTCTTAAGGATGTAATGGTGGGATTTCCTATGCCTGCTGGTTTGAATGAGTCTATGTCCTTGGCCATTCAGATCGGTCGTCGCTTGCGCGAGCGTAAATCTGTGCACCATCTGGCGGTATTGTCTGAGAGTAAGCCTGAGCCTATGCAGTGCAACAGGACTATGACTAAAGTAGAACGGCACGAACACAGACGTCTGAACAGACTGTGTTTCTATTGTGGTGATTCTACTCATGCTATTTCTAATTGTCCTAAACGCACTAGGCGGTTCGATAGCTCTGCCGTTATTGGTACTGTACAGTCCAAATTCCTTTTGTCCATTACCTTAATGTGCTCTTTGTCATCATATTCTGTCATGGCGTTTGTGGATTCAGGCGCTGCCCTGAATCTGATGGATTTGGATTATGCTAAACGTTGTGGATTTTTCTTGGAGCCTTTGCGGTGTCCTATTCCGTTGAGAGGAATTGATGCTACACCTCTGGCCAAGAATAAGCCTCAGTACTGGGCCCAGCTGACCATGTGCATGGCTCCTGCACATCAGGAAGTTATTCGCTTTTTGGTACTGCATAATTTGCATGATGTGGTCGTGTTGGGGTTGCCATGGCTACAAACCCATAATCCAGTATTGGATTGGAACTCTATGTCGGTAACCAGCTGGGGTTGTCAGGGAGTACATGGTGATGTTCCATTTTTGTCTATTTCGTCATCCATTCCTTCTGACATCCCAGAGTTCTTGTCGGACTTTCAGGATGTATTTGAAGAGTCCAAGTCTGATGCCCTTCCTCCGCATAGGAATTGTGATTGTGCTATCGATTTGATTCCTGGTAGTAAATTCCCTAAGGGTCGTTTATTTAATTTGTCCGTACCTGAACACACCGCTATGCGCAGTTATGTGAAGGAGTCCCTGGAGAAGGGACATATTCGCCCATCGTCGTCACCATTGGGAGCAGGGTTCTTTTTTTGTAGCCAAGAAGGATGGTTCGCTAAGACCGTGTATTGATTACCGCCTTCTTAATAAGATCACTGTTAAGTTTCAGTATCCCTTGCCATTGATTTCTGACTTGTTTGCTCGGATTAAGGGGGCTAGTTGGTTTACTAAGATTGATCTTCGTGGTGCGTATAATCTGGTGAGAATCAGGCAGGGAGATGAATGGAATACGGCATTTAATACGCCCGAGGGTCATTTTGAGTATCTGGTGATGCCGTTCGGACTTGCCAATGCTCCATCTGTTTTTCAGTCTTTTATGCATGACATTTTTCGTGAGTATCTGGATAAATTCTTGATTGTTTACTTGGATGACATTTTGATCTTCTCAGATGATTGGGAGTCTCATGTAAAGCAAGTCAGAATGGTTTTCCAGGTACTGCGTGCTAATTCCTTGTTTGTGAAGGGATCAAAGTGTCTCTTCGGTGTGCAGAAAGTTTCATTTTTGGGGTTCATCTTTTCCCCTTCTACTATCGAGATGGATCCGGTTAAGGTTCAGGCCATCCAGGATTGGACTCAGCCGACATCTCTAAAAAGTTTGCAGAAATTCCTGGGCTTTGCTAATTTTTATCGTCGCTTCATCTGTAATTTTTCTAGCATTGCCAGACCATTGACCGATTTGACCAAGAAGGGTGCTGATTTGGTTAATTGGTCTTCTGCTGCCGTGGAAGCTTTTCAGGAGTTGAAGCGTCGGTTTTGCTGTGCCCCTGTGTTGTGTCAACCTGATGTTTCTCTTCCGTTCCAGGTCGAGGTTGATGCTTCTGAGATTGGTGCAGGGGCGGTTTTGTCACAGAGAGGTTCTGGTTGCTCAGTGTTCAAACCATGTGCTTTCTTTTCCAGGAAATTTTCTGCTGCTGAGCGTAATTATGATGTGGGCAACCGAGAGTTGCTGGCCATGAAGTGGGCATTCGAGGAGTGGCGTCATTGGCTTGAGGGTGCTAAGCATCGCGTGGTGGTTTTGACTGATCATAAGAACCTTACTTATCTTGAGTCTGCCAAGCGCTTGAATCCTAGACAGGCCCGTTGGTCGTTATTTTTTGCTCGTTTTGATTTTGTGATTTCATACCTTCCGGGCTCTAAAAATGTGAAGGCGGATGCTCTGTCTAGGAGTTTTGTGCCCGACTCTCCGGGGTTATCTGAGCCGGCGAGTATCCTCAAGGAAGGAGTCATTGTGTCTGCCATCTCCCCTGATTTGCGGAGAGTGTTGCAGAAATTTCAGGCTAATAAACCTGATCGTTGTCCGGCCGAGAAACTGTTCGTCCCTGATAGGTGGACTAGTAAAGTTATCTCTGAACTTCATTGTTCGGTGCTGGCCGGTCATCCAGGAATCTTTGGTACCAGGGAGTTGGTTGCTAGATCCTTTTGGTGGCCGTCTCTGTCGCGGGATGTGCGTGCTTTTGTGCAGTCCTGTGGAATTTGTGCTAGGGCTAAGCCCTGCTGTTCACGTGCCAGTGGGTTGCTTTTGCCCTTGCCGGTCCCGAAGAGGCCTTGGACACATATTTCGATGGATTTCATTTCTGACCTTCCCGTTTCTCAAAAGATGTCTGTCATTTGGGTGGTCTGTGATCGCTTTTCTAAAATGGTCCATCTGGTGCCCTTGGTTAAATTGCCTTCCTCCTCTGATTTGGTGCCTTTGTTCTTCCAGCATGTGGTTCGTTTGCATGGCATTCCTGAGAATATTGTTTCTGACAGAGGTTCCCAGTTTGTCTCAAGGTTCTGGCGAGCCTTTTGTGGTAGGATGGGCATTGACCTATCTTTTTCCTCGGCCTTCCATCCTCAGACTAATGGCCAGACCGAACGAACCAATCAGACCTTGGAAACATATCTGAGATGTTTTGTTTCCGCTGACCAGGATGATTGGGTGTCATTTTTGCCGTTGGCTGAGTTCGCCCTTAATAATCGGGCCAGCTCGGCTACCTTGGTCTCTCCATTTTTCTGCAATTCTGGGTTCCATCCTCGTTTCTCTTCAGGACAGGTTGAGTCTTCGGACTGTCCTGGTGTGGATTATGTGGTGGACAGGTTGCAGCAGATCTGGACTCAGGTAGTGGACAATTTGACCTTGTCCCAGGAGAAGGCTCAGCTTTTCGCTAATCGCAGACGCCGTGTGGGACCCCGACTTCGTGTTGGGGATCTGGTTTGGTTATCTTCTCGTCATATACCTATGAAGGTTTCCTCTCCTAAATTTAAACCTCGTTTTATTGGTCCGTATAGGATTTCTGAGATTCTCAATCCGGTGTCTTTTCGTCTGACCCTCCCAGACTCCTTTTCCATACATAATGTATTCCATAGGTCGTTGTTGAGGAGATACGTGGCACCTATGGTTCCATCTGTGGAGCCTCCTGCCCCTGTTTTGGTGGAGGGGGAATTGGAGTATATTGTGGAGAAGATTTTGGATTCTCGTGTCTCTAGACGGAAACTCCAGTATCTGGTCAAATGGAAGGGTTATGCTCAGGAAGATAATTCCTGGGTTTTTGCCTCTGATGTCCATGCCCCAGATCTTGTTCGTGCCTTTCATGTGGCTCATCCTGGTCGGCCTGGGGGTTCTGGTGAGGGTTCGGTGACCCCTCCTCAAGGGGGGGGTACTGTTGTGAATTCTGTGGTCACAAGTGGTATTGCAGTCTCTGGGCGTCCTCCCTCAGGTGTTTTGGTGAGCTCGTTGGCTGCCTTGCTATTTAGCTCCACCTGAGTCTGTCTTCCTTGCTCCTTGTCAATGTTCCAGTGTTGGATCTGAGCTACTGCATCTTTCCTTGGGCCTGCTGCTCTGCTAGATAAGTGCTTCTAGTTTGTTTTCTGTTTTTTCTGTCCAGCTTGTTATTATCTTTTGCTGGAAGCTCTGAGAAGCAAAGGGGTGCACCGCCGTGCTGTTAGTTCGGCACGGTGGGTCTTTTTGCCCCTTTGCGTGGTTTTCGTTTTAGGGTTTTTTGTAGACTGCATAGTTCTCTTTGCTATCCTCGCTCTGTCTAGAATATCGGGCCTCACTTTGCTGAATCTATTTCATTCCTACGTTTGTCTTTTCATCTTGCTAACAGTCATTATATGTGGGGGCTGCCTATTCCTTTGGGGTATTTCTCTGAGGTAAGTCAGGCTTGTATTTCTATCTTCAGGCTAGTCAGCTCCTCAGGCAGTGCCGAGTTGCATAGGTAGTGATAGGCGCAATCCACTGCTGCTTCCAGTTGTGTGAGGACAGTTCAGGTACTGCAGTCTACAGAGATTCCACGTCTCAGAGCTCGTCCTATTGTTTTGGGTTTTTGCCAGATCTCTGTATGTGCGCTGATTACTGCACGCTGTGTTGCCTGATTGCCAGCCATAACAGTTGCATACAAGTCTTTCTTCTTTCCTCTTCTTTACAGTTTTCTGATTTCTTACAATTGTACAAGAAACAAGTTTTATTAACTTCCAACACAATTCGTACACCACCGTTTAATGATGTATCACGCCTCTAGGGTTGTGTAGTGCACACGGTAATGGGAGCGTGTTATTGCGATGTGATTCATGGGGAGAAATCGTGTACATTACTTTTATGTATGGTGATGAGAAGTGTGTCAAATGTCCGCCATGGACGTATTAAAGGGCATATAAAAAACAATAAATGTATGTCCTTGAATTGTCCTTTTTGGCCATTTCTGGAAAGACACTGCCCAACCAGTAGGACCCTTATTGCAGTTCCTTGTGGAGTTGTTAACTAAATAAGGAAGCTTGGTGCCCATAGACAATCTTGGACACAGTTTTCCCATGGTATATCCAATAAAGCATGCTAACAATACACAGATTGCTATTTATATAGAATAAATATTTACCAAAAGAGTATAGCAAAATGATGTACTTCTTTTATAAGATGGAAATCTCACAACACTCATCTCAGGATTTGTCGATCCAAGAAGAAAAGTATGAAAGTACACGTGTACATGAGTCTTTCTGGATATTTGATATGCTTAAAATAATCTATCAATACATGGCCAGAGGGCGTTTGACCTGAGGTCCCATCACTTCAATCTGAAGAGTAAGGGGGCATCAGAGCTCCCGACTTAAAAATGTTTGAGTAATTCATGAAGAAAGTTGAATGGTAGTTTTGCACATGTCTTGAACAGGCACTAATAAGCTTAGCCACAGCCAAGGAATGTTAACCGAAATGTGTTGACTAGAGCATGTTCTCCATTTTTCATGTGATCATTTTTTTCATTTTTTATTGTGGCTTTTTAAGTTCCAGATTTTATAGAATTTTCTAATATAGAAGAGTGTTATCGAGTGCCTTAGTCTTTCCAGATATTTCATTAAGAGGCTATCCTTCGAGTTATCCATTAAAGTATGACCAGTGGAGGTCCCTTCACTTTAATCAAGAGAGCGAGGGGGCATCAAGCTCTCAATGTAAAATATTTAGAGTAATTTATGTAGAATGTTGAATACAATTGTTGGGATGGAGGGTAGTTTTGCACGTCTCTCTAACAGGCACTAATGCACTTAGACACAATTAAGGAATGTTATCCGAAACGCGTTGATGAGAGCTTGTTCTCCATTTTTCATGTGATAATTTCCTGCATTTTTTATGATGGCTTTTTAGGTTCCAGATTGTACTAAATTTTCTAACAAAGAAGTGTGTTATCAAGATCCTTGGTGCTCGATTTGCAATTCGTTACACTAGGAATGTTACAAAACCTCCATTGCCACAGGAACTCCTTGTTTAAGAAGTCTTTACTGTTATACTGGTTGTGGTCAAGTAAATATCTTATTTCACTCTACTGTCTAGGACTATGGCAAAAACAGTCCCAAAATGGTTGGCCATGACCGTACGGCCAAACAACCACTAAGAAATTTTAAAAAAATAAAACATATAAAATGTATAATTATATATATAAATTTATATATATATATATATATATATATATATATATATATATATATATATATATATATATATATATATATATATATATATATACACTGATCAAAAAAAATAAAGGGAACACTAGAATCCCACATCCTGGATATCACTGAATGAGATATTTAAGTTGTAAATCTTTATTCATTACATAGTGGAATGTGTTGAGAACAAAAAAAACTAAAAATGATCAACGTAAATCACAACTAATATCCCACGGAGGTCTGGAGTTGGAATGATGCTCAAAATCAAAGTGGAAAATGAAGTTACAGGCTGACCCAACTTAAGTGGAAATGCCTCAAGACAAGGAAATGATGCTCAGTATCGTGTGTGGCCTCCTCGTGTCTATATGACCTCCCTACAACGCCTGGGCATGCTCCTGATGAGGCGGATGGTCTCCTGAGGGATCTCCTCCTAGACCTGGACTAAAGCATCCACCAACTCCTGGACAGTCTGTAGTGCAAAGTGACGTTGGTGGATGGTGCGAGACATGATGCCCCAGATGTGTTCAATCGGATTCAGGTCTGGGGAACGGGCGGGCCAGTCCATAGATTCAATGCCTTCATCTTGCAGGACTTGCTGGCACACTCCAGCCACATGAGGTCTGGCATTGTCCTGGATTAGGAGGAACCGAGGGCCAACCGCACCAGCATATGGTTTCACAAGGGGTCTGAGGATCTCATCTCGTTACCTAATGGCAGTCAGGCTACCTCTGGCGAGCACATGGAGGGCTGTGCGGCCCTCCAAAGAAATGCCACCCCACACCATTACTGACACACTGCCAAACCGGTCATGCTGAAGGATGTTGCAGGCAGCAGATCGCTCTCCACAGCGTCTCCAGACTCTGTCACATCTGTCACATGTGTTCAGTGTGAACCTGCTTTCCTCTGTGAAGAGCACAGGGCACCAGTGACGAATTTGCCAATCCTGGTGTTCTGTAGCAAATGCCAAGCATCCTGCACGGTGTTGGGCTGTGAGCACAACCCCCATCTGTGGATGTCAGGAACTCAGACTATCCTCATGGAGTCGGTTTCTAACCATTTGTGCAGACACATGCACATTTGTGGCTTGCTGGAGGTCCTTTTGCAGGGCTCTGGCAGTGCTCCTCCTGGTCCTCCTTGAACAAAGGCTGAGATATCGGTCCTGCTGCTGGGTTGTTGCCCCCCTATGGCCCCCTCCACATCTCCTGGTGTACTGACCTGTCTCCTGGTAGCGCCTCCAGCCTCTGGACACTATGCTGACAGACACAGCAATCCTTCTTGCCACAGCTTGCATTGATGTGCCATCCTGGATGAGCTGCACTACCTGAGCCACATGTGTGGGTTGTAGAGTCCGTCTCATGCTACCACAAGTGTAAAAGCAAAAACAACATTCAAAAGTGACCAAAGCATCAGCCAAAAAGCATTGGTACTGAGATGGGGTATGTAGTCCCCACCTGCAGAACCACTCCTTTATTGAGTGTATCTTGCTAATTGCCAGCATGTGAAACTGATTGTCAATCAGTGTTGCTTCCTAAGTGGACAGTTTGATTTCACAGAAGTTTGATTCACATGGAGTTGTATTCTGTTGTTTAAGTGTTCCCTTTGTGTGTATATATATATATATATATATATATATATATATACACTAGATTGTGGCCCGATTCTAACGCATCGGGTATTCTAGAATATGCATGTCCCCGTAGTATATGGACAATGATGATTCCAGAATTCGCGGCAGACTGTGCCCGTCGCTGATTGGTCGAGGCAACCTTTATGACATCTACGTCGATACTGTGCCCGTCGCTGAATCAGAAACGTGAGATGTCTACGTCCTTTATGACATCATCTTCGCTGTGCCTGTTGCTGATTGGTCGAGGCCTGGCGGCCTCGACCAATCAGCATCGTCGCTGTGCCTGTTGCTGATTGGTCGAGGCCTGGCAGCCTCGACCAATCAGAGACACGGGATGTCTACGTCCTTTATGACATCATCGTCGCTGTGCCCGTTGCTGATTGGTCGAGGCCTGGCGGCCTCGACCAATCAGAGACGCGGGATTTCTACGTTGATGCTGTGCCGGTCTCTGATTGGTCGGGGCCTAGCGGTCTCGACCAATCAGAAACGCGGGATTTCTACGTCGATACTGTGCCCGTCGCTGATTGGTCGAGGCCTGGCGGCCTCGACCAATCAGAGACGCGGGTTTTCCAGGACAGACAGACAGACAGACAGACAGACAGACGGAAAAACCCTTAGGCAATTATATATATAGATATGTGTGCGATTATTCTTTTTTTACTTATTTGTAGTTATTTGGCCATGAATCGTGATACTACATATAAAGCTAGTTTATGACTTTTATGACATGGCCAAATGCTTTCAGACTGACACAAATTTTAACTTCGTTAAGTTACATTGACAATATAAAAAGTGGATCTCCCAGTGTGAAAAACATTATAACGAGCAGAAGACATAGAATGTAATAACAATAGAGATCTAGAATGTGGAGCAAAAAGAGACCAGACAACAGACTGAAAACATGAATAAAGCCAAATAGTAACATAGTAACATAGTTAGTAAGGCCGAAAAAAGACATTTGTCCATCCAGTTCAGCCTATATTCCATCATAATAAATCCCCAGATCTACGTCCTTCTACAGAACCTAATAATTGTATGATACAATATTGTTCTGCTCCAGGAAGACATCCAGGCCTCTCTTGAACCCCTCGACTGAGTTTGCCATCACCACCTCCTCAGGCAAGCAATTCCAGATTCTCACTGCCCTAACAGTAAAGAATCCTCTTCTATGTTGGTGGAAAAACCTTCTCTCCTCCAGACGCAAAGAATGCCCCCTTGTGCCCATCACCTTCCTTGGTATAAACAGATCCTCAGCGAGATATTTATATTGTCCCCTTATATACTTATACATGGTTATTAGATCGCCCCTCAGTCGTCTTTTTTCTAGACTAAATAATCCTAATTTCGCTAATCTATCTGGGTATTGTAGTTCTCCCATCCCCTTTATTAATTTTGTTGCCCTCCTTTGTACTCTCTCTAGTTCCATTATATCCTTCCTGAGCACCGGTGCCCAAAACTGGACACAGTACTCCATGTGCGGTCTAACTAGGGATTTCTACAGAGGCAGTATAATGCTCTCATCATGTGTATCCAGACCTCTTTTAATGCACCCCATGATCCTGTTTGCCTTGGCAGCTGCTGCCTGGCACTGGCTGCTCCAGGTAAGTTTATCATTAACTAGGATCCCCAAGTCCTTCTCCCTGTCAGATTTACCCAGTGGTTTCCCGTTCAGTGTGTAATGGTGATATTGATTCCTTCTTCCCATGTGTATAACCTTACATTTATCATTGTTAAACCTCATCTGCCACCTTTCAGCCCAAGTTTCCAACTTATCCAGATCCATCTGTAGCAGAATACTATCTTCTCTTGTATTAACTGCTTTACATAGTTTTGTATCATCTGCAAATATCGATATTTTACTGTGTAAACCTTCTACCAGATCATTAATGAATATGTTGAAGAGAACAGGTCCCGATACCGACCCCTGCGGTACCCCACTGGTCACAGCGACCCAGTTAGAGACTATACCATTTATAACCACCCTCTGCTTTCTATCACTAAGCCAGTTACTAACCCATTTACACACATTTTCCCCCAGACCAAGCATTCTCATTTTGTGTCCCAACCTCTTGTGCGGCACGGTATCAAACGCTTTGGAAAAATCGAGATATACCACGTCCAATGACTCACCGTGGTCCAGTCTATAGCTTACCTCTTCATAAAAAGTGATTAGATTGGTTTGACAGGAGCGATTTCTCATAAACCCATGCTGATATGGAGTTAAACAGTTATTCTCATTGAGATAATCCAGAATAACATCCCTCAGAAACCCTTCAAATATTTTACCAACAATAGAGGTTAGACTTACTGGCCGATAATTTCCAGGTTGACTTTTAGAGCCCTTTTTGAATATTGGCACCACATTTGCTATGCGCCAGTCCTGCGGAACAGACCCCGTCGCTACAGAGTCCCTAAAAATAAGAAATAATGGTTTATCTATTACATTACTTAGTTCTCTTAGTACTCGTGGGTGTATGCCATCCGGACCAGGAGATTTATCTATTTTAATCTTATTTAGCCGGTTTCGCACCTCTTCTTGGGTTAGATTGGTGACACATAATATAGGGTTTTCATTGTTTCTTGGGATTTCACCTAGCATTTCATTTTCCACCGTGAATACCGTGGAGAAGAAGGTGTTTAATATGTTAGCTTTTTCCTCGTCATCTACAACCATTCTTTCCTCACTATTTTTTAAGGGGCCTACATTTTCAGTTTTTATTCTTTTACTATTGATATAGTTGAAGAACAGTTTGGGATTAGTTTTACTCTCCTTAGCAATGTGCTTCTCTGTTTCCTTTTTGGCAGCTTTAATTAGTTTTTTAGATAAAGTATTTTTCTCCCTATAGTTTTTTAGAGCTTCAATGGTGCCATCCTGCTTTAGTAGTGCAAATGCTTTCTTTTTACTGTTAATTGCCTGTCTTACTTCTTTGTTTAGCCACATTGGGTTTTTCCTATTTCCTATTTCCTAGTGTGTATGTGTTATCAAATAGCTGATCTGTAATCTATTAGTCCACCAATTAAACAAGCTGAGGAATTCTAGAGAGCTAACATATTGCCGTTATCACCAAAAATACAAGTGAATAAGCTCCCATGCTTGTCTTTCCCTGCTGAGATGATGTCCACGCCAAGTCAGGAGCATGTGACCAGAACACCAATTTTGTATTTTTGATTTTCAAAAAAATTAAACATTTTTTTAAATGTTTGACTTTAGACCAAATGACATTGTCCACACTATGTACCACCCATCTTTTTTCCACTGAGCCATACATTATGGGTAATTTCTGGCATGAATTGGTTTTCTTCTTGTTACCTAGTTTAGAATATTTGCTTTATTTTTAGTGTAGAGTCCTTGATGCAGTTTTCTTCTATTTATCACAATTTGATGGACAGTTGATATATAGGATAATCTATGGCTCTCTCTGCCGCCCACTTACATCTGATTACCGCTTCCTTGTATCTGCTAGCACTGGATTGACCAATTTAATTCATTAACTATAGTGGAGGATGATATGAATATTCAGGACCGAGCCAATAAAATCTCCCTCTTGTCGCTCATTTTTCTTCTAAAACCATTAATAATATTTTCTTAAGCTCCTTGACAATTTTTTTTTTCTTAACCAGCGTTTACAATGACGTGCATGACAAAACTTAAGCAACGTAAAGGTCATCGGCAGTTATGGCCTGTCTTTTATAATTTATGGTCAATTTATTATGCAAAGGAGAAATTAATTGATGGCGCATTTATTATAAGAAGGATGTTCATTGTCATTGCCTAATGAGATTTATTTAATTTGGAATTGATGCTTTTTAACACCTTTAAAGGTTCCGTGCAAGAAAAAAAAGGGGGAGGGGAAACATGGCCATTTTGTTTCTTAAAGAGATAACAATTTTACTATGAAGCAATGTGAACTATGCCATATTAAAGGCATTTAAAGCTCCTGATTTAGATTGTAACTAATACCCATGAAATGCTATGTCTGACCTAGTGGGCAAAATTGGACACAGAGAATTACACCAATCAAGGACTAATTGCCTTTAGGTAATAAAAGTTCACTAAGTTTCTGTCTGCAATCGTCATGTCTTCATTCATTTTCAGACCCCTTGATAAGCTGTTTGCAGCCTGATCCAAGTTTCAATTATTTCTCTTAAGGGATTATCTCTCCCAGTAATATAGGCTGGATGTGAGCTCTGTATGTTTAACTCTATGTCAGCCCAGCTTCTATCCTGCACCTATTTTCGTCTCTTGTTTTTTTCTCATTATCTGTTTTATCTGCCCTTCTTGAGACTGTAGATGGTTCCACTCCCCCTCTTCACAGAGATTTCTATACAAGCTCTTCCCACTCCCTGTTGCTATCCCTAACACTGATAGAAGGAAGGGAGATAATATAGAATCAGAACCAGGAGCAGAACCTCTTTTTTGTAGACTCTGCTAAAGAACTTACAGACACGCTGTAGCAGCAAAATGGTAGAAAAATTGCATTAAAGATTATTTAAAAAATTGAGTAACTTTGGATTTCAATATCAAATGAACAATACAAAAAAAGTTTAGGTGCTGAGAATAGTTGGAGATCCTGCTTGCTCATACGTGCCCACTTTAGGATGGAATGAAGTTATGACTATAATATATACCGTAACTGTTACCTTAGGCCTACTGGTTCACTTGCATGGATGTTAAACATATTTATTGGACTACATGAGACAAGTTAGATTATCAGCTCCATGGGAAAATGAGGTTTGGGTAAGAAGCTATAACTTTTAGCTTTCAAATCTCACACTTAAATAAATTACTAACACTGCTGTCCACCATATCTATCTGATCTAATACTGGAAATACCGGGGGGGCTGAGGTAAGAATAGGCTACACACGCTGTTCTCCATCCTGTCTATCTAATCTAATGCTGGAGATACTAAGGGTGGTAAAGTAAATAGAAGCTGCTCACACTGCTGTCCACCCTGTCTACCTCATCAAACACTAGAAATGCAGGAGTGCTGAAGTAAGAAGAGGCCGCTCAAATTGCTTTCCACCCTGTCTATCTGAGCTAATACTGAAGATACCAGGAGTTCTGAGGTGAGAAGAAGCTTCTCACACTGCTGTCTAGCCTGCCAGTCTAATCTAATACTGGAGACACCTGGGGTGCTGAGATTAGAAGAGGCTGCTAATACTGCTGCCCCCCTATCTATCTGATCTAATACTGCAGATAACAGGAGTGTTGGGGTAAAAAGAAAATGCTCAAACTGCTGCCAAACTTGTCTATCTGATCCAATATTGGAAAAAGTTGTAGTAGTGCTGAGTTATGTAGAGGCTGCTCACACTGCTGTCCATCATGTCTATATTATCTAATGCAGAAGATGCCAGGAGAGCTGAGGTAAAAAAGGAGGCAGCTCACACTGCTGTCCACCATGTCTATCTTATCTAAGGCAGAAGATACCAGGAGAGCTGAGGTAAAAAGAGGCTGCTCACACTGCTGTCCACCATGTCTATTTAATGTAATACTGAAGATACCAGGAGTGAGGAGGAAAGAAGAGGCTGCTCACACTGCTGCCCACCATGTCTATTTAATGTAATACTGAAGATACCAGGAGTGAGGAGGAAAGAAGAGGCTGCTCACACTGCTGTCCACCCTGTTTATATGATCTAATACTGGAGATACAGGCGTGCTGAGGTAAGAAGAGGTTGCTCGCACTGCTGTCCACTATGTCTATCTTAGCTAAGGCAGAAGATACCAGGAGAGCTGAGGTAAAAAGAGGCTGCTCACACTGCTGTCCACCATGTCTATTTAATGTAATACTGAAGATACCAGGAGTGAGGAGGAAAGAAGAGGCTGCTCACACTGCTGTCCACCCTGTTTATATGATCTAATACTGGAGATACAGGCATGCTGAGGTAAGAAGAGGTTGCTCACACTGCTGTCCACCATGTCTATCTTATCTAAGGCAGAATATACCAGGAGAGCTGAGATAAAAAGAGGCTGCTCACACTGCTATCCACCCTGTCTATTTAATGTAATACTGAAGATACCAGGAGTGCTGAGGAAAGAATAGGCTGCTCACACTGCTGTCCACCCTGTTTATATGATCTAATACTGGAGATACAGGTGTGCTGAGGTGAGAAGAGGCTGCTCACACTGCTGGCCACCCTGTCTATCTGATCTAATACAAAAGATATTAAAAGTCTTGAGATAAGCATAGGCTTCTCATACTGCTGTCCACCATGTCTATTTGATCGAATACTGAAGATACCAGAGGTGCTGGGGCAACAAGAGGCTGCTCACACTGCTGTCCACCCTGTATTTTAATGTCCTATAGTGATTATCTCCCTGGACAAAACAATTTTGATATGTAAATAAAAGTTATTTAGGAATTTATTTATAATGGCATTTCCTTAATTTTCTATCCATTATCCTGTAATAAATTATACCCGAGTTCTGATGGTTTATATCAGCAACACAACTTTTTTTTCTTTTATACAATTTTCCTAAATCAGGATCAGTGTAGCAAAGAAACAACTGAATATTTTTATTATTACTATTATTATTAGCATTTCAATAATCACTTTATATATGTTGAAGGTACCTTAAAGGAGGTCCCTTTACAATAATATTCGAACATAAAAAAACCTAAAATGATAAAAGAAATTGAAATAAAATTATAAAAATAACATATTGTACAGTATGGCACCAGTTATAAACCTTCATTTTTCTTTTATTATATTAGCGAGCACATACCAGGAGCTCTTGTGTGCGGCTGTGGCTCTGGCGCACTGTGTAAGGCAGAGGCCTCTGTAACCGTGAATAATAGAATCAATTTGTGTATAAATAAATGACACTTTGCACACACCGCGGGCGCAGGACGTACAAATGGAATCAAATCAACGCTTTCCTCTTATTACAGAAGCAGGAGTGAGACCTCCCTAAGCCGGGGGGATGGAGGGTATGGAAAGTGGTTTGCAACCCCGGATGATGTATGTAAACCTCTCCTGGTACTATGTATCGCCGTATGTAAAAAGAAATGGCTGCAATAGTGGCTGAAATAGGCTTAATTCATCTCCAGGGCCCGGAAATAAGAGGATAATTAGAATGTACATATCCATGCTAATGGAGATGGGGCAAAAAAAAGGGTTCGCATACTGCTGTGGGCGTAATGTGCCTAAGCCCAACGCCTGTAATTCTCTCTGCTAAGCCAATGTATCTAGGCCAAATCTGTATCTAATCATTTCCAGTATTATATTATCTGCTGTAAGTTTAAATTTATCACATGCGATACTGCCTTCTGAGCTGGTGTATCTAATCTTATCATGTCTAAAATCTTCTGCTGTGTCGATACATCTAATCCTTTGCTTTATGATCTGCCTTCGGGGGTCAGTATATATAAGCAATAGCATATAATTAGTTGACACATCTAAGTCTATACTATCATATGAGCTAGGGTGCTCACAAAGTAATTTTCCTCCTATCAAAGCCCCTTAACCTTCCCACTTATTAAGATACCCCTTTAATGGCCCCCTTAAAGTATGATACCAACAAAAGTGCCCTTGAAACATAGCAGGAGACCCCCACAGTGAATTCCTGCACAGCACTCTCCACCTGGCAGAGTAGGATAACCCCAACAAAAATTCCAACGCTGTATCATGGCCCCAACACGGCCCTCCTTACAGTATAATGGCCCCTATACACAGCTTGATTGCCCCAACACAACCCTCCATATTGTATAATGGCCCACACACAGTGTAATAAACCACATCAGCCCTCCAAACAGTATAATGGGCTTCAATGGTTTAAAAATAAAGAAAGAAATAATACCGCTCCTCGTTTCCCTGCTGCTCCAATCAGCGGTGCTCTGAATGCGCTGCACTGTTCGCCAGAGGGGGTGGGATGTAATGGCGTCATGGTGTCTACTGCACTGAGATGTCAAAGCTCATACACGCTGGGAGGATGATGGAGGAAGGAGCGGATGGCTCCCTTTTCCATCATTTCCTTCAGCATCCAGGATGCCGATGCAAACAAAAGTACAATGTCGGGCAGCGGGGACTCATGGGATGCGTCGGGATGCTGATGTCTTGTAGACTTTGGGTTCCCGCTCCACCACGGTATCCAACTACGTTGGCGCCATGGTGATCGACACCTTACGAAGTGGTGTTTGCCCGGACATGTGGAGGCACCAGGCCATGTAAATGTGTATCTCAGCCTATCCTTTGTGATACTGACTACTGGGCCGGCGTATCACAGCTTGTCATGTGTGGTGCTATCTCAGAGAACATGGCCGCAGTAGATAACCTTTCATGTAACGGTAACGGCCGGGCCTTTATGGGTTTTTTTCTGAGAAATCCATGTTGCCAAGGAGGCCGAAAAAATCCATCATCCCCAATATAAAGAGCCCAGGCCCATTATAGAAAACAGGATGATGAGGGGTCCAGATAGATGTCAGTCACACCTCTGGTCACCCGATGTTCCTCAAAGGTTAATGCAGCAGGGAAAGTTTGCGCTCATATAAAACTGCAGGCACAGCGTGTCTCCTCGCCGTGTGCGCCTTATAACACCCTTTCCCCGACACTCCGTGTACCCGGTGGCTGCAGCTTTTCTTTTGTGACTGCCCACGAGATTGAAAGTTTATAACTGTAAGAGCAAATAGCCAGTCGCTGGCCTTTCTTTACAAGGGTCAGTACACATTTAGTCCTTGCTTTCAGTTTCCATGGCGATTTATCCGGCTTTATTCTACGCTGAGGCCTCTAACAAAGATGGACCTTAATTTTTTTTTCCTTGACACTTTCCGCAGTGATTTTAATGAAGTGTTCAGTGGAATCTGAGGAGAAACATCAAACTTATTCTCCATGTCATGAGGAGAATTAGCATGGAGATAGCCCAGGGCGAGGTGAGGTTCCTAGTGAGCGCTGTTCCACCACGTACCATGTGCTATTATAAGAGGTGACCGTCGCCTTCTGCGGGCTGCAGCACCAAGGAGCAAATACTGCATCCTATCTATCTACAGTCTGTTTAGAAAGGATCATAAAAATCGGAGAGGAGGAGGGGTTTGTCTCTATGTAAAGTCTTGTCTAAAGTCCACTTTAAGGGAGGATATTAGCGAAGGGAATGAAGATGTCGAGTCCATATGGGTTGAAATTCATGGAGGGAAAAATGGTAACAAAATTCTCATTGGGGTCTGTTACAAACCCCCAAATATAACAGAAAGCATGGAAAGTCTACTTCTAAAGCAGATAGATGAAGCTGCAACCCATAATGAGGTCCTGGTTATGGGGGACTTTAACTACCCGGATATTAACTGGGAAACAGAAACCTGTGAAACCCATAAAGGCAACAGGTTTCTGCTAATAACCAAGAAAAATTATCTTTCACAATTGGTGCAGAATCCAACCAGAGGAGCAGCACTTTTAGACCTAATACTATCTAATAGACCTGACAGAATAACAAATCTGCAGGTGGTTGGGCATTTAGGAAATAGCGACCACAATATTGTGCAGTTTCACCTGTCTTTCACTAGGGGGACTTGTCAGGGAGTCACAAAAACATTGAACTTTAGGAAGGCAAAGTTTGAACAGCTTAGAGATGCCCTTAATCTGGTAGACTGGGACAATATCCTCAGAAATGAGAATACAGATAATAAATGGGAAATGTTTAAGAACATCCTAAATAGGCAGTGTAAGCGGTTTATACCTTGTGGGAATAAAAGGACTAGAAATAGGAAAAACCCAATGTGGCTAAACAAAGAAGTAAGACAGGCAATTAACAGTAAAAAGAAAGCATTTGCACTACTAAAGCAGGATGGCACCATTGAAGCTCTAAAAAACTATAGGGAGAAAAATACTTTATCTAAAAAACTAATTAAAGCTGCCAAAAAGGAAACAGAGAAGCACATTGCTAAGGAGAGTAAAACTAATCCCAAACTGTTCTTCAACTATATCAATAGTAAAAGAATAAAAACTGAAAATGTAGGCCCCTTAAAAAATAGTGAGGAAAGAATGGTTGTAGATGACGAGGAAAAAGCTAACATATTAAACACCTTCTTCTCCACGGTATTCACGGTGGAAAATGAAATGCTAGGTGAAATCCCAAGAAACAATGAAAACCCTATATTAAGGGTCACCAATCTAACCCAAGAAGAGGTGCGAAACCGGCTAAATAAGATTAAAATAGATAAATCTCCGGGTCCGGATGGCATACACCCACGAGTACTAAGAGAACTAAGTAATGTAATAGATAAACCATTATTTCTTATTTTTAGGGACTCTATAGCGACAGGGTCTGTTCCGCAGGACTGGCGCATAGCAAATGTGGTGCAAATATTCAAAAAGGGCTCTAAAAGTGAACCTGGAAATTATAGGCCAGTAAGTCTAACCTCTATTGTTGGTAAAATATTTGAAGGGTTTCTGAGGGATGTTATTCTGGATTATCTCAATGAGAATAACTGTTTAACTCCATATCAGCATGGGTTTATGAGAAATCGCTCCTGTCAAACCAATCTAATCAGTTTTTATGAAGAGGTAAGCTATAGACTGGACCACGGTGAGTCATTGGACGTGGTATATCTCGATTTTTCCAAAGCGTTTGATACCGTGCCGCACAAGAGGTTGGTACACAAAATGAGAATGCTTGGTCTGGGGGAAAATGTGTGTAAATGGGTTAGTAACTGGCTTAGTGATAGAAAGCAGAGGGTGGTTATAAATGGTATAGTCTCTAACTGGGTCGCTGTGACCAGTGGGGTACCGCAGGGGTCAGTATTGGGACCTGTTCTCTTCAACATATTCATTAATGATCTGGTAGAAGGTTTACACAGTAAAATATCGATATTTGCAGATGATACAAAACTATGTAAAGCAGTTAATACAAGAGAAGATAGTATTCTGCTACAGATGGATCTGGATAAGTTGGAAACTTGGGCTGAAAGGTGGCAGATGAGGTTTAACAATGATAAATGTAAGGTTATACACATGGGAAGAGGGAATCAATATCACCATTACACACTGAACGGGAAACCACTGGGTAAATCTGACAGGGAGAAGGACTTGGGGATCCTAGTTAATGATAAACTTACCTGGAGCAGCCAGTGCCAGGCAGCAGCTGCCAAGGCAAACAGGATCATGGGGTGCATTAAAAGAGGTCTGGATACACATGATGAGAGCATTATACTGCCTCTGTACAAATCCCTAGTTAGACCGCACATGGAGTACTGTGTCCAGTTTTGGGCACCGGTGCTCAGGAAGGATATAATGGAACTAGAGAGAGTACAAAGGAGGGCAACAAAATTAATAAAGGGGATGGGAGAACTACAATACCCAGATAGATTAGCGAAATTAGGATTATTTAGTCTAGAAAAAAGACGACTGAGGGGCGATCTAATAACCATGTATAAGTATATAAGGGGACAATACAAATATCTCGCTGAGGATCTGTTTATACCAAGGAAGGTGACGGGCACAAGGGGGCATTCTTTGCGTCTGGAGGAGAGAAGGTTTTTCCACCAACATAGAAGAGGATTCTTTACTGTTAGGGCAGTGAGAATCTGGAATTGCTTGCCTGAGGAGGTGGTGATGGCGAACTCAGTCGAGGGGTTCAAGAGAGGCCTGGATGTCTTCCTGGAGCAGAACAATATTGTATCATACAATTATTAGGTTCTGTAGAAGGACGTAGATCTGGGGATTTATTATGATGGAATATAGGCTGAACTGGATGGACAAATGTCTTTTTTCGGCCTTACTAACTATGTTACTATGTTACTATTATCTATGTATCTATCCATTATCTATCTATCTATCTATCTATCTATCTATCTATCACCTATTATCTATCCATTATCTATCTATCTATCTATCTATCTATCTATCTATCTATCTATCATCTATCTATTATCTATCTATTATCTATCTATCTATCTATTATCTATCTATCTATCTATCTATCTATCTATCTATCTATCTATTATCTATCTATCTATCTATCTATCTATCACCTATTATCTATCCATTATCTATCTATCTATCTATCTATCATCTATCTATCTATCTATCTATCTATCTATCATCTATCTATTATCTATCTATTATCTATCTATCATCTATCTATCTATTATCTATCTATCTATCTATTATCTATCTATTATCTATCTATCTATCTATCTATCTATCTATCTATCTATTATCTATCTATTATCTATCTATCTATCTATCTATCATCTATCTATTATCTATATATCTATCTATCTATTATCTATCTATCTATCTATCTATCATCTATCTATTATCTATCTATCTATCTATCTATCTATTATCTATCTATCTATTATCTATCTATCACCTATTATCTATCTATTATGTATCTATCTATTATCTATCTATCATCTATCTATCTATTATCTATCATCTATCTATCATCTATCTATCTGTCTATTATTTATCATCTATCTATCTATTATCCATCTATCTATCTATTATTTATCTATCATCTATTATCTATCTATCTATCTATCTATATATCTATCTATCTGTTATCTATCATCTATTATCTATCTATCTATCTATCTATTATGTATCTATTATCTATCTATCAATCTATCTATCTATCTATCTATCTATCTATCAACTATTATCTATCTATTATCTATCTATCATCTATCTATTATCGATCTATCATCTCTCTATCTATTATCCATCTATCTATCTATCTATTATCCATCTATCTATCTAGTATCTATCTATCTATTATCCATCTATCTATCTATTATCCATCTATCTATCTAGTATCTATCTATCTATTATCCATCTATCTATCTATTATCCATCTATCTATCTAGTATCTATCTATCTATTATCCATCTATCTATCTATTATCCATCAATCTATCTAGTATCTATCTATCTATTATCCATCTATCTATATATTATCGATCTATCATCTATCTATTATCTATCTATTATCTATTCTGTATCTATTATCTATCTATTATCTATATATCATCTATCTATCTATCATCTATCTATCTATTATCTAGATATTATCTATCTATCATCTATCTATTATCTATATACAGTATCATCTATCGATCTATCTATCTATCTATTATCTGTATATCAACTATCATCTATCTATTATGTATCTATTTATTATGTACTAGATGGTGGCCCGATTCTAACGCATCGAGTATTCTAGAATATGCATGTAGTTTATTTATGAAGATTTAAGAATAATGCAATGAATACACAGTATTTTCCAGTTAAAATATATATACATTATCATTAAATTTTATTGCTCATAGACCTTAATACAACTGAACGAAAGCGGTGTTTAAATCCCACGCCAATATCGCTGATTGGTCGCGGCCAGCCGGGCGCGACCAATCAGCGAAGCGTGGTTCAAATCCCGCGCCAATTCGCGGCCGGACTGCGCCTGTCGCTGATTGGTCGCGGCCGGCCAGGCGCAACCAATCACCGAAGCGGTTTTTAAATCCAGATTTCATAATCACTAATAAATGGGGAAAAATCTACATAAAAAAGTATATGTAAAAAACGCATCAAAACACACGAAAACATGTTTTTCTTGCCAAGAAATGCAGAAATGGTAGAGAAGTGTCTGCTGTGAATAATCTATGTGTACAGATACCCTAAGGACTTATTCACATGTCCAATTTTCTTAAACAAATGCTATCTGTGGTTTTCTCGGGTAGGACTTGTCTTTGACTATTACTTTATTATATACAAACCAAAGATTACAGTGACCTCTAAGCACTAAGATGTATGCAAGCATTGAATATGTAAAATGTAAACTGCATTATTATTGTTATATAGACTATACTTATAAAATTAAGGTACTTAAACTACAAATTGGCCAATTTGTGTGTGCCCATCAGCCATAACAAGGCGATTTGCTCTTTAAACTTATCATGGCTGGTGGGCACACACGACTTGGCCAATTTGTAGTTTAAGTACCTTCATTTTATAAGTATAGTCTATATGGCAGTAATGCACTTTACATTTCATCTATTCAGTGTTTGCACACATCTTACAGTGGCTGCTGCACTCTTCGGTTCTTACAACAGTCTGCACCTGTTCACACTTGCTTCATTTTCTTAGAAGCTACTGGTCAGTTTTCTTTTGTATCTTTCTTCTTCCCCACATAATATTATCTGCAATAACTATCTGTAGAAATGACCGTGCTCCTTTAACCCTTCATGCCACCCGCTGTCATCCAGTACTCGGGATGCAGCAGTGTCCCGGTAAGGAAGGGGTTAGCGATCAGCATCCGGCGATGTCACCGGCTGATCTAGACACTGTGCAGGAAAACATGAAATTCATAATTATGCAACAATTAAAACCTGCACTCTACATCCATAATGAGAGTACCCACAATAATCCCCATTTATCTCAGTTTAAAGTGGCAATGTCTGCGCAGGATGAGGAATCATTTCAGCTTCTATTGTATTCCTGACATGCCAATGTGGTTCCTGTAACCTAAATAGACTGTCCCATTTGCGCACTAAAAGCATTTCATCATAATTAGGACACGTCCCAACTGGAAGGCTTGAAAGCCTGAAACTAAAGCCTCCTCACCCATACCGGGTATTATCCTGGCAGCCAAAGTGGCAGCCAGATGGGATCTTCACTATAATAATATGATTGATGGTGATAACACTGTTTTATCTAACCCCAGTCTGGGCTTTTTACAAACAGTGTGATGCCTTCCCATTTATGAAACAGGGGAAATTGACATCCAGCAGCCGGGCCCAAGACGCAACCTGCGATCAGACAATACCCCGCATATTGCATTTGTTATGCAAAGGAGGCAGTTTTAATTAAATCCCCCACTCTAACGAATCGATAATGGTCTGGTGAAATTTCATCAAGATAAAAACATGAACTATTGCACTGCTCTAACCATTTCAAAGAGTAAAGATGATTTATTCTTCTATCCTAATGTTCATTCTTTATACATGTATATATATATATATATATATATATATATATATATAAAATTATTAAAAGACTCATGAATCTGGTGTTGTTTTTGTTTTGCTCCCATTCGTCTCCATTCCTTAGATATTGGCCCCCCACCCTTGTCAGTGTATCTAGTTCTCTAGTTCTTTTACATAATTGGCATGGTCATCAACTCTTCTCTGGGACCTTGGCTAATAAGGCAAGATTTACATAGAAGGATTAGGGGATCAAATCTCAAGAATTGAGTGGGTCAGAAACAATAAATTTATTAAAAGACTCATGAATCTGGTGTTGTTTTTGTTTTGCTCCCATTCGTCTCCATTCCTTAGATATTGGCCCCTCACCCTTGTAAGTGTATCCAGTTTTTTACATAATTGGCATGGTCATCAACTCTTTTCTGGGACCTTGGCTAATAAGGCAAGATTTACATAGAAGGATTAGGGGATCAAATCTCAAGAACTGAGTGGGTCAGAAACAATAATTTTATTAAAAGACTCATGAATCTGGTGTTGTTTTTGTTTTGTTCCCATTCCTCTCCATTCCTTAGATATTGGCCCCTCACCATTGTAAGTGAATCTAGTCCTTTTTACACTGTAGGCATGGTCATCAAGTCTTCTCTGGGAGTCACACGCACTTGCTAATAAAGCGAGATTTACATAGAAGGATTAGGGGATCAAATCTCAGGAATGGAGAGGGTCAGTAACAATAAATATACACTGCCAGATTCAGGAGAACATCCAAATTCAGCATTTACACCAAATAAGAAAATGACTTATTTATAACAAGTGACGGATTTTAAAAAAAAAAATCCAAAATCAGACAGCGGCATAGTTGGGGGCTCCTGGTCAACAAAAGTAGCATGGAAGTGGTGGCATAATGTAAAGTTACTTTCATGGAGGGCTTGAAAAGGACGGTGTCCACTGGTCAGTTTAATAGCCAAAAAAGGGTCACTGTTAGGCTAGGTTCACATTGCGTTAGGGCAATCCGTTAAGCGCATAGCGCTAGCAGATTGCGCTAACGCAATGTTTATTTTGGGTCCGCGTTCGCCGTCCCCGCTAGCGCAGATCCCCGATCTGCGCTAGCGAGGGATGGACCTCGGACGCACCTCGGACGCTGCAAGCAGCGTCCGAGGTCCGTCACAAAAGAACGGCACAAATCACAGGCACAAATCACATTGCTGTCAATGGGTGCGCTAACAGACCCGTTGCACTGCGTTAATTGCGACATTTTCGCCATGCTACGCAGTCCGTTAGCGTTAACCCATTAACGCAATGTGAACCTAGCCTAAGGCCTCTCCATCCAAAGAGAGCAAAAATCAAACTGACCACCTACAGATTCTCTTTCCTTACCATTTCTCTTGCTTTAACATATCCAATGATGAGTAAGTTTGAAAAATATACTTAATTTTGTGACACTTTGCCGGGAGTTGTTTCTGCTGTATGTGTCTATATGTAGTCACCCAGTGGTTGAGATATGAATTTCAGCCTTTCAGAAGTTTTGTATACTCTTTAAAGTGGATTTCTTACTTCCCCAGATTTCACAATATGAACTACATATGTTATTAAATAGATATTTTAAAATCTGATTAAACTGGTGTACTTACTGTGAAAATCCATGTCACCATGGCTCTATAATCTATTATGACGCATAGAATATACTTTATTGTAAAACTACTTTACATGATGGATGGAAAGACAGGTTTTCTTCACTCGTGTCTGTCTTCCATGACTGAAAAGAATACCAGTGGACCACCTAGGAAGCCAAGACTTCAGATAAAGGGCCTGGCCTGCTGGACCCGTGACCAAAGATGTAAAATATTTAATATGAGAAACATAAGGCACTTAGTGTCTGTAACACCAATGCTGACATCCCTGCATGGTCCCTCTCCCTCCTCCCGGCAGGGACACTGACATATTCACCGCTCTGGCCAATATGTAGTGTGTTCTTCCTCTGTCGTGGCTTCCTGCTCCCCTGGACCTGCGCAGTTCCCTCGATGACACACGTAGTGAACACATGAGCATGCTCCCTGCTTATTAAAGGGGCAGTGCTCTAGAAATGCCCCCCCCCAGCCAGATGGGAGGCATGAGGTATTTAAGGCATGCTCCCCTGTAGGGAGGTGCCTGAGCAACGCTTCCCCTTTGGCTAGTTAGTGCTGGTGTAATTAGTCTGTTAGGTTCCTATCTCTGTTCTAGTTAACCGTGTTGTCTAAAGCCGAATCGTGGTGGTGCCTGAACCTGAAATCACCCCGGCGGTACCTGAACCAGTAGTTCCTCAGGCGGTACCTGAACCTGTAACCGCTCCAGCGGTACCTGACCTTGAAACCGCTCCAGTGGTACCTGACCTTGAAACCGCTCCAACGGTACCTGAACCTAAAACCACTGTGGTGATACCTGAACCTGAAACCGCTCTGGCAGTACCCAAAATTCAAACCGTTCTGGTGGAACCTGAACCTGTAACTGCTCCATCGGTACCTGAACCTGCAACCACTGTCCCGGTTCCTGAACCAACACAAACATCCTTCCTGTCGAGTGACCCAGAATCTGTGTTGTCTAAACAGGTTCCGACATCTAGTCAACCTGTGATTTCAAATCCTGTACTGCCAGTGACTCCGAGTCAGTGTTTGTGACTGCAATCCCAGCTGCTGCAGTGCCGGGGTCTGCCCTTGCAGTGGTACCTGGTGGCCACCTGCAGCTCAAGCAAACATAACTCCACCATCAGAAGCTGTAGTGAAAACCAAGTAGCTGCTTATCCATGGTCCTCCAAGGGTAAGCCCAGACTGTGACACAGAAGGTCCAGGAACCACATGCATGACATAGTATCTAATTATCTGTGGGGGGGTATAGAAGCTACATATCGGTGATCATAGTGGCCACATTTAAGAATCCTTCTAACGTTCACTAAACCTGGACTCTGCAGTTCAAATAAAATCACTGAAGTTCACAGTCGGATCCAATGGTGATATTACATATTATTAACGTGACTTTTACATGTTATTCATATACATAAACAGCTGACCCCATCACCAGCCACTTTCTCTGTGCGTTGAGTGTGTGGAAAACTGATCAATCAAGGGAACAGGAGGAAATATACAGGAAAGAATAACTGAGAACAGCTCAATTTGTCATGTGATAGGCCGGCCTCAAAAAATGTGGCTCTAGGGCAAGTTTAAAATTGTAAATATTGGAAATTACCCTGGTTGTCTATGATAGTGCATTCCAGAGAATTTGTGAAGCATGAGAAAAGTCTTGAAAATGAGTGTGGAAGGTTCAGATTGTAAAGAATGTAAACATTAGGTCATTAACAGTGCGGACAGTGCAGGTAGTGTGGACAACAGATAATAGAGGAGATTTAGGATGGTGGAGAGGACAGGTATGGATGGTAGATAGAGATGAGGACAGAGATGTAGGGCATAGCAGCACTGTGGAGCTCACGGGTTGGGTGATAGACATTGACAAGGGAGGAGATGAATACTGGTGCAGCACTGTGGAGAGCACAGGTAGGGTGGTAAATAGCAATGAGGGACTAGATGTAAGACAGTGCAGCACTGTGGAGAGCATGGGTAGGGTGGTAGATAGAGATGAGAGAGGAGATATAGGGTGGTGCAGCACTGAGGAGAACATGGGTAGGGTTCTAAACAGAGAAGAGGGAGGAGATGGAGGGTAGTTGTAATGTGGATACCATGACAGAGAGGGGCCAGAAGACCACGTTGTCTGGTTTCACGCAGTCCTACACTGGTTAAAAGTACTTCACCATAGTATCAAGCAGTGCAGTTTTTTTTCTTGCTAGCAGTGGGTTAATCTCTTCAGTTAAGAGCTACTGGAGCTCTCCTACTTGGATTGTCTCAGCTGTTCAGTGTTGAACACTACCCTCTGCTATACATGCTCTCCTCTGGCAAGTAGGAATTTCCAGTGTTAGTTCTTAATGCCTGGTTCTGGAGATGGAGGTGTAGTTCATGGTTGGAGTTTGTGTTTGGAGTTTGTTCATGAGATTGTTGCTTGGAGTTTTGTTTGTGTGCATATCCTCATTCTCTCCTATTTGGTTTCTCCTTCCTCTAACTCCCCTGTTTCCCACTCTGTTGTTTGGTGTGTGTATTTTTTATGGTTGGTATTTTCATTTATCCCTGCCCATCTTCCCTTGTTTGTCTGGTTAGTGTGTTCCATTACACTTCAGCCTCCCAATACCCTGTGTAGCGGAGAGAACAGATCAGGGTAGATATATTAGCATAGCAAGGCATGAGAATCCAGCATTTCCACCTTCAGGAGTAATCCGGGGGACATGAATAGCCCAGGCCATGCTTAGTTCTAGGAACCTGTTAAGCGCCCAAACTTCCAACACCACAGTGACAGTGGTGGAGAATTGTGGAGGGCAGGTGTAGGGTGGTAGACAAGGATGAGAGAGCAGATGTAGAGCGATGCAGCACTGTGGAGAGCTTTGTAGGTGAGGAGAAAGTTTATGAAGTTATTTGTACTGGATGAGCAACCAGTGCAATGATTGGGGCATAGTGGAGGCATCTGTGGAGCTACTGGGCAAAAATATGAACCTGGATGTTGCAAGAAATATTAGAGAGATGGAAGTTTAGTGAAAGGACAGATTAATAATGAGTGCAATAAATGAAAAATAAATCTGTGAATAAATCACGGATATTCATTGGTCGCAGCCTCTGTCTTTCATGGAAATCCAAGTTGCTGATTGGTCGTGGCAAAACAGCCACGACCAATCAGCGACGGGCACAGTCCGGAACAAAATGGCCACTCCTTACTCCCTGCAGTCAGTACCCGGCGCCCGCATACTCCCCTCCAGTCACCGATCACACAGGGTTAATGCCGGCGGTAACGGACCGCGTTATGCTGCGGGTAACGCACTCCGTAACCGCTACTATTAACCCTGTGTATCCCCAACTTTTTACTATTGATGCTGCCTTTGCGGCATCAATAGTAAAAAAAAGTAATGTTAAAAATAATAAAAAAACAAAAAAACTGCTATACTCACCCTCCGTAGTCCGCCGAGCCACTCGTGCCTGCCGCCATCTTCCGTTCCTGGCGATGCATTGCGAAATTACCCAGAAGACTTAGCGGTCTCGTGAGACTGCTAAGTCATCTGGGTAATTTCGCAATGCATCCTGGGAACGGAAGATGGCGGCAGCCGCGCGCGTATCGCCGGAGCTTCGATGGATCCCAGGAGGTGAGTATATAACTATTTTTTATTTTAATTATTTTTTTAACAGGGATATGGTGCCCACACTGCTGTATACTACGTGGGCTGTGGTAGATACCGCGTGGCTGCTTTATACTACATAGGCAGTGTTATACGTGGGCTTTGTTATGTACTGCGTGGGCTGTGCTATATATTACGTGGCCACTGTTATATGCTGCTTGAGCAGTGTTATATACTATGTGGTTGCTATATACTGCATGGGCAGTGTTATATTCTAAGTGGCTGCTATATACTGCGTGGGCTGTGCTATATTTTACGTGGCCAGTGTTATATACTGCGTGGCCTGTGTTATATACTATGTGGCCTGTGTTATATACTGCGTGGCTGCTATATACTGCGTGGGCTGTGTTATACAGTACGTGGCTGTGTTATATGTGTGGCCACTGTTATATATTGCGTGGCCTGTATTAACACATCGGGTATTTTACAATATGTATGTATATAGCAGACACATAGTATATAGCAGACACATAGTATATAGCACAGGCCACATAGTATTTGTCTGCTATATACTACATGGCTCCTATATACTACGTGGCCTGTGCTATATACTATGTGGCTGCTATATACATACATAAATACATATTCTAGAATACCCGATGCGTTAGAATCGGGCCACCATCTAGTATATTTATAAATATATTACCATTTATAAGCACAAATATAATCTAGTAGTAATGACAATTAAATAGTAGTAGTAATAATAATAATAATAATAATAATAATAAAAAGGTAAGGGAAATATTGTATTTCTATGTATAAATTAAACACATTAAAAAGATAAAGAAAAGACTATAATGTCACCAGATTTATTCCCCTATTATGCCCGCATTCTCATCACTTTTTCTATAACGGCTTTTTAAACTGTAATTTTCGCATTTTAAGAATTGCTTATTAAGCCAAGCGACGGTTCTCATGCCAATACTTGTTAATGGCCCCACCAACGTCTCCTGGCACTGCAGTGGTAGCTGGCAGAAGGGGAAGTAATTATGGTGGGATATGTGTTATGAAGCCGCGGTCATTGGCAAAACTCACGGGCAGATTGTTGTAGCGACAGGGCAGGAATAAAGACAGATTTTGCTGTGCCCTCGTTTCACTGGGCAGACATAACACAAATTATCTGATTTTCTTCTTTTCCTAAGGAAAAAAAAAACAACCAAAAAAGTAAAAACAAAATAAACAAAATAAAAAATGCGTTTACGGAGTTTGTATTTGTTTTGCCCTCTCGTGATGAGATGACATCCGCCTCCCCAGTCAGGTTTATTTAGAATAGAGAATTGGGCATTAGTTGCCGCCGCTCCCTGTGATGACAGACAGTAATTTACCATTTTATTTTGATTCAGTAACTTGGACAGCGGCACATATTAGCTGTCACGCTGTGTTCATCACACACTGTACAGAGACAAACATTGCTTGTCAAACCGCTGCGCCGCTGTAATGAGGATACCTGGGCCTGGCATCACACAGTCCCTGTATTATGGGGCTAATGCTGGGTGTGCGGCTCCGCTCCCTCCTCCAGGGCCACAGACAGCCGCTAACACGCACATATGTCTGCTCCACGAGGAAGACGATAATCACAGGGATAGAGTCTGTGTACAGCACTGCGGAGTATGGGGGTGCTATGTATGCAACTGGGAAGACAAAGCTGGGCGCTAATGACTGCGAACAGACCTGGAGCCACAAGTATTGTCAGGATATCAGCAACATGTCTGCTCCATATACAGTCAATATAATCATCTGCCATACTACTTATACATCCATCATCTATTATCTATCATTCTTGTATCTATCCATTATCTATCTATTATCTATTATCTATCATCTATATATTATATATCCATTATCTATTATCTATCTATCTATCTATCTATCCATTACCTATTATCTATTTATCTATTATCTACCGTATCTATCTATCCATTATCTATTATCTATTATCTATGTATCTACCTATTATCTATCTATATATTATCTATCTATCATCTATATATCTTTATATCTATATATCTATCTATCTATCATCTATCTATCTATTATCTATCTATCTATCTATTATCTATCTATCTATCTATTATCTATCCATTATCTTTTATCTATCTATTATCTATTATCTATCATCTATATATTATCTATCCATTATCTATCTATCTATCTATCTATCTATCATCTATCTATTATCTATCTATCTATCAATAACCTATTATCTATCTATGATCTATTTATCTATTATCTACCGTATCTATTATATATCTATTATCTATCTATCCATTATCTATTATCTATTTATCTACATATTATCTATCCAATACCTATTATCTATCTATGATCTATCTATCTGTATATCTATCTATTATCTATCCATAATCTATTATCTATCTATATATTATCTATCTATCATCTATCTATCTATCTATCTATCTATCTATCTATCTATCTATCTATCATCTATTTATTTATCTATCTATATATCTATCTATTATCTATCTATCTATTATTTATCCATAATCTATTATTTATCTATTATCTATAATCTATCTTTCTATCTATCTATCTATCTATCTATCTATCTATTTATCTATCTATCTATCTATCATCTATCTATCTATTATCTGTCTATCTATCTATTATCTATCTATCTATCTATCTATCTATCTATCTATCTATTATCTATCTATCTATTATCTATCTATCTATCTTCTATTATCTATCTATCTATCTATCTATCATCTATCTATCTATTATCTGTCTATCTATCTATCTATCTATTATCTATCTATCTATCTATCTATCTATCTATCTATCTATCTATCTTTCTATCTATCTATCTATCTATTATCTATCTATCTATCTATCATCTATCTATTATCTATCTATCTATCATCTATCTATATCACATTTCTGTATTGTATGTACCTTGTTTATACTTTTGGTGGCTTCTTCACGCTTCAATCACCAGGGTGTAAAATGAAAAGCCCAATATAATAATTTGCACTTTGTCTTTTTGAATTTTGTCAGAAGGCATTGGTCGCACTGAGACGCTGATGATGATGCCTATTTCTATTCTTCTTCATCTAATATCTATTATTTTCTTTCTCTCCTTCTTACCATTCGGCCATTTTGCCATGATGGATGTGTCGGTGCTGTGTGTGATAACTATTAGAGCCACTGTGGTATCTGCGGGGAGTAAAATGTGCTGGAGAATTACAGAGCGGAGGTGCCGGGCGGCCGGGTGACTGCAGCACATTGCACAGACAGCGCTCACCATGCTGCAGAATGGATGTGTCCTGCCGATATATCCATCTGCCACACGTAATGGAAACTAAATGAAATGTTCTTCAATGCTGCAATAAAGTATCTGCTCGCTGGTACCGGTGGCTTTCAAGGAGTGATTGCACAGTGCGAGCGCCCTGACACTGATATTACACTGTATATTAATTCACTGTGATGCCTTCCCGGGCGATGCCGCTGCCAACAGACCTACATTGTAATACTGCATCCCAGAAAAATGAAAGCAGTGCCCAAAATGCCCATCCTGTGTGCACGTACCCGACGTACGGCAAGCCAGGGGATGGCAAGAAGAGCACTTCATTAGAATGATGCATTATTCATTTATTTTATATTTTCGTTTTTTTTTATCACAATCTATTGAGGAAAATACATCTGAAATATTACAATTTTCACATTGCCCACTACTAGGCCCAATACTAGACTCCTGCTTCCTGTTCTTCTCATGTGGAGAGCCCGCTAGGACCCTGGGGTACTCAGAACCGGGCCGGTTCTTACACGGATGTGTCACGGTGGCAGTGACCCGGTCCGTGGCCCAGGGCGTCCAATATAAGGGGACACAGTATATGGAAGTAAAGTCTACGGTAGTAGTGTTCATGACGCCACCTGTGGTATTCGGTCAGGGATGACTGACGCTGCTTAAAGGGGTCCGCTGGGGAATGATGGTACAGCAGCAGGGACAGTATGGCTCCCCACAGGTGAAGCTGGGTCCCCAGGGCTCCCGGTGTAGTAGGCAAACATGGTGTGGTGCCAGAAAGAGTCAGAGGACACAAGGTTGCAGTCTCTTTACCTTTTACTGGTAGTATGCAGCCACAGTCCAGGGTACGGATCACAGGTGATGGTGCGGTCCGGCCAGCCTGGAAGCGATTCGGGAATCCCCCTAGCCAGGTGGGGTTGGAAGCCTTCCTCTCTGCGCTGTGTTGTAGTTCCTTTCCCACAAGGTCCTCACTTTCTCTCTGTCCCCTTTTTGGTAGGACACTACTCGCATGGCAGGCCACTCAAGCCTTTTTACAGGTGTCTCTAAGTATGACTCGAGCTCTATGTGCTGCTGTGCCTTCGGGTGTTAGTGATGGCCAGGCGACCTACAATCTCCTGTCCACCGCTTTCTGGTTTTAAGATATATTGTGTGTGTTGTTTCCCTAATAAATTGTGATTCATATATTTGATATTTATTCAGGTGTGCAAACCATTTATTGCTTGGTCTTTTCTCTTTTTCAAATATATAGGGAAGTTCCCCTGAATCCGGGTCTTGAGCTCCCCCTTGTGGCCTGGAGTCAGAACAGTGTTGCATGCACTGATTACCTGTTAAAGAGGTCTTTCCCCGCTTCCAAGCATGGCATCATCCGCTCTGTGAGGAAGGCAATACCACTGTGACAACCGGTTACCTGGAATGTTACACATGGACATTGGCCTCAATAGAATGGCGCTGACTCTGACTTGTACACATGTATTTTCTAGGCTTGTTCTCATCTATGATTATCAAGGAAACAAGAGGAGGTGGGCTGTGACATCATCTATTGTGAATGGGGGATCCTGTGTTATCTACTGTATACAAAGGTGTTATCAGTCATTGTACAGGAGGGGGAGGAGGTGAGCTGTGACATCACCTATTGTGAATGGAGGATCCTGTGTTATCTACTGTATATAGAGGTGTAATCAGTCATTATACAGGAGGGGGAGGAGGTGAGCTGTGACATCACCTATTGTGAATGGAGGATCCTGTGTTATCTACTGTATATAGAGGTGTAATCAGTC
Source organism: Ranitomeya imitator (assembly GCF_032444005.1). Taxonomy (NCBI): domain Eukaryota; kingdom Metazoa; phylum Chordata; class Amphibia; order Anura; family Dendrobatidae; genus Ranitomeya; species Ranitomeya imitator. The sequence goes on from NC_091282.1 coordinate 69,091,177, forward strand.
ATTGTACAGGAGGGGGAGGAGGTGAGCTGTGACATCACCTATTGTGAATGGAGGATCCTGTGTTATCTACTGTATATAGAGGTGTCATCAGTCATTGTACAGGAGGAGGAGGTGAGCTGTGACATCACCTATTGTGAATGGAGGATCCTGTGTTATCTACTGTATACAAAGGTGTTATCAGTCATTGTACAGGAGGGGGAGGAGGTGAGCTGTGACATCACCTATTGTGAATGAAGACTTCTGTGTTATCTACTGTATATAGAGGTGTTATCAATCATTGTACAGGAGGAGGAGGTGAGCTGTGACATCACCTATTGTGAATGGAGGATCCTGTGTTATCTACTGTATACAAAGGTGTTATCAGTCATTGTACAGGAGGGGGAGGAGGTGAGCTGTGACATCACCTATTGTGAATGAAGACTTCTGTGTTATCTACTGTATATAGAGGTGTTATCAATCATTGTACAGGAGGAGGAGATGAGCTGTGACATCACCTATTGTGAATGATGGATCCTGTGTTATCTACTGTATATAGAGGTGTTATCAGACATTGTACAGGAGGAGGTGAGCTGTGACATCACCTATTGTGAATCGTGGATCCTGTGTTATCTACTGTATACAAAGGTATTATCAGTCATTGTACAGGAGGAGGTGAGCAGTGACTTCAATTATTGTGAATGGAGACTCCTGTGTTATCTACTGTATACAAAGGTGTTATGAGTCATTGTAGAGGAGGAGGTGAGCTGTGACTTCAATTATTGTGAATGGAGACTCCTGTGTTATCTACTGTATATAGAGGTGTAATCAGTCATTGTACAGGAGGAGGAGGTGAGCTGTGACAACACCAATTGTGAATGGTGGATCCTGTGTTATCTACTGTATATAGAGGTGTTATCAGTCATTGTACAGGAGGAGGAGGTGAGCTGTGACATCACCTATTGTCAATGGAGGATCCTGTGTTATCTACTATACACAAAGGTGTTATCAGTCATTGTACAGGAGGGGGAGGAGGTGAGCTGTGACATCACCAATTGTGAATGGTGGATCCTGTGTTATCTACTGTATATAGAGGTGTTATCAGTCATTGTACAGGAGGAGGAGGTGAGCTGTGACATCACCTATTGTGAATGGTGGATCCTGTGTTATCTACTGTATATAGAGGTGTTATCAGTCATTGTACAGGAGGAGGAGGTGAGCTGTGACATCAACTATTGTGAATGGAGGATCCTGTGTTATCTACTGTATATAGAGGTGTTATCAGTCATTATACAGGAGGGGGAGGTGAGCTGTGATATCACCTATTGTGAATGGTGGATCCTGTGTTATCTACTGTATATAGAGGTGTTATCAGTCATTATACAGGAGGAGGAGGTGAGCTGTAACATCACTTATTGTGAATGGTGGATCCTGTGTTATCTACTGTATATAGAGGTGTTATCAGTCATTCTACAGGAGGAGGAGGAGGAGAGCTGTGACATCACCTATTGTGAATGGTGGATCCTGTGTTATCTACTGTATATAGAGGGGTTATCAGTCATTCTACAGGAGGAGGAGGAGGTGAGCTGTGATATCACCTATTGTGAATGGTGGATCCTGTGTTATCTAATGTATATAGAGGTGTTATCAGTCATTATACAGGAGGAGGAGGAGGTGAGCTGTGACATCACCTATTGTGAATGGTGGATCCTGTGTTATCTACTGTGTATACAGGTGTTATTAATCATTGTACAGGAGGAGGAGGTGAGCTGTGACATCACCTATGTGAATGATGGATTGTGTGCAATGTAGACAAGGCCAACAGATATGATGAATCTCATTCCGCCCCTTCTCCTTTCCTGCTCCAAAGTGGTATGAAAATGCCAACTCCGCATTGCATCAAAATTGTGCGACTTTTCAATATTTTTATGCCAGTTTTGTGCCTATGAAGTGTTGAGGAATCGACCCCTTTCTGTTTTTGAAAGCCTTTACTGAATTGCTTTAGGGTGGGACTATGACAGTTCTGCTGGTCCCTTCTCATCATATTCTTTTCCACAAATGTCCTACTATGATCTTCAAGGTCGTGGACATTTCCAGGACTGCACAGAGTGCGTGTCTCCATCCTCAGCGTGGTCTTCATCTTCCAGTTGTGGGAATGATGTAGTGCAAGACTTTCCCGAACTATTGGGGAGGACATTACATCCTCCTCTGTCTCTGCCGCAGCCTCTTGAAAGGAGCTCCATAAACCGAGCTTTTAAGTTAATAGACCGTTCTTATTCACTGCAAGGTCCAAAATTTCAAGCAGTTTTTAACCTTCTACTCGGGATTTTATAACGCAAGTGTTTTATAGAGGCAAATTCCACAAAGCCCAATAGATCAGAGCTAGAGTCGCGTCATTATTATAGAGGCTGATCGTAGTTTTCATTTTAAATAATTCTAAATTCTGATTTAAAAACGTAAAAGTTGTGAAAGAAGTCACAATTCTTCAATCAATGTAAAACCGAACTATCAGGGAACATGGACAGCCTAGAGGCCAGACCTTGGATCTCTCTTTATGGCAGTCACTAAAAAAGAGAAGCTTTTACTCTGGAAGACATGTTCCCTCCACATAGTCAATGCTCTGTCATTCATATGAATGCATCCCGATATTATCGGGATCAGTAAATTGTCCTCACCTGTACATTCAGAGAGCTGTGAATCAATAAGTAGTGCCGCCCACTGGACTCTTAATCATACAGAAAGGCTACAAAGCTTATACTTTCTATTGAATCTGTATCCTGCTCTGTGTGCATTCCTGTATCCTGACTGGCCATTTCACAAATTTCCGAAAAGCTTCAATCTCACAAGATACACAGTCAACACAATATTGTGACATTTCGGTAAAACCACTCTGAGGGTGGTTACAGATAGACACATAGAGCATAAACATGTTCCCGAAACAGAATCATGAAGTTGTGCTTTTTTTTTTTTTAAAGCTGGGGTCTAAAGGCTGAGGCCTCTCAGACAACCAAATCAGATCTCATGCTTTGCACTGATGAGGGGCAACAGTTCAAAACACGTGTCGAGAAATTGAGATCCTAGATTGGCTAAGTTTTATCCTAAGTCATGTGGCAAGGCTCGTTAAAGGGTCGATGTTGACTTTTAGGCAGTAAAGTTTTAGTCCTCTTCCTCTCTGAAGAGACTGGTGATCTCGTGACTCTCGTGAGCGAGGAAGAACAGTGCAGAAGGACACGTCATGACTTTGAGCGATGGGGTCGATGACGTTTGGGGTTGGCCTCCACTGAGCTTCATAGTCCTATAAAAGAAAATCACTTAGTGTTAAAAAGGCCACAATCCACCGACTCATTTCAGCACGGTCTTTCAGGGCACATCTTGCTTTCTCGTAGGGTCGGGATGATTTTTGACAAAGCTCTTTTTATTCCCAATGCCAACATATCACCTTGCGAGCATTGTCATTACGGCGTCGTTGGAAAGCCAATGTGAACAGAAAGTCAGTGTAGTGTGAAGACGCAACAAGGCTTCTTATTTTCCGCCGTCCTACTTAACCACATCCCCGAAGCTTTAATCTTTCTTTTTTCATTCCCCTCATTTTCAAATCTGGGATGAAGCCATCAAAGAACTAACAGAACATGATTAGAAAGGACCTCTGCTTAATCGGAATATAGTCATGATTTAGGCTTGGCTGTCCTCCAAATATTCCTGTTCAATCAAGCAGAGAAACACATTCGAGAAACAGAATGGCAAAAGTTACTTTGAAGAGTCAGTTGCTGTGGGAACGAGGCCTGTAAATACTTAAGTACAAACGTTAGCTGACACGCCGCCGTTCTCTCGCTAAGTCTGCTTTAAATGGATGATAAATTTGGTCTGGTTTCGTGTTAATCAGGCGAGCGGTTCTCTGCTCAGAGCCTTTGAGGGCCTCGGCTCGCGGCCGGCCCCGTTCGCCTATCGCGGAGTCACGTCTTAGGGAAAAACAAAATTGGTTCTTTCGGGCAGCAACGGAGAATAACTGCAATCCTTCTACGCGAGTCTTTGTTTTCGTTGCCTCCCCCGGCGTGTAACAACGCAGACCAAGATCAATATTTAAAAAAAGACGAGGAGGTTATCCCTCGCTAAGCGGGTCGCGCGCAAATCCTTAAATACGAGACACGAGTGGCGCTGTGCCTAGAATTATGCTGACATTTTCCCAATGAGATTTAAATTGGTTACCAGTCATTTTCTGAAACATTTTTTTTTTTCCTTCCCTTTTTCCGTGTCATCTTCACCCGACAGCTTGTTTGTATGTAAACGAGCCTGGCTAAGCTGTCCCTGCAAAATTGGTAGATGATTAGGTGGGAGAAAAGGAGGTCTGAATATTATGTCTACTTCTTATACATATCAGGTCCCTAGGCCTACAAGGCATAATGCTGCCCATATAATGGCCATTAAGTTGCCATTAAGCTGAAAGGGAGAAGATGCAGATTAGATATTAGGAAAAACTATTTGACGGTGAGGGTGATCAATAACTGGAATAGGCTGCCATGAGAGGTGTGGTGAGTTCTCCTTCAATAGAAGTCTTCAAACAGAGGCTGGACAGACATCTGTCTGAGATGGGTTTAGTGAATCCTGCATTGAGCAGGGGGTTGAACATGATGACCCTGGAGGTCCCTTCCAATTTTTACATTCTTTTAGTCTACGATTCTATGATATTTATATTGACCTCCCCATAAACATGGATCCTCAATAGAGTCGGAGTGAATCACATCTGATTGTGTATTATCTCACCTGAGAACAAACTGATCAGGCATTAAAGTTCAACACGCATGATCCTTCTTTCTCTTGACATCATCTGCATGGCTACCACCATTTATGGTGGTGGCATTTAAAGCTGACTATACGTATAAGATGGCTGTCAGTCAAATAATGGCTCTGACTTCCCGGTTCAGAACTTCTGTGCGTTCTATGAGACAGGCTCCTCCAATAGAGGCCCATCACCGAACAAAAGCATTGGCCATTAAAATTCAATAGGATCCTTCTCTTCACAGACTCAGACTTCATCTGTCGGGGAAAAGTCATCAGGACCCCATTCACATTAGATGGTTGACTGAAATCAGCAAATTCAGACGATTTTATCTTATGTTTATGGTTGACCTTTAGTCTAACAAAGCAACCTGGCCAAAGTTACTCATGTGAACACCCCTGGAAATGTCTATGACCCAACCACCTAAATGAATGACGTGTAAGTTAACACTGCCCCCATTTAGCAGATGTCATAGTAAATCTGGGACAGTTGACAACCATGAATCTATTAGAACCAAAAACACATGGGCTACTTACACAGTGAACAAGTCTGTAGAAACCTGTTCACACCACCAAGAAACTATATGAATCTATTAGAGGAGAGTCAGTGGGGTCTTCTCCCAAGTTCTCCCAAATTTGCTGCTTTGGCCAACTGTGCTCTAATATGTATGGGAACCTACACTGATTTTGTAGTGCAGGCGATGTGTCCAGTGTCATGATTCCAATGGCAGGGAATCACAAAAGGACAAGCACCATCGAGCTCTAGGGTGATGGAACCTGAGCTGACCGCGACCCTAAACCTGAACACACAAATAACAATAGCCGGGGAACGTGCCTACGTTGATCCTAGACATCTCGCACCAGCCGAAAATCTAACTTCCCCTATTAGAAGAAACACAGACCTCTCTTGCCTCCAGAGAAATACCCCACAGAAATAGCAGCCCCCCACATATAATGACGGTGAAATGAGAGGAAGGCACATACACAGTATGAAAACAGATTCAGCAAAATGAGGCCCGCTAAAACTAGATAGCAGAGGATACAAAAGTAAACTGCGCGGTCAGCAAAAAACCCTTCAAAAAACCATCCTGTAATTACTTGAACTCATGTTCCAACTCATGGAACATGAGGAGCAATTACAGCCCACTAGAGCAACCAGCAGCAAAGAAACAATTACATGCAAGCTGGACAAGACAAAAATAAAGCAAAACGTGAAACAAGAAAATCAAAAACTTAGCTTGTCCTGAAGATTACTGAAGCCAGAAGCTGAGGTAACAAAACACTCTGATAACCTTGATAGCCGGCGGGGAAATGACAAGAAAGCCCGGTTAAATAGGAAACTCCCAAATCCTAATAGAACAGGTGGACACCAGAGACAGCAGAACACAAATCACCCAGTACCATCAGTAACCACCAGAGGGAGCCCAAAAACAGAACTCACAACAGTACCCCCCCCTTGAGGAGGGGTCACCGAACCCTCACGAGAACCACCAGGGCGACCAGGATGAGCCCTATGAAAAGCGCGGACCAAATCATCAGCATGAACATCAGAGGCAACCACCCAAGAATTATCCTCCTGACCATAACCCTTCCACTTTACCAAATATTGGAGTTTCCGTCTGGAAACACGAGAATCCAAGATCTTCTCCACAACATACTCCAATTCTCCCTCCACCAGCACCGGAGCAGGAGGCTCAAGCGAAGGAACAACAGGTACCTCATACCTCCGCAACAACGACCGATGGAACACATTATGAATAGCAAACGATGCCGGGAGATCCAAACGAAACGACACAGGGTTAAGAATTTCCAAGATCCTATAAGGACCGATGAACCGAGGCTTGAACTTAGGAGAAGAGACCTTCATCGGAACAAAACGAGAAGACAACCACACCAAGTCCCCAACACGAAGTCGAGGACCCACGCGGCGACGGCAATTAGCAAACTGCTGAGCCTTCTCCTGGGACAACTTCAAATTGTCCACCACATGACTCCAAATCCGATGCAACCCATCCACCACCATGTCCACTCCAGGACAATCAGAAGGCTCCACCTGACCAGAGGAAAAACGAGGATGAAACCCCGAATTACAAAAGAAAGGAGAAACCAAGGTAGCAGAACCAGCCCGATTATTAAGGGCAAACTCGGCCAGCGGCAAAAAGGTAACCCAGTCATCCTGATCAGCAGAAACAAAACACCTCAAATAAGTTTCCAAGGTCTGATTAGTTCGCTCCGTCTGGCCATTCGTCTGAGGGTGGAATGCAGACGAAAAGGACAAATCAATGCCCATCTTAGCACAGAACGTCCGCCAAAATCTAGACACAAACTGGGATCCCCTATCAGAAACGATGTTCTCCGGAATCCCATGCAAACGAACCACCTCTGGAAAAACAGAGGGACCAACTCAGAGGAGGAAGGCAACTTAGGCAAGGGTACAAGATGAACCATTTTAGAAAAGCGGTCACACACAACCCAGATGACGGACATTTTTTGAGAGACAGGGAGATCCGAAATAAAGTCCATGGAAATGTGCGTCCAAGGCCTCTTCGGGATAGGCAAAGGTGACAACAATCCACTGGCTCGAGAACAGCAAGGCTTAGCCCGAGCACAAACCTCACAAGACTGCACAAAAGAACGCACATCCCTCGACAAGGAAGGCCACCAAAAAGACCTGGCCACCAAGTCTCTAGTACCAAATATTCCAGGATGACCTGCCAACGCAGTAGAATGGACCTCGGAGATGACTCTACTGGTCCAACTATCCGGAACAAACAGTCTCTCAGGCGGACAACGATCAGGTTTACCCGCCTGAAACTCCTGCAAAGCACGTCGCAAGTCTGGGAAGACGGCCGACAAAATCACCCCATCCCTAAGGATACCAGTGGGCTCAGAATTACCAGGGGAGTCAGGCACAAAACTCCTAGAAAGAGCATCCGCCTTCACATTCTTTGAACCTGGCAGGTATGAAACCACAAAATTGAAACGAGAGAAAAACAGTGACCAACGAGCCTGTCTAGGATTCAGACGCCTGGCAGACTCAAGGTAAATCAGATTTTTGTGATCAGTCAAGACCACCACACGATGTCTAGCACCCTCCAGCCAATGACGCCACTCCTCAAATGCCCACTTCATGGCCAAAAGTTCCCGATTACCCACATCATAATTCCGCTCAGCGGGCGAAAATTTTCTAGAAAAGAACGCACATGGCTTCATCACCGAGCAATCGGAGCTTCTTTGTGACAAAACCGCCCCCGCTCCAATCTCGGAAGCATCAACCTCAACTTGGAAAGGAAGCGAAACATCAGGCTGACGCAACACAGGAGCAGAAGAAAACCGGCGTTTAAGTTCCTGAAAGGCCTCCACAGCCGCAGGAGACCAATCAGCAACATCAGCACCCTTCTTAGTCAAATCCGTCAAAGGCTTAACAACACTAGAAAAATTAGTTATAAAACGACGATAGAAATTAGCAAAGCCCAAGAACTTCTGCAGACTCTTAAGAGATGCAGGCTGCGTCCAGTCACAAATAGCCCGAACCTTGACGGGATCCATCTCAATAGTAGAAGGGGAAAAAATATACCCCAAGAAAGAAATCTTCTGGACTCCAAAGAGACACTTTGAGCCCTTTACAAACAAGGAATTAGCCCGCAGGACCTGAAACACCTTCCTGACCTGCTGAACATGAGACTCCCAGTCATCAGAAAAAACCAAAATATCATCCAAATACACAATCATAAATTTATCCAGATATTCACGGAAAATATCGTGCATAAAGGACTGGAAGACTGAAGGAGCATTAGAAAGTCCGAAAGGCATTACCAAATACTCAAAATGGCCCTCAGGCGTATTAAATGCGGTTTTCCACTCATCACCTTGCTTTATTCGTATAAGATTATACGCACCCCGAAGATCAATCTTAGTGAACCATTTAGCCCCCTTAATGCGAGCAAACAAATCAGTCAACAAAGGCAAAGGATACTGATATTTTACGGTAATCTTATTCAAAAGACGATAATCTATACAAGGCCTCAAGGACCCATCTTTTTTGGCCACGAAAAAAAAACCTGCTCCCAAAGGGGACGAAAATGGACGGATATGTCCCTTTTCCAAGGACTCCTTAACATAATCCCGCATAGCAGTATGCTCTGGCACTGACAGATTGAACAAACGACCTTTAGGAAATTTACTACCAGGAATTAAATCTATAGCACAATCGCAATCCCTGTGAGGAGGAAGCGAACTGAGCTTAGGCTCCTCAAAAACATCCCGATAATCAGACAAAAATACAGGAACCTCAGAAGGAGTAGATGAAGCGATAGAAATCGGAGGTGCATCATCATGAACCCCCTGACATCCCCAGCTTAACACAGACATTGTTTTCCAGTCAAGGACTGGATTATGAGTTTGTAACCATGGCAGACCAAGTACTAGAACATCATGTAAATTATACAATACCAGGAAGCGAATCACCTCCTGATGAACGGGAGTCATACGCATGGTCACTTGTGTCCAGTACTGAGGTTTATTCATAGCCAAAGGTGTAGAGTCAATTCCCTTCAAAGGAATAGGGACTTCCAGAGGCTCCAGACTAAACCCACAGCGATTGGCAAATGACCAATCCATAAGACTCAGGGCAGCGCCTGAATCTACATAGGCATCGACGGAAATGGATGATAATGAGCAAATCAGAGTCACAGACAGAATGAACTTAGACTGTAACGTACTAATGGCAACAGACTTATCAACCTTTTTTGTGCGTTTAGAGCATGCTGATATAACATGAGCTGAATCACCACAATAAAAGCACAACCCATTTTTCCGCCTATAGTTTTGCCGTTCACTTCTAGACTGAACTCTATCACATTGCATTGTCTCAAGTGCCTGTTCAGAAGACACCGCCAAATGGTGCACAGGTTTGCGCTCCCGTAAACGCCAATCAATCTGAATAGCCATAGTCATAGACTCATTCAGACCCGTAGGCGCAGGGAACCTCACCATAACATCTTTAATGGCCTCAGAAAGGCCATCTCTGAACTTTGCAGCCAGGGCGCACTCATTCCACTGAGTAAGCACTGACCATTTCCAAAATTTTTGACAATATATTTCTGCTTCATCTTGCCCCTGAGAGAGCGCTAATAAAGCTTTTTCAGCCTGAATCTCCTGGTTAGGTTCCTCATAGAGCAAACCCAATGCCAGAAAAAACGCATCCACATTAAGCAACGCAGGATCCCCTGGTGCCAATGCAAATGCCCAATTTTGAGGGTCACCCCGCAGGAAAGATATAATAATCTTAACCTGCTGAGCAGGGTCTCCAGAAGAGCGAAATTTCAAAGAAAGGAACAGCTTGCAATTGTTCCTAAAATTCAGAAAACTAGATCTATCTCCAGCAAAGAACTCTGGAATAGGAATTCTAGGTTCAGACATAGGAGCATGTACAACAAAATCTTGTATATTTTGAACCTTAGCAGCAAGATTATTCAAGCTGGAAGCTAAACTCTGGACGTCCATGATAAACAGCTAAGGTCAGAGCCATTCAAGGATTAAGAGGAGGAAAAAAAAAAATCAGCCAGGCTGCAATTAAGGCTAGGCAGCAACCTCAGAGGAGAGAGAAAAAAAAAAAAAAAAACTTCCTCAGACTACTTTTCCTCCTACTTCAGCCCAAACATTTTAGGCCGGCTATACTGTCATGATTCCAATGGCAGGGAATCACAAAAGGACAAGCACCATCGAGCTCTAGGGTGATGGAACCTGAGCTGACCGCGACCCTAAACCTGAACACACAAATAACAATAGCCGGGGAACGTGCCTACGTTGATCCTAGACATCTCGCACCAGACGAAAATCTAACTTCCCCTATTAGAAGAAACACAGACCTCTCTTGCCTCCAGAGAAATACCCCACAGAAATAGCAGCCCCCCACATATAATGACGGTGAAATGAGAGGAAGGCACATACACAGTATGAAAACAGATTCAGCAAAATGAGGCCCGCTAAAACTAGATAGCAGAGGATACAAAAGTAAACTGCGCGGTCAGCAAAAAACCCTTCAAAAAACCATCCTGTAATTACTTGAACTCATGTTCCAACTCATGGAACATGAGGAGCAATTACAGCCCACTAGAGCAACCAGCAGCAAAGAAACAATTACATGCAAGCTGGACAAGACAAAAATAAAGCAAAACGTGAAACAAGAAAATCAAAAACTTAGCTTGTCCTGAAGATTACTGAAGCCAGAAGCTGAGGTAACAAAACACTCTGATAACCTTGATAGCCGGAGGGGAAATGACAAGAAAGCCCGGTTAAATAGGAAACTCCCAAATCCTAATAGAACAGGTGGACACCAGAGACAGCAGAACACAAATCACCCAGTACCATCAGTAACCACCAGAGGGAGCCCAAAAACAGAACTCACAACAGTCCAGCCAACCATCTAATGTGTATGGAGGCCTCCTCCTGACTCTCTTCTAACGGATGATATTGAAGGAGAAAAGAATCAGGCATGGTGAATATCAACATCCGATCATTTTGTTCCTCCACAAGAAAAACCACTGCCAGATGTGTCTGGCAGTGGCTTTCTCCACTCTCCTCATTGAAAAGACTTGTACACTCAGTCTGTTTATGGTCAGGAGAAGAGATAGCTATCAGGCAGCTGTTAATTTAGGTGTATCATTTTGACCCTGCATCATAGTTACATAATATGGTTGAAGAAAGACAAATGTCCAACAAATTCAACTGAGAGATGGGCAAGGATAAAGGGAAGGGATTTAAGTACATCCACAATGCATAATCCAGTCTACCCTACATTTCACTTCATGATCCCAAATGTAAATCAACTGGATCAACATTCAGAACAATAATTTTACACGTTTTTCATAAATATATTTACATTTTTTACCTCTAAAATAAAAATAAATCATCTAAGCCCTTTTTTGAAACCATGGACGGTTCCCTTTGTGACCAACTCCTGATGTCAACTGTTCCTCAAATAAAGTTCTCATGGACAAGACTCAACACTTTTTTCTCCAAAAGGAGAGAATTTCCCATAGACTTTCGAGGGAGTTTTACATGAAACGACTTTTTACCATACTTTTTGCATTGGCCATTTCTGTACCTGTATTGGCTAATCATCTCCCACCTTAGAAATTTCTCCTGAATAATAAATAAATCTTTCTTCATCATAACTAAAATCTTTCACGCACCTTAAAATTTTCTGGCTCTTCTTTTTTACCTTCTCTAACTCCGAATACATGGCATCCTCTCCATGAACTGATGACCAAAACTGAACTGTATATTCCTGATGAGGTCGTCGCACTTGCGCTTTGTAAAGTGCTAGTGTTACTTCCCTCTCCCGCGAGTCACATGTCTCTTTTAATACATGACAATATCCTGCGGACCTTAGAAGCCACTGATTGACATAGCATGTTGTTATTTAGTCCACCATGATCTTCAGGTACACCCAGATCCTCCTCTACACATGACTCTCCTAGTTTTTCTCCCGCTATATCACATGATGTCCACATATGACTGGTGCCCAGGTGCATAACTTTACATTAATCCACATTGAACATCATCTGCCAAGTGGATGCCCAAGCACTCAATTTGTTGAAGACTGTAACATGATCATCTTCATGTTCATGCTTCACCCTTTTAGTCCCACCACTAGGCATTGCACAATGTTCCTCTTTTGCTTAGTGTTCATTCGAATTTACTTAAGTTTTCTTTTTTTTCGTGAAACCTTCCAAATGCAAAAATTTCAACATTCATTTTTCTGTTGAATTCCTAGGTAATCTAAGTATCTTCCTACATAACTCTTTGTATAAAACATTACTTGTGATCTGTAGCTTTACATCATCCTTGAAAAACAGGATGGATCCTGGGATGGAGGGTAAGAGTTCAGTCACCTAGAAAGTTCTGGTAGGAAGTAGGGTAAATCTCAGAGAAGCCGCGGGATTTTTGTTTTATTTCATTCCCATTGTGTGGACCAATCACTTGCCAGACCACTGACTTGCAACTGGCAATAGAAGTTGCTTTTCCCTAAAGATTGCAGTCATAAATCTCGCCAGTTTTCTTATAAAGAAAAATAAAGTAGAGCATGAAAGGAACGTGCGACCCCCTGACCTTCCTCCCAAAAGAACCAGGACGGAGAAGAAAGATTTTCATCACATGAAAGAAAGGAGTGACTCCATCAAAAGTAGCTCTTTCCAGAGCCGAAAAGCCGCATTTATAAAGAGAGTAGGGGGGTTTCGATGCGATCTCTGACTTATTGTTCCGTATTTGGTCTCCTGCTGTCCCATTCCATCCTAACCGTGGGGCGGAACTGATGACAGGGAATATATTGTTCTCGAGAAACTCAAATAAGGTCAAGGACTCCATATAAAACTGGAGATGCGCATAGCTAGCATATTTGTATGTAGTATAAGAGAAACCTCTATATAAGAGCATGGGGAGAAATAATGGCCATAGAGATCTTTTCCTATTCCGCTTGCATTTCATATTTGCTCTGTAGCTTATTATAGAGACATAGAGATTTTTTTCCAAGGTTGGAAACCGTAAAATCTGTAAAATCCATTTTTTTTACCTCCCAATATCCAGCCATATGACTTTACAAGCTACATATTCATACATTGATAAGTGACCCACATATCTGCACTAATAACAGATTTGTTCTTATGTTCCAGTCCAGACCTAGGCAAACTGCAGCCCGTGGACCGAGACAGTAGAAGGGCAGAAACCACACTGCATATAGGAGGCTAGGTGAGGCTCACAGTGTATATATGGAGGCTAGGTGGGGCTCACAGTGTATATATGGAGGCTATGTGGGGCTCACAGTGTATATATGGATGATATGTGGGGCTCACAGTGTATATATGGAGGCTATGTGGGGCTCACAGTGTATTTATGGAGGCTATGTGGGGCTCACAGTGTATATATGGATGATATGTGGGGCTCACAGTGTATATATGGATGATATGTGTGGCTCACAGTGTATATATGGAGGCTATGTGGGGATCATAGTGTATATATGGAGGCTATGTGGGGCTCACAATGTATATATGGAGGCTATGTGGGGCTCACAGTGTATATATGGAGGCTATGTGGGGCTCACAGTGTATATATGGAGGCTATGTGGGGCTCACAGTGCATATATGGAGGCTAGGTGGGGCTCACAGTGTATATATGGAGGCTATGTGGGGCTCACAGTGTATATATGGAGGCTATGTTGGGCTCACAGTGCATATATGGAGGCTATGTGGGGCTCACAGTGTATATATGGAGGCTATGTGAAGCTCACAGTGCATATATGGAGGCTAGGTGGGGCTCACAGTGTATATATGGAGGCTAGGTGGGGCTCACAGTGTATATATGGAAGCTAGGTGGGGCTCACAGTGTATATATGGAGGCTATGTGGGGCTCACAGTGTATATATGGAGGCTATGTGGGGCTCACAGTGTATATATGGATGATATGTGGGGCTCACAGTGTATATATGGAGGCTATGTGGGGCTCACAGTGTATATATGGATGATATGTGGGGCTCACAGTGTATATATGGAGGCTATGTGGGGCTCACAGTGTATATATGGAGGCTATGTGGGGCTCACAGTGTATATACGGAGGCTACTTGGGGCTCACAGTGTATATATGGAGGCTATGTGGGGCTCATAGTGTATATATGGAGGCTATGTGGGGCTCACAGTGTATATATGGAGGCTAGGTGAGGCTCACAGTGTATATATGGAGGCTAGGTGGGGCTCACAGTGTATATATGGAGGCTATGTGGGGCTCACAGTGTATATATGGAGGCTATGTGGGGCTCACAGTGTATTTATGGAGGCTATGTGGGGCTCACAGTGTATATATGGATGATATGTGGGGCTCACAGTGTATATATGGATGATATGTGGGGCTCACAGTGTATATATGGAGGCTATGTGGGGATCATAGTGTATATATGGAGGCTATGTGGGGCTCACAATGTATATATAGAGGCTATGTGGGGCTCACAGTGTACATATGGAGGCTATGTGGGGCTCACAGTGTATATATGGAGGCTATGTGGGGCTCACAGTGCATATATGGAGGCTAGGAGGGGCTCACAGTGTATATATGGAGGCTATGTGGGGCTCACAGTGTATATATGGAGGCTATGTGGGGCTCACAGTGCATATATGGAGGCTATGTGGGGCTCACAGTGTATATATGGAGGCTATGTGAAGCTCACAGTGCATATATGGAGGCTACGTAGGGCTCGTACTGTATATAAGAGGCTATGTGGGGCTCGTACTGTATATAGAGAGGCTATGTGGGGTTCGTACTGTATATAGGAGGCTATGTGGAGCTCGTACTGTATATAGGAGGCTATGTGGGGTTCGTACTGTATATAGAGAGGCTATGTGGAGCTCGTACTGTATATAGAGAGGCTATGTGGGGTTCGTACTGTATATAGAGAGGCTATGTGGAGCTCGTACTGTAGATAGAGAGGCTATGTGGGGCTCGTACTGTATATAGAGAGGCTATGTGGGGCTCGTACTGTATATAGAGAGGCTATGTGGGGTTCGTACTGTATATAGAGAGGCTATGTGGGGCTCGTACTGTACATAGAGAGGCTATGTGGGGCTCGTACTGTATATAGAGAGGCTATGTGGAGCTCGTACTGTATATAGAGAGGCTACGTGGGGCTCGTACTGTATATAGGAGGCTATGTGGGGCTCGTACTGTATATAGGAGGCTATGTGGGGCTCGTACTGTATATAGGAGGCTATGTGGGGCTCGTACTGTATATAGTTCAGCGCTCCACAATAGTCACGGTCTCTCTTGTGGCCCCTCAGGAAAATTAGTTGCCCACCCCTGCTCTAGTCACATTCAGAGCTGCATTCACAATTCTGCTGGCAGAAGATCACCTCCGCAAATCATGAACAAAAGGGGAGCAGCCTGAGAGTTAGGCCGGGATCACACATTCGAGAAACACGTCCGTGTCTTGCATGTGAAATCCCTCCTCTGGCGCCGGCACTCTAGAGCGGAGCGTGCGACCGCATAGCAACACATTGAGCAGCTTGGATTCCACATGCGAGACACGGACGTGTTTCTCGCATGTGTGATCCCGGCCTTAACAGAAGAGCAGCACTTTCAATTTTTCCTGTTCTATATGAAGATCATTACCGTACATACCTGTAGGACAAAAGAGCCAAAAAAATACCCAACACCTTGGAGTTGTAGAAAATACAAATACATCTTAGTGTCCATAGGTCTAAGAAAGGTCTTGAGAATTATCAATTCCTCCTTGATGTCCATTGATTTCTTTCCTTGGCTTCTTCCTTATCTTTCTTCTCCTGCACATTTCTTTCTAATTGATTCTTGATTACAGAGTACACCAGAAACAAAATGTTATTTGTCAGGCGGAGGAGATATTTCTGTGTCTGCGGCGGACACATGTGAATCCTCCTCACCCGTATCTCTGCAGGTTAATGACCTCAATGGCCCGCAGAGGACATATGGGCCAGGTAATGGGTGAGTGGCACCCGCCGGCCATTTGTCTCCAGCGAGATAAAGGATCCTTACTGGTCTGTCCAGTATGTGATCCACCCAACCATTAGTCAACATTGAGATCAGATCCTTATCCAACCATTCCTAGACAGAAAAGGGAGTGCAGAGAAAGCAACCGCGCCCAGACCCCGGTGAGACCCCTCTAAAGATAAAGAACGACCTGGTATTATAAAGGGCATGCGATCGGTGGGATGCCCGAGATTTACATAGGGGCTCTGGGGTCTCAAGTTCTTCTGGTTATTAAGACTTTTGGCTATTCTTTTTTCTTATTAAAGGGGTTGCTGGTTTGGAAAACCCAATTTTCTGGCTGCAATTTGCTCTAAAATAATAAACTGAGCTTTACTCACCCTCCCCGGGTCCAGCTAAAGTCTACATTGTCTGTTATTGTCTGCAGCACTGACATTATTTCAACAGCGCTGCAGCCAATCAGTGGGTCAAAGCCGCTCATGCCATCAACTGGGCCAGAGCCGCCGAGCTTAATGATTAGTGATTGGCTGCAGTGTTGTCAAAGTGACAATCAATAACAGAAACTGGAAGCAGCGGTTGAGACTCAGCTCTGGACCCGGGGAGGGCAGTTTAATGACACAGGGTTTTTTTGTTTGTTTTTTTTAAACAAACTATTTTGGTTTTAGGTTTTTTTTCTATACTATAAAACCCCTTTAAATTGCATACATTGCGTGCCATAGTAAGTAAAGCAGTATGAAATCCTGATTATTCACCGATCCTTCTTCTCCTTTTCTCCCCCATGCTTTACACTGCAGATGTTTTCTAAGTCATTGCTACTCAATAGTCGGAACATTTTGAGTTTATTAGGAACTAGAAAAAACATAACTACCTAAAATTGCTACGTATATATGTATGATCCTAAGTAAAGAGGGAACATGAAGGTCCCTTTAAGGTCAAATTACACAGTATGAACTCTATTGTGAAGGGTCCGTAAATACAGTGCACCCCCTGTCCCCCTGGGGTCCCATAATAAGGGCATGCGGAATCTCACCTCCAGGCCGCCAAGACCCTCGTAACACATCTGGTGTCTATATTTTATCTAGTCCCCTTGAGATTTTCAGCCAGCGACGTGAAATCCTCCTATTATTAGTTGCCAGTAAATAAGTGTAAAATGTAATTAAAGTAACAAATAACTGCGCAACTGTATTTATTTCCTCCACCAACATCAGCAATCAGCAAAATTTGCAGTTCGCTTCAATTTGCCAGTGAGTTTAATATGCTCCTCTTCAACTCATTAGTAACATCGGCTCTGTTTGCAGTGCTTAAGCCATTAATTATTTAAATTAAACTAACGACATAAATTATTCAAATTTTATTTCCACAGCAGACACCACAGAATGCTCAATAATAGCCAGGTTACATAGCCCTCCCAATGACAGAACCGCCAAACGGTAATCCAAACCCGGGGAGGGTTCACGTCTGACCTACTAGACAGAGACAATGGGGGGGAGGCAGAGAGAGGTGACCTTTCCAAAAGTTAAAAGTTAAAAATGGAAGAAAAAAAAATTGATGTTTTAAGAAAAATTTAAAAATCCGAAACATCAATTAGATAAATCAAAGAAAACTTTAGATATTGGGTCACTTAATATTCTTATGTATGGTAGCTTCTGGATCTTGACCAGTAGTAAAGTAAACGGTATATATTAGGATTAATTTGACAAAAAGGAGAAATGAGACGCTAGCATAAAATTTCGAATAAGGTCAACCATAATAAGTTTTTGACTTTTTACCATACCTCTCTCAAGTACTCAGTTTTCTTTTCTTTGTCTAACTTTCAGATCCTTCCCTTTCCAAGTTGTCCATTGGTCACTAACTTTCCCTCCCCTTTGAGACTTCTTTGATAGTCGAGGTGGGATCCCCTCCTACTCCTGTAGTTATGTTCTTAGTTCATTTGTCTTAAGATATGTTGACGTTTGGCTAAGGCCGGGGTCACACTTGCAAGTCTCTCGCATCAATACCCGGCACTGCCACCAGCATTCTGACCGGAGCGTTCAGCTGAATAGAAATACAAGCAGCCGCACGCTCTGGTCCCGAGTGCCGGCGGCAGTGACGGGTATTGATACGAGAGACTTGCGCAAGTTTCTCGCATCACACTCACACGCCTATGAGTGAGCAATCTTAAGCTGGCCAAACACGTTAGACTTTTGCCGATATGTCCAATTTTGAACTGTTAGTTGCATTGTTCTCCCTGAGATAAGACACCGGCCAATGTGTCACTCGGCAGCTTTTTACAGAGATTACAGAAGATCTCGCCAAGCTTCTGTATGGGAAAGCCGGCTGAGATTGCCGTCAGCTGAACAATCTTTCGTCCAGCAGTCATCTATTAAATATAGGTGTCCATAGTCATTGGGATCCTTAAAAGAGATCAGCTTCTTTTGCCCCATCACCTGTTGGGATCCTTAGAGGGATTGTCCTGCTAAAACAAGTCATCGCTTATCCAGAGCATAGGCGATAACTTGCTGATCGGTGGCTGTCCTACCGCTGGTAGATTGGGGAATTTTTATCCCTTACCAGTAACTTATACGTATCTCCATTATATATTGGATGCCTGACTGCCATTCCATTAATTCTCCACAAGAGGCTGGCAGATAAAGCTGAGTACGGCAGCCTCTTAGGGAAGGAATGAAGTGGCATCAAGCATGTGCACTGCTGTTCCATTCTAATGGGGGTAATAGTTCCCTGTACCGTTCCCCCACCAATCAATGAGTTATCACCTTTCCTAAAGAAAGGCAATAACTTGCTTTAACCAGACAACCCATTTAACATTTAACCGGTCATCCATTATCGTAGTTACCCCTTGCATGCTAACAACCATATTTTGGTCACTTATTACTTAGATGAACATCAAACTAGCGCAAGATCAATCAAAGCCAAGGGCAATGTGTTACCAATGTTTGAGTTTTACGACCTCTTCATATGCCCCATCGTCAGGATAAACTTCATATTTGACTGACAAAGGCTAGAATCCAACTATATAGTAAAACTGCTGCAATATTCTTCATACCAATCAAAATAATGTGTTAGAAGAGCTCTTCATTTCTGCTTCAGTGGCTAAGTCCATAAGTATGAAAATTTCTTTTGGCTTCCACCCAAACTATTACCCAAGCTTCACCTCCACAACAGATGGTCGGACAGGTGTGAAGGTGCCAAACTTGAGAATTTCATTCTTACTGACCCTTTTATTAGCTAAATTAAATGCCACAGTGTCAGATTTTTAGCTACGGGATCTAAGCTCCTCTAAAGCATGCTAAAAAAATTATTCAGCACATTCCGTCCATGGCTCATCGTCAATAATTTTGATGCTCATCCACTCATAGTCTGCTCTGACCTCTCGTTCTCTCATTGATTCATTTCGTGCTAACTTATACCACTGACAGGTTAAAAAAACTAAATAAGACGTATTAGGATAGGTCTGTGCATGAGGAGCATGCGAGCCTTCGTGTTTGACCATCTTTCATATTCCTCAATAATTCCATCACATTCCTCACGTTCATTCCTTCGACTTTGCAATTGATTAACAAATCAGATCTCCACTTGTCAGTGTTATCTTAGACGGCCAGACCTGTTGTGCTTCAGACATAGACTAGGTGAATCGATGGGAACAAATGACAGAGAAAAAAAATCTGATCTTTCTGTAGCAAAAAAAAATGTAAATGTTGACCGGTTCTGTCGTATTTTATAGTTTGTGTTCTTCTCCTTATCAACGATGGTTGAGCGTTGAATGGGAAATGAAATGTCAGCTTTTTAATCAGAGAGGTCATCTGATTTTTCCACTGATGTCTCCACGACTCAGTCCTCATAAAAACTTTTTCAGTGTTCCTTTTATTTACCGTACGTTAGCTTCCTGATTCCCATAGGGCCCGGCCATTGAATTGCTTGTCAAGTCAACACCACTCAAGAAGAGTTTTGTATGATGGCAGTAAAAAAAAGGTACAGGAATATTGATATGTGCTTCTTGTAAGGAAGGCGACATCTATATGAAAAGGTTTCCAGCTGCTGAGATAAAGAAAAACCAGAAGATTTAGGGTTTAAATATCCGATTCTTCACAACACGACGATTATCAGACCTTTCATCTAGGCTGTATTTGTACATTGGGAGCATCTGATATAATAGGATTTATAGAAAAAAGATTTAAGTTATTATTTTTCAGCGCAAAACTAGTTTGTTCATTTCCAGACGTGGTGCTTGTTTCCCGGCATGGTGATTTCAGATTTTGATAATATGTTCGTTACACTTTTTTTTAAGTTTTATGTTTTTTTTCGGAGATCACACAATGAAGATATAGTACTTGTCCCATGCACTAAAAAGAGAACATTACTCTCAATCATTAAAGGGTTTATGGAAGACTATTTTTTTGCTATAGGTCTAAAAATGGTGCCCATCACCATTCTCTGCCGGCACAGAGGTTGCCCAGACTGCTCCTGCAGGTGATCCAGTGGATTCGTAACATTGACAGAGCAGCAAATTCTTCTTTGCTCTGCTCTGTTGACGGGGTGTGACTGCTGACATGCTGATTGACAGCTGGTTCCCTGTGGCCTAACTGTGGGCTTAAGGAATGGAAAAAATAAATGGGTTACCTCTGTGCTGCCATAGGAAGAAGGATTACGGATGCCAATCTAATAGCAAGTGGTTTATTCATCAACGCGTTTCGCAACATATAACTTCTTCATCAGGACAACCACGTGGATTGTGATGAACAATCTATATTCTTCAAAACGCGTTGACGAATAAATCACTTACTATTTAGATTGTCATCTGTCATTCTTCTTCCTATGGCAGAGCAGAAGTAACCCATCTGTTTATTCCGTTGCTCCTGCTTTAATTCCTCATAGGTCTGCAGCAGCCTCAAGTGTTTTAACCAGGTGAGCGCAATCGTGCTATTTTCCTCCATATCTGTTTTCTCAGATAAAACCCTATTTGTGCTTTGTCTCCTTCTGGTCTCTCGCTAACTGTGGGCTTAGCAGTCACACCCCGTCAGCAGAGCAGTCCGGAAGAAGAAGAGCTGCTCTGTTTAGAGTGATCTGTGAAGGTTCTGCGTCGGCATCCGGTAGAACAGGCAGATTTGTTAGCAACCCCTGCCTGCTAGTTTTTAAGCCCATAGTAAAAAAAAAAGTTCTGAATAGTCTTGTTAACTTGTTATTAACTCACATTCATCATAACCCAAGTCAGGTTCAATACCCCATTATGTCCTCAAACTGCCTTCTTCTAGGTTCTCGAAATAGGGAATCACTTCCTGATCGCTGGGGGTCGACCACTGGGAACTGAGGCTTTGAATGGCGTAATGCCATTCTAGTCACTGTTGATAGGACCGCTGGAGATAGCCAACAGTTGCACTCGATTGATCTTCAGCACTTCCATAAGAATGAAAGCATCAACAGTGAGTAAGATCAACCTATGGTTCATTCACAAGAGGTTTTTCAGAGCCTCAGTTCTAGGGATCGTGGAGAGTCCCAGTGGTCAGACCTCCAGCAATCGGGACATTATTCCCTATTGGATGGATAGGAAATAACTTTCAAACTTGAGAATATACCTTTATGTTCTCTTTATTGACTTTCCCACAGATACCAAAGTCACAGTGACTAAAGGTGAATCTCCCATAGACACGAGGAACAGTTGAGGAGGACTTTATCTGAACTTGACTTTGATGAAGTTCCCGAGAATCCAGAATCCTTGACCTTAATCTTGCCTATTAATCAATTCTCCAAGACATACACATTCTGATTTCCAAAGCCAAACTTGATAAAGTGACAATGATCAAAGATGAATTATCCTGTGGCCAAGAGGACTGCTTGATAAGTTTGTATAAAAAATGGAAACATCTTGACTTTAATGGAGTTTCTAAGAATCCAAAAATCTCAAGCTTTCCTATGTCTCTGGCCACTTCATTATTCAATGTTTGGGGAAAATAAAAGTTTTGTACCAGCCAAATGGTGCTACATTTTTAATCAAACCCAATTGTAAAAATTATTTTTGTCATTGAATATTGGAAAAGTTAAAAAAAAAAAGTACTCAATGGTGGACAACCCCCTTTTAAGGAGTGACCCAAAGCTCTAATCTCAGAGAATGAAAATTGATGTTAAGCATTATATGGTTACAAACTAGAAAGAAAAAAACGCAGGAAAATCGAGCTATAAAGTAGTAATTGGTGAAATTCCCAAGCCGTGTACACACTTACTAAAATTTGTATAAATAAAATTAAATTAAAAAGGTAAATGGTAAAATGGTAAAGGTGCGAATGGTCACATAAAGATGTCTGTAGAGAGGTTAGAGTTTGGTTTTGTGTGGATGCTTTTTATTGATCTCTTTTATATACAGCTGACTTTTCCATAAAGGACGTCCACCAGAATAATCATTTCTGCTAGGCAGCCAAGGACATGTGCTATGAAAAAAGCTGCCCAAACTGTAAAATGATGTGCAGGTATGGACGCATTGACAGGTGTACTAATAAATGGTGTCCATAGACCTCCTATGTAAACCATCGCGTCCCGCGTATTTTAGGTTTAGGGGTCATTAGTGACGAGAGATCGAGCTTTGATAAGGTGTTATCCAAGCATGCTCGGGAGTTAACCGAGTGCCTTTGGCATGCTCGAAAAATATGTTCGCGTCCCCGCGGCGGCAAGTCAACACCTGAAATACTTGAATGCATTACCTGTTTGTTAGGCAATCTATGCATGTGTTGCGGCTGTCGAAGAGCCGCTAGACATGCAGCCATGGGGACTCGAACGTATTTTTCAAACACTTCGAAAACACTTGGTTAGCACCCGAGCATGCTCAGATAACACATTATGCTAGCATGTTCTCTGATCACTAGTGGTCATTTAACACCAAGAAATCTTGGGTGCACTGGTCAAACATAGGAAATCATCATGAGCTGTGAAACCTTTCATTAGATGGCGACATGGGAAGAAAAATCATTGTTTTCATATGTCAAGTGAGGATATTGCGCTGAGATCCATTCCAGTCCACCAATTCCTCCGTGAACACTCATGTTGAGCAAAAACGTAACAGAAACTCTGATGGAGGAATGAAGGAGAGACTTCCAGTCACCTGGAATAAGAATCCACCATGGATGATCTAGAGTTCGGAGAGTCTCTGGAAAACGCCAATTAATATTGGGTCATAGTGAATCCTTCTGACTGAGGAGCCACTCATTAACTGCAGTATCTCAGATGGTCAACATGAGGAAAGCGATCCTAAATGTACAGAAATGTCTTTCCTTACTACTTCTGATACCTGACTATTGAAAACTGCACTACTCTCGGGAGTTGCATACTAGTGATGAACGAACATGCTCGGATAAGACTTTATCTGAGCATGCTCTTGTGCTGAATGTCTTTGCGTACTCAAAAAATATGTTCTTAGTCTATCTTCTACGTCAGTAATCTGCTGGCATCAAGGGCTTTTTTTTGATTAGCCGACCTTGCCTGACATCATTTATTGCGGCATGATGTTCATCAGGGCTGTACGACAGAAAAGCCACAGATGCCAGGGGCTGAGACGTGGTTCTCCCATTCAGCAGCCACAGACCACTGTCGTGACTGATAGACTGAGACGGGTAAATCGATTTGAACTATTGTAAATCCATTAAAATCCATAAAACTTAAAAACCGCAGACGGGTTTCAGACTACAACTTGACTGATCGCTGCAATGAATAAAGACGTTTGAAACTCGTCTGCGGTTTCCAGGTGATGGATTAGATTTCAATGGATTTGCAATAAATGTCAACATTTTTAAGGATCCTTTTGCTGGATATGCAATTTTTTATACAGATATATAGCTCTGCATAAGAGTTATAACATTGAAACTTATTGGCATATGTCTTGAAGATATTGCCGCAGCAGTAATCAGAGACCGGCAGGGAACCGAGCAGCATAGAAATAAGGACAAAGGGTCTAATTTTTTCACCCATTCTGAGCTTTAAAAAACAAAATAACCAACTGGGCAACCCCTTTTAAAAGTATTTGAAGATCAGGTATATATTCACTGGCAAATCTCAGTAGAGAAGACTGTCTGGAATGAAATACCCGGCAAATAACAGGTATTAATAAACAAGGATCCTAATTGGGTCATGTAGAGCTAATAGATTTTCTTCTAGAAAGATACACAGGATAATTGTTCTCTCTGAAGAGGTAAATATTCTCAGCCCATTTGTCTCCATAAATGATAGTCAGTGCAATATTCCGCTTCAGAGATAATGGATAATTTATCGTTAAACACCCACACTACATATGTACAGATTCCTTGTATGCTTTACTAATTAATTATGGTAAAGGTGATATTTACAGAGCGGCCACAAAATGAATTGCGAAAAATCCTCTGTGAGTTTTGACCTCCGGGGATGAGTCTATGTGCCGTTTGCTACGTTTAAATAAGACTGATGTGTTGAAGTTCCTCCGGGCCGAGCTCCCTCTATCATAAAGGTTTTGTTATCATGGAGACAAATTATTATAAGCTCTATCCAAGTGTAATGAGTCAATAGTATCCTGATTATAATTTTTGATGGACCCCCCATGGACAGTGCTCATTCTCTCACTGTTACACCCTACTAATCGCATGCAATCATAACGTATGTTTCCATGAAACATTCATAAAATTCTTCCGGTGCTTAGCCTTCTCCCATACCATCTATATTTTAGCTGGTTGACTTCTCTTAAATGAGGTTCCAAGAAACCCCAGGGTTTCAAGAAAAGACTTTGGTTCCATATCTATAGTGATTAGTTTCTTTAGGTAGAACGGATACACTGTACCAGTAAGAAAACATAGGTTACACGGAAGGGACAGTCCCATTAAGCTGCTTCAACCACTTAAAAAGTAACTTCGGAGTAGAAGTTGATCCTACAGCTTTGGGCAAGGTCCAATACTAGGTGATATTTCCCACTAAAGTAAGGTCTGTCTTACTTTTAGACTCAGCTCCCAAGATCTTCTCCATGTAAAGCCACTGTCTTATACTTAGCTGGGTATACCATAGTCACAATCATGTCTATTGCAGGTCTTGAAGGCCAGTGTCTAACTCTTATCTTTGCTATTCTTTCCATTTTGGAGTCTTGCACTACCTACAATGTTCCTCACAGGACATTATATGTTTTTTTTTTCTTTTAGAGTTCCTCTAAAGGTTTATAACATGTCTTCTTTAGAGATTAGAAAATATTTCCAAATTTTTCACTGTCCTTCCAAAATACAAATCAACTCTTTTGCAAGCCTTCGAAAGTGTTGAATCGTTTCTACCGCCAGTTCTCAGATTGTCTCTACTCTTTATCCTCTTGAGCTCTGTTCTATCTTGCATATTGGGATTTCATCAAGGTTTCTAACAAGTTTTTTTGTGTGCCCTTAAAAAATGCCAGAATTTCAGTAAAGCCCCAACAGATTGTAGTCTCTGAACGTCACTTTCAATCTATTGATAACAGAAACCATCTCGAGGGTCAAGGTTCCATAAAAAATGAAAGCCATGATGCTTGTTTGAGCAATGTATTTTAAGGAATTGACATGAGAGCCACTTTGGCTACAAAGAGCACTCGAAAATGGGGAAGAATGCAGTATTACCTGGTGGCTATTCCGATAAATCGGTGTCCATTTGCAGCACCCCAGAGTCCTGGTCATTGCAGTAATGTCGTTCTTCCACCAGGGGGAGCGATGTTACGTCTGATGGCACCAAAGGAGTTCACCCTGCCAGGTATCACAGCCACACACACACTTCACACGCCGGCCACCAGGGGGAGCAAAAGGTTCTATCTATTAGGCTACTCCTCACAGTTGGGTAAAACTGGGGGTTGGTTAGAAGGAGTCAGGAGTTGGAGCCAGGAGGAAGAGAGGAGAGGATCAGACTGGGCTCGGCCCAGAAAAGGGAAAGGAGGACACGGAGCTGCGCCTGCAACCCATGCGGCAGCCTCCTAAGGAAGGACACGAAAGGAAGTGTGCCGTAGTGAGTGAGCACAGAAGTCATAGCAACAGGAGTAAAACAACAGCAGGAGACCAGCTAGAAACAAGTTGCCTCCCTCTGAGCGCAGATCCGGTGGCCGGAACACCGAGGGAGTTATAGACTCTACGCTTTACTTCAGAGACCGGCAGGGCAGTCGATTCCAAGTTGGCTGTCCGACCTAAGAACCTAAGGAGACAAGGTGGCAACGCAGAGGAGGGGCAATGCTAGGGTCCCTATAAAATAGCCTCAGGCCACTACCATCATACGGGTTATATCCTATCCATCTGGGGGACAGAGAGAGAAGTAACAAGAGTGAGGACCTTATGGTAGCTAATGCAAGTAGGGACCTACTATCTTACTGTGCGCAAGGGGAAGGCTACTGATTTCCACCTGGAGAAGGGGACTCTGGAATTGCCAACAGACCAGCCGGACCCTGCCTACCCTGTCATCTGGCACCCTGGACTGTGGATGCTGAAGCCTTCAGTAAAGGTAAAGAGACTGCACCCATTGTATCCTCGTTATTCACCATGCCTTGCACCATCCACCATCACCATCTACAGTTCTGGGAAGCCCTGGGGATATACTTCACCTGTGGGAAGGTATACCATCTAGCTGCCATTCCATCACCCCAGCGGACCCCTAAGCAGCGTCGGTCACCCTGACCGAATACCACAGGTGGCGTCACGAACATTACCATTATCTACAAACTCTGCCTTTTTTTGGGCGCCCCTCATAGGGCCACGGTCCAGGTCGGGCCACCGTGACATCCTCGCTGAGGGAACTGAAGGACCCGGTACCGAGTACCCCATTGCCCTTACGTCGGGGCGATCCACATTGTTTTTTTATTTTATGGTGGTCTTCTTCAAGAGTTTGATGAGTTTATAAAATATATTTACTTTAGTGAAGTTATCACAGTACTTGGGCTGCGTTTCTAGGAATAAAGAAATTAAGGTTTTTGCATCGGACTAGCGCCTTGATCAAGGTAAAAACCCTTGAGTAAATAAAATTTATGGTGCAACTAGAAATCTACCACAGAGAATCTGGTCTGGATAAGGGGATGGTCTTCTCAAAAAGCTGATGATTTGGAGAGGTTTTACTCTACATAGACAGCATGAATCTGCTAGCTTTTTGACATTGCCTGTACACTTTGGCTCATAGATGGGGCTTCTGGTTGAAGGACCCTTCTCTATAATATGAGTATGGCCTGTACGACATATAACCATGGGTTTCATTGATGGGACAGTCCATTTAAGATGTTTCAACCACTTGAAAAGTAACTTTGAAGCAGAAGTTATCCTTCAGCCTTGGTCAATGTCCCAATACTAGGTTTTATTTCCCACCAAAGTAGTGTCTGTCTAACTTTTAGGCTCATCTCCTCAGGATCTTCTCCATATAATACCACTGACTTATACTTAGATTACCATAGTCTTGATATAGGAAAGATATTTTTTTATAATAACTTATGAAGCAAATATTTTGTTTGTGAAAAACTCACACTGGGGAATTTATGAAATATTCCAGGGTAAGACCAGGAGTCCTGTTGTGTGGAAACATCCTTTTTGTAAGTGTTACCGCAACCAGGGTTCATTAAAGGTTTGCTTTGAGCTGTGGATGTCATGGGCACTTGCAATAAATGCATTGACAGGCGCGGTGACAGCGTGTTAACATATCTGGAAGTTGCACAATATCTTTCCGCTTCATCTGTTTTGTTGCTATGATTTTTAGCCGGCGCGGGTCAACAAGGGACCGAGTCGTCCAATATCTCCAGGCTGCGGGATGGACATTGTATGTGTCTTAAGGTTGTGAAAAATTGTAGTGTGGAAGCTTAGTGCTTAGCAAAACAGTCAGCTGAGCCATTTGCACCTCGGTAAATGGGCTTGTTTAGTGTAGAGCTGTCAAGCAGAATTTACATTCGCAGAATGGGAAATCGTATTTGTGAGGCGATGTGTTAAAAGTGATTCTGTTTGCTGTGCTGACTCTAAATAACATGAAGCTTTCAGAAGAGCCGACAGCATGACCCCAAATTTTCGATTTACATAAGTACCTCATAGTAGCAGTTTGGTTCTTCTGTAAACCCATATGCTTCACTCTTCTTCACTGCATTGCTAGGCATTAGACTGGTAGCGCCGCACTACAAAATGCTGAAGATGCCAATTTTCAGTTGTGCAACTCAGTTTCTTCATCCTGCGATGGGCATAGAGCGGTAAATAAGCCTGGTAAAAGAAAAATCAATTATTTCTTAGAATTAATGAAAACATTGCTATGATGATCACCGTGAACGGTCCAAGATGACCACACGGAGACGATGCACTCATACCATTTAAGAATTTCGTCAATGACTTTGTCACACTACATCATTGTGAAATGCTGGCAAAACACTCAACAGGCTGAAATGCACTTGGCAACCACAGGGTGGCCAAACCAATTGACAACCACAGGGTGGCCAAACCAATTGACAACCACAGGGTGGCCAAACATAGACACATACAGAAAATCAAAAACATCTCCTGACAGAGTAATGCAAAATCATGTTTTGTTTTCTTTTTGTTTGCTTGTTTTTTTAAAGCTGTTTGTGTCTTTGAAAAAGACTCTTCTAGAAAGATATGAAAACAGACTTGTGAATCTTTATATCGCGTGCGCTGCATGCTGTGAGGATTTTCCGGTGCTGGCAACAGGAGCAAGCGGTCATGTGACCACCGGTATGCGGTTTACATACTTCCAGCTACAAACTGACTAAATGTGTCCGGCCTCACTCAATTCACTTGTATTGAGCGAGGCCGTGCCCATTTAGTCAGTACATGACCACATGTATTCAAATTACATACTTATGGTCACGCTCCTGCCACTCCCAGTGCCAGTGTAAGGGAGTGGCAGGTCTCCTCAGTTGCGCCCTCCTCTCGTTTCGTGTGACCCCCCTGTGCACTTTATTTTGTATTAATCGCACTGTTTCTGTAACACTGTAGTATGAGCTATACATGGTATTGTGATGTTGCCATTTAATGCTTGTATGTAGTTAGGGACAGTATTAGCTCATTAAGGGGGCTGGGCTTGCAGCCTCCAGGAAGAGGAACTGCTGCTTCCCAGTCAGTAAGCCCGGGTACGTTAGGCAAGGCACATGTGTACTACAGAAGGGGCATTGCCAGACTCCCGGATGGGAGAGATCTGTTGCTCCGGATCAAAGATTCATACGGACTGAAGGATTACAACACAGGCCCCCAGGACTTGGGAAGGGCCTTCGCAGAAGGGGTCTCAGGCGCCCAGATGCCAACGATTGGATGAATGCGAATCTCGGCCACTGTGGACGTTGTGGGTACGGCCGCAGCACGGAGGCCAGTGTTGAAATTGTCTTTTTGGTCCATCCTTCATCGTTTGTGCAATTAAAGTTCCTTTTCCCTGTTGGAGTACAGCTACCTTCCCAACCCTTATTTGCCTGGACTGCTGTGACCAGAGGTAGAGAAGGTAACATGTGGGGAAAATCTGTGTTGGTCCCTTCTATTTATGTGCAAGGGACCAGGGGTGCTCACTGACCGTGTGCTCAGTGGACTCTGTCCATGTACTGTGCCTTTAAACAACTCATTACAACTACCCCCAGTCACCCTTGTTACCAGCACCAGAAAATCTTCACAATATGCACACTGTGAGGATTCCTAAGTCTACATTCACATAAAGTGACTGCAAACTTGTAGCCTAAGGCCGGACAACCCTTTTACGCTGTCACATAGAGCATAGGCACTGCCCTATGGTAATGCACTTTTTCTTTTCTCGTGACACTCATCTCATGATACATTGACCATCTGACTGCTCATTTCAAGAACTAAGCCAGCCCCTTCACACACATCTATGGTGACGTGCCAACACAGGAAACTCTCACCTGACTGAGGATTCTCCAACACGCTGGGCGTGTGACCGAAAATATGTAATTTGCATAAATTCGGTCATATGCCAACTAGATAGATGCGGCCTCACTTAATACGAGTGAATTGAGCAAAGGCGAATAAGTCTAGTCGGCATGTGGCCAGAAGTATGTAAATTGCATACTTGGGGTCCCGGCAGTGCGCCTGATGTGAGGATTCACAAGTCTGCGATCACTGACTGTAGACGAGTAGCCCAAGCCTGGACCACCCCTTTATGGGTGTTATACATCCTTAGGAGACGTTATAACTATCTGATCATGGGGGTCTCACTATCGGCAACCTTTCTAATAAGCTGTTTGAAGGTGCACAGTGTCTTTGATGTTTACATCAGCTTCAGGTTGATTAGTAATTGCTTCTGCCATGTTTTCCTTAGTGGCCATTGCGAGAGAGAAGCTACAGGCTGACTCAGACATTCCTCTGACAGTTACACTTCTCCTTAGAACTTTATCAGCACCAACTGCCATCTCAGGATACCTTGCGTAGAATGTCTGTGTGTTCCGCCAGCTCCTCCCCCGTCCATCGAACTTCATGAGCACCAACTGTCATCTCAGGAGACCTTGCAGCAAAATGTCTATTGGCCTCTAGCTCCTCCCCCGTCCATCGAACTTCATGAGCACCAACTGTCATCTCAGGAGATCTTGCAGTAGAATGTTTATTGGCCTCTAGCTCCTCCCCCTCCATAGAACTTCATGAGCACCAACTGTCATCTCAGGAGAACTTGCAGTAGAATGTCTGTGTGTTCCGCTAGCTCCTCCCCCTCCACAGAACTTCATGAGCACCAACTGCCATCTCAGGAGACCTTGCAGTAGAATGTCTTGGCCTCTACCTCCTCCCCTCCATAGAACTTCATGAGCACCAACTGTCATCTCAGGAGATCTTGCAGTAGAATGTCTATTGGCCTCTAGCTCCTCCCCCTCCATAGAACTTCATAAACAACAACTGCCATCTCAGGAGAACTTGCAGTAGAATGTCTATTGGCCTCTAGCTCCTCCCCCTCCATAGAACTTCATGAGCACCAACTGTCATCTCAGGAGAACTTGCAGTAGAATGTCTATTGGCCTCTAGCTCCTCCCCCTCCAAAGAACTTCATGAGCACCAACTGTCATCTCAGGAGAACTTGCAGTAGAATGTCTATTGGCCTCTACCTCCTCCCCTCCATAGAACTTCATGAGCACCAACTGTCATCTCAGGAAACCTTGCAGTAGAATGTCTGTGTTCCGCTAGCTTCTCCCCCTCCATAGAACTTCATGAGCACCAACTGTCATCGCAGGAGAACTTGCAGTAGAATGTCTATTGGCCTCTAGCTCCTCCCCCTCCATAGAACTTCATGAGCACCAACTGTCATCTCAGGAGAACTTGCAGTAGAATGTCTGTGTGTTCCGCTAGCTCCTCCCCCTCCACAGAACTTCATGAGCACCAACTGCCATCTCAGGAGACCTTGCAGTAGAATGTCTATTGGCCTCTACCTCCTCCCCCTCCATAGAACTTCATGAGCACCAACTGCCATCTCAGGAGACCTTGCAGTAGAATGTCTGTGTGTTCCGCTAGATCCTCCCCCTCCATAGAACTTCATGAGCAACAACTGTGATCTCAGGAGAACTTGCAGTAGAATGTCTGTCTGCCTCTAGCTCCTCCCCCTCCATAGAACTTCATGAGCACCAACTGTCATCTTAGGAGAACTTGCAGTACAATGTCTGTGTGTTCCTCTAGATCCTCCATAGAACTTCAGGAGCACAAACTGTCATCTCCTATCTCAATGGGAAAATATGTCTTCACTTAACATAGATTTTATCTGTGAATTGAGAATTTGGAAAGTTCGTCCAGAAGGAGAAAGAAGCAGATTTCTCTGATGAGATATATTACATATTTTCATGTGTACTATTGATTTATGGGGAAAAACAAATAAATTAAGATAATGAGAAGATAAGAATACATTTAAAAGACCCTCGGAGCAGTCCCTGTAATCGCACACCGGCGTCGCTGACTCCCTGTGCAGCATTCTCTTACAATGAAATATGGCCACGGATTTTCTGTTACTATAATATCTGCCCTTGACGATGATTTGCTGCCGAACGCGAACAGCTGGTAACATCAAGCAATGCGGGGAGGCAGGCGGGAGTCTCGCAGATTGATAGCGAAAACCTAATTCTTCAATCTAACACCTTGTTCTGTCAGGAGTAAAGTGTCAAGGATTTAGCAGTCAATGCTCTGTCAAAGTGTGCACTGAAGTCACATCATTACTGCTCATAATTTCATCCCACGACATCTCCCTGATTCCTGAAGGCCTCTTATAGGATGGGGGATATGGGACCAAATCTTATTGGGAATTTTTAGACATTTTGTAACGTCAGTTTGCCCCTAGAACCTATACGGACAAAATATTCTTGTTACTATTTATTAATTAGCCTCAATTTATTATTATTATTTTGCCTCAATACAAATTAAGTGAAAAAAAAAAAAGTTATTAAAAGGGTTTTCCATATTATGTTGGTTGCCTGTCCTTAGGATAGGCATCAATCTCACAACTCCATAATTACTGATGCTGCCACCGATCCGGCCTCAAAAGCCCACTTTGGGGCAGAATTGACATAAATTCCGCCCCCTTTATCCAAATTTTTAAAAATTCTATAAAAAACAATTGAGACTGTTGGCAGCTAAGTGACTCTAGGTGTACTAAACAATCAGCTACAGCAATGACAGTATCCCCTTTGTCGTTTACCAGGCACAGCTCCATATACAGTATTTGGTACTGACTGTGCCTGGTACTGCGTTTGTGTAGAACTAAGCTGCAGAACCAGGCACAGTCACTACCAAATGGACAATGCTGTGCCTGGTTAAGGGAAAACAAAAAAAAGTGATAGCGGAAGGAATGCAAACTGAATGAATTGATCGATATGATGTCTGGGCAGTTGCACAGGGGCCCTGTAGATAGGGGCTCCACATTTAGACCCAACTTTTCTTCATTTAAAAGGGGTTGTCTCATGATCTTAAGACAAAATTGGACCTATGTCCAGACCCTCCTTGCTGAAGCATCCCCAGATCAACACCTGGTTGATTAATGGTTAGATGGAGACCTGGAGAGGCGTACAAGCCACAATGTCTTGCACCCACTGTGAAATTTGGTGGAGGATCGGTGATGATCTGGAGATGCTTCAGCAAGGCTGGAATTGGGCAGGTTAATCTTGGCGAAGGACGTATGAATCAAGCCGCATACAAGGTTATCCTGGAAAAAACAGTTGATTCCTTCTGCTCAGGCAATGCTCCCCAACTCTGAGGACTGCCACACAGCTAGGTAAATCAAGGTTTGGATGAAGGACCACCACATCAAAACCCTGTCATGGGCAGCCCAATCTCCAGACCTGAACCCCATTGAAAACCTCTGGAATGTAATCAAGAGGATGATGGATAGTCACAAGCCATCAAACAAAGAAGAACTGCTTACATTTTTGCACCTGAAGCAGTGTGAAAGACTGGTGGAAAGCATGCCAAGACTCATGAAAGCTGGGATTAAAAGTCATGGTTATTCCACAAAATATTGATTTCTGAACTCTTCCTGAGTTAAAACATTAGTATTGTTGTTTCTAAATGATTATGAACTTTTTTTTTGGCATTATTGCAGGTCTGCAAGCAATACATTTTTTGTTGTTTTGACTATTTCTCTATTTCTGAAAATAAATACAAAATGTATTGCTTGGAAATTTGGAGACATGTTGTCAGTAGTTTATAGAATAAAAGAGCAATTTACATTTTACTCAGAAATATACAGTACAGACCAAAAGTTTGGACACACCTTCTCATTTAAAGATTTTTCTGTATTTTCATGACTATGAAAATTGTACATTCACACTGAAGGCATCAAAACTATGAATTAACACATGTGGAATTATATACTTAACAAAAAAGTGTGAAACAACTGAAATTATGTCTTATATTCTAGGTTCTTCAAAGTAGCCACCTTTTGCTTTGATGACTGCTTTGCACACTCTTGACATTCTCTTGATGAGCTTCAAGAGGTAGTCACCGGGAATGGTCTTCCAACAATCTTGAAGGAGTTCCCAGAGATGCTTAGCACTTGTTGGCCCTTTTGCCTTCACTCTGCAGTCCAGCTCACCCCAAACCATCTCGATTGGGTTCAGGTCTGGTGACTGTGGAGGCCAGGTCATCTGGTGTAGCACCCCATCACTCTCCTTCTTGGTCAAATAGCCCTTACACAGCCTGGAGGTGTGTTTGTGGTCATTGTCCTGTTGAAAAATAAATGATGGTCCAACTAAACGCAAACCAGATGGAATAGCATGTCGCTGCAAGATGCTGTGGTAGCCATGCTGGTTCAGTATGCCTTCAATTTTGAATAAATCCCCAACAGTGTCACCAACAAAGCACCCCCACACCATCACACCTCCTCCTCCATGCTTCACGGTTGGAACCAGGCATGTAGAGTCCATCCGTTCACATTTTCTGCGTCGCACAAAGACAAGGAGGTTGGAAAAAAAGATCTCAAATTTGGACTCATCAGACCAAAGCACAGATTTCCACTAGTCTATTGTCCATTCTTTGGGTTCTTCAGCCCAAACAAGTCTCTTCTGCTTGTTTCCTGTCCTTAGCAGTGGTTTTATAGCAGCTATTTTACCATGAAGGCTGCTGCACAAAGTCTCCTCTTAACAGTTGTTGTAGAGATGTGTCTGCTGCTAGAACTCTGTGTGGCATTGACCTGGTCTCTAATCTGAGCTGCTGTTAACCTGCGATTTCTGAGGCTGGTGACTCGGATAAACTTATTCTCAGAAGCAGAGGTGACTCTTGGTCTTCCTTTCCTGGGGCGGTCCTCATGTGAGCCAATTTCTTTGTAGCGCTTGAGGCTTTTTGCCACTGCAGTTGGGGACACTTTCAAAGTTTTCCCAATTTTTCGGACTAACTGACCTTCATTTCTTAAAATAATGATGGCCACTTGTTGTTCTTTACTTAGCTGCTTTTTTCCTGCCATAATACAAATTCTAAGGCCTCTTTTCCACTTGCGAGAAACACGTCCGTGTCTCGCATGTGAACACCAATCTCTGGCTCCGGCACTTGGGAGCGGAGCATGCGGCTCCATGTGTTGCTATGCGGCCGCACGCTCCGCTCTGGAGTGCCGGCGCCACAGCTTGGTTTTCACATGCGAGACACGGACGTGTTTCTCGCAAGTGGAAAAGAGGTCTATCAGTCTATTCAGTATCACTATCAGCTGTGTATCCACCAGACTTCTGCCCAACACAACTGATGGCCCCAACCCCATTTATAAGGCAAGAAATCCCACTTATTAAACCTGACAGGGCACACCTGTGAAGTGAAAACCATTCCCGGTGACTACCTCTTGAAGCTCATCAAGAGAATGCCAAGAGTGTGCAAAGCAGTCATCAAAGCAAAAGGTGGCTACTTTGAAGAACCTAGAATATAAGACATAATTTCAGTTGTTTCACACTTTTTTGTTAAGTATTTAATTCCACATGTGTTTATTCATAGTTTTGATGCCTTCATTGTGAATGTACAAGTTTCATAGTCATGAAAAAACAGAAAAATCTTTAAATGAGAAGGTGTGTCCAAACTTTTGGTCTGTACTGTACCTATAAAGAGAAAAATCAGACAATTTTGCAGTGGTCTCTTAATTTTTGCCAGAGCTGTATGTATGTGGGCTTACTTCCCCTGACCAGTAGTGATAAGCGAACATGTTCAGATAAGGTTATCTGTGCATGCTCGGGTGCTAACCGAGTGTCTTCGGCATCCTCAAAAGCCACAGCACATGCAGGGATTGCCCGTTTGTTAGGAGGCCCTGTATGTGTTAAGGGTGTCAAACAGCGAACAAGACATGCCGTCATGGGGACTCGAACATATTTCTCGAGCACACCAAAGATGCTCGGTTAGCACCTGAACATACTTAGATAACACCTTATGCCTGAACGCTCGCTCATCACAACTAAACAATAAAAAATATGGACACCCTTGACATGGGAAAAATAATTTTTACATATGTTGCTAGTTATTTTTAGTTAATATTATTGCACTAAAATTTAGTCCACAATCTGTATTCCTTAATTCGTTTTCAGACCCCTGATATACATTTTTCAGCCTGATCCAAGTTTCAGCTTTTTCTCTTGTGGGAGTGTCTCTTCCAGTAATACAGGCTGGATGTGAGGTCTGTCAGTATCCAGGGTATTGCTGTCTTCATTAACTTATATATCAGCCCAGCTTCTATCCTGCACATGTTGTCTTCAAATACTCTCCTTCTTATCACAAGCTTTTTTTTCTCTGCCCTCCCTAGACTGTAGATACTTTCCCCCTTCACTCTTCATGTTTGTGTACAACCCCCTCCTTCTTCCCACTACAAAGTCTAACATTGAAAGCAGGGGGCAGCAAAAGCATGATGGGTAACATTTTTGCAGTGCACTCAGGTAGATGAAGGACTGATGGATGACATTTCTTATTAAAAATATTTAACTTTGCATTTAGGAAGCAAATGAACGGTTAAAACAAATCTGTGCATAGGTGTACATAGTCTTTACAAATAGTAATAATTGGTAAGTATAATTAATAAACATCAGAGATATAATACACAATGCAAAGTTTGGACATATGGGAGGGATGAGGTCTGTGGAGCTGGCCATTGCATTGCTCTGGCATTGAATAGGTTAAATCACCAGCAATTTATTGCCTTCCACTCCAGAAACCTCTGGGGACAGAGCAACTAAATCTTTGCTCAGCTACAGTACCTGCTAAACTTTCAAAGCAGCTTATGGGAAAGGGAAGCATCCCAGCAGCGTTGATCTGCCAGGTGAAAACAGATGGGCTTTGAAACAGACACTGGTGTCATTTGCAGCTATCTTTACTTACCTTGCTCTCATGGATTATCTGGCTTCATTTAAAACCCTCTGCGAAAAGGTCTGACAGTGCCAGAAATGCTGCAAGCTCCACACTCTGCCTCCGCTGCTCTCAGTCTGTCTCTGGGTTTAAAGGCGCAGATCTGGTGGTGATCAGGATCCACGGGAAACCTAGGATCCGGCGGCCATTAAGGGTAGTTATTAGGGATCGGTCGTTATTATCAGCAAACAGGAACACAAGGTAATAACACTGGGGTACAGGATAATGGCACTGACAACTGGGGTACAGGCAGAGTCAGACTGGCCCACTGGGGAACTGGAGGATTATCCGGTGGGCCCAGGCACTTACACCTGCTGGCATACAGGGCCGGCAGCTGCCTAGGGCCCTAGCTGCTCCAGGGGCTCCCAGCCAGGGGCAGGTCACTAATAGAGGCACACCCAGCTGCTATGGGGCCCGTGAGTCAGGGGGCCCCGCCCAGTGGAGCAGCAGCGGGAGACAGGAGCCTTTCCGCGCTGCTAAAGAGAAATGAATATTCACTCTTCCCCACGCCCATGGAGTGAATATTCATTTCACTTTAATAGCGGGCAGTAATAGTCGCAGGCTGAGGCTAATACTACCCGCAGGGGCGGACATACCACATGTAAAGTCGGAGCGGCTGCATCGGGGCCTCAGAGGTTGACCCCTGCACTGCGGCTAACACTAAGGACAATTGGCTGGCGGGGAGCGATGCCTGCAGCTTGGGAGTGGAGCGGAGCTACAGGGATCTGATGCCGTCCTGATTCCTCGCCGTCACTTCCTGTCTGATACAGCAGAGTGGTGCTGTGTGTTTGTCTGTCTGTCTGCGTGCGTGCATGCATGCGTGGTGCGGTGTGTGTGAGAGTGGTGCTGTGTGTGCATTGGAGAGGGCAATGATGTGGGTGATGGAGAGAGCAGTCATGGGGGTGATGGGGGAGAAGGCAATGTTGGTAGTGGTGGAAAAGACAATGGGGTGGTGGGGGAGGAGGCAATGATGGACATGGTGGAATAGGCAATGAAGGGGTGGTGGGGGAGATGGCAATGATGGTTGTGGTGGAAAGGACAGTGATGGTGGTGGTGGGGGGAGGCAATGATGCAGGTGTTGGAATGAACAATGAGGGCAATGATGGGGTGGTGGGGGAGAAGGCAATGATAGAGGAGATGGAGAGGGCAATGATGAAGTAGTGGGGAGAAAACAATGATAGAGGTAATGGAAAAGGCAATGATGGTTGTGGTGGAAAGGGGGGCTTCATTATACCCTATGAGGGGGGCTGCATTATACCCTATGAGGGGGGCTTCATTATACCCTATGAGGGGGGCTGCATTGTACTTTATGAGTGGGCTTCATTATACTATATGAGGGGGCGCTGTGTTATATTTTATGAGGGGGCTACATTATATTCTGTGTCGGTCTGCATTATATTCTGTGTGGGGTCTGCATTATTCTCTCAGGGGACTATATTATTTTCTGTGGGGCTACATTATACTATAAGAGGGGGGCTGCATTATATCCTATGAGGGGGATACTTTATATTCTATGGGGTGCATTATACCTTACTAGGTGGTTGTATTATATTTTGTGGGGGGTTGCATTATACCACATGAGGGGGGCTGCAATATATTCTGAGAGGGGCTGCATTATATTCTATGAGGGGGTTACATTATATTCTATGAGAGGTTTGTATTATATTCCATGAGGGAGGCTACAGGATAATGACACTGACACTTGGGGTACAGGACAATCACACTGACACTTGGGGTACAGGATAATGACAATGACACTTGGGGTACAGGATAATAACACTGACATTTGGGGTACAGGACAATGACACTGACACTTGGGGTACAACATAATGGCAGTGATACTTGGGGTGCAGGATAATGACACTGACACTTGGGGTACAGGATAATGACACTGACACTTGTGGTACAGGATAATGACACTGACACTTGGGGTACAACATAATGGCAGTGATACTTGGGGTACAGGATAATGACACTGACACTTGGGGTACAGGATAATGGCACTGACACTTGGGGTACAATATAATGGCACTGACACTAGGGGTGCAGGATAATGACACTGACACTTGGGGTACAGGATAATGACACTGACACTTGGGGTGCAATATAATGGCACTGACACTAGGGGTGCAGGATAATGACACTGACACTTGGGGTACAAGATAATGACACTGACACTTGGGGTACAGGATAATGGCACTGACACTTGTGGTACAGGACAGTGATACCATAATACATAGCGAACACCAACACCTGCAGAGTTCTTTCTATTGTGCTGGGACTTGCAGTTCCCCAGAGGCAGGTGAGCAGACGTAGATATATCATCCGCCATTCCTGTTACAACCCTTGGAAATGACCTTATATACAAGTAATGATAATACATCTTAATAAGAGTGTGTGGAACTCCTCGGAGAACACTTACAGCATAAGAAACCCACGGAGAGGGGAAATACAGATAAATGCAGCCTATTCTTATAAAACAATCATCCAGCCATAGAAGAGTTAAAGGAAATGGAATTTCACCAATAAATAAATGATGGTGGCGCTTGTACTGTAGAGACCGCTCCAGACCCTGGTGTAATATTCGGAGCCGGAGCCGACTCTCTCCACATTATACATTTATTTATGAGCAGGTGTAGGTTAAAGTCAATTACACTTATTATATTCTTTATTCCACACATGGTTTCGGAAAGCTACAGGGAAATTACACAAATAAAACCTGAGCTGGGGATTTAAAGCAATAGACACCACAAAATCATTCGGTAAACGATAAAATCATTTGTGAATTTACAATAAAAACAATTCCTGGAAAGGTTGTAATCTGTCATTTACAAAAATCTCATTAATAGGATCGGGAAGAAAATAATGTTCAGGTTTTTAAAGGGGAAATGAATGAAATTTAAAGGTGTAGCTGCAATGCCTCATGCAACCTGTGGACAGGTGTGGCGCTATTTAATTGTTGTTTTCCAGTCCTTGTATATGAGCTTATACATATATACATGAGTATAGCAGATATGTGGATACATCATCCTAAACCTGGAAAGGGATTTATTTGATCAGGACTATTCAAATTTTTGGAATATTAAATTTTTAGGAGCCGCCAATTTACAACTGTTACTTAAAATAGCCAGAAATCTACTGATGACTTTGTTACAGATGGGTCCGCCCATCTAGTGTTTTTACTCTTTGGAATAAATTTCTCCTCCTACTTGACTGACTGCATCTTTGCCTGAATACACACAGCGTAGAGGCTGTCAGTCAAAGCAGGAGGAGACGGCTCTGGAGTGACGGAGGCTTCAGATCTACCACGCTGCTTCAGCCTCATTTGCATATCAATTTGCATATCAATTCAAACACTGATATCTGAGTAACAGAAGAATGGAGCAGCCATGTAAAGGTATAACGACTTTGTAGGGGCTACATGTGTATATATATATATATATTTGGGGGGTTAATATCCCGCTAAATGTTTGCCTTTAAGGGTAAAGAACGAAACGTGTATTTTTGCAATAATAATAAAGAATCCTGATGGACACCATTAAATTAAATGATTTCGCAATCTGTCGGTATCCACTCAAAGGGAACCTATGAGGCCCCTTGACCATTCCCAACCACTACCGATGAACAAATTTAATTTTACAAAAAAATTGTATTCTGGAAAATACTGATATACATATTTTTTTACTTTTCTGTGGCCGCAATTTTGCTGAACCAAAGAGGGCTGGCAGAAGGTTAAAAAAAATCATAATAATAATACTTTCTTCTCCACTGACCTGTCCGGCCAACAACACAGTTGCCGTCCGGTCCTCCACATCTCTTCTTCTCGGCTTCCCCTGTTTCACGATCTTCTTCAGAACTTCACTCTAGACTGGTGCTTCCAGCTCAACCATTCCTTCATGACCTCGCACCGTGCCATCCCTGAACATGTAGTGACTGACATATGTCCCCAGAGGAGATAGCGAAGCCTCGGGCAACACCAAGTCATGTAGGGATGTCAGGGACCTATCTGAGTCAGAAGTCAAGAAGATACACACGACCAGGAAAGGCAAAAAATAGGACTGGACGACTGGCTGCGGGGGCGGCAGGACTGGTGAGTGCTGATGTGAGTAGTAAGGGTTTTTGGAATCCAGTATTCATTATGCTATGGGGTATAGAGAGGGAGATCACTAATTTCTTGTGCACATTTCTTTTTTTCTATCAAGTTGTGTTTTGCGATTACTACTGTTGGGTTTGAGGAATGAACTTCCAATCTGCAGTGTTGCAGCCTGATAGTTTTCCCGTAAAACAGATCTGATATAGCTGTCATGACTTTCCAACATATTGTATATGGGAGAATACCTCCAAAATACGAAGTCCAATGGAATGCTAATTCTTACCTATATGGGTTTTGCATGGTTTTCTGGAGTTACAGTATATTGTAGACCAAGCAATGCGTCCAACCTTACATTTTTTGAGAATTTTATTAAGGACCCCAATTTCTCACACTTCCAAGGCAACGTAATTGCCTCATGCTATCAAAACCATTGACAGTTGCAATTATGATCAAATCCACTGGGTGGCTTCAAATGGACACACATAGCATAAATATCTCCTGATAGTGTATTGTATAATCATGTATCTTTTCAAAGCTGGTCACCTTATGCCTCTCATACAGGTTGAGCCAAGTGGAAAGATAAAGAAGGGTTTATCTGCATGTATTACAATTCCATAATACTCCATATTAGGTAGCCGAGATATGGTGGTTTATATGAGAACCTATATTTATATAATTTTTTTATTTATTGTTAAGTAAACTTGACTACTGCGAAACGTGCGTCGGGTCTGGTGGGTGAACCATTCTGAAATGATCGAGTATTAGTTCTAATAAATATATTTTTATGGCGTATATTTAGGGAACTGTAGTAACTATTTAATTAAGGCCTGTCCCACACGTCCAGATAATTCCGGTACCGGAAAAATTGGTACCGGAGTTATCCGTGTCCATGTGCTCACGTGGCACATCAGTGTGGCACACGTGCGGCAGCCGTGTGCCGTCCGTGTACCGACTGGGTACCACACGCACCGTGCAGGAGACAGCGCTAGAGTTAAGCGCTGTCCCCTGCTTTGGGTGCTGAATCCAGAATTCATTCCTTCTTCCCAGCAGCGTTCGCTGGAGAAAAGGAATGAAAAATCATTTTTTTAAAAATATTTTTGTTGTTAAAATAAAGTTCCCAGTAATCTCCTCCCTCCCACCCCATGTGCGCCCGCCTGCTGGCATTAAAATACTTACCCAGCTCCCTCGATGCTTCCTCTCAGCGTCGCAGCTCTTCCTGTATGAGCAGTCACGTGGTGCCACTTATTACAGTGATGAATATGCGGCTCCACCCCTATGGGAGGTGGAGCCGCATATTCATCACAGTAATGTGCGGCACCACGTGACCGCTCATACAGGAAGAGCTGCGACGCTGAGAGGATGGAAGCGCCGAGGGAGCTGGGTAAGTATTTTAATGCCAGCGGGCGGCCGCACAGGGGGCGGGAGGGGGGAGATTACCGGGAACTTTATTTTGACAACAAAAAATTAAAAAAAAAAATGATTTTTCATTCCTTCTCTCCAGCGAACGCTGCTGGAGAGAAGAAATGAATGGGGCTTCAGCACCACAAGCTGGGGGGACAGCGCTTACAGTAGCGCGGTCTCCTGCACGGCACACAGACTGCACACGGACAGCATCCGTGTGCGGTACGTGTTTTACACGGACCCATTGACTTTAATGGGTCCGTATGATCCGTGCGTTCCCACAAACACTGACATGTCTCCGTGTTTTTCAAACGGACACACAGTCTGTGAAAACACGCTGACATGTGCAGAGACACATTGATTTTAATGTGTCTACGTGAGTCAGTGTCTCCGGTACGTGAGGAAACTGTCACCTCACGTACCGGAGCCACTGACGTGTGAAACCGGCCTTAAGCATATTAGAAAAGTGATTAGATTATTATATTAAACTAGATGGTAGCCCGATTCTAAAGCATCGGGTATTCTAGAATATGTATGTAGTTTATTTATGAAGATTTTAGAATACATTGAATACACAGGATTCGGCCGGCCGCGACCAATTAGCGAAGCATGGTTCAAATCCCGCGCCAATTCGCGGTCGGATTGCGCCTATCGCTGATTGTTCGCGGCCGGCCGCGTAGTAAACCGGCCTTAAGCATATTAGAAAAGTGATTAGATTATTATAGCCTCTCACATAGCCAAATTAGTTCTCATGCTTCGCACTGACGAGGGCCAACAGTCCGAAACACCGTGTCTGCGAATTGAGATACTAATTTGGCTTTCATCCTAAGTCATATTGCACGACTCGTTAAAGAGTTGATTGTGACTTGTAGGATCGCTACCTCCAACAGGTGGCGGTATAGAGTTTAAGTCCTCTTTTTCTCAGAAGAGGCAATTTGCATAGATTATTATATTAAACTAGATGGTAGCCCGATTCTAACGCATCGGGTATTCTAGAATATGTATGTAGTTTATTTATGAAGATTTTAGAATACATTGAATACACAGGATTCGGCCGGCCGCGACCAATTAGCGAAGCGTGGTTCAAATCCCACGCCAATTCGCAGTCAGATTGCGCCTGTCACTGATTGTTCGCGGCCGGCCACGTAGTATATAGCACAGCCACGTAGTATATAACAGACCACGTAGTAAATAGCACAGCCACGTACTATATTGCACAGCTACATAGTATATAGCACAGCCATGTAGTAAATAGCACAACCACATAGTATATTGCACAGCCACATAGTATATAGCACAGCCCACGGAGTATATAGCACAGCCCACGGAGTATATAGCACAGCCCACGCAGTATATTGCACAGCCCACGTAGTATATTGCACAGCCCGCGCAGTACCACGCATGCAGTATATAGCACACGCCACGTAGTGTATACTCACCCTCCGTTGACCCCAAGATCCAAGCAAAGGTTTTTTCCGATGCTCCTCATGCACTCAGGTCTCATGGAGTCGTCACCGGGGTGTCGCGAGGAGCGGGAAAGGCCTGTTCCTGATTTGGGGGGAGGGGGGCGACGAACAGCGAGTATATAACTTTTTTTTTAAATTATTATTCTTAACATTAGATCTTTTTACTATTGATGCTGCATAGACAGCATCAATAGTAAAAAGTTGGTCACACAGGGTTAATAGCAGCGTTAACCGAGTGCGTAACTGCCATTAACCCTGTGTGAGCGCTGACTGAAAGGGATTATGCAGCGGGCACTGACTGCGGGGAAGAAGGAGCGGCCATTTTGCCGCCGGACCGTGCCCAACGCTGATTGGTCGTGGCTGTTTTGCCATGACCAATCAGCGACTTGGATTTCCATGACAGACAGAGGCTGCGACCAATGAATATCCATGACAGACAGAAAGACAGACAGACGGAAGTAACCCTTAGACAATTATATAGTAGAGATAGAC
This sequence comes from Ranitomeya imitator, assembly GCF_032444005.1. Taxonomy (NCBI): domain Eukaryota; kingdom Metazoa; phylum Chordata; class Amphibia; order Anura; family Dendrobatidae; genus Ranitomeya; species Ranitomeya imitator. The sequence continues at coordinate 69,135,645 of NC_091282.1, forward strand.
AGACATTTAGGATTAAAATTAATGTTAGTTTCGGACCACCCCTTTTTTCTCACTCACCATTTTTTTCTGGTTTACCTAAATGTGTTTTTTTTAATCACATCACCTGCAGTAACCATACACAACCTGGGAAAGCTGCCAGGGTGGGGTCGGGACTCTGCTTAAAGAGTTACTTTTTTATCTAAGTATGTCATTTTAATATTTTTTTGTAATATAATTTGATGTATTTTGCTATAACTTATTTTCCTTTGCCCATTCTTTTTGTGGGTGTATTACATATGGATTGGACACATATAGCAAAAATATCTCCTGAGAGAGTATTCTAAAATCATGTGTCTTTTTAAATCTGATCACCTTATGCCTCTCAGCTGGGGATGTATTGAGCCAAGAGGACACATTTTTATGTAGTACGGTCCCATAAAAGTTCATAATACGTAGCCATGATATGATGGTGGGTATGAAACCTTATAATTTTTTTCAATTTATGCTTAAGTAAACTTGATTATTTCAGATTTTTCTCTATTATGTCAACGTATTAAAAAGTTATATCTGTCACGATTCCTCCGCTCAGTGAATGATTGCTATGCTGTTCTATGGAAACTGTCTTGCTGAGTTGTCTTAATTGATAGCTTGGCTGTTCAATCCTGTGATGGGCTTAATGGGCTGTCGGTGCTTTGATTGACAGTTCAGCTGTCCAATCTGTGACTGGGAGGTATGGGACTTTCTCCAGGTGTTTTGTGTTATGGTAATTGCCCAGCTACTTAACTGAGCCATCTGTCCCTGATCCCTTCCAGACGTAGTTTGTGCTTCTTGGTGAATGTTTGCCTGATTCTGTAGCTCTGAGTTCTGATCTTTTGCTGCCTGACCCTTTGGACCGTGTTCTGACCATCCCTTTGTCTTGTCTTTTGGCTTTTGATCTGCTAGCTCTTGTTATTGACCCTGGACTGTGAGCTGACTTATGCCTTCCTCTATTCCCTTGGTTATCTACGTACTCTCTTGGTATTGACCCCTGAATGTCTGACTCTTCTGCCTCACGGTCTGTCCGTGGGTAGTAACTAGCGTCACAATATCTCAATACAATTTTCTATTAAACATGTTTCATTGCCCAAATGAAACCCCGGGTTGTATGTTTGCATGTTTAAATAACTAAAAGGGAAAACACAGACACATAATGAAAAAAAATACGCTCTAGAGGTTAATTAGGAACAATGGGAAGTGTGTAGACAAAATGAGACTAAAAGGCTCCCGAAGGGATGGACCCACCGGGGTCACCGAGAAAGAATGTTTTGTCTGAAACCCAGACAGGCTTCTTCTCTATGGGCTCTCAGCAATATTCATGTCGGCCATCGCTTCCTAATTAGTTTTTAGTTAGCAATAATTTGACAAGACTTGTTCTTACGCAAACAGGGGAGATGAGGATTGCTGTAATCAGCCTTGCTTAGTTTTAAAGCTGAAATCTCGGAAGGCGAAAAATTAAATACACAAACTACTTATCAGCGTAATTGTGTTTCAGAGGAAGATTTCGACATTTCCCTAGTAAAATATTTACCTTTTCTTTTGCTTAATAAAAAAAAAATTGATAAAAAAATAGAAATTGAAATGAGTGCGTCTGGTGAGAGCGTGGCTTTAATGAGAGATGCAAGGCGCTTCATCTTCACAGGAGCATTGTGCTCCGGTCCTTACGGGTTGCAGGATGTTTGATAGTAAAATGAAGAATAGTCTGTAATGCTAATCCTACTATCACACCCAAAGGAAACCTAACGAGCCCCGGGACGGACTACTGGAGCGCCAATGGATTGACAACACGATAATTGGCTACGGAGGTCCAGCACCAGACAACTCTATTTGGAGGTGACTTTGGAGACTATCGCTTACAAGGTTCTGTTTCTTATAGGATGATTTCCAAAAATTCTACTGGACCTTATTGAGGATATATTTAATGTGATTAACAATGGGATACAATGCAATGAAAGATGTAGGTGTGTAGGGCGGATCCTCTAAATACTTTCCACTGGTGGACCCATAAATGGTCGGTCGAACACTGGACAGACGACACTATAAGTCTATGGAGTCCAGCAGGATTTGTTGGGATCCCATAAAAAGCGGATCGGTCATACTTGTCTTAGCTTTGGGAAGAGCAGAAGGTAATGTAAACAGGGACTTTTTAATTTTTTTATATATATTTGCAGCCATTTTAAAATACTAAAAATAAAATTAAAATTTTTGTATGTTTTTTACTGGAATCTGGATTTTATTTAAGCCAAAGAAGCAATTTTTCTTGTATTTCCTATGTGTATTAAGTTTATTAACGCTAAAGGGTTTGGGAGGTTTCGGGCACCGTAGGGTATGTGCGTACGGTGTCTCTTAGATACGTTTTTCCTGTAAAAGGCGCTTCAGGAAAATGCTGGCGGTCTTTTTCCTAAAGCGTCTCTTTTTATGTTGTCTCCGATGACTTTTGCGACGGCTTTCTTACCAGCCTTTTTTTTTGGCCAAGAGAGGCCACCAGAAGAATGGTCCGGTCACTTCTCTTAACCGCTCCACAGCTTTGGATGCCTGAAGCAATTAGAAGTCCTAAAAGACTGCACTTATACACAGCAAGGTGTTTTTATACTACAGTGCATATGTTCTTTTGGGGATTTATTTTACCTCTTTTTAGGTGAGAGCCACCTGTTAAAAACGTCATGTGCACAAATACTCAAAGTGAAACTTTTTCGTAGATTATTTTCCCCCATTGACTTCATTGCTTATATTCAATTTCACATCCAAAAGCTTCCAGTAACATTTCTTAAAACTATTTTTATTATTTTTGCTCCCATTTCTAAGTTGATAATAATGGGATGATCAACAAAAACTCAGACCCAGTTCTGAGCATGAGGAAGACATGGACTCGCTGCTATTGTTTGTACTCACTACTGTACTTCTTATGTTGTCTCCTCTGCTACAAGGGGGTCACTCTGCATGCCCCTAACTTCAAATGCTAATATACAGCGCTCACATGAGTTTCCAACTCTCCCTTCTTGTTCAGTATCATCTTTACATAACAATCTGATCCAAAATAAAAAATATATATCCCTTACCCCCTCAATATTATAAGATCTTAGATAAGCTGCTGATAATGACAATTGCCTTTGGACAAGATGTGGTTTATCAGATGTGTTCACAGTACTCAGAGATGGGGCTTGGTCACAATACTCAAGAGTGGGGCTTGGTCATAGGACTCAGGGGTGGGGCTTAGTCACAATACTCAGGGGTGGGGTTTAATCACAGTATTTAGAGATGGGGCTTGGTCACTGTACTCAAGGGTGGGGCTTGGTCATAGGAGTCAGGTGGGGCTTTGTCACAATACTCAGGGGTGGGGTTTAATCACAGTATTTAAAGATGGGGCTTGGTTACTGTACTCAAGGGCGGGGCTTGGTCATAGGAGTTGGGTGGGGCTTAGTCACAATACTCGGGTGAGGCCTAGTCACAGTACTCAGAGGTGGGGTTTAATCACAGTACTTAGAGATGGGGCTTAGCCACAGTACTTAGAGATGGGGTTTAGTCACAGTACTTAGAGATGGGGCTTAGTCACAGTACTCAGAGGTGGGGTTTAATCACAGTACTTAGAGATGGGGCTTAGTCACAGTACTTAGAAATGGGGCTTAGTCACAGTACTTAGAGATGGGGCTTAGCCACAGTAATCAAGGAGGGGCTTAGTCACAGTATTCAGAGGTGAGGCCTTATCACAGTACTCAGAGATGGGGCTTGGTCACAATACTCAAGGGTAGGGCTTGGTCATAGGACTCAAGGGTGGGGTTTAGTCACAGTACTCAGGGGGGCTTAGTCACAGTGCTCAAAGGTGGGGCTTAATCACAGTACTTAGAGATGGGTCTTAGTCACAGTAATCAGGGATGGGCTTAGTCACAGTATTCAGAAGTGAGGCTTGTTGCAGTACCTAAGAGTGGGGATTAGTCACAGTGCTCAGTTGTGGGGTATGGTCTCAATACTTAGAGGTGCTTGGTCACAGTACTCAGGGTTGGTGCTTGGTCACAGTAGTTAGGGATTGTCACATTACTTAGGGGTGGGGCTCGGTTACAGTACTCAGGCATGGGGCTTATGTTTGATAAAAGAGGACAGCAGCATGTATGTGCAATCCTTTTTTATCCTATTTCTGTGAAGGATGGCTAGCTGGAGGAAGTTATAGGATGTTTTGAATAAAACATTTCCCTTGTCTATCGCCAACAATAAGAACCTGGCTACAAACTTGCTGACAGTTTCCAATAACACCATGAGAATTATGAACACAGCTCTGGAATATAATACAAGTTCTAACTTAAGATAAGTTCAAGAAAAGTGAAGCTCTTTTTTATTACCATCAAGTTCAAGACAGATGCCATCAGTGCCAGATGGATCCAGTTGACTTAGAATGGGTTTAATAGGGTTCTGCTGCATTGTTCGTAATTACAAAATGCCATTTAGGTTTTCTAGAGCTCATAGATACACATATAAGCCTGTTCTTAGTGTCAGATGCTGCTGGTATAAACACATTGTCTAAATGGAGTGAGTACATAGCAGAGACAAGGAGACAATAGGCAGGAAGAGTTAATTTGACGAGAGACTCCGGTTCGCACCTTTCCAGCTTCCCAGAAGACACCTATCTGTTTTAATTGTCTGCTGGCTTCTTATGCCTCAATTCCGATACGGTCTCCAATGGGAGAAAGGGAACGTGAATGTTAATGGAACGGTGTGTCCATCAAAGCCGCAGATCTCGTAGAGCAGCAGCTGTGTCTTGGCAGCGCGCGATGATGTAATATCGGAGGTGATCGTACAGGTGTGCATGTTAATGAGGAAAATGCAGTCTCCACGCTCCTCTCATCACTCCATCAACAAGCCCGATACTTTACCTGCATGTTTCAGCCATTTTATTAAATAGCCATATAATATACAGTATATGCAAAAATAAGGTCATATTATTCCTGGAGGTCAAATTAGAATAATCCGACATAATCACATAAAATAATGTTGATTCAATAAGCATGGGGGATTAATAAAGGTGTTGTACCTGCATGGTAAAAGATGGCTGTTTTTTTCCATAAACAGCGCCACACGTCTCCACAGGTTGTGTCAGGTATTGCACTTCAGCCCCATTTAATAAGCAATGTATTCTTTTATCTGAACTACCCCCTTTAAGGCCATTCCATACTTTTTTATGAATATTATTTATTATGCACAATAGGCACTTAAAAAAATGGATGTTTGGAGTTTTTAAAGGTTAACACCATGAGCATTGCTAGGAGTACTCTGGGGACTATTGTGAGGTTAATGAGCATTGTTTTAGGGCTGGCACTATTAGGGTAAGTTCACGCTGGGCATTTTTTTCAGCGTTTTTTCTGCAGCAAAATCTGATCTGAAACTGCATAAAAAAGCATGTTTTCCTTGCTTGTTTGCAGCATATGATGCATTGGTGTTTTTGGCACGTTAGATTTGTCTCTTGCTCATGCTGATATAGTTTAATGTTGAAAAAAAATCCTATTCCATAGAATCAGGTTTTGGCACAAAAACCTTATAGCTGCGTTTTTGGTGCGTTTTTGGCATTTTTTTCACCACCTAATCAAGTCAATGGGTGAAAATAGCTGGAAAAACGCTGAAAGAAGTGACATGCTGTATGTCCAAAAAACCATGTAAAGCACAAAATATCGATGACAACAAAATCCAATGTGTGCATGAGATTTCTAAAATATGAGACTTTGCTGGTACTATGAAATGCAGCTGAAAATTAGCATAAAAAACACAGCAGATACTCGACTATTGTGAGGCTAGCTTTTTGAATATTACTACAGTATGGGAGAGGTACTTTAGAGACCATTGCAACAGGACAGAAATTAATGGGTTTACTGTAATTTTATTCAACAAAGCAATATTGAAATTTGCATTTAGATGAGAAGTGGTTTAACATTTTTATTCACAGTACTCAGAAGTGGGGAATGGTCATGGTACTCATGGGTGGGGCTCGGTCATGGTACTCATGGGTGCGGCTTGGTCATCATCCTCAGGGGTGAGGTGTGGTCATGATACTTATGAGTGGGGCTTTGTCACAGTACTCAGGTATGGGGCTTTGTCACAGTGCTCAGGTATGAAGCATGGTCACAGTACTCAGGGGTGGAGCATGGTCACAGTACTCAGGGGTGGAGCATGGTCACAGTTCTCAGTGGAGGGGCATGGTCACAGTACTCAGGTATGGGGCTTTGTCACAGTACTCTGGGGTGGAGCATGGTCACAGTACTCAGGGGTGGAGCATGGCCACAGTACTCATGTTTGGGGCTTGGTCACAATACTCATGCCTGGGGCTTGGTCACAGTACTCATGTTTGGGGCTTGGTCACAGCACTCAGGGGTGGAGCTATTCTTGATACATCAACACCCCTGCATATCAGATGTATTTGTAATCCATATTCACCCTATTTTTGTGAAGAATGGGCAGGTACAGTAGGTCATAGAATGTTTAGAATAAAATATTTCTCTTGTTTATCACCACTGGTAACTTTCATTATTTATAGCCAATTTCAGAAAATTAATTCCTAGTTGTCTCTGCCCCCACTCTGGACGCGAGACTTAAAAAAAAAAAAAAATTTGTCTTGTTTCCACCTTTTCACCTATGGAAGGAGGATTCAAAACTCCCAGAAAGGTGTTGAAAACGTGTTTCATTTCTTCTGCATCGCAGTTTTATCGACATTTTGTCATAAGTATTTTGGGAAAGAACAGCTTCAAATTAATACTTTCCTACATAAACTAGAGATTTCATATCCACAGAATCTTCAGGGATTATTCATTTATTGAACAAGATACAGCAGGGTTGAAGACGACTGTGCGTAGAGCCATCGAGACGCTTGGCCTTGCCTTGCACCCTCCTTGCTGTTGGGCATTATTAGCATGTTCTGTGTCACGTGCGACACTCACACCTCGCACAGCTTCATACTAAAGCCTCTCGCTGGGCTTGTTCTGCCAAATTAAGAAATCCTTTTGATAGCATTAACAGACTTTCTCCTTGAGAGCGGAAAGGACGGTAAAGAATTTATTTTCACCCAAGATGAAAAAGTTTAAAATGCATTGTCCTGCTAATGTGACAACCCCTGGGGCAAGTGGGGGAGGGTGCACATTTTTTTTTATACCCAACTGGAGAATTTTGTGATTTTTTTTTCTACACAGCCTCTATGATTTCAGCATATTCTTTCTATACGAAATGAAAAGACATTTGGAAACACAGAAAATATGTAATAATTTAAAAAGAAGTTCCAAAACACGTCCTCTCTAGATGGGATTCAAGCCTCGTTGTTTCATGGTTCGATGTACTTTGCGGACAAACCCTGGATCGGCTGATGCAAAATTGATAGCCAGCCACCTATCGGATGTGTGAATCCCGCCATACGTTAATAACATAGTAGGTTTGGCAAAAATGTTTTCTCATTGAACTACTATAATATCAGTCTACAAGAATATAACATGAAAATACTCAACGTGTGAGCGATAAAAGAGGTGGAGTGCCCCCCCAAAAAATGACCTGAAAAGCAAAATAAAGAAAGTACACTCTTTATTAGCAAAATAAATCAACTCATCTATCAAATACACTCAATGTGGTGATATATAAAATATAACAGGGGTGTATACAGCATATACACTGCTCAGAAAAAATAAAGGGAATGCTAAAATCTCACATCTTAGATATCATTGAATGAAATGTTCCAGTTGTAAATCTTTATTCATTACATAGTGGAATGTGTTGAGAACAATAAAACCTAAAACTTATCAACGTAAATTACAACTAATATCCCACTGAGGTCTGGAGTTGGAATGATGCTCAAAATCAAAGTGGAAAATGAAGTTACAGGCTGATCCAACTTCAGAGGAAATGCCTCAAGACAAGGAAATGATACTTAGTAGTGTGTGTGGCCTCCACGTGCCCATATGATCTCCCTACAACGCCTGGGCATGCTCCTGATGAAGCGGCGGATGGTCTCCTGAGGGATCTCCTGGACTAAAGCATCCGCCAACTCCTGGACAGTCTGTGGTGCAACGTGACGCTGGTGGATGGTGCGAGACATGATGTCTCAGATGTGTTCAATCGGATTCAGGTCTGGGGAACGGGCGGGCCAGTCCATAGCTTCAATGCCTTCATCTTACAGGAACTGCTGACACACTCCAGCCAAATGAGGTCTGGCATTGTCCTGCATTAGGAGGAACCCAGGGCCAACCGCACCATCATATGGTCTCACAAGTGGTCTGAGCATCTCATCTTGGTACCTAATGGCAGTCAGGCTACCTCTGGCGAGCACATGGAGGGGTGTGCGGCACTCCAAAGAAATGCCACCCCACACCATTACTGACCTACTGCCAAACTAGTCATGGTGAAGGATGTTGCAGGCAGCAGATCACTCTCCTCTGTCACATCTGTCACATGTGCTCAGTGTGAACCTGCTTTCATCTGTGAAGAGCACAGGGCACCAGTGGCGAATTTGCCAATCCTGGTGTTCTGTGGCAAATGCCAAGCATCCTGCATGGAGTTGGGCTGTGAACACAACCCCCTTCTGTGGATGTCGGGCCCTCAGATCATTCTCATGGAGTCAGTTTCTGACCGTTTGTGCAGACACATGCACATTTGTGGCTTGCTGGAGGTCATTTTGCAGGGCTCTGGCAGTGCTCCTCCTGTTCCTCCTGGCACAAAGGCTGAGGTAGTGGTCCTGCTGCTGGGTTGTTGCCCTCCTATGGCCCCCTCCTGGTGTACTGGCCTGTCTCCTGGTAGCGCCTCCAGCCTCTGGACACTACGCTGACAGTCACAGCAAACTTTCTTGCCACAGGTCATCTTGATGTGCCATCCTGGATGAGCTGCACTACCTGAGCCACTTCTGTGGGTTGTAGAGTCTGTCTCATGCTACCACAATTGTGAAAGCACAACCAACATTCAAAGTGACCAAAACATCAGCCAGATTGCATTGGTACTGAGATGTAGTCTGTGGTCCCCACCTGCAGAATAATAATAACAATCTTTATTTTTATATAGCGCTAACATATTAAGCAGCGCTTTATAGTTTTGCACATATTATCATCGCTGTCCCCAATGGGGCTCACAATCTAAATTCCCTATCAGTATGTCTTTGGAATGTGGGAGGAAACCCACGCAAACACAGGGAGAACATACAAACTCTTTGCAGATGTTCCTTGGTGGGATTTGAACACAGGACCCCAGCGTTGCAAAGCTGCTATGCTATCCACTGAGCTACCGTGCTGCCCAGAACCACTCCTTTATTGAGTGTGTCTTGATTATTGCCAATAATTTCCATCTGTTGTCTATTCCATTTGCACAACAGCATGTGAAATTGATTGTCAAACAGTGTTGCTTCTTAAGTGGACAGTTTGTTTTCACAAAAGTTTGATTTACTTGGAGTTATATTCTGAGTTCCCTTTATTTTTTGAGCAGTGTAATTACTTCAACACTGCCCCCTATGTACAAGAAAATAAATACTACAATGCTGCCCCCTTACATACAAGAAAATAGCTGACATTATATTATAACATTATTATAACTACTATAATATTGCCCCATGTACAAGAATATAACTACTATAATAATTCCACTATGTACAAGAATATAACTACTATAATACTACCCCCTATGTGCAAGAATATAACTACTATAATACTGCTTCTATATACAAGAAAATAACTATTATAATACTGCTCCTATGTAGAAGAATACAACTACTATAATACTGCTCCTATGTACAAGAATATAACTACTATAATACTGCCCCTATGTCAAGATATGTCAAGAATATAGCTACTATAATATTGCTCCTGTGTACAAGAATATTACTCCTATAATACTGCTCTTATGTACAAGAATATAACTACTATAATACTGCTCCTATGTAGAAGAATATAACTACTATAATACTGCTCCCTATGTACAGGAATATAACTACTATAATACTGCCCCTATGTACAAGAATATAACTACTATAATACTGTCCCCTATGTACAAGAATATAACTACTATAATACTGCCCCTTTGTGCAAGAATATAACTACTATAATACTGCTCCTATGTACAGCAATATAACTAATATAATACTGCTCCTATGTGCAAGAATATAACTACTATATTACTGCCCCTGTGTAGAATAATATAACTACTATAATACTACCCTTATGTGCAAGAATATAACTACTATAATACTGCCCCTATGTACAAGAATATAACGATTATAATACTGCCCCTAGGTACAAGAATATAACTACTATAATACTGCCCCTATGAAGAAGAACATAACTACTATAATAATGCCCCTATGTACTGGAATATAACTACTATAATACTGCCCCTATGTACAAGAATATAACTACTGTAATACTGTCCTTAGGAACAAGATTATAACTACTCTAATACTGCCCCTATGTACAACAATAGAACTACTATATTACTGCCCCTTATGTACAAGTATATTACTACTATAATACTGCTCCTATGTACAAGAACATAACTACTATAATACTGCTCCCATGTGTAAGAATATAACTACTATAATACTGCCTCCTATGTACAGGGATATAACTGCTATAATACTGCTCTTATGGGCAAGAATATAACTACTATAATACTGCCTTTAGGTACAAGAATATAACTACTATAATACTGCCCCTAGGTACAAGAATATAACTACTATAATACTGCCTCTATGTACAATAATATAACTACTATAATACTTCCCATTATGTTCAAGAATATAACTACTATAATACTGCTCCCTATGTACAATAATATAACTACTATAATACTGCTCCTATGTACGTATGGAGAATTTTCTATGTAGCTGGTGTTGCTTTTTATATCTTAGTATAACAGATAATGTCTCCATAGTTATTGAAATCTTCACCTTCTTTTATTGAGATTCAGTAACCTGCTAAACTTTACATTTTAATATTGTTTTGCAAAACAGAATAAATTAAAGATCCTGGGACCTCGTCCAGGCAGATAAGAGTAAATCACGGCTGTAATAAGGGTGGATGTCTCCGGTGATCATTGGGTATCATATGGCTTTCCTGCTTCTCATGATTTAAAATTGGCCAATGTGAAGCTTTGATCGTGGAAGTTTTGGAAGAATTTATGCTCTCTGGACTCATTTTCGTCATAATTGAAGCAATGTACCAGCAGTAACACCTCCACAGCAATATGGGAAAGGTCATTTTGGTCCCTTGTGTGAGAAGCAGCTGGTGGGATGGTGGAACATCGACCCATGAAAGCTGCTCGGGGGGCCGCACACTCATTGAGTTGGCCTGGAAATCTTGGCCAGGCCGTTGTTCACTTCACCAAATGACATGTCTGATGGAGAATGAATATAGCCCGCGTACGTCATGTTTGTTTGTTTCCTGGCTTCTAAAGAAACGACTGGTTTTGATGTTCGGAATGGAAGAGCTGGGAGTTGTAGCCACTTGAAATGATCTCTTTTCCTTCCATAGAGTCATTGAGATGATTTTCGCTTTGAATCAGGCTCGAAGCTGACTGACTACAAAGACACTTCTGAGGTTGTGTTGTTCACTTTTATCATTTTTTTCCCCTAAGGGCCTATTTGAACTTTTAACTAGGACTAGATTTGCCAGGAATAACTTGTATATCCTGGATGTGAAAAATTCCATCTAAGAGATGTCCACATCCAAACCCCTTGGGTCCTAGTGGGATTTATGTTCCGCTTATTATTGTGTTGAGCGTAAAGATAGCCGTATGAACGCTGTCAATGGTATGGCCAGCAGGTAATCCTCCTGACCCTCATATTCATGAATAAGCGTCTACTCAGCTTGCTTGAGTTGTCAATGGGAAAGGGGCGCTAAATGTTGCCATGCCCGGTCCTTCAATGTCCAGTAATTATCTATGAGAGATAATCGGGATGCTCCAGTACACATAAGACAGTCAGCCAGTCTCATAAAAATTGTCAAGTTTGGCAAACTGTGCTGTAATGTATATGCAAGCCTTAAAGAGCGTTTCCCGGGAAAAGGTGTTTGCTACCCGAGGCTTGGATACTGTAAAAATGATATCATACTCACATGCTGTCACCCTTCTGTACTCAGCGTGGACTGCTCCATGGTGGGCATCAGCTCCAGAAGTGAAGGCGTCACCAATCAACCAGCCACAAGACCGTTAGGTAAAGTGTCTTGAACCGAGAGTCATTGGATGTTTTTCAGATGGACCATGAAGATCTGTTTCTGGTTAAATGATGCAGTCATCGCTTCCGGTACTGGTGCAGACCACAGAGGGGTCTGGGTGGGGATCTAGAAGAAGAGCGTAAGATGAGTCAGATTTATTTTGTTATTTTTACAGAGTCCAGGCCCCAAGTAGAGAGCAACATTTGACCAGACAACCTTTTCTTCAAGCAGATTAATCCATTATGGTTCTGAGTTCAACAAGTGCAGAGAAGCTTAGGGAATCTCATGTGCAGTGATGGAGATAGATAGATAGATAGATAGATAGATAGATAGATAGATAGATAGATAGATAGATAGATAGATAGATAGATATTAGATAGATAGATAATAGATACATAGGTGATAGATAGATAGATAATAGATAGAAAGATAGATAGATAGATAGATAGATAGATAGATAGATAATATATACATAGGTGATAGATAGATAGATATTAGATAGATAGATAATAGATAGAAAGATGGATAGATAGATAGATAGAGATAGATAGATCGATAAATAGATAGATAATAGATAGATAGATAGATAGATAGATAGATAGATAGATAGATAGAAAGGTAGATAGATAATAGATAGATAGATAGACAGACATTAGATAGATAATAGATAGATAGATAGATAGATAATAGATAGATAGATAATAGATAGATAAATGATTAGATAGATAGATAGATAGATAGATAGATAGATTGATAAATAGATAGATAGATAATAGATAGATAGAGAGATGATATATAGATAGATAATAGATAGATAGATAGATAGATAGATAGATAGATAGATAGATAGATAGATAGATAGATAGATAGATAAATACCGGTAGATAGATAGATAGATAGATAGATAGATAGATAGATAGATAGATAGATAGATACCGGTAGATAGATAGATAGATAGAAAGATAGATACCGTAGATAGATAGATAGATAGATAGATAGATAGATAGATAGATAGATAGATAGATAGATAGATACCGGTAGATAGATAGATAGATAGATAGATAGATACCGGTAGATAGATAGATAGATAGATAGATAGATAGATAGATAGATACCGGTAGATAGATAGATAGATAGATAGATAGATAGATAGATAGATAGATAGATAGATTGATAGATAGATAGATACCGTAAAGCAAGGAGAAAAACAAAGGAGCATATAGTAAAGGTATCAGTAAAAAATCTTTATTACTATAAACAAGTAAAAACAATCATTGAATGTCGGTAATTATACACAATAACCCACAACAAAGCACATGAAAGGGGGAAGAAACCCCCCCCCCCACACCCCCCCCACACACACACAACTAACAACCCCCACCTACAGTACAAAATACTGTCTATGTAAAGAACGTCACACAATATATATACTGGAAGTAAAAAGGAAAAAACAACCAAAACAGGGCCCAGAGAATGAATAATCAATAATGTCAGCAAGGATAGCCTCTGTAACCAAAATATACCCCCACCCAAGGCATATGCAGAACCTAATCAGCAAAATGGGGCAGGTAAAGAGTAACAGCCATAGTGGCCCCTATCTACCCCAAAGGAGTATGGCATGTCAGGAGCCCAACAGGATGGGGGAGCGATGGAAGAATGAAAGAGTCACAACAGGACAAACAATGTCCTGAACAGAGGTGTGAGCCAGCATGCGGTGTCGGCTGGGATAACCCCAGCAACCATAATATGGCCCAGAAATGATTGCTTACCCGTGCAGATGGAGGGGAGGAAGATGAGGGGGGGATCCCACCGGTGAAAGCGCCCCGACGCGCGTTTCGCGGCGTATACACGCCGCTTCCTCAGGGGGAAGTGTAGTGCGGTGAGATAGGACCTGTCTATAACCCCCCTGACCCCGGTCACATGTCTAAAGACTGCCAATCCGAATAGCGCTGTCGGCGCATGCGCGCTGCGGCGGCACAGCCCGACAGGAAGACACAGCGCCCAGCCAGGCACGGCGGCCAAAAAGGCACACCGCACCGGACATAAGGGGCACCTGTCCACACGCCGGAGCCAACCGCACACAAGGCGATGCGCACGGCCGTAAGGAGGCGTGCCAAAAAATCAGGTGACCAGAAAGGTAAAAAATGGAATAAACAATAAGCGGAAGCGATCCACAAATATGCGTATCATGTAAAAACATATGCACATAGTTACACTGAGGGAACTGGAAAGTGGTATACAAAAATATCACTACAGCAGTAAAATATCGTAGATTAGTCCATCATGGAGACAAAATCGTGCAGCAAATCCTGTAGATCGCTCCGTAGATATTGCAAGGAGATATATACGAAAAAGGAAAACCTTCCAATGATGGTCACACATGTAACTGGCACTGATGATTTAGGCAGAAGATAACGGTGTACGACGTGGCCAGGAGCCAAAAGGACCACAGAAGGGCTCACCGAAAATACCTACTGGTGATAAAAAGAACAATGAAATAATTAAAAACACTTAAAAACAACAAAGAATCCACCGATGGTGTATGTTCAAACAGAAAGGAATGGGACACAGCCAGATTAGTGATGTATGGACGGGATTAGAGATAGGGAGCAAAACTAAGGGACTCATTGAGACCCTTAGGAGTTACCGTGTCGAGCGTGGCAATCCACCTCGTTTCGATCTGGGCTAATCTTTTTTTGTTGTCCCCACCTCTAATTCCCAAATGGAGTACATCAATCCCCCGCACTTTAAGTAGTTTCTCGTTGCAATTGTGATGCAACTTGAAGTGACGGGGGATAGTTTTGAGATCCGCCATTGCTGACACCGTCCTCGCCGCGCCAATGTCCCGCACATGCTCCCTGATACGAACCCTAAGTTCGCGGGTCGTGAGACCCACGTATATCCTGGGGCACGGACAGGTAGCATAATAAATAACATTGGTCGTGCCGCAGGATATACGCTGTCTAATCTGAAAAGTTCTAGAACCATCACTAGAGGCAAAATCAGAGCAGCGCAGGACATTGGCGCAGGCAAGACAGTGTCCGCATGGCACACAACCAGCACGAGGGCCGCCGGTACCAAAGAAGTTTTTTTCTGGTGCAGGGATGTAATGACTCCTCACCAGCATATTACTAAGGTTAGTGCCTCTCCTTGGGGTCATAAGAGGAAAGGAGCCCAGGGCAGCACACAGGGAAGGTTCGACCTGAAGAACAGGCCAATGTTTTTTCAAGATAGACCTCATACTCTCCCATTCATGATTGTAGGTGGAGATGAATCTGATATGACCATCCCCACCTACCGCACGACGTTGGGCATTAGAATGTAGTAGATTACTACGTGGTGTTTTACGAGCTCGATCATAACCGGCCTTAATAGACCTGCGACTATACCCACGGGCCACAAATCTTTCCCTCAGATCGATGGCCTGTGCCTCAAAACGGGCCTCGGTAGAGCAGATCCGCCGCACCCTGAGGAACTGTCCGACCGGGACGGCCCTGATGGTGGCTGAATAGTGAGCAGAAGAGGCATGTAATAGAGAATTCACAGCGGTCGGCTTCCTGTACACATTCGTCTGGATGCGCCGGTCAATGTCAACCTCCAGACGGATGTCCAGGAAGTCGACCGCAACTTCGCTTGAATTGTAAGTGAGCCGTATGTTAAACAAATTCTCATTAAGGCTCATCATAAATTCCTCGAGCTGGCGGGGAGACCCCCCCACAGAAACAAAATATCATCGATGTATCGATGCCAGCACAGCACATGGGCAGCAAGCGGTGGGCCCCCGTCACCAAAAATCTCCCTCTCCCAGGCGCCAAGGAAGAGGTTAGCATACGAGGGCGCACACGCCGCGCCCATGGCTGTGCCGCGCTTCTGTAAATAAAAGATGTCTTTAAAGACAAAATAATTGTGGGTGAGGACATATCCCACCAGCTCGAGAATCAGCTCACACAGAGGACCGCCCAGGTCGGAGGCCCCCAGGAAGCGGCGGACGGCCGCCAGGCCATGTGAATGTTCAATGCAGGTATATAGGCCTTCAACATCGGCCGTTACAAATATAGTCCCCTCGTCCACAAGGATGCCATCGACCCTGGTCAGGACGTCCGTCGTGTCCTTAACAAATGACGGTAGCGTCTCCACTAATGGTTTAAGATAATCTATAAAACGACAGACCGGGTCACACAGATCATCGATCCCGGACACAATAGGACGCCCCGGAGGGTCGAGGGCATCCTTGTGGACTTTCGGCAGTAAATAAAAGGTTGGAACCCTTGGTGATCTGACAAGGAGGCCCTCAAAGACCTGCTTAGTGATGACATTAAAAAAACTTCTTTGGTACCGGCGGCCCTCGTGCTGGTTGTGTGCCATGCGGACACTGTCTTGCCTGCGCCAATGTCCTGCGCTGCTCTGATTTTGCCTCTAGTGATGGTTCTAGAACTTTTCAGATTAGACAGCGTATATCCTGCGGCACGACCAATGTTATTTATTATGCTACCTGTCCGTGCCCCAGGATATACGTGGGTCTCACGACCCGCGAACTAAGGGTTCGTATCAGGGAGCATGTGCGGGACATTGGCGCGGCGAGGACGGTGTCAGCAATGGCGGATCTCAAAACTATCCCCCGTCACTTCAAGTTGCATCACAATTGCAACGAGAAACTACTTAAAGTGCGGGGGATTGATGTACTCCATTTGGGAATTAGAGGTGGGGACAACAAAAAAAGATTAGCCCAGATCGAAACGAGGTGGATTGCCACGCTCGACACGGTAACTCCTAAGGGTCTCAATGAGTCCCTTAGTTTTGCTCCCTATCTCTAATCCCGTCCATACATCACTAATCTGGCTGTGTCCCATTCCTTTCTGTTTGAACATACACCATTGGTGGATTCTTTGTTGTTTTTAAGTGTTTTTAATTATTTCATTGTTCTTTTTATCACCAGTAGGTATTTTCGGTGAGCCCTTCTGTGGTCCTTTTGGCTCCTGGCCACGTCGTACACCGTTATCTTCTGCCTAAATCATCAGTGCCAGTTACATGTGTGACCATCATTGGAAGGTTTTCCTTTTTCGTATATATCTCCTTGCAATATCTACGGAGCGATCTACAGGATTTGCTGCACGATTTTGTCTCCATGATGGACTAATCTACGATATTTTACTGCTGTAGTGATATTTTTGTATACCACTTTCCAGTTCCCTCAGTGTAACTATGTGCATATGTTTTTACATGATACGCATATTTGTGGATCGCTTCCGCTTATTGTTTATTCCATTTTTTACCTTTCTGGTCACCTGATTTTTTGGCACGCCTCCTTACGGCCGTGCGCATCGCCTTGTGTGCGGTTGGCTCCGGCGTGTGGACAGGTGCCCCTTATGTCCGGTGCGGTGTGCCTTTTTGGCCGCCGTGCCTGGCTGGGCGCTGTGTCTTCCTGTCGGGCTGTGCCGCCGCAGCGCGCATGCGCCGACAGCGCTATTCGGATTGGCAGTCTTTAGACATGTGACCGGGGTCAGGGGGGTTATAGACAGGTCCTATCTCACCGCACTACACTTCCCCCTGAGGAAGCGGCGTGTATACGCCGCGAAACGCGCGTCGGGGCGCTTTCACCGGTGGGATCCCCCCCTCATCTTCCTCCCCTCCATCTGCACGGGTAAGCAATCATTTCTGGGCCATATTATGGTTGCTGGGGTTATCCCAGCCGACACCGCATGCTGGCTCACACCTCTGTTCAGGACATTGTTTGTCCTGTTGTGACTCTTTCATTCTTCCATCGCTCCCCCATCCTGTTGGGCTCCTGACATGCCATACTCCTTTGGGGTAGATAGGGGCCACTATGGCTGTTACTCTTTACCTGCCCCATTTTGCTGATTAGGTTCTGCATATGCCTTGGGTGGGGGTATATTTTGGTTACAGAGGCTATCCTTGCTGACATTATTGATTATTCATTCTCTGGGCCCTGTTTTGGTTGTTTTTTCCTTTTTACTTCCAGTATATATATTGTGTGACGTTCTTTACATAGACAGTATTTTGTACTGTAGGTGGGGGTTGTTAGTTGTGTGTGTGTGTGGGGGGGGGGGGGGGTTTCTTCCCCCTTTCATGTGCTTTGTTGTGGGTTATTGTGTATAATTACCGACATTCAATGATTGTTTTTACTTGTTTATAGTAATAAAGATTTTTTACTGATACCTTTACTATATGCTCCTTTGTTTTTCTCCTTGCTTTACAATTAGTTTTTGGAGCGGATATATAATCTGGGTGATTATTATAGTGACTATTTCTCCTCTTTCCCAGATTTTGTTATTATGTATTCAGAACTTTGGTTTATAATAGATAGATACCGGTAGATAGATAGATAGATAGATAGATAGATAGATAGATAGATAGATAGATAGATAGATAGATAGATAGAAGTGCTTCTCACAAAATTATTATATTTGGAAGCAAAACTGGGATATTAAAACTTAACATTTAATGCAGATCATTAAAAAGCCTCCTAAGGAAAGAAGTGTAATAGTAGGGTTGCTGTGATAATACCGCCTTTTATGGATAACTGCTCAGTTTGATGTGCAACGGGCTGTTTGGTTCAAAAATAAGGGGACTATGCCTCGAATGAGCAGAGTTGTATAAATATTGTGAAGGATCCTCTACATGAAGTTGAAGGGTCTAATTGATGTAATCGATATTATTATATATATCTAGAGGTAGCCCGAAATGTTGCTAGGGTATTGGAGATGATGATACATGTGTGGCATTGTACCTCTAATTAAAGCCCGCTTTACCCAGATGTTGCTGTTCAAATGGAGGTATAACGCATCTTGTAAACCATATTTTGCACCTTTTTGACACTTGCACTTTTTCTGGACTTTTTGCACTTTTTTCCTTTGGAAGCTTTTTAATGATCTGCATTAAATGTTAGGTTTTAATATCCCAGTTTTACTTCCAAATATTGCAATTCTGATTGGGTCATTTACAGCCCTCACTGAGTTATTCTCACAAAATTAGCATCTAAATGTTAATTTATTTCAGCTCTTCAATACAAAAAGTGAAACTCAAATATTAGATGGAGTCATTACATACAGAGTGATCTATTTCAAGTGTTTATTTCTGTTAATGTTGATGATTATGGCTTACAGCCAATGAAAACCCAAACGTCATTATCTCAGTAAATTAGAATACTTTATAACATCAGCTTGAAAAATGATATTAAAATCTGAAATGTTGGCCTTCTGAAATGTAAGTTCAGTAAATGCACTCAATACTTGATCGGGGCTCCTTTTACATCAGTTACTGCATCAATACGGTGTGGCATGGAGGTGATCAGCCTGTGGCACTGCTGAGGGGTTATGGAAGCCCAGGTTGCTTTGATAGCAGCCTTCAGCTCGTCTGCATTGTTGGATCTGGTGTCTCTTCTTCCTGTTGACAATACTCCATACATTCTCTATGGGGTTAAGGTCAGGCGAGTTTGCTGCCAATCAAGCACAGTGATACTGTTGTTTGTAAACCAGGTATTGGTACTTTTCGCAGTGTGGACAGGTGCCAAGTCCTGCTGGAGAATGACATTTCCATCTCCAAAAAGCTTGTCAGCAGAGGGAAGCATGAAGTGTTCAAAAATTTCCTTGTAGACGGCTGCACTGACTTTGGTCTTGATAAAACACAGTGGACCTACACCAGCAGATGACATGGCTCCCCAAACCATCACTGATGGTGGAAACTTCACACTAGACCTCCAGCAGCTTGGATTGTGGCCTCTCCACTCTTCCTCCAGATTCCGGGAACTTGATTTCAGCACTCTGTGATCAGCCGGCTTCTTTAGCAATGACCTTTTGTGGCTTACCCTTCTTGTGGAGTCTGTCAATGACTGCCTTCTGGACATCTGTCAAGTCAGCAGTCTTCCCCATGATTGTGGAGCTACTGAAACAGACTAAGGGATCTTTTTAAATGCTTAGGAAGCATTTGCAGTGTTTTTTGTTATTGTAATTTACTGAGATAATGACTTTTGGGTTTCATTGGCTGTAAGCCGTAATCATCAACATTAACAGAAATAAACACATGAAATAGATCACTCTGTGTTTAATGACTCTATATAATATATGAGTTTCACTTTTTGTATTGAAGAAATGAAATAAATTAACTTTTTGATGATATTTTAATTTTGTGAGAAGCACCTGTAGATGATAGATAATAGATAGATTTTGATCTAATCCAAAATTTAACTGCAAAAACGTGAGGACACCATTAGCCTATGAATGCAAAATTTAATCCACTTGGGGTCTATATTTTTAGGGGTGAGGAAGAGATTTTTCAGTGTGACTACCGCATGACCAATTCTGCTCCATTAAAAAAATGACATGAAATTGCTAATAGATTAGTTGCAAAGAAGAATCTCTCACCCCTATGAGAATATAGACCCACTTACAAAATTAGTTAAGGTCAGAGGCTGTGGATATTATACACAGACTTGTGACACATTTCTTTTAATGACAAAAGATTCCGCCCCATGATGCTTCCATAGATAAAGCAATAAACCTTAATGACAAAACCAATATTAATGAGTTTCCTATAGGATGTATTCGCCAGTTTGCAGTAGCTGCAGTACCGTCTGTCACCATTAGAGGTGCAGTTACAAATGGAAAGTAATGAAGAACACAAGTCCCCTGTAGGTCCAGTGCAGCATAAAGTAAATATCAATTACAGCACATCATTTTATTTAATAAATGCCATAGGCAAAATTATATACAGTATATTGAATTACAATATTTTGGTAAAGTAATTGTTACAGAGAAGACACCTGGATGTAAAACAGACTAATTTCCCCTACTTTTGGTGTGTCAGAGTCTGACATTGATTTTCAACCCCACCCCTGCAGAGCCGTATACATAGGACCCAATTTCAGAATCATTTTAAATATCGAAGTCAAGTCTTTTTGCGTCACATTGATGTGCACTTTAGAGGTTAAAGTTATCATATCCCTAAAAATTACTAAAGCATTTTGTATAGTCTCTTTCCCTGCTCAAAAGCTGCTTTGTCCTTCTCTGCACTCAGCATTTCAGTCCTCTACAATCCATCATGGCATTGGTAATGGAGAGCATTGTGGTTAGACTTAACCTGACTGTCCAGCCTTTCATGTGCTGAGGGATGGAAACAGGATGATGACAGCGCTGTGTACATAGGAGCAGTATTATAGTAGTTATATTCTTGTACATAGGAGCAGTATTATAGCAGTTATATTCTTGTACATAGGAGCAGTATTATAGCAGTTATATTCTTGTACATAGGAGCAGTGTTATAGTAGTTATATTCCTGTACATAGGGACAGTATTATAGTAGTTATATTCTTGTACATAGGGACAGTATTATAGTAGTTATATTCTTGTACATAGGGACAGTATTATAGTAGTTATATTCTTGTACATAGGAGCAGTATTATAGTAGTTATATTCTTGTACATAGGGGCAGTATTATAGGAGTTATATTCTTGTACATAGGAGCAGTATTATAGGAGTTATATTCTTGTACATAGGAGCAGTATTATAGGAGTTATATTGTTGTACATAGGAGCAGTATTATAGGAGTTATATTCTTGTACATAGGGGCAGTATTATAGTAGTTATATTCTTGTACATAGGAGCAGTATTATAGGAGTTATATTCTTGTACATAGGAGCAGTATTATAGTAGTTATATTCTTGTACATAGGAGCAGTATTATAGTAGTTATATTCTTGTACATAGGGGCAGTATTATAGTAGTTATATTCTTGTACATAGGGGCAGTATTATAGGAGTTATATTCTTGTACATAGGAGCAGTATTATAGGAGTTATATTCTTGTACATAGGAGCAGTATTATAGGAGTTATATTGTTGTACATAGGAGCAGTATTATAGGAGTTATATTCTTGTACATAGGGGCAGTATTATAGTAGTTATATTCTTGTACATAGGAGCAGTATTATAGGAGTTATATTCTTGTACATAGGAGCAGTATTATAGTAGTTATATTCTTGTACATAGGAGCAGTATTATAGTAGTTATATTCTTGTACATAGGGGCAGTATTATAGTAGTTATATTCTTGTACATAGGGGCAGTATTATAGGAGTTATATTCTTGTACATAGGAGCAGTATTATAGGAGTTATATTCTTGTACATAGGAGCAGTATTATAGGAGTTATATTCTTGTACATAGGGGCAGTATTATAGGAGTTATATTCTTGTACATAGGAGCAGTATTATAGGAGTTATATTCTTGTACATAGTGGCAGTATTATAGTAGTTATATTCTTGTACATAGAAGCAGTATTATAGTAGTTATATTCTTGTACATAGGAGCAGTATTATAGTAGTTATATTCCTGTACATAGGAGCAGTATTATAGTAGTTATATTCTTGTACATAGAAGCAGTATTATAGTAGTTATATTCTTGTACATAGAAGCAGTATTATAGTAGTTATATTCTTGTGCATAGGGGCAGTATTATAGTTATATTCTTGTACATAGGGGCAGTATTATAATAGTTATATTCTTGTACATAGGAGCAGTATTATAGTAGTTATATTCTTGTACATAGAAGCAGTATTATAGTAGTTATATTTTTGTACATAGAAGCAGTATTATAGTAGTTATATTCTTGTATATAGGAGCAGTATTATAGTAGTTATATTCTTGTGCATAGGGGCAGTATTATAGTTATATTCTTGTACATAGGGGCAGTATTATAATAGTTATATTCTTGTACATAGGAGCAGTATTATAGTAGTTATATTCTTGTACATAGGAGCAGTATTATAGTAGTTATATTCTTGTATATAGGAGCAGTATTATAGTAGTTATATTCTTGTACATAGGGGCAGTATTATAGTAGTTATATTCTTGTACATAGAAGCAGTATTATAGTAGTTATATTCTTGTACATAGGGGCAGTATTATAGTAGTTATATTCTTGTACATAGAAGCAGTATTATAGTAGTTATATTCTTGTACATAGAAGCAGTATTATAGTAGTTATATTCTTGTACATAGAAGCAGTATTATAGTAGTTATATTCTTGTATATAGGAGCAGTATTATAGTAGTTATATTCTTGTGCATAGGGGCAGTATTATAGTTATATTATTGTACATAGGGGCAGTATTATAATAGTTATATTCTTATACATAGGAGCAGTATTATAGTAGTTATATTCTTGTACATAGGAGCAGTATTATAGTAGTTATATTCTTGTATATAGGAGCAGTATTATAGTAGTTATATTCTTGTACATAGGGGCAGTATTATAGTAGTTATATTCTTGTACATAGAAGCAGTATTATAGTAGTTATATTCTTGTACATAGGGGCAGTATTATAGTAGTTATATTCTTGTACATAGGAGCAGTATTATAGTAGTTATATTCTTGTACATAGAAGCAGTATTATAGTCGTTATATTCTTGTACATAGAAGCAGTATTATAGTAGTTATATTCTTGTATATAGGAGCAGTATTATAGTAGTTATATTCTTGTGCATAGGGGCAGTATTATAGTTATATTCTTGTACATAGGGGCAGTATTATAATAGTTATATTCTTGTACATAGGAGCAGTATTATAGTAGTTATATTCTTGTACATAGGAGCAGTATTATAGTAGTTATATTCTTGTATATAGAAGCAGTATTATAGTAGTTATATTCTTGTGCATAGGGGCAGTATTATAGTTATATTCTTGTACATAGGGGCAATTTTTATTATAAAAACCAAACATAAATACAATTATAATAAAAAACAAAAATCACCCAGAATTACAAGAATTACAAAACACAATTCACTTTGGTCATATATACACAAGTACTACATAATCAGATCATATTGATACATAAATTAAAGTGTCCACACCTGGAGGTAGAAGAAAATTAAACTAAACAAAAAAAAAAAAAAAAAAAAAAAAAATACATATCATATTTTCTAACTGAATTTAACATTCCTCCATAGCTTAATATTTCTCGTACTCCTTCCAACTTCTAGCGATTTTATCCACCGGAGTTCTGACGTTACCTGACCAGCCGCAGCGGTGTGATCGAACAGCTCATTGTGCAGTGACACCCGGGTTCTCATGTGCCAATGATAGTATTTAATGACGCTTATTATAATGTACATCGTCTCTCTGTCGATGTTACTAACAGTGGAGGGGACACCATAGATTATGTCAGAATAGTTTAGAGTCCGCAGTCTGGGGATTCTTAGATTATCAGACACTTCCTCCCAGATCTTCCTCCCTCCCCAGCAATCACATATAAAGTGCTCCATAGTCTCCTCCTGCTGACAACCAAGGGGACAATTCCGATCGGCGACACTCAAGTGCTTCAGGTTCCCCCTGACAAAGAGCCGACTATGCAGTGAAAGCCAAGTGACATCAAACAGTTTAGGAGGAAGTCTTTTCCCATTTAGGAACCTAAGGCTTTCCTGCAGGGTGGTGGTGACACAATCTCTCAGGGCCAGTGGAGAGTAGAAGAAAGTCCTACATACATGAGCATACAGGTCTCTTCTCGTACTGCTCTCAATGTAAGACTTCTCCAGTCCCCACCTCCTAACACACTTCAGACCATAGTCCAGATACTGGGGGAGGTGGTCACCTGTCCATCTCCTCCTCTTGAGACTGCCGCCTCGCACCCAAGATTCTGCAAAAGGCAATATCCAGTACCTGATACTATTTACCCACAGGGAGCTACTGTTTGAGTCCATGTTCCCAAAATTTACCTTTAGAAACAAGGAGTCAAAGAAAACCCTTGGATTCAACATATCCAGCCCACCCTCTCTCCGCCGTAGGTACGTTATTCCCCTCTTTATTAGATTCAACCTATTCCCCCACAAGAGCTGGAAGAACAGGCTGAAGAGCCTCGCTGAGAAAGATTCTGGCAAAGGGAAAATGACAGAGACATACAAGAAAACAGGGACCAGATAAGTCTTCAACATTGCGACCCTTTCTCTGTAGGTCAGCCTCCAGTTCTTCCATCGCTGAACCTTTGCATTTCCGGTTTCCAATTTCTCCTCCCAATTTAGCGTGGCATTATCATCCCTTCCAAATTTAACCCCTAGGATCTTAATATGGGTGGAGGCTTTGGCAAACTGCCGCAGATCATAGCTGGGATCAGTATCTAATGTCCACAGAGCTTGACTCTTCTCAAGGTTGACCAGAGACCCGGAGGCCTCTGAGTAACTTCTGATAGACGAAGATAACATCTGCACCTCTCGAGGATTAGAGATCACCAACGTCACATCATCTGCATAGGCAACAACATTCAGAGGCAAGCAATGGGGGACCGGCACCCCCTGAAAAATCACACTCCTGCAGTGACCTCAGAAACGGGTCTAGGGCAAAAACATACAGGAGCGGACTCAGTGGGCAACCCTGTCTCACCCCTGCCCCAACTCCAAAACTGTCACCCTGCCAACCATTAATCAGAGGAAAGCTCACTGCCTCTCTGTACAATGTCTTCAGCCAATCCACAAATTGTCCCGGAATACCGTACTTTGACAAAGTGGCCCACAGATAGTCATGATCAACCCTGGCTTTAGCCTGGTCCAGACTAACAATATATTTCCCACACCGCAGAGCTTTACATCTCTCAAACATCTCCCGTATCGAGATGACTGCTCCAGAGATGTTCCGCCCTTTTACTGTGCCAAACTGAGAGCCTGCCAACAGTGCTGGGGACAAACAGACTAATCTAGAAAACAGGATCTTTGCTAGAATCTTCCTGTCCACATTCAAGAGGGCAATCGGCCTCCAGTTCTTGATGTCGCTTGGCTCTTTACCTTTAGACAGCAGAATCAACAAAGACACTCTCATGGATGGAGGCATCAGGTGATTTTCTAGACAACTTTTATACACATCCACGAGGATTGGAGCCAGGAGGTCTCTGAATTTCCTATAAAATTCTGCTGTTATGCCATCTGGACCTGGTGCCTTCTTCAGATGTAATTTATCAATAGCCTCCTTAACTTCCTCCACCGATAACTCTGCTGTCAAAGGAGAAAAGTCCAGATCATTAGTATCAGGCGCAGGAGTTGCCTCCAAGAATTGAGCCATCTTATCTTTATCCAAAACTTTCCTCTGAAACAAGTCAGCATAGTAAGATCTCACCACCTCCAGGATACCCTCCCGTGAATTCTGCAATACACCCTGGAAGTCAGTGAGACCCGTGACCATCTTTTTTACTACCCTCTCCCTGCAATTCTCAAAGGGATCAGGGGCCCCTAAAGACCCATAATCCCGTTCAAGAACCAGGGAGGTATACCTACTATACTGATACTGCCTTATCTCAGATTTCAGTCGGTCGATCTTCACTTTGTCATCCCCGCCCGCCGAATATAGTGACTCCAATTCTTTACGCAGCTTTAGGTACTGGCTGTACTTATTCCTCCCTTTATTAACTGACAGTCTCTTTAAGAGGGATCTGATATCCTCCTTGACGTCCTCCCACCAGTCAGTCATGTTGTCATAGAAGTCAACCCTATCTAGATGAAGCTGGATAAGGGAGTAGACACGACTCTGAACATAAGCATCATCCAGGAGACTGGAATTGAGCTTCCACAACCCTCTACCGATGTCTAGACGGTTAGAGGTCCCCAGACAGAAACACAAGGTGAGGTGATCAGAGTAAGGGACGACCTTCTCACTCAGGGTGTCAACAGCCTCTGTAGGACTCACAAAAGCAAAATCTATCCTACTGCTCCTGTTGGAACATGTATATGTGAATTTTGGCTGTCGACCTCCCTGTGCGAAAATGTCAGTCAGTCCAGACTGCATTATAATGTTATGTAGGACCTTCCCGTCCCTGGTCACTGTCCTGCCCGAGGAACTGTCACCTGATGTCACTATGGCGTTAAAGTCCCCTGCCATCACCACCGGAAGAGAAGTGAAGAGGTATGGCTTAACGTTATTAAACAGCTGGATCCTGTCAGTCACTGTCTGTGGCCCATAGATGTTAATAAGCCGGAGTCGCCTCCCATGAATAGTGACTTCCAGGACCAAACATCTTCCCATGACCACCTCCGTCATCCTATGCACAGTCACATCATTGGTGTTAAACAGGACAGCGACTCCGGCGTAAGGCTCCACAGCCAGTGACCAGAAAGAAGGACCGCACCGCCATTCCCTCTCAGCCTCTCTCATAAGCCCCAGAGATGTCAGTCGTGTCTCCTGCAGGAAAATGACATCGGTGTCCAGATGTGTGAGATGTTCATACACCACATGTCTCGTCCTCCTTGCTTTAATACTGTTGACATTACTTGAGGTTAGTGTTAATGAGAACCCCGCCATCACAACACAATAGAGAAGGAGCACAGTAACTGCCATCATCATGAGTCAGGGATGTTCTGTCCACCACCGGTGTCCATGTCAGACTCTACCCGAGGATCTACAGATAAGGGCTTCCGCTTTGACGGAGGGTGGTCCTCTATGTCCCTGTCACACTCTGCATCAACTTTCCTCAACTCTGTCTCATAATCGTCATCATTAGACTCCGATAAAACCCCATACTTGTTGGACACAACCATCACTCCTGCAGAATTCTGAACCTTCTTAGTAGCACTCTGACGGGCGTCATATTCTGCCTCAGGTTTACGGGAGGAGGTGCTCTTTTTCTTCCTTTTATTATGATTAACGCTCCAGTCATCAGATTCAGACAGTGATGCTGAAGGGGGGGCTACCTGAGGCTGCTGGACCTCCATGTTCCCCTCTGCACCCTCTATACCCTGCTTCTCTGGTGTTACATGAATGGACTCCTGGTGGGCATCTGGGCTGGTCACCATCTCTCCTGAAATTAAATCCTCCCCCTCATGCGCCCCTGCCACCACATCCTCATCCTCCTGAGCCTCTGCCCCTGCCAGTACAGCCTCATCAGGGAAGACCCTGCAGATATTATGCCAGGCGTCTGGACAGTCCCTGTGAGGGTGGCCCATCTTACCGCAGAGGTTGCACCTAACATCCCGGCAATCCACAGCGACATGGCCGATATCCCCACACAGGCTGCACTTCACCACCGTACAGGCGTTGGCCAGATGACCTTTCTCACCACATTTGAAGCACTTTCTGGGCTGCCCGGGGTAATAACATCTTCCCTTCTCCCTCCCAATGAAGAAGGAGTTGGGTAAATGGGCAGTAATATTATTAAATTGCCGCAGTTTAACCACAGCTTTCCACCCCATTGTCCAGATACCATCCTCATCTCTGACCTTGGAGAGTCCAGAGGCGAGGTCACAGTGTCTCCGGAGCCAAACCTCGATGTCCTGTGGGGGAACGGCCTCATTCCAGAAGGTGATATTTACCGTGACAGTGTCCGGCCTGGAGATAGGAACCAATATAAACTTATTCCAGCCTTCAGCGTCTCTGAACCTGGGGTAATTGGCCCAGAACCTGTCCAGGTCGCACTGCAGCTTGAAGCTGACCTCATAGCCCTGTCTGTCCAGAAGATTGGACACCGCCAGTATCTCATTTGCCACAAACCCCATCTGGCCGCATAGCAGCTCTCTCACCACATACCTGCGCTGTGGCAGATCCTCCTTGGCACCTATGTACTTAAACCGCACCACATTAACGCGCTTAAAAGTCTGGCCGGTATATCTGGCGCTGGAAGTGAAGGATGGGGCGCCGCGGCTCCAGGCATTCCTGGGGGGCACCTGCCGGGTCACACTGGGCCGACTGACAGGGAGAGGGTCTGCAGCAGGGGGGGCTGCCACACCTTGTGGACTAGATGGTAATGGGGGATAGTCACACATATCATGCATATTATTATTAGCAGCATCATTATCAGACAGTGCCACGTTCATGACAGAATGTGAAGCCTCCCCAACCCCCGACCCCATGGGCACAACATCACCAGCCCCAGTCTGTGCCTCAGCCTCAGCCTCGGCCTCATCAGCACAAACAGTCTCACAAACACTGTCCTGCTCCTGCATGGGGCATTCTGGGACCTGTGGTGCCTCTGCTGGAGTCTGAAGTGTATGATCTTGTTCACACTCAGCTGCCTCAGCAGCACAAACAGTCTCACAAATACAGTCCGGCTCCTGCGTGGGGCATTCTGGGATCTGTGGTGCCTCTGTTGGAGTCTGAAGTGCATGCTCCTGTTCACACTCAGCTGCTTGCTGCTGCAGTTTTTTTCCTTCCTGGAAGCAGAAGCGGGCAGCCTGTAACACTGGCCGTGTCCGCTGCTGGGGGGTCCCGGTCTCTACAGCACAGTCCTGCTTATAGGAGGCGAACCGCTCCCGGTTCCTGTAGGTCTCCACCAGGGGCCCCATGCCCTCCAGCACAGATTCAATGTCCTGCACCACACTTGCCAGCTGCACCCCCAGTGTGTTCAGCCTCAGGTCATACACATCATTACTGGCAGGATTAGTGGTCTTTAGACTATAGATAAAGTCTACTTCCATTTGCAGCGCTTTTTTTTGCTGCTGTAACTCACCCAGCTTCCTGACAAGTCCCGGTATCTCGTCCGCTAGCTGCAGCTCGGGTGCACGTGCCGGCTGCACAGGTTTTGTCTTCACCACGGGTACAGGGGCTTTGAATACAGACTTGTGCGGTTCCACCACAGATGGCTTTGTGGCTCCTCGGCTGGATGCCGGCTCCGCAGCAGGTTTATCGCTGCCACCTGACTGTGACCGGGTGCGTCCTGACAGCGCCACACTGCCATGTTGCTGCAAGTTCTCCTGGATGGTCTGTCTTTCCAAAGACGTCCGTCTCTGCCTGGAAGCAGGAGAGGTGATTGGTACAGCTGAGAGTGATCTCACCTGTGCCTCAGGCAGGGGCTGCTGACTGACCGGGGAGTTACAGGACTTCATACTGTGCTGTGGAACATCACTCACCAACACTTTACCTTCTGGCTTCTTTGCTGGACTTGGAGCAGATTTTCCTCCCAAAACTTTACTTGCAGGTTTTTCTTCCTTCACAGAACTGCTGCAGCTTTGGCCGCTGCATTCACTGGTCTCACAGTGGCTTTGGGATTAATATTCCCATTCAGAGAGGTCAGGGAGCCTTGTCCCAGTGTAGGCCGAGAAGCCTGGGCCTTGCCTGGGGAGCTTCCCCGCCCAGGGTGGCCCCTCCCTGGGCTTGCTCCAGACATCAGGAGAGCTACCAACACACAACCTCACAGCTAGGAGGCAGTATTATAGTAGTTATATTCTTGTACATAGGAGCAGTATTATAGTAGTTATATTCTTGTACATAGGGGCAGTATTATAATAGTTATATTCTTGTACATAGGAGCAGTATTATAGTAGTTATATTCTTGTACATAGAAGCAGTATTATAGTAGTTATATTCTTGTACATAGAAGCAGTATTATAGTAGTTATATTCTTGTATATAGGAGCAGCATTATAGTAGTTATATTCTTGTGCATAGGGGCAGTATTATAGTTATATTCTTGTACATAGGGGCAGTATTATAATAGTTATATTCTTGTACATAGGAGCAGTATTATAGTAGTTATATTCTTGTACATAGGAGCAGTATTATAGTAGTTATATTCTTGTATATAGGAGCAGTATTATAGTAGT
The DNA here is from genome assembly GCF_032444005.1 of Ranitomeya imitator. Lineage (NCBI taxonomy): Eukaryota > Metazoa > Chordata > Amphibia > Anura > Dendrobatidae > Ranitomeya > Ranitomeya imitator. The sequence continues at coordinate 69,166,332 of NC_091282.1, forward strand.
TATATTCTTGTACATAGGGGCAGTATTATAGTAGTTATATTCTTGTACATAGAAGCAGTATTATAGTAGTTATATTCTTGTACATAGGGGCAGTATTATAGTAGTTATATTCTTGTACATAGGAGCAGTATTATAGTAGTTATATTCTTGTACATAGAAGCAGTATTATAGTAGTTATATTCTTGTACATAGAAGCAGTATTATAGTAGTTATATTCTTGTATATAGGAGCAGTATTATAGTAGTTATATTCCTGTGCATAGTGGCAGTATTATAGTTATATTCTTGTACATAGGGGCAGTATTATAATAGTTTATAATAGTTATATTCTTGCACATAGGAGCAGTATTATAGTAGTTATATTCTTGTACATAGGAACAGTATTATAGTAGTTATATTCTTGTATATAGGAGCAGTATTATAGTAGTTATATTCTTGTACATAGGGGCAGTATTATAGTAGTTATATTCTTGTACATAGAAGCAGTATTATAGTAGTTATATTCTTGTACATAGGGGCAGTATTATAGTAGTTATATTCTTGTACATAGGAGCAGTATTATAGAAGTTATATTCTTGTACATAGAAGCAGTATTATAGTAGTTATATTCTTGAACATAGAAGCAGTATTATAGTAGTTATATTCTTGTATATAGGAGCAGTATTATAGTAGTTATATTCTTGTGCATAGGGGCAGTATTATAGTTATATTCTTGTACATAGGAGCAGTATTATAGTAGTTATATTCTTGTACATAGGAGCAGTATTATAGTAGTTATATTCTTGTATATAGAAGCAGTATTATAGTAGTTATATTCTTGTACATAGGGGCAGTATTATAGTTATATTCTTGTACATAGGAGCAGTATTATAGTAGTTATATTCTTGTACATAGGAGCAGTATTATAGTAGTTATATTCTTGTATATAGAAGCAGTATTATAGTAGTTATATTCTTGTACATAGGGGCAGTATTATAGTAGTTATATTCTTGTATATAGGAGCAGTATTATAGTAGTTATATTCTTGTACATAGGGGCAGTATTTTAGTAGTTATATTCTTGTACATAGGAGCAGTATTATAGTAGTTATATTCTTGTACATAGGAGCAGTATTATAGTAGTTATATTCTTGTACATAGGAGCAGTATTATAGTAGTTATATTCTTGTATATAGAAGCAGTATTATAGTAGTTATATTCTTGTACATAGGGGCAGTATTATAGTAGTTATATTCTTGTATATAGGAGCAGTATTATAGTAGTTATATTCTTGTACATAGGGGCAGTATTTTAGTAGTTATATTCTTGTACATAGGAGCAGTATTATAGTAGTTATATTCTTGTACATAGGAGCAGTATTATAGTAGTTATATTCTTGTGCATAGGAGCAGTATTATAGTAGTTATATTCTTGTATATAGGAGCAGTATTATAGTAGTTATATTCCTGTACATAGGGGCAGTATTACAGTAGTTATATTCTTGTACATAGGGGCAGTATTATAGTAGTTATATTCATGTACATAGGGACAGTATTATAGTAGTTATATTCCTGTACATAGGGGGCAGTATTATAGTAGTTATATTCTTGTATGTAGGTGATATTACTATAGTAGTTATATTCTTGTAAATAGGAGCAGTATTATAGTAGTTATATTGTTGTACATAGGAGCAGTATTATAGTAGTTATATTCTTGTACATAGGAGCAGTATTATAGTAGTTATATTCTTGTGCATAGGAGCAGTATTATAGTAGTTATATTCTTGTACATAGAGGCAGTATTATAGTAGTTATATTCTTGTACGTAGGGACAGTATTATAGTAGTTATATTCTTGTACATAGGGGCAATATTATAGTAGTTATATTCTTGTACATAGGGACAGTATTATAGTAGTTATATTCCTGTACATAGGGGCAGTATTACAGTAGTTATATTCTTGTACATAGGGGCAGTATTATAGTAGTTATATTCTTGTACATAGGGACAGTATTATAGTAGTTATATTCCTGTACATAGGGGGCAGTATTATAGTAGTTATATTCTTGTATGTAGGTGATATTACTATAGTAGTTATATTCTTGTACATAGGAGCAGTATTATAGTAGTTATATTGTTGTACATAGGAGCAGTATTATAGTAGATATATTATTGTTCATAGGAGCAGTATTATAGTAGTTATATTCTTGTCCATAGGAACAGTATTAAAGTAGTTATATTCATGTACATAGGAGCAGTATTATAGTAGATATATTCGTGTACATAGGAGCAGTATTATAGTAGATATATTCTTGTATATTGGGGGCAGTATTGTAGTAGTTATATTGTACATAGGGGCAGTATTATAGTAGTTATATTTTTGTACATAGGGGCAGTATTATAGTAGTTATATTGTACATAGGGGCAGTATTATAGTAGTTATATTCTTGTACATAGGGGGCAGTATTATAGTAGTTATATTCTTGTACATAGAAGCAGTATTATAGTAGTTATATTCTTGTACATAGGGGCAGTATTATAGTAGTTATATTCTTGTATATAGGAGCAGTATTATAGTAGTTATATTCTTGTACATAGGGGCAGTATTATAGTAGTTATATTCTTGTACATAGGAGCAGTATTATAGTAGTTATATTCTTGTACATAGGAGCAGTATTATAGTAGTTATATTCTTGTGCATAGGAGCAGTATTATAGTAGTTATATTCTTGTATATAGGAGCAGTATTATAGTAGTTATATTCTTGTACATAGGGGCAGTATTATAGTAGCTATATTCTTGTACATAGGAGCAGTATTATAGTAGTTATATTCTTGTACATAGGAGCAGTATTATAGTAGTTATATTCTTGTACATAGAGGCAGTATTATAGTAGTTATATTCTTGTACGTAGGGACAGTATTATAGTAGTTATATTCTTGTACATAGGGGCAATATTATAGTAGTTATATTCTTGTACATAGGGGCAGTATTATAGTAGTTATATTCTTGTACATAGGGACAGTATTATAGTAGTTATATTCCTGTACATAGGGGGCAGTATTATAGTAGTTATATTCTTGTATGTAGGTGATATTACTATAGTAGTTATATTCTTGTACATAGGAGCAGTATTATAGTAGTTATATTGTTGTACATAGGAGCAGTATTATAGTAGGTATATTATTGTTCATAGGAGCAGTATTATAGTAGTTATATTCTTGTCCATAGGAACAGTATTAAAGTAGTTATATTCATGTACATAGAGGCAGTATTATAGTAGTTATATTCTTGTACGTAGGGACAGTATTATAGTAGTTATATTCTTGTACATAGGGGCAATATTATAGTAGTTATATTCTTGTACATAGGGGCAGTATTATAGTAGTTATATTCTTGTACATAGGGACAGTATTATAGTAGTTATATTCCTGTACATAGGGGGCAGTATTATAGTAGTTATATTCTTGTATGTAGGTGATATTACTATAGTAGTTATATTCTTGTACATAGGAGCAGTATTATAGTAGTTATATTGTTGTACATAGGAGCAGTATTATAGTAGGTATATTATTGTTCATAGGAGCAGTATTATAGTAGTTATATTCTTGTCCATAGGAACAGTATTAAAGTAGTTATATTCATGTACATAGGAGCAGTATTATAGTAGATATATTCGTGTACATAGGAGCAGTATTATAGTAGATATATTCTTGTACATTGGGGGCAGTATTGTAGTAGTTATATTGTACATAGGGGCAGTATTATAGTAGTTATATTTTTGTACATAGGGGCAGTATTATAGTAGTTATATTGTACATAGGGGCAGTATTATAGTAGTTATATTCTTGTACATAGGAGCAGTATTATAGTAGTTATATTCTTGTACATAGAGGCAGTATTATAGTAGTTATATTCTTGTACGTAGGGACAGTATTATAGTAGTTATATTCTTGTACATAGGGGCAATATTATAGTAGTTATATTCTTGTACATAGGGGCAGTATTATAGTAGTTATATTCTTGTACATAGGGACAGTATTATAGTAGTTATATTCCTGTACATAGGGGGCAGTATTATAGTAGTTATATTCTTGTATGTAGGTGATATTACTATAGTAGTTATATTCTTGTACATAGGAGCAGTATTATAGTAGTTATATTGTTGTACATAGGAGCAGTATTATAGTAGGTATATTATTGTTCATAGGAGCAGTATTATAGTAGTTATATTCTTGTCCATAGGAACAGTATTAAAGTAGTTATATTCATGTACATAGAGGCAGTATTATAGTAGTTATATTCTTGTACGTAGGGACAGTATTATAGTAGTTATATTCTTGTACATAGGGGCAATATTATAGTAGTTATATTCTTGTACATAGGGGCAGTATTATAGTAGTTATATTCTTGTACATAGGGACAGTATTATAGTAGTTATATTCCTGTACATAGGGGGCAGTATTATAGTAGTTATATTCTTGTATGTAGGTGATATTACTATAGTAGTTATATTCTTGTACATAGGAGCAGTATTATAGTAGTTATATTGTTGTACATAGGAGCAGTATTATAGTAGGTATATTATTGTTCATAGGAGCAGTATTATAGTAGTTATATTCTTGTCCATAGGAACAGTATTAAAGTAGTTATATTCATGTACATAGGAGCAGTATTATAGTAGATATATTCGTGTACATAGGAGCAGTATTATAGTAGATATATTCTTGTACATTGGGGGCAGTATTGTAGTAGTTATATTGTACATAGGGGCAGTATTATAGTAGTTATATTTTTGTACATAGGGGCAGTATTATAGTAGTTATATTGTACATAGGGGCAGTATTATAGTAGTTATATTCTTGTACATAGGGGGCAGTATTATAGTAGTTATATTCTTGTACATAGAAGCAGTATTATAGTAGTTATATTCTTGTACATAGGGGCAGTATTATAGTAGTTATATTCTTGTACATTGGGGGCAGTATTGTAGTAGTTATATTGTACATAGGGGCAGTATTATAGTAGTTATATTTTTGTACATAGGGGCAGTATTATAGTAGTTATATTGTACATAGGAGGCAGTATTATAGTAGTTATATTCTTGTACATAGAAGCAGTATTATAGTAGTTATATTCTTGTACATAGGGGCAGTATTATAGTAATTATATTCTTGTACATATGGGCAGTATTATAGTAGTTATATTCTTGTATATAGGAGCAGTATTATAGTAGTTATATTCTTGTACATAGTGGGCAGTATTATAGTAGTTATAATGTTGTACATAGTATTATAGTAGGAAAAAAGCAACAAAGATCAGCTCACCTTCTCTCAGTCCCACCGCGCGGATCATGCATTGCTGCAAGTAGTATGAAGGTGAGGCAGAAGTCCAGCATGGGTGAGGTTCATAAGAAATAACTTTTATTTCATTTTCATTAGGCGGCACGACCGTTGAAACGCGAATGATTTTAAATGCACTTTAAGGCTGTGACTGTCACTGGTATGAATCACCCGTTTTTGTGTCTCTAGATCTAAAGATGGATTTTGGACTTATGCGTTTTTAATGAAAATGGACTAAAAGTTATTTCTTATGGACATCTCCCACGCTGGACTTCTGCTTCACCAGTATTATAGTAGTTATATTCATGTACATAGTGAACAATAGTAATTTTCTCAAACCCCATTATGTGGGCAGTTCCATATATTATATTTATTAAATCCCTTCCTGTCAACCAGTGTACACATTGTAACCGTATTTTCTGTCTCCTTGAAGCTGCCAGCTCCTTCTCATACTCCTTTGCTCTTGGTTCTGTGGGAAATGAATGTGATAAATTTTAAGCCTTAGTTAAAGTATTCAGGTCAAGGTAAGGTCGAGCCCACAGGATCCCAGGATGGGGATTTTGATGCTGCTTAGGAATTCTGAATTCTAGGGAAGGTAATGCATAAATTACATGGATGTCTTTATATTGATAGATGCTCAGCTGAGTTCCTGATGTAGAATTACCTGTCACCCAGGTAATTTAGAGGTTTTTATGGAGTCTCTTTCAGAAAACATACCATACTGTTCAGAGTTTGGGGTTTCTCATCCAGAGATGTCGACTTTGGGTTATCCAATGTCTTGTCAGGCAGCTTTTCATCTTAGCTTCCAGAGGAGCCTTCAACCTTCGAATGTTCTCCTCGGACTTTCCAAAGTTCGAACAACTGAAGATACGTCACCGCTGGTTAGTAGAGCTGAATATCAAATGATGCAATGAAAATGTTTCTTGACGTGATGTCCTGAAGGTCAACGTAATATCAATTCAGGTGCCTAAGTGACCTTGAAGTTGCAACCTTCTGTTTTCTAAGGTTTTCTTGGAGACAAATTGGGTCTTCAATCTGATGGACAAAAGAGAAGTTGTGTCACGAGGATGAGTTAGGAATTATAGGCGGTTAATTTATGTAATCAAGTTGGAAATTGACAAATTATAGCAGACAACATTTGAAATATACCCTAATGAAATTTACAACCCTTCTATAGGGAAAGATGGTGAATGAACCCCCCTAAGATGCTAACGAGGCCTCCTGTCCATCGGTGATCCTTCTTAGTTTAACAGAATCACCAGGAAAAAAAAAGTAGAATTCCTAGTTCTATGGAAATGGAGAAATAACGTATAGCTCTACCAACCCTCAATTCTATTGAAAGCAACTGTATGAATTCAGCTATAATATTCTTACTACTAGATGTTCATAGTTGACTAAGCCAAGAAAGAAGCCTTGGGATAATGCATGGTGGTTGCCATGTTTAATGAGGTCTGCACATATTATTTGCCATCAATTAGAAATTGACTGAAGTGCCTGTGATGTATCGGAAGTGTCTGCCGAGGTCTAGTGACCCAAGGCAAAGCAATATGGAGATAGTGGAGCAAAAAATTATATGGTTTCAACTCCAATGAAGTAGGACAGCTTTCTTATAGCTGATGAAGGAGGAGAGTGCACTAAATAGACCATGTGAAGGATTACATATATCAGGATGGCATACGCATGCTGTACATTACACAACCAGTGCGGAAGATGTCACATAAAGTCACAGATGAAATTTGCAACCCATTAACCCCAATGCAAAAATTTGTCACAAGATCCCTCACTTATCATGTGCCATTTATAATACTGGCATCTTTATAGGTGACAGAGGAGAGTTTTGGTAACCCTTGTGTTGCTGCTAGTGCCCATTAAATAGTTAAACCTTTGCAACTATTGATGTGGCAGTAACCAACATGGCGGTGATAGCATAGTATGCCCACTCTATCTCTAGAGAATGAGACATTACTACACGGGCAAGTTACGGTTCTAACAGTCAGCCCCTTGCCAAATGGCAATGATAGCATAGCCTAAGGCACCATTTCCAAGCTCAATTGGAAGGGGCATCCCCCCTATAAAAATTCATAGTACCTTGAGTTGGTGCGGATCGATTCGCAGACCTGTTAGGAGCTAGATCAGTGCTCTGAGGTGCCTGGACATGAGCCATGAGAACCAGCTGCTAGGTCCTGGCATTCGCCGCTTTTGTTTTGATGTGCATCACACTACATAGATGACTTCACCCCAGGCCGGCAAAAGAAGTGCCACAGATGCCGTCAGGTAGGAGGCAGATCTCAGGGCTGCCAGCCAGTGTCCACAGGCTACTAACCCAGCCGCTGGACTGGGTCTTGCAAATTGTTTTGCACCAACTCTAGTAAAAGCCCTTGACTATCAGAATAGCGTGAGGCAGCCATCATGATGACGGCTGCTACATCTGTCATTATGTTGGCAGCTGCTACATCTTGCATAGATATGGAAGAAAGGAGATTTGGGGGATTTTTTGGATGAATTTATCTTCATAGTTGCCAACAGACCTAAATTTACCAGCAATGTCCTGATTTTTCAGCTTCGAGACTCTGTACCCCTGATGAAGCCGAATTAGTGGTGAAACATGTCGAGTGGACTTTTACACACCAGCAACATAACTATCGCAGCAACAGAAAAGTTGAGAAATTGTGCTCGCAATTACATAATAAATCGTAAAATTCACGCATTTTAAAGGGAATTCGTCATTAAAAATAAATGGGAATTGTCCACAAGTCAGTGGTGCTAAATACTGAATATTATTTCAGCGTCATATACTTCTCCTATATACTGTTCATTTATCTTTTTATCTAAAAGAGTAGTGTATCCATTCTCCAGAATGAGACAGGATAGTGAAATCATCAGAATAAACCGTCCTTTGTAGGAACACATTAAGCATCAGCTGAGTTTATTGAATGTAATAGATGTAATAGCGCTCGCGCCTGCTGCCGACGCCATCGCACATATTCCTTACGCTATTAATAAAGCAGTCTCTATAGATGAACATTACGCGTTTCTTGTTTCTCTTTATATTTGATGGCTTTCAGCGATCCAGCCAGGCGTGTGATGATATTTAGACTCGAGTCCTGGCTATCGCTACTGCTCCATTTTCTGCCGTAGCATGCACATGTCACCTTTCAAGTGATAAATCCATCTTTTCACTGTCATTGTCACGGCATAGCACAGACGACAGAAGATAGGCCTGTCAAGTCGCCTCTGTAACACCCACATTGTTTCATCAGAACTGACATAGTTTGCTTTATGTATATATATATACGGGCAGCACGGTGGCGCAGTGGTTAGCACAGCAGCCTTGCAGCGCTGGAGTCCTGGGTTCAAGCCCCACTAAGGACAACATCTGCAAAGAGTTTGTATGTTCTCTCTGTGTTTGCGTGGGTTTCCTCCGGGCACTCCGGTTTCCTCCCACATTCCAAAGACATACTGACAGGGAATTTAGATTGTGAGCCCCAATGGGGACAGCAATGATAATGTGTGTAAAGCGCTGCGGAATATGTTAGCGCTATATAAAAATAAAGATTATTATTATTATTATTATATATATATATATATATATCTTAATTTAGTTTATGGTAGCATCAGTTTTGTTGCATTCTTGGTGCTTTTTCGCAGTATAAATAAAAAAATATCCTTGGCGCATCTTAATTCCGTTTTATGTCCCACTGTTATAATGAAATGAATAGATTTTCATGGTTATTAGTAGACCTGAGTTTGCCAGGAATGTCCTGATTTTTCAGCTGTTCCCTCAAGGAAGCCGGATTAGCGGTGAAACATGTAGAGAGGACTTTTGTGTTGGGCCGCAGATGTACCACCAACATAACTATCGCTGCAGTAGGAGTGTTGAGAAATTGTGCCCTCCATTGGATATCGATATTGGTAAATCCACATGGTAGGGACAAAGTCCATTAGTTGTACTGTAATAATTTTGTTATTGTTGGGTATCGTTCATGATAAATATTACCTAATGTAGTAGATATGGTGTAAGAATGGTAAGATATTTCTACCCATTTGGACAACTGTGTATGGTTTTTTGGATACAATCTCAGACACATTTAAAGCTGTCATGGGTATAATGGAGGGCAGGGTTGGTATAAACCATCCCCTAAGATAGAGTGTTTCAGTGCCGTTTTGCGGCATTCCTCGGTGGGACAAGTTTGCTCCCAAAAAGACAAGGGTAAGTTGACACACACCCAAGAGGGCCCCTGTGTGACAACAGTATATGGACCCTTTACAGTCCAGTAGCTCATCATAGTGCACAATCCCACCTGCCGTGGAGGTGGAATTTGGCCCCAATACCTCTTGGGCTCCTGTGCGGCTGCACAGATTTTACCAGCGATATATATCAGCCCCTTGTACGGCACGCAACTCCCAAATTAGATGAAAGCTGAAATATCTTTATGTTATCCACATCGTGTTAAAACTAACCACACAGTGTGTCTGATCGTCTCTTAGTCGTGAATGAGATATGGGATAACTTCCCGGACACTTAGGGTCTGACTGCTTGGACCTCTGTTGATCCCAAGAACAGGGTCTCTGAAAAGTGCCATTCATCATGCGCCATCACTCCATTCATTAACAGGAGACGACCCAAGCGCAGCGCTGGGCTTCTCGGGAAGATCCCCAGTAATCAGGGCATTATCTCGTATCTCATGGAGAAGGGATAACTTCCAAACTTGAGATAACCCCTTTAAATAGATGTCTTTTCCTTTAAATAGATGTCTTTTATGATTTCTTTTTCAAGATTAACCTATGCAAGGTCTTTCTTGAAGTATTCAGCTTAGGATAAGTTAACACAACAGTATTTTCGGTCCAGGTGCCGTCCATAAAAAAAAAATGTCAACATTCAGATCAATTTTATAAAATATTGCTGCTCAGATGACCATTCATGGACCAACTGTTCGCATGAAAAAAATCGCAACGTGCACCATTTTCTTCTATATTTTGGACGAGGCTCGCCTATTGAAGTCTATGGATGAACAAAAAAAAATCAGATCCCATATGCGCCACCCATTTAGCATCTGATTTTTCCGGATACATTGCCATTATTAACTTAAGAAACTGTATTTGTCCTTGTCACTTTGAATAACCGCTGATATAAAAAGAGCCTACGAATGACCTCATAGATGTGAAATCGTCCATTTTTCTTGGACGTGGGAACTTAGCCCTAAAAACAAGGTAAATGTTATTAGTTAAAAAAAAAAGCAGATTTTCTACTCATGAGCTGGAAAATGTGTGGTGGAGGAGTCATGGTATCATATGAGTAGTTACGGCTTTTGTAGGAACCTACATCTTTGGATATGGTGAGTTGTAGTAATGTTCTTTACATCTTCTTTAAATCTCCAGTTTCATCGATGTTGTAAATCGCATTTCGTTCACATTTTTTAGTAAACTTGTTCCCGGTTCCAGTCAACATTTATAACCGCAGATATTTACTATGTGGATTTAATACAACTTCAAGAGATGGAGGCCTCTTTCATCTTCTGCCAGGCTCTCGCCTTCTAAGAAACCTGTTAGAAGTTTGGTTCTTCTGAACACCTTGCTTGGGCCACAGCTCTCTCCGCTCCTCCCATAAAACAACACTTAGGGCCCTAAACTTAAAAGGGAATATTCATCAGCAGTCGGTGGATGGGATAAACCAGCCCGAGGATATTTTACTAGCAGCTGGTGTCCAAAACAAATTTGAAATTAAGATGATGGTGGTTTTTTTTTTTCCTTTTTTCCGCTCTACTGAAGACGTGAGTAGAGGAGAAGATGCTATAAATATTGGACTTGGGACGTAGGACCAGATCTGGTTTGATGTTGGTTTTAAAGTTACCGTAATGATTTATGTAAAGTTGTAAACTCATCGATGGACTAGGCAGAAATCACTAATACGAAGTCAGGAAATTGGAAAGAGTCAGAGCCGCCGCAGGGAAGATGGGAAGGATGGTTGTGAGGTTTTACAGCAGTGAAAATGGAAAATGAAACATCAGTACAAAAAATAACAATAATAACAGCAAAAATTGTACTATTACTTATAACAATAATACTACTAATAAATGTAAACAAGTTGTACAGCTTTATATGTGCCGATGCTGAGAAATGAAGAATTAAAGCAATATGTAAATGAGCCCATAATAGAATTGGGGGCCGGCCTTCTCGCACCACATTTCTCTCCTTGAAAGATCTGGCCACCGCTACATCAAGGGTTTTGGCAGCTAAACTCATGTGCATGCGGTATTGTTGCCTGGGCCAGTGAATGCGTGGCTGGGCAACTGTATTGGTATTGTACTGCGCATGCATCACCCAGGCAGTGCAAGATTTCGGCTGGCCAAACCCTCTAGAAAGCCATATATGGACCATCCATTCAGGAAGGCGAGGAATAGTCATGAAGGCCGCTGGACTGCATTGACCAACCCACCTCTGAACTAATTTGCTTATTGCTTCAAAACATCATTACTCAGACCTGAAATGTCAGATTCACCCAATACACCTCCAAATACCATAACTGGTTACATTTACAAAATTGTCCTCACAGGTTATCATTACATTTTGCAGATATTTTGTGACTTTTGGCGCATATTCTGCAAAGTCTGTGCCAAATAAAAGTATTATTATTATTATTATTTATTGTTATAGCGCCATTTATTCCATGGCGCTTTACATGTGAGGAGGGGTATACATAAAAACAAGTACAATAATCTTAAACAATACAAGTCATAATTGGCACAGGAGGAATGAGGACCCTGCCCGCGAAGGCTCACAATCTACAAGGGATGGGTGAGAATACAGTAGGTGAGGGTAGAGATGGTCATGCAGCGGTTTGGTCGATCGGTGGTTACTGCAGGTTGTAGGCTTGTCGGAAGAGGTGGGTCTTCAGGTTCAAAGTACAACATTGTGTAGGACTTCCAAAGTGTACATGTTAATCATGTTGTTGAATAGATTTAAAATGCACCATAAAGGTACTTCTGCTATTTTTGAAGATACCAGTAGGGTAACTGGCCAATGACACTTAGTAGGCCTTCATATCAATTTTGCATTTGGGCCCGTAGCTTAAAGTCCGAGAAAATATTTATGATGAGAATGAGGGGGCATAAAAAGTGCAAAGGTGACCAAGAAGTTCCTACACCTTGAAGAACTATTGCATACACGGCTCATGATGGCTCAAAGAAGTGGCCTTCAGAATCATAAGCCCTTGTGAATTCAGAAAATCTTGCATACTTTACTAAAAATCTTACATTTAGTTCTGGTGAAGATGATGGGTCAAACAGATAGTCCTGATGATTTTGAGCTACATTAGAATTGAGGACATTTTGCATATACATAAGCTGGTGAAGGTGATGGGTCACCATAGATGTGGTCCTAACCATAATGACCTCTCTACAAAATGAGAACATCCTCTATACTCATCATCTGTTAAATAGTTGTTCCTGATGATCATGAGCTCCCTATGAATTGAGGACATCCTGCATACTTATCATTTGATGAAGATGATGGGTTAAAAAGATAGTCCTGATGATCATGAGCTCGCTGTGAATTGAGAACATTTTGCATAGTCATCATCTGGTGACAATGATAGACCAAAGAGATGGTCCTGACGGTGATGAGCTACTTCAGGGGTCCCCAACTCCAGGCCTCGAGGGCCGCCAACAGTGCAGGTTTTCAGGATTTCTTTAGTATTGCATCGGTGGTAATGTGATCATCTGCACAGGTGATGATTCCAACCCCTGTGCAATACTAAGGAAATCCTGAAAACCTGCACTGTTGGCGACCCTCGAGGCCTGGAGTTGGGGACCACTGAGCTACTTACATATTGAGGAAATCCTGCATACTCATACTTTTGTTATGATTATGGGTCAAAGACACTGTCCCGATGACGATGAATTCCTCATGAATTGAGTACATCTTGCATAGTCATAATCTGTTGAAGATTATGGGTCAAAGAGATTGTCCTGATCATGATGAGCTCCATAAAGATTGAAGACATCCTATTCTCATAATCTGGTGAAGATGATTGGTCATAGAATTAGTTCTGGTGATCATTTGATGAAAACTTGTTTTTTCTACTAAACATTTCAATTGGATTAATGGTTTTGAATTTAGATCATAGAAGGAAATATGGAGGGACTCGCTAACATCGATGAATTAGCCATGCTTGTATGGTAAGATATCCAAGACCCCATGTGCGCCGGTTTTCTCCGGTCACCTAGGGTTTTGCCACAACAGAAAATGAGAGTAATTTTTCCAGAACCGTTTTATCTTGGCCCTAAAAGGAAGAAAGGAGTAAATTATTGAGTGAGCAATTTTCATGTCACCGGGGTGTTCTGCTTCTCTACTTAACTAGAAATGGAAGACCTGGATATACTACAAGATTGCACTGTTTCTAGGTTAACGGCCTTACCAGTTTAACCTCTTATCATCTCTTTTGTTCTGGTAAAAAAAAACGGTTATTAGGCCATAAACAAACAAGATTCCTTCTCCGAGGCTGAGTACAAATCAGGACCGTATACCACGCTCTGCATGCCAGGCCTCCTGCAGCTCCGAGACTACGGCAAAGCTGTAATTCTGCCAAATCCCCTGTATAGTCTCCCCTCCTGTTCCCCAAATCCTATGAATTTACAGGGGAATAAGCAGATTCTGTCTGCCATTAGCTAGATATATGGCCGACTGGAGCCATACCTCAGCCCTGCTTATAATATAATAGCTATATAACTCACGCAGGGTCCAATGTATGTGAGCTATGGAGGACCGCATTACACAGGGGATGAATAAGTTACACAGGACTGCACATCCTATACATCCAAGGAGATTGCACAGAGACGCTCCTTCCAGGATCCTGGGGAGAAGGCCTCCTACATCACTTGTGAGATTAGGCACCATGTTACTTTGGAGGCAGCCGCATATACTGTACTCTTGTACCTTGATCTTGGGTTAAATCTCTGCATTAATAGTTTAGTGACGCTATAAGGCCATGTTCACACAGTGCGTTTTTTACTGCGGAACCGCAGCAGTATTGCCGCTGCGGTTCCGCAGCTGTTTTCCATGCAGGGTACATAACAATGTAACCCTATGGAAAACAGTCACTGCTGTGCACATGATCCGGAATTTAGTGTAAAAAGCCGCGCTGAATAGCCGCGGTAAAAAAGAAGGAGCATGTCAATTCTTTTTCCTGAACCGCAGCGGTTCTGCACCCATAGACCTCCATTGTGAGGTCAAAATCGCAGTAAAACCCGCAGATCAAAAATATATCTGCGGGTTTTACTGCGATTTGATGTGCAGAACCGCTGCAGCAGGAAGTGCGGGGGAGCGGGCGGAAGTGCGTGGGCGGAGTGTGGCTGCCCCCCCGTGCTCCGATCCCGCCCCCCCGTGCTCCGATGCCCCCCCCCCCGTGCTCCGATGCCCCCCCCAGTGCTCCGATGTCCCCCCCGTGCCCTAATCTCCCCCCCTTATACTTACCCGGCGTCCCGGTGTCCGTCCGGCCGTCTTCTCCCTGGGCGCCGCCATCTTGCAAAATGGCGGGCGCATGCGCAGTGCGCCCGCCGAATCTGCCGGCCGGCAGATTCGCTCCAAAGTGCATTTTGATCACTGAGATATAACCTATCTCAGTGATCAAAATAAAAAAATAGTAAATGACACCCCCCCCACTTTGTCACCCCCATTGGTAGGGACAATAAAAAAATTAAGAATTTTTTTTTTTTTTTTTTCACTAAGGTTAGAATAGGGTTAGGGTTAGGGGTAGGGTTAGGGGTAGGGTTAGGGGTAGGGTTAGGGTTAGGGGTAGGGTTAGGGGTAGGGTTAGGGGTAGGGTTAGGGGTAGGGGTAGGGTTAGGGGTAGGGTTAGGGGTAGGGGTAGGGTTAGGGGTAGGGGTAGGGTTAGGGGTAGGGGTAGGGGTAGGGTTAGGGGTAGGGTTAGGGGTAGGGTTAGGGGTAGGGTTAGGGGTAGGGTTAGGGGTAGGGTTAGGGTTAGGGGTAGGGTTAGGGGTAGGGGTAGGGGTAGGGGTAGGGTTAGGGGTAGGGGTAGGGTTAGGGGTAGGGTTAGGGTATTTTCAGCCATTTTAGCCCTAAAAAGCTTCCTAGGAAACACACAGTAAAAAAAGGATAAAAAAACGCATCAAAAAACGCATCAAAAAACGCATCAAAAACGCATCAAAAAAGGACAAAAAAAGGACCTGCGTTTTCTGCCAAGAGCTGCAGTTTTTAAAAAAAACTGTCCTGAAAAAAAAAGGATGGAAATCCTGAACGTGTGAACATACCCTAAGACTTACATTAAATATGTGACACCGTGGCCATATTATAGCATGATTATTACTTCCATTTTTCATAAATTATCGTATGAGAGCTATTCATTAAATAGGCAAGCCACTTAGTATAGCCCCATATATTCATAAAACAATTTGACCTACATAACAGTTGTTACTTTATCAACACATTAAATTACTGATCCCGTACTGATCCTGAGTTACATCCTCTATTATACCCCAGAGCTGCACTCACTATTCTGCTGGTGCAGTCACTGTTTACATACATTACATTACTGATCCTGAGTTACATCCTGTATTATACCCCAGAGCTGCACTCACTATTCTGCTGGTGCAGTCACTGTGTACATACATTACATTACTGATCCTGAGTTACATCCTCTATTATACCCCAGAGCTGCACTCACTATTCTGCTGGTGCAGTCACTGTGTACATACATTACATTACTGATCCTGAGTTACATCCTCTATTATACTCCAGAGCTGCACTCACTATTCTGCGGGTGCAGTCACTGTGTACATACATTACATTACTGATCCTGAGTTACATCCTGTATTATACCCCAGAGCTGCACTCACTATTCTGCTGCTGCAGTCACTGTGTACATACATTACATTACTGATCCTGAGTTACATCCTGTATTATACTCCAGAGCTGCACTCACTATTCTGCTGGTGCAGTCACTGTGTACATACATTACATTACTGATCCTGAGTTACATCCTGTATTATACCCCAGAGCTGCACTCACTATTCTGCTGGTGCAGTCACTGTGTACATACATTACATTACTGATCCTGAGTTACATCCTCTATTATACTCCAGAGCTGCACTCACTATTCTGCGGGTGCAGTCACTGTGTACATACATTACATTACTGATCCTGAGTTACATCCTGTATTATACCCCAGAGCTGCACTCACTATTCTGCTGGTGCAGTCACTGTGTACATACATTACATTACTGATCCTGAGTTACATCCTGTATTATACTCCAGAGCTGCACTCATTGTAATGCTGGTGCAGTCAGTGTACATACATTACATTACTGATCCTGAGTTACATCCTGATTTATTCTCCAGAGCTGCACTCACTATTCTGCTGGTGCAGTCAGTGTACATACATTACATTACTGATCCTGAGTTACATCCTGTATTATACTCCAGAGCTGCACTCACTGTTCTGCTGGTGCAGTCACTGTGTACATACATTACATTACTGATCCTGTACTAATCCTGAGTTACATCCTGTATTATACTCCAGAGCTGCATTCACTATTCTGCTGGTGCAGTCACTGTGTACATACATTACATTACTGATCCTGAGTTACATCCTGTATTATACCTCAGAGCTGCGCTCACTATTCTGCTGGTGCAGTCACTGTGTACATACATTACATTACTGATCCTGAGTTACATCCTGTATTATACCCCAGAGCTGCACTCACTATTCTGCTGGTGCAGTCACTGTGTACATACATTACATTACTGATCCTGAGTTACATCCTGTATTATACTCCAGAGCTGCACTCACTATTCTGCTGGGGCAGTCACTGTGTACATACATTACATTACTGATCCTGAGTTACCTCCTGTATTATACTCCAGAGCTGCACTCACTATTCTGCTGGTGCAGTCACTGTGTACATACATTACATTACTGATCCTGAGTTACCTCCTGTATTATACTCCAGAGCTGCACTCACTATTCTGCTGGTGCAGTCACTGTGTACATACATTACATTACTGATCCTGAGTGACATCCTGTATTATACCCCAGAGCTGCACTCACTATTCTGCTGGTGCAGTCACTGTGTACATACATTACATTACTGATCCTGAGTTACATCCTGTATTATACCCCAGAGCTGCACTCACTATTCTGCTGGTGCAGTCACTGTGTACATACATTACATTACTGATCCTGAGTTACATCCTGTATTATACCCCAGAGCTGCACTCACTATTCTGCTGGTGCAGTCACTGTGTACATACATTACATTACTGATCCTGAGTTACATCCTGTATTATACCCCAGAGCTGCACTCACTATTCTGCTGGTGCAGTCACTGTGTACATACATTACATTACTGATCCTGAGTTACATCCTGTATTATACTCCAGAGCTGCACTCACTGTTCTGCTGGTGCAGTCACTGTGTACATACATTACATTACTGATCCTGTACTGATCCTGAGTTACATCCTGTATTATACCCCAGAGCTGCACTCACTATTCTGCTGGTGCAGTCACTGTGTACATACATTACATTACTGATCCTGAGTTACATCCTGTATTATACCCCAGAGCTGCACTCACTATTCTGCTGGTGCAGTCACTGTGTACAGACCTGATCTGAGGGGTTAAACATGTAGCGTGAGGCTCGGGAGCTGTCTGTTAGCCCTCCAGTTCTGTGTGTAGGGTGCAGCGGGGTTATACATGTGCACAGTATGCAGAGTTAATGCTCCTCTTCTTTGTCTCTATATATAGTTGCCCTCACATATACAATTCTCTGCATGGAGGGCTCCCGGAGAGGTGGGACGCAGTCGTGCTGTGGATGCAGTGTGACAGGGCAGGCAGGGGTCTCTCTGCTAGAGACATGACACATGTGACTATTTGTTGTTCGGGGGGGTGAATTCAGATGTCAGACAGAAATAGACCGAGTGCCTCAGATGCAGATTCTCCTTCCGCTGTAATGGATTTGGGACCACGAGCAGCCTCCATCGCTCCGACACCATTGCTCTGGATGTTGCAGGCAGTGTTATAACCAGCAAAGAAGCCGAGAAGACGTGTCTTATAGAAGCTCATCCCTGCAGTTATAGAGACCGTAAATTGCAGGGGTCATAGGAGTGACCTCGATTTTAGAATAGAACCATAGACTCTAAAAAAAATTAATTGGAATAAGAAAGGCTCAATATAGTGCCGACATATACCGTAGCACTTTACAATTCAGGGAATAAATGTAGTGTAGAAAAAACTCATCCATCACAAAGTAGCACCTACTAATGCAAATATAAAGCTGGGGACCGAATGCAACACACAGGAGGCACGAGGCGGGAACAGGCCAGGAACTATGTACTTCTGTCCGATATAGCGGGAACTCACAGTGGTCAGGGAACAGTTAATATGTGAAACAATGTAAACAGCAGTAAACCGTACACAATTAGCATACAGTGAGTTGGAGAATACAATCAGAATAACGGAAATGTCTCCCAAGAATTATACTTGTGTCCTTCCTTCAAGAGAGGTACTTGGGAGCCATTTCCTTAGCTGCAACAATGGCCCTAGAGGCGGGCACTGGGTTTTCCCCACTAGGCTGCAAGACAAAGTCTATCAAGGAACATTGAGCTTCCTGTGTACCCGCCTGTTGTCCTAACCCAGGCCCATCCCTGGAAAGTACGTTATGGCTGAAAGTGACAACCCCGCTCACCAGTGCCGTCCTTCTGTAATCACAGTAGTCCTTCTCTGGTTGACGTCTCTTCACGGATCTTCGGTGCTTGACCACCGACAGGTATCTACAAGGCCAGGAAGAAAGAGAACAGGATCCTCGCTCTCGACTGGCATCGTCTGGGCTCTGGATCTTGATTGGCATAGAGCAAAGGTTCTGATCTTGACTGGGCTCTAGGTATTGACTGGCGCAGGTCAGGTCTTCATCTTTTACCTGCATAGTCAGGTCTTTGGATTTCACCGGGCATTGTTCCGACCTTGTCTGATGGCAGCCACCACCCTGCTGATGCATGCTCTCCTCTGAGGCCTGTCACACTGGCTTTAATATCGTCTCCAGCTCACATCCGCACCGCTCATCTCCTTGGCACTAAATCTCCCCGGGGTTTTGACAGCAGGACTTTTATATCCAGGAACTCCGTCATCCAAGGCACCTAACCTGGTCCCGCACATGAACTTGTTCCACCTGCAACTCTTCTAGTGCCGGTTGGTTCCGCATGGTTTCGTCCAGCCAGCAGATGGCAGTATTTCCTCACGATTGACACATCATGCATGGACTCTTCAGGGGTTCCATCGCTTCCTCTTACACAAACAAGAAATGATAGGCGACTCCTACTATATAAACTTCCAATTCCAAAAAGGGGCTGAAAAAAACATAAAAGTGCTTGTATTGTACAATGTTCCATCCATCTTTTATTAAATAAGGTAGTAGACAAAAAATTCCAGCCATTATCTGCACATGTACATATAACAAGTGCTTGCTTCCTCTTTCTAGATCAGTTTTCGAGCTTACAATGCTCAAATACAATAATGATCAAGCGATTTTGCGTAATTTTAGCATATTTTGGAACTTCCTTATGATCATATAAAATATCAAGTAACTTGAATTCATCAGCCATGACTTGTTTAATGTAATATACAATCAAACAGTTGACATTTTTATTTAGTCCTCTTACTTTAGTTCTTGATTAAGATAATTAGCAAGTAACCTTTGACTGCAACATTGAAAGTATGCAGCAATCGACTTCTATCCAGCGAACTACAATTTTGATGTGCACTTCATTTGTTAGCTTCATTTACCTAGAATACTCATCTTAGTCATTTTGTTGTAGTCTTTCACGAAGATAATCAGCAAGTGACTTTACAGTTACAATAGTGATAATAAACAAGTGACCCTACAATATAATGCAAAGTAAGAGGCAAATGACTTTTCATTAGTAGGCCGCATTGCTTTCACTATTGATTTGGACTTTATCTATTATTTATAATTATAATTAATTTATCTTTAATTTTTTAATGTAAGTTGGATTTTTTGGTTGAATTCATTAATTTCAATGTCTCTACGCTGCTCCCCAGTCCTTGGTATTCTTAGCACCCACTTTTATTCTCATGAGTTTTTTTCTTCACATTTAATGGTTGAACTGAATCCATATGTTGGATTTGTGTGTATAAAATAAATTGTTTCGCATAACGGGCTTGATTAATGTTTCAATAGAAGGGATTAATTACCATAGCTTCTATCTAATTGTGCTCCGTGTTTGGACTGATAAAATGAATGAGCTGCTTTAAGTGGCTTTTTTCTCTGTTGCCAACAAAATAAATGTAGAAAAACGGAGAATTTATATCCCGGTATCACAACTCCCAGTTCAGCGACTGCTTGGTATAATGCCGCGATAGTGACATCACATGGAGGAAATGGTGACATGTCAGTAAAATGCAATGAAGGTGCGCTGGAATCCGTCACTTTCCAGTTATTAACTGGACTCACAGTCCATTTCCATTAGGATACATGGGGTGAATGGATAGCTTATGTTTGTGACGCACATCCTATGAATATCTTATCAATTCTATGGACAAAACCTTATTTACTATGACTGATTATACTCCATTTTGGGGAAAAATGTGATTTAAATTATAAGCATATTAAGTTGTCTAGTTGTAGGATATGTTGTATAATCAGGATAATAAAGCAGGTTCACCTAATATGTCCTAGTAGTGGGTGGTTGTGTCATGGTCTCGATTCGAACCCTTGATCCTGTGCTCGACGTATCTTTCTGCTGAGCCACAGCAGATATACCTTCTCTTTGAGTTTTTTTTAGTTCTGTTACCTTTGTTTCTGTAAGTTTTGTTAACATATGTTTTTCATTTACTCTGTTTGTCTGTCCTATCACCTTTCGGGTGCAGCTTTATATATACCTTCACGTACTGGTGTTTCCTGCTGTGATAGTCTTTGTTGGATTCATTCACTTTGCTGTAGTTTGTGTTGGTTGCAGTTGCTTTCTGTGTGATTCATTTATTCCTTAGGGAATTGTTACTTTAGCTATACCAGGAGCTTCCATCACATGGGGGTACCATTGCATTATTTTAGGGTGCTTACCTCAATGGTCAAGCAGGGACAGACCAGGGTCAGAGGAAGGCTTTTTTCTAGTCTGAACAGGGATCTGGTTTGTACGCTACCTATGTGAATGTGCCTTAGCAGTCATAACGGTTTGTTAAATTGAAGATATTACTTTTGCTATACTCTTGTATTTTTAAAAAATATATATATATTTAATATCTTATTTAAAAAAGTTATATCTAGCTGTGTTCCTAATATAAGTATATCAAACTATAAGTATAACTATAAGTATATCAAATTCCATTTCTTTCCTTGAGCTCCTGAGAACACTCTAGGTTACATGTCTTGGCAATTCCACATTTATTCCGCTGCTCGACAAAGGACACTATTTACTTTGACGACACATCATCAAGGTTGATGTTCAATGTTGCAAACCGCCCAGAAATTCAACTGCAGTCCATTAAAATTGGGCATTTTTTTTGGCCCTCTCCGTTAAAAAAAAAAATGTACGACGTCCGTGATTTCTTTTTTGATGCAGGAGAAAATGATATACCTATTTGTTTAATTATCATCATTTTAAAATTCACAGTGCGCAGTGAATGCAGATAATATCTTTATATCAGAATTATGGGCTGCAGACGTGGATCACTTATAATCGTAAAGTTATTGTGGATTTCCAATGTGTGTGTAAAAATTATTTGTAAAAGTTGTCCAGAAATAAAAAAAATTGAAAGTCAAGTTGGCAACCTTGGTTGCATGTAAAGGGTGCTGGTTGACTCCTGACTTCAATAGCTAAGCTAGCCCTCCGCTCCATCGCGGCTTAGGCATACACAGAGAAGGAGGCTGGCTTAACTCTTGAAATGCATCGGTCACGCACAGCACTCATGACGTGTAGGCACAGAAAACTCTGTCCCACATCAAGCAAGAATTTGAAACCGAGATTATTATTGAGGAGTGTTGAAAGTAGCCCATTCCCTGCTAAATACACCAGTGCACTCAACAAAGCCATGTGTACAGGGGTCGAAAGAAATAGCTAACGGAATGAGCGATAGGCCAACAACTACTGTATCGAAGGTGACAGCTTTAAGAATATAGTGATAGTTGGATATATGGTATTACTCCCTTGCTGTGTGCAATGCCGAGTAATGAAGAATACGCTGGGATTTCACATAACATGGAAGAAGCTTTGAGTTACCATTCCGGTGACATAGCCAAATCCAAGTAATCCTTGAGGGCCAAGAACACCTACAAGGCTAAGCAATGTGTAGATGTCTTCCATCACGTCCAGGCTACATTTGAGTTTGTAGGACTCGATATCCAACTTTTGATGAGACTTGTTGAGTTGTATTGTGATAGTCACACTCCAGTAGCGATGACTGGGAACTGTGGAAGTTACATAAGTCTGGTCAAGACTCGTAAATCTTTCTGAGCTCATGTTGTTCAGTTATTTGTAAAAACCACACTGAGATATCTAGAAGAATGGAATAAATTTCAGACTCGGCACTACTTTATCTAAAGCCCTCCTCTGTATCTTACTTTTTGTCAGGGCTCCAGAGATGTTCCTGTAAGATATTTATTTTCCTAGTTACTTAAAAAAAAAAGTCCTAGTGATCCATCATCAGCCCTTCTAGATGAGAAAGGGTCTTACTCCATACATGTTACCTGTCACATTCCTGACTGCTTTTTATTTTACTCCTTACTGGCTCTGAGCCAGATCATGTAGAACATCCCCCCAGCAAGGAGAACCGACATCTGCTACATGCTTCCAAAGTCTCCAAGGAAATTACAAGAGACAATGAACCGATGATTGAAGGAATGTGAAGAAGAGGCTTCACATCTTCAGAAAATTAGAAACAAATTTGCATTGACGATGTACGATCAACACTGAGATATGGAAAACTGGAAATGTTAAAAAAGTTATGTGTGATCCACTCCTCCATGTACAGTCCTTCAAGACAGAGGAGGAAAAAAATGAATAATGAAGCTTAGGAATATTTTATGGGGCTTCCCTGGGGCAGCTCACCCAGATAAATCACATACATATGATTACACACAGATAAAATACATGTACACATGCATACAAATAAGCAGATATAAAGGACTCAAGTATTTTTATGCAAAATTGCAGCCCATATTAGCCACTTTCTTTTACTTAGACCAAGTTCGCTTATTTTAGGCCATTAATTTTCTGCAAAATAAAGGTTACAGCAATTATAAATTTGGAGAAAATTACCATTTCATCTCCCATTCTTATATTCAACCTGCCTTCATAAAAGTTTGGGCAAACAAGGTCATTATTTTGCAAATTTGCAAAAGTTAAGTACATTTGTCTATAAAGTTTGGCATATAAATTTGGGCTGAAAATATATCCAAAAATTATTTCAACTATCAAAGTAAATGAAGAGAGAAATTGGGTGTAATTCCCCTTTAAGAATTGACTGTACTGTACATCCACAAAACAAAGAAAATATTTTCATTTTTTGGTGAATCAGACTTTTGCTGAAGTGTTTTGTCCATCTCTGCAAAATAAAATGGAATAACAATTTGCACTTCAAACAGATTCCCATTTTCATGATCATTTCTCATTTCGTAAAGTTGACCGCTCATAAATAAATTTCAACAAGAGAAGTTTATTGCTCTGCTTTTGGCATAAATAAGAGTTGTACAATTGGGTTTTTTAAGCAAGACTATGCACCTATGAATATAAAGCATGCATTAATAATACCTGCAGAATATTGGAGTGAGAAAACGTCGTCAATGTAACTTCACCTTCATATAATAGTCTTGTAACTATATAATTTTTGCATGGTTTTCTAATGTTTCAAGGTTATCTACCCCATATTAAAATAAATTACATCAAAATATTCTAAAGGTTTTGATCTTACACTGTACAGTATGAGAACAAAATAAGTAGGCACTACAGACTTGGCATTTTAGGATCGATGTTCTCCCGCTCTGTGTACGTCTTTCTCATAGTCATCTGGGCATTTGCTGATGTGAATATAGAGATCATGTTTTAGTAATGTCAATGTCATTCCAGGAACAATAATGGTAATTGATATATCATCATTCATGTTACTGTGTTATCTTCCATAGCTATAAATGTAGAGCATCTTTTGATTGTCCTTTAGCAAACACCTACAGTTTTCATATATTTGCAGATTTCTGCACATTGGTTGATGATTCTCATTCTGAGCTTTGTGGCTGCACAAAACTAGAAGCCATTGATGATGTGGTCATGTGATTATTAGTGTTGATCGAGCACTGAGTGCTCGGGGTTCGAATCAAGCAGGTTGGGCACTAAGACGGGCTCGACTTGAGTACCGAGTATAATGGAAGTCAATGGAAAACTCGAGCATTTTTCCAGAGGATGGAAACATTCTCTCTTGACTCGAGCACTCAAACACACAGTGATTATATCTGAAAGTGGAATCAATTGGACAATTCATATGGTCAAAGAGTCAATCAGTGGTGGCATAATTCATTTATTGCCTTACTTGGCTCCAATTTGGTCATAAGTAGGGTTGAGTGACAATATTCACAGGACCTTGGAGTGGCATCAACGTTGGTTCTCTGTGGCAGCCGGATCAATGCACTTCCTCCTTCTTGAAGTGGAACTGAAATGCCACCATTATTGGCACCTCTTGTGATTAAAAGGCTCTGAAGACATAATGATATTGTGGGGGGGAGGGGAGTGCCTAATAATTACAAAAGGCTCCCTGGATTCAAGCATGTGAGTGCCACCCCAAAAAGTTTGCACTGCCCAGGTCTAGTTGAACAGAGTACAAACATGACTCTACAAATCTTTCTGCTCAATTCTAATCAGAAGACTTTTTTTTTGCATATTAAAAACTTTTTAAACAAATGTTATAATATCATACAGCAGGCGGGTGAGTGTCCAAAAGCTCAGAACACAACTATATCCATTTGTGGTCACCCACAAAACGGAAGTCAAGAGAGTCTCATTTTGGCCTCTGTTCGGCTGATGTACCTTGACGCACCCACTTGCTATAATGAGTTGCACTATTCTATACAATAATAAAGTTAAAAAAAAAGTTTTCCTACAAAATGTGCACAGATAGGAAAGATATATATTAAGGTTTGAGAGTCCTCAGTGGTCGATACCTTTTAATGGCCAAATTGCAAGTTTTTGAGACTACTCTTCGGGTTCTATGCCTGTTGAAAGGACCCGAGTATTCTCGATAGTTTGCAATTTGTTGCCATCTTTTCAGGTGGCCATTATAAGATATCAACCACTGAGGACTCTCAAATTGTAATATTCCACAGATTTATCTGTAATTTGTCACCGCGGGCGCACCGAGCTCTGGTGAGCGATTGGTTAATCCTTGTTTAACACTCTTCATGGCTCCATATGACCCGGACTGTTTCCAAGCATCTTCCATCTGCGTCTATTTCTCCCTTCCCAGACTCTTTCATAAACATGCATGGAGTTTTCTATTACTCGTGAAGCATGAAGAGGGGAGATGACAAGCCGTGGATGTCATTAAACTATGCTGAGAGGAGATGTCACCCTGCATGCAGACATCTTCCTGACACTCCACTTTGAAACGATTTCAAGGAAAGCGCTCTGATGATTTCAGGTTGGCTAAGCCTGTCACATCTGATGGGCACTGCTGCATGTTCCTCCAAGCCTGACATCGCTCTCCAGTTTTGCAGATGCTGTCCCCACACACACCAGTATAACGCACGTCATTATATTATTCCACCAGCACCTTGTACCTTGGCACCTTCTCAGTTGAGAGCATTCATTAATTTACTCAGTGTTCTACTGACAAAGTATGTTTTCCAGTCTCTGGGCCAAAAAATGAAGCATAAAAAACCAACAGAATACTAACCACACCTATATCAGCAAGACAATATGATCATCCTAGAGGTGACAGTTGTAAAACTCCTTTTTAACATGGAGCTTTGTCAAATCATTTTGCACTATTTCATTTATTATTTGCATTATTATTTAGCAAAGTAACAAAATTAACATTTATAGCTTCTACCACTAGGTGGTGCTGTAAGAAACTTAACTACATCAGTCTGACTGAAAATGCCTCTCTTTGTGTTAATCATTAACTGGTTACTGCATAACAGCACAACATGTGGTCATGTGTGGTAGTGCAAGTACTAAAACACAACGTGTCATCAACTTGTACATTGTAAGACTTCTTCCAAAATGTGTCAGGCTTAGAGGGATATGTAGTAGTTCCTTGAAAATTATTTAAGCTCCTAAGTTCGCTACATCGGCAATATTTCCTTTCATAGCCAACATGATTGTATACAGTATAATGTGTATGCACTACCGAAACAGCATCATCAAGTCCTGCACCGCACCAACATCATATCTATGCCCCATGGAGGTAAACATGATGACTGCCTTGTGAGGTCACATACAACAAATGTTGCCCTTTCTGTGTTGCTCGCTGTCTGTCCCCTTCATCTCATCCTTTTTTTTTAGCTTTGTGCAATAATCCTATTATAGATTCAGAAAAAAGTCATTAAAATGCATCTGTCAGTAGGTTTTTGCTATATAATCCGAGAGCAGCATGATGCAGGGGTTGAGACCCTGATTCCTGCAATGTGTCAATTACTGGGCTGCTTGGTGCAATTTTGATAAATTTCTGTTTTCTCTGCTGTGGATGTAGCAGAGCGCTGAATGGTGAGCTGTGTATAATCCCGCCCACACCACTGACTGGCAGCTTCCTGTGTACACTGCGCATAGGCATAAAACTGCAAATCAATAATGGTGGCAGGGTTACACAGATTCACCTGACTGGTGCACATGTGGCAGCTAGTTCTGCAGTAATAATCTCCTGCTGATAAATCAATGATTGTAGTGAAAATAAAACAGGTTTCTAAGTGACACACCCCAAGAATCAGGGTTTCTGCCCCATATCATGTTGCTCTCAGAATAAGTAGCAAAAACTTGTTGACAGTTTCCCTTTAAATAGAACCTTTCACCAATTTTTTGTCATGTTGATTTGGACACATGCTGCAACAGTGGCTGCATAGTTGAATAAAATGTTTTGTTTCTTTTTTTCTTTTAATTTTGCCTCTTCTTTGCAGAGATATTAGCAATCAAAACATTTGGGACCTAATGAGTTAACTTTGGTTATGTCCTAGTGGGTGCTCTCGCTGGGCATGTGTCCTTCTTCTTGTATCAGTTGCTGCCACTGGGGGCGTGTCCTTCTTCTCCTTGTATGAGTTGCTGTCACAGGGGGTGTGTCCTTTTTCTCCCTGTATAAGTTGCTCTAACTGGGGGCGTGTCCTTCTCCCTGTATGAGATACTCTCACTGGGGGAATGTCCTTCTTCTCCCTCTATGAGATGCTCTCACTGGGAGTGTGTCTTTCTCTCTGTATGAGTTGCTCGCACTGGGGGCATGTCCTTCTCCCTCTATGAGTTGCTCTCACTTGGGGGCGTGTCCTTCTTCTCCCTGTATGAGTTGCTCTTACTGGGGGTGTGTCCTTCTTCTCCCTGTATGAGTTGCTCTCACTGGGGACATGTCTTTCTTCTCCCTTGTATGAGTTGCTCTTACTGGGGACGTGTCCTTCTCCCTGTATGAGTTGTTCTCGCTGGGGACATGTCCTTCTTCTCCCTTGTGTGAGTTACTCTTACTGGGGGTGTGTCCTTCTTCTCCCTGTATGAGTTGCTCTTACTGGGGGAGTCTCCTTCTCCATGTATGAGTTGCTCTCCCTGGGGGAGTGTCCTTCTCCCTGTATGAGTTGTTCTCGCTGGGGGAGTGTCCTTCTCACTGTATGAGTTGCTCTCCCAGGGGAGTGTCCTTCTCCCTGTATGAGTTGCTCTCACTGGGGGAGTGTCCTTCTCCCTGTATGAGTTGTTCTCACTGGGGACATGTCCTTCTTCTCTCTTGCATGAGTTGCTCTTACTGGGGGAGTGTCCTTCTCCCTGTATGAGTTGTTCTCACTGGGGGAGTGTCCTTCTCCCTGTATGAGTTGTTCTCACTGGGGGAGTGTCCTTCTCCCTGTATGAGTTGCTCTCCCTGGGGGAGTGTCCTTCTCCCTGTATGAGTTGCTCTCAATAGGGGAGTGTCCTTCTCCCTGTATGAGTTGTTCTCACTGGGGACATGTCCTTCTTCTCCCTTGCATGAGTTGCTCTTACTGGGGGGGTGTCATTCTTCTCCCTGTATGAGCTGCTCTCACTGGAGACTTGTCCTTCTTCTCCCTTGTATGAGTTGCTCTTACTGGGGGCGTGTCCTTCTTCTCCCTGTATGAGCTGCTCTCACTGGAGACTTGTCCTTCTTCTCCCTTGTATGAGTTGCTCTTACTGGGGACGTGTCCTTCTCCCTGTATGAGTTGCTCTCACTGGGGACGTGTCCTTCTTCTCCCTTGTATGAGTTGCTCTTACTGGGGACGTGTCCTTCTCCCTGTATGAGTTGCTCTTACTGGGGACGTGTCCTTCTCCCTGTATGAGTTGCTCTTACTGGGGACGTGTCCTTCTCCCTGTATGAGTTGCTCTCACTGGGGACGTGTCCTTCTCCCTTGTGTGAGTTGCTCTTACTGGGGACGTGTCCTTCCTCTCCCTTGTATGAGTTGCTCTTACTGGGGACGTGTCCTTCTTCTCCCTTGTATGAGTTGCTCTCACTGGGGACGTGTCCTTCTTCTCCCTGTATGAGCTGCTCTCACTGGAGACTTGTCCTTCTCCCTTGTATGAGTTGCTCTTACTGGGGACGTGTCCTTCTTCTCCCTTGTATGAGTTGCTCTTACTGGGGACGTGTCCTTCTTCTCCCTTGTATGAGTTGCTCTTACTGGGGACGTGTCCTTCTTCTCCCTTGTATGAGTTGCTCTCACTGGGGACGTGTCCTTCTTCTCCCTGTATGAGCTGCTCTCACTGGAGACTTGTCCTTCTTCTCCCTTGTATGAGTTGCTCTTACTGGGGACGTGTCCTTCTTCTCCCTTGTATGAGTTGCTCTTACTGGGGACGTGTCCTTCTCCCTGTATGAGTTGCTCTCACTGGGGACGTGTCCTTCTCCCTTGTGTGAGTTGCTCTTACTGGGGACGTGTCCTTCTCCCTGTATGAGTTGCTCTTACTGGGGACGTGTCCTTCTCCCTGTATGAGTTGCTCTCACTGGGGACGTGTCCTTCTCCCTTGTATGAGTTGCTCTTACTGGGGACGTGTCCTTCTCCCTGTATGAGTTGCTCTTACTGGGGACGTGTCCTTCTCCCTGTATGAGTTGCTCTCACTGGGGACGTGTCCTTCTCCCTGTATGAGTTGCTCTCACTGGGGACGTGTCCTTCTCCCTGTATGAGTTGCTCTTACTGGGGACGTGTCCTTCTCCCTGTATGAGTTGCTCTCACTGGGGACGTGTCCTTCTCCCTGTATGAGTTGCTCTCACTGGGGACGTGTCCTTCTCCCTGTATGAGTTGCTCTTACTGGGGACGTGTCCTTCTCCCTGTATGAGTTGCTCTTACTGGGGACGTGTCCTTCTCCCTGTATGAGTTGCTCTTACTGGGGGCGTGTCCTTCTTCTCCCTGTATGAGTTGCTCTCACTGGGGACTTGTCCTTCTTCTCCCTGTATGAGTTGCTCTCACTGGGGACTTGTCCTTCTTCTCCCTGTATGAGTTGCTCTTACTGGGGATGTGTCCTTCTCCCTGTATGAGTTGCTCTCACTGAGGACGTGTCCTTCTCCCTGTATGAGTTGTGTCACTGGGGACGTGTCCTTCTCCCTGTATGAGTTGCTCTCACTGGGGACGTGTCCTTCTCCCTGTATGAGTTGCTCTTACTGGGGACGTGTCCTTCTCCCTGTATGAGTTGCTCTCACTGGGGACGTGTCCTTCTTCTCCCTGTATGAGTTGCTCTTACTGGGGACGTGTCCTTCTCCCTGTATGAGTTGCTCTTACTGGGGACGTGTCCTTCTCCCTGTATGAGTTGCTCTTACTGGGGGCGTGTCCTTCTTCTCCCTGTATGAGTTGCTCTTACTGGGGGGGTGTCCTTCTTCTCCCTGTATGAGTTGCTCTTACTGGGGGGGTGTCCTTCTTCTCCCTGTATGAGTTGCTCTTACTGGGGGGGTGTCCTTCTTCTCCCTGTATGAGTTGCTCTTACTGGGGGCGTGTCCTTCTTCTCCCTGTATGAGTTGCTCTTACTGGGGGCGTGTCCTTCTTCTCCCTGTATGAGTTGCTCTCACTGGGGACTTGTCCTTCTTCTCCCTGTATGAGTTGCTCTCACTGGGGACTTGTCCTTCTTCTCCCTGTATGAGTTGCTCTTACTGGGGATGTGTCCTTCTCCCTGTATGAGTTGCTCTCACTGAGGACGTGTCCTTCTCCCTGTATGAGTTGCTCTTACTGGGGACGTGTCCTTCTCCCTGTATGAGTTGCTCTTACTGGGGGCGTGTCCTTCTCCCTGTATGAGTTGCTCTCACTGGGGGCGTGTCCTTCTTCTCTCTGTATGAGTTGCTCTTACTGGGGACGTGTCCTTCTCCCTGTATGAGTTGCTCTCACTGGGGACTTGTCCTTCTTCTCTCTGTATGAGTTGCTCTCAGGGGCGTAGCTAGAGCTTTTGCCGCCCGGGGCTGCTCCCGAGTTTGGCGCCCCCCCCCCCCCCTCGGCTCAATACACACAAAGGTTACCAAAAATAGGGCAACACACATGATAGGGTCTGCAAAAAAAAAAAAACAAGTTCTGCTTACCTGACCGCGCTCCTGCTCTCTCCACGCAGCTGAAGCGTGCACTCGCCGGCGACTGACAATGACGTCAGAAGCCGTCGACGTGTGCGCTGCGGCCGACTTCAGCTGCCAGACTCCAAATGGCTGGTGGCTGTTGTTAACTATTGACGTACGGGCGCGGGCCCGCACGTCAATAGCGTTAAACAGCTGCAGCGCCGGCCGCGGTTTTAGAGGGCCCCGGGCGAAAGAGTCTCAGTGGGCCCCCCTTTAACACATAGCATGATTCATGATGCAGATACAGCAGAGAAATATAGCATAGCCACATAGCATATAACACAGCCCACGTAGCATATAGCACAGCCACTTAGTGTATAACACAGCCCACGCAGTATATAGCACAGCCCACATAGCGTATAGCACAGCCACGTAGTATATAACACAGCCACGTAGTATATAACACAGCCATGTAGTATATTGCACAGCCCACGTAGCATATTGCCCAGCCACGTAGTATATAACACAGCCACGTAGTATATTGCCCAGCCACGTAGTATATTGCCCAGCCACGTAGTATATTGCCCAGTCACGTAGTATATTGCCCAGCCACGTAGTATATTGCCCAGTGATGGAGTATACAGCACAGAGCCACGTAGTATACAGACTTAAAATAAAAAATAAACATATACTCACCCTCCGATGAATTCTGGCCCTGTATCGTACAAGGCAGCTTCCAGTCCCAGGGTTGGTATGAGCGCAGGACCTGTGATGACGTTGCGGTCACATGACCGTGACGTCATGGCAGGTCCTTCTCACATACCATCCTTGGCACCGGAAGCTGCCACTTGCATGGAGCGGGCACTGGAGCGTTGCGAGGAGCGGGAAAGGCGATGGAGGGTGAGTATAGCAGGTTTTTTCATTTTTTTATTATTTTTAACATGACATATTTTTACTATTGATGCTGCACAGGCAGCATCAATAGTAAATAGTTGGGGACACACAGGGTTAATAGCAGCGGTAACGGAGTGCGTTACACCGCGGCCCGTTACCGCTGCTATTAACCCTGTGTGAGTGGTGACTGGAGGGGATTATGGAGCGGGGGCTGATTGTGGGGAGTATAGAGCAGGCGCCGGGCACTGACTGCAGCGGAGGGACTAATGGGACTGTGCCCGTCGCTGATTGGTCGCGGTAGCCATGACAGGCAGCCGAG
Organism: Ranitomeya imitator; assembly: GCF_032444005.1. Taxonomy (NCBI): domain Eukaryota; kingdom Metazoa; phylum Chordata; class Amphibia; order Anura; family Dendrobatidae; genus Ranitomeya; species Ranitomeya imitator. Next base: position 69,198,538 of record NC_091282.1, read on the forward strand.
ACCAATCAGCGATGACAGACAGAGGCCGCGACCAATGAATATCCGTGAAAGAAAGAAAGACAGAAGGACAGACAGAAAGACGGAAGTGTGACCCTTAGACAATGATGTAATATATATATATATATATATATATATATACATATATACTTCTCACCTGTGTCTTGCCTCTCTGTTGTTTTCTGTCTCTGTTCTCACATCTTTTCTGTCTCCCACTCTGATTTTCATATTTCCTTCTGCCTCTTCTTCCTGCTTGTCCGTGGCTCCGCCCCCGACATTTAGCCCCGCCCCTCCATGGCTCTTCACATTGTGAGAGCTGTGACGCTGCTGGAGTGGCGGGATCGGAGCTTCTGCTGCTGACTGCAGGTGCGGGGGTGAGTCACAGCGTGTGTGACTGTGTGCCCCTGCTACACTGCAGCCAGCAACTCTGCACGGTCGCGCGCACTGCCAGCGCTCTGCTCCAGTCCTCATAATGCTGGGAGGAAGGAGCAGAGAATGAGTGCGCGCAGCCGTGCTGATACTCGCCCCCTGCAGTGTGCCTCCCGGGGCGGCCCGCCCCCCCCGCACCCTCCTTCCTACGCCACTGACCCGCCCTCTGCAGTGTGCCGCCCGGGGCGGCCCGCCCCCCCCGCACCCCCCTTCCTACGCCACTGGTTGCTCTCACTGGGGACTTGTCCTTCTTCTCCCTGTATGAGTTGCTCTCACTGAGGACGTGTCCTTCTTATCCTTGTATGAGTTGCTCTCTGGTAACAGCCAGTTGTATGTAACAAAAGGTAACTCATTAGGTGCCAAATACTTTGATTGCTATTATCTCCACAATGGAGAGGCGAAATTAAAAACAACTATTCTACTCTTGCAGCCACTATTGCATTGTGTGTCCAGATTCAAATGTAAAATGTGGTGAAAGGTCCTCTTTAAAGTTGTCAGATTACAGCCCTATTTCTGTTTATCATATGACTTGTATCCAGTATTTTTTAAGCAGTTTCCTTGAGCTCAACCACACATGGGTTGAGACAAGTTGCTATTCACACACAGAGAGAAGATTCTGCTCCTATATGTCTCTGCAGCACAACCTCAGTTGCAGTAGTAGCATTGAGGAAATGATACAACATTACTGAGCAGTGTAGCTGTAAATGCAGCTATGGGGTAAGATAAATCTCTTACTGGAGGCTTTTAGGATAGTCTTTAATTGGACAAAGTGACATTTTATATAACATTTATAATGTTTTTTAATCGTATTAGTTTAGTTACTCTTTAAAGAGCTATAATGTACTTCAATATCATAATGGGAGAAATGGGGGCATGACCTTTGTTAAACTCTATGAAGCATGAGCAGGTTATGGACTTTGAGAAATATATAAAGACTAAATATTTATCATTTGTAGGTTTTTAAGTCACTTTTCTTTTTTCCTTTGTGGTATTCATTAACATTCTTTTCACCAAATTCTTCAAAATTACAGATGAGGTTCATGCATTTTGCACAAAATCAGAAATGCTCCTTATATTAGTCTTTAACCTTTTTTGGGCGTTTTTAGAGCAAAAAGTCACATGTTCTGTGAAAATGTCACAGGTGAGACTAATATTTACAAGAAAGTCCTATATGAATGAACTCTGGAAATACTCTGGTGGTAGACCCTAATTACATTTGCGCAAACAAAATAAAAAGTCAAAATTGATTTATCGTCCGAAAGCAAATACTACAACCAGAAAGTCCAACAATAACAAAAAAACAACAGACAAATACACATAAAATAAACTGCAAAAAGGTACAAATAAAAATAAAAAATTGGCACAAATAAAAAATAGGCTTAAAACACCAGAAACTAGACAAAAAAATGTACGCAAACACAATCATGAATTGGGGCTGAAGTGTCCAATCAAATGTAGACTGGTTTAGTCCATAAAACAGAGACTGAAGAAGCAACATGAAGCTCTTTTAATGTTTGTGAAAAATATCTTGAAATTTACAGAATTGAACTCACTGTACAGGATTTTTTTTCGTCTTTGTGTTCATGTCTTTTTAATAAGAACCTCAGGAAGACAATGACATGGCCCCCGGTGACTGGAGAGGGTTGGCAAGAAAGTAATTTTGACATTGTAGATCTGTTGAATGGATGCGTGAAGTTTTAATCCCTCCGGTGCAGGTTATAATTTTCAGAAGATTGCCGCAGCAGGAAGAGGTTCCCTTGGACATTCGATGTTAACTCCACGTTTCCTTCATAATCCTCCAGCTGCAGCACGAGACGACGAGACAATCCTGTTTCTTATTTGTTCCTAGTTATTGGAGTTTTCTACTCTATTAAAACAAATAGCAGTATAATGATACAAATCACGAATCCTAATTAAATATGAATTTACGGCGGAGGATCTGGAGGAGACGGTTCGCTCTACAGACCATATGTATCTATTCCAGTGATTGCCATTGATTATTACCGATGCCGGTTCATAGGGTCGCTAATTGCAGTCATATCTTGCGTCATCATAATCCCACTCATATATGCGCATGAAGAAGTCAATGATAGCGGCAACTTTTTATTATCGGATGTACTAAATTTATATCAAGGGGAAGGAAAACTTCCAATAGCCTTAATCCCAGCAATCAAAGATTGATAGGCAAGGGGCTTACGATGTTTGTCTCATTCATATATGTGGCTCTGCCTTGTCCTATATGTCTGCCCCATTTTGATGATAATTAGGGCCAAGAGTTGGTCCATCATTGGAGCCATCGGTGCTTTAAAGCCCTTTAAATCAACCTATGAGAGAAAGCTAAAGCTTTATCCTAAAGGAAAGGTGCCCTTCACCAAAGTTATATTTACGTAGACCCTACCTTTTTAAAGGGTTCTTCAGGAGAACCATTGCTCAAGAACTACAAAGGTAGTCACCGTGAAAGATCATGAACATGACCAAGAGAGATTTTCATTCTCCAAGAGTAGACAATACGTTCAGATTACATTACTGTAAGCAGAGATTTTAACAATTGTGAGGACTCTGACAATTTAAATGTTAAGTCTGGTTTGATATTTTGTGGATTTTCCTTCTGCTGGCTTCATAACTTGATGCCAATGTGAAATCTGTAACAGGAGCACCTTCCCTCCCAACTACTGGGGCCAACTTTGTGCCAGAGAAGTGGTGTGCAATGGTTACCCTTGAAGCCTGTAGTTCTATGGTTTTTGGCCACATGCATCTGCAGGACTCTCCACTGTAATAGTCTACAGCCAAAATAGTTTTAGATGACTGCTATTACATCATATGACGTCATGGACATACCATACCTCCGCCTATTGACACTTCAAAACTGGCCAGGGAAATCCATTTGTATGTTGCATGCGAGTCGGATGAGTCCCAGCTGCTATTAAAAAAATATGTTTTTGTGCTCTGAGGTCTCTCGTCTCCAAATTATGTGTCAAAAAGCAACATAAATTCATACTTCCTTGGCCAAACTCCTCAACCATCGTTCACTGGATTCCAGGACATCAGAACCGGCCTCCTCTTACCTCTTTGCTGGCTTTGATGCACGTTCTGATGCCATCACACCATGACATAGTTGTCCCACGCGACGATGATGCCATTTTGCTGCTCTTATTGTGAGGTGGGAGAATCCGCAAATTTGGGGAAATTTTAAGCAAATTTAGGTAGTTTGAACTCAATTCATCCTTAAAGTGAGAACTTTGGGTTCTAGATTGTTGGCTTAGTGCCTCAAATTGATTTTGGTTTTAAGTCTTGAGTTTATGCACTCGGTTAACTGTTTTGCACTCACCAGAACATTAAAAAGCTCCTTATTTTCTGATTTTTTAGATTCAGCAAATTTTAGGATTTTTTTAAACAAACTTAGGCTAGTTTCACACTAGCATTTCCCTGATGTGCGGAGGGCTGTGGACTTCCTCCGTGAAGCCCCGCCCTCAGCCGCACCTCCGCTTGTAGCTCTGCCTACATCTGCATGCGGCCCGCATGCGGCCTGCATACCTATATTTAACATTACATACGCAGGTCGTGCGGCTGTATGCGGATGGTGCCGCATGCGTCGTTTTGACGATGCAGCGACCAGCGGAGACGCAGCCACGTAGTATATTTTTTTTTGCATCGTCAAAACGACGCATGTGGCACCATCCGCATACAGCCGCACGACCTGCGTACCTAATGCTAAATATAGGTACGCAGGCCGCATGCGGGCCGCATGCAGATGTAGGCGGAGCTACAAGCGGAGGTGCGGCTGAGGGCGGGGCTTCACGGAGGAAGTCCGCAGCCCTCCGCACATCAGGGAAACGCTAGTGTGAAACTAGCTTTAGATAGTTTAGAAAAGATTCTCTCATCCTTTCAGGTGATCTTAGTTTGGACATTTTCTCAGCTCTTTTGATGTTCGGTTGATGGCTTAGGTTACTTTCACACATCAGTTTTTTGCCATCAGGCAGGATCCGGCGAATTTTTGAAAAAACGGATCTGTTGCAAATTGTGAAAAACTGATGCAACGGATCCGTTTTTTTTTTTATAAATTAACCCGGGAATAAGAGAGAGAGAGATTTGTATGGATTCGGAGGCTGGATTCATCATTTCACATCTCAGTTTCATCCATTTATCGCTGGATCCGTCGCTGTGCGTTTTTTCGCCGGACAGAAAAAACATTCCCCTGTACGTTTTCTCCATCTCCCAGAAAGAGCTTTTTTGACGGATCCGGCAAAAAACGGATGAAACGTGTGACCATCAGGCACAATCCGGCACTAATACAACTCTATGAGAAAAAAACGGATCCAGCAGAAAAAAAAACAGATCCGTTTTTTCAAAACTCGCCGGATTGTGCCTGACGGCAAAAACCTGTTGTGTGAAAGTAGCCTTAGTGTCTCAAATTGATTTTTCTTTGGAGCCTTGAGTTTGTGCACGGTTGATATTTCTTTGGAGCCTAGAGTTGACGCCCTTACTTAACTCTCTTGCACTCACTAGAACATTGCAAAAGCTCAACCTGTTCTCAACTGTAGGATGAATAAAAATAACTTCAGATTTCATATATCTATATATATTAAGCTCTACAGACCCCAGGAAACTTTCCAGAAGAAATAATGACTCCGACGATTAGCAGCAAGAACTAGTTTGGTTTCTTGGCTGTAGGGTGTTCTCAGGATGAAAGTCACCAGTGAATTGGATTAGTAAAATCAACTGAAATACATGGGGGAGCAGAGGTGCATGGCAGGTGCGCGATCACAGGCAAACCAATCACTGTTTCTACTAACAGGAGCCCAGCATTTCATTTGCAAGATGAAAGCAAATTGGACAGTCTTGTGCCGGACCTCCCTGCCCTGATTAAATTGAAACCATCTTCTCCACTCCAGTGTCGCTTTGAAAGGAACTTGATTGCATAGTGGCAATACTACCTGCACAAGACTTAAAAGACAAGCAAATGTCACTTGATTAGCCTCTTATTGTGAGGTGGGAGGCTGGCTCCCGGAATATAGATTGGGAGCGCAATGATCACAGACAAATGAGTTTTTCGACATAAAGGAAATAAACAGAGTCTTTCTTTATGGGTGGTTTACGTGGAGCGATGATTAAGAATCCCGGCACTGATTGATGTTGTGAGTTCAGACATGTCTCCTCCTAAATCATCTATACAATTGTTAAGGGTTTTTTTTGCTGTTGTTGTTTTGACTGGATACGAAGCAGACAATTATCTATCTGAAAGGAGAAAGCAGAGGAAGGAAGATGAAGGAGAGGGAAGCTTAGTGGGAATACAAAGAATTGTAGCAAAGAGGAAACAATAATTGGAGGTTTCCATAAAACAAGACAAACAAAGGGTCAGAATTGGACCGTTGGAGGTCCAGAAGATCAATAGGTGGACTCAAACTGTCGCAAAGGAATAAGACTTAGAACCATGGGATAGCGTAAAATTCCTGGAACCAGTACAAAGTCTAACAGTGCACCCAACTATAATGCTTCATTTATGGTACCGTTCAGTTGAAAAGTTCCAGGAGGCGTTTTTGAGCATCGTCAATGTAGCCACAGACAGCACCATTACACCATATAAACTTCATCTACAGGAGGACTTGTTTGTACAATAGTAACGGTAACTTTTACAATGTCCACCCAAAATGTAAAAATGGTCATGTATTGCTAAATTCTGGTTATCTACAATGAACTGGTCAGGCATGAGAAATAAAAATGATGGTTAACAATAAGCAAGAACTTAAGAACCTTCATCTACCTTCTTGGACAGAATGTGAAGGCTGCTCAGTGGCCACTGGCCACTAGTGACTGATCAGTGGCCACTAGAAATGAGCTCCATGAATTATATAAAATAATCGGAGTGCTCAAAATCTGAATTTTTCACAAATCAATTTGTGCAAATCCATAAAAAAGGCAACCAGTCAAATTCAAAAGGGCCCGAAAGGATTATAAAAGAATGTTGAAAATAATTTCTCACCCAGTCCTCGCCTCTCTTCTTCAGTCCGGTCACCTGGGACTTCTTCAGTCCGGTTAACTGGGAAACAGAAACCTGTGAAACCCATAAAAGCAACAGGTTTCTGCTAATAACCAAGAAAAATTATCTTTCACAATTGGTGCAGAATCCAACCAGAGGAGCAGCACTTTTAGACCTAATACTATCTAATAGACCTGACAGAATAACAAATCTGCAGGTGGTTGGGCATCTAGGAAATAGCGACCACAATATTGTACAGTTTCACCTGTCTTTCACAAGGGGGACTTGTCAGGGAGTCACAAAAACACTGAACTTTAGGAAGGCAAAGTTTGACCAGCTTAGAGATGCCCTTAATCTGGTAGACTGGGACAATATCCTCAGAAATGAGAATACAGATAATAAATGGGAAATGTTTAAGAACATCCTAAATAGGCAGTGTAAGCGGTTTATACCTTGTGGGAATAAAAGGACTAGAAATAGGAAAAACCCAATGTGGCTAAACAAAGAAGTAAGACAGGCAATTAACAGTAAAAAGAAAGCATTTGCACTACTAAAGCAGGATGGCAGCATTGAAGCTCTAAAAAACTATAGGGAGAAAAATACTTTATCTAAAAAACTAATTAAAGCTGCCAAAAAGGAAACAGAGAAGCACATTGCTAAGGAGAGTAAAACTAATCCCAAACTGTTCTTCAACTATATCAATAGTAAAAGAATAAAAACTGAAAATGTAGGCCCCTTAAAAAATAGTGAGGAAAGAATGGTTGTAGATGACGAGGAAAAAGCTAACATATTTAACACCTTCTTCTCCACGGTATTCACGGTGGAAAATGAAATGCTAGGTGAAGTCCCAAGAAACAATGAAAACCCTATATTAAGGGTCACCAATCTAACCCAAGAAGAGGTGCGAAACCGGCTAAATAAGATTAAAATACATAAATCTCCGGGTCCGGATGGCATACACCCACGAGTACTAAGAGAACTAAGTAATGTAATAGATAAACCATTATTTCTTATTTTTAGGGACTCTATAGCGACAGGGTCTGTTCCGCAGGACTGGCGCATAGCAAATGTGGTGCCAATATTCAAAAAGGGCTCTAAAAGTGAACCTGGAAATTATAGGCCAGTAAGTCTAACCTCTATTGTTGGTAAAATATTTGAAGGGTTTCTGAGGGATGTTATTCTGGATTATCTCAATGAGAATAACTGTTTAACTCCATATCAGCATGGGTTTATGAGAAATCGCTCCTGTCAAACCAATCTAATCAGCTCTTATGAAGAGGTAAGCTATAGGCTGGACCACGGTGAGTCATTGGACGTGGTATATCTCGATTTTTCCAAAGCGTTTGATACCGTGCCGCATAAGAGGTTGGTACACAAAATGAGAATGCTTGGTCTGGGGGAAATTGTGTGTAAATGGGTTAGTAACTGGCTTAGTGATAGAAAGCAGAGGGTGGTTATAAATGGTATAGTCTCTAACTGGGACGTTGTGACCAGTGGGGTACCGCAGGGGTCAGTATTGGGACCTGTTCTCTTCAACATATTCATTAATGATCTGGTAGAAGGTTTACACAGTAAAATATCGATATTTGCAGATGATACAAAACTATGTAAAGCAGTTAATACAAGAGAAGATAGTATTCTGCTACAGATGGATCTGGATAAGTTGGAAACTTGGGCTGAAAGGTGGCAGATGAGGTTTAACAATGATAAATGTAAGGTTATACACATGGGAAGAAGGAATCAATATCACCATTACACACTGAATGGGAAACCACTGGGTAAATCTGACAGGGAGAAGGACTTGGGGATCCTAGTTAATGATAAACTTACCTGGAGCAGCCAGTGCCAGGCAGCAGCTGCCAAGGCAAACAGGATCATGGGGTGCATTAAAAGAGGTCTGGATACACATGATGAGAGCATTATACTGCCTCTGTACAAATCCCTAGTTAGACCGCACATGGAGTACTGTGTCCAGTTTTGGGCACCGGTGCTCAGGAAGGATATAATGGAACTAGAGAGAGTACAAAGGAGGGCAACAAAATTAATAAAGGGGATGGGAGAACTACAATACCCAGATAGATTAGCGAAATTAGGATTATTTAGTCTAGAAAAAAGACGACTGAGGGGTGATCTAATAACCATGTATAAGTATATAAGGGGACAATACAAATATCTCGCTGAGGATCTGTTTATACCAAGGAAGGCGACGGGCACAAGGGGGCATTCTTTGCGTCTGGAGGAGAGAAAGTTTTTCCACCAACATAGAAGAGGATTCTTTACTGTTAGGGCAGTGAGAATCTGGAATTGCTTGCCTGAGGAGGTGGTGATGGCGAACTCAGTCGAGGGGTTCAAGAGAGGCCTGGATGTCTTCCTGGAGCAGAACAATATTGTATCATACAATTATTAGGTTCTGTAGAAGGACGTAGATCTGGAGATTTATTATGATGGAATATAGGCTGAACTGGATGGACAAATGTCTTTTTTTCGGCCTTACCAACTATGTTACTATGTTACCTGTGCGGCTGGATCTCAGTCATCTTCATCATCTTCTGGCAGCTTTGGCTTGTCCTGCAGTGAAAAAAAAATACAGGAAACACTGAAGATGCCTGGCACAAGAAGACAGAGAAGATGATGGGCACCAGAAGATGCCAAAGATGGCACAGGGGAAATTGCTCTGATGAGCAAGAAGACAACCGGGCCGAAGTGAAACAGGTGAATGCTGGGTGGGTGTACTATTTTTATTACACAAATACTTATTAAGATCTGTGGTCTGGAAAGACCTCATAACATAACAATGTACCAGCAATTCACATTGAATACATTTGATGCTAATCGAGTTTTCTGGACCAATTCAACCCCATTAAAATTTGGGCATTTTAATAGTTGTTGCTAATTGGCTGAAAGAGAGGCAACCGGCAAAGGCAACGATTTTGTGGGGTCCTATAGGTGACAATCCATTCTTTGTTGTTTTAATACCCCGTTAGCTCATTTTTAATCTCCACTAATATTAAAATCGAAATTATCAAGCATGGAAACCTATTGACTTGGCTGAAGCTTTGGTCATGTTCCACATGTTTAGATCCCTTTGGTTTAGGTCTTAGTTGTCAGCTTAGCTCTGGAAACCTCATGGATATCATTTTATTTTACATATAAAAAAGAGGGTAATAAATAATAAAGTTGTACAAGATTGGAAAAACTGGTTGCTTAGCTCCAGATAGTTCCACTGCAGTCCACAGGTTGTGTCTGGTATCACAGTTCCCCTTTTCAGTCTAGGTAGATATAGCCAGGCATGGACAGTTAAATAGGATTATCAAGAATAACATTTAATAAACAGGTAACAAGGATGTTAAGGTCAAGAGGCCAACTATTGGTAGACTGTATTTCCATTGTTTTGTTTATTCATTTTTTTGTGGATTCAATCATTTATAGATACAACGCGACACAACAACCCACTCTCCATACCTCCGTTCACCGAGACTTCTTCCAGCCTATGGACGGCACAATGCTTTAATGTGTTTATAGGGTTCTAGAGGGTTCAAAAACATCAAAGGGAACTTGAATAATCAGCACAGTGAAATAAAAGATCAAACGGAATATCTTTAAAACAGATCTGAGCAGCTTAATTCTCTTCCCATGTTACTGGAGGAGGTTTTCCTCTTCTATTTTTTTTCAGTTTCTTTTTTTTTTTTTATTCCCACTTACAAGACGTCCTTTGATCTGTGTTGATATCTTTTTCGATCCCAGTACCTTACAGAATGTGTGTATCTTCCCAGTCAGTGGTCAGTGTGAATATTATGGATTCGCTTTTGTTGTGGTCCGTCACTTGCCAACGAGTTTCATGCTACTTGTGTGAGATGGATATAAAGAGACATTTTTAAGACATTTTTGACTATTATTCTTGTTTTGTGACACTTGCTTATCCTGATCTTTAAAATCCCAGGAATGTTTTTCAAGATGACAAATGGTCATAGTATGAGTGTACAATTGGAAATGTCCTAGTCACTCTCTGTTAAGTTTTTTGTTCCCTGCATTAATATTAAAGGGTTTTTTCCCAGTACTGTAAAGTATCTTTTCTAAATATCTATCCTTACACCCTAACCACTTTTGTAAATTCCTTTACGCAACACTCTACACTTTCATCCATCTATCTAATCCATAAATGTTTTTTAACTGCACTTCCTGTGACGTTTCCTTGAATTGAGTCTCAAACATGACATTACAGGAAGCTGGCGCTGCACTCGCTCCCCATAGCATCTATCACCCTTCTTGGAGCAGGATGTCACCAGTGGGAAGTGCTACAGTTACGGCAGTTTTTACATGACCACAATCTTTGAAGACGTCCTGGATCAGTGTTGATAGAAATTCTGGAAGATGTAAGTGCAGCGCAGGCACTCTGCTTCTATCTGTAAAACAAGGCTTCGCCAGTTGGTAGAAATAGAAGCAGTGAGTGACATTATCACCTCCCTGCAGGTTCTAGCACCGGCCATAAACAATTTGATGATCCATTTATGGAGCTAGAAACGGTGGGGCAGCGCTGATGTCACTCACTGCTTTTACATATAGTTCTTCTGATCTGGTTATGATTATAGCATAGCATAAAGCATGGAGAACAGAGTCCATAGCATTCGTGTGGTTCTTGTATCTACATTGCCCCGACATCCATCCCTGGTTCATCTTTCTGTAATGTATGAGGGGATGATATCATATTCAGTGTATTCCTTTAAAACTGGGCATCCAAATCTGTGAAATGATAAACTCAGCTCTGCAACATATTCCCCTGCATTACTTTCTTATATAACCAGGGATTGTTCTTTGGTAAGTGGTTGAACGTTTTAATCACTTTCTTCAGTGGTCCTGAAATGACCCTTCAAAAGAGATCGTGAAACGCCAATGATCACAGCCCTTTTTCGGCTTTTGAAAATCCCAAGATAAACCGGCTCTGACGGAACAGCGACCACATTGTTTCCAACTGACTCTGTTAATTGCCGGCATTAATAATTAATCACTTCCCCATATTTCAGGCATATTTTAAGCATGAAAAGTGACTTCTAAAATGTGTGTTCATAGTGGGAACGGAGCGATGCGTTGTCATGATCATTTGTCAGCCGTATTAACGGGCATTACTTAGAAATGTTATTATGCTGCATCTCGTTACTGCAATTTACATATTTGTGCTGATGAAGTGTTAAACCGGGGAGTGGAAAAATATTCTTTTTCTACTCATTCTATTTTCCATAAACATGGGAGATAATAGAAGAATAATCCAGGATTTATTCAGGATTTTTAATTTAGATAGCGTCAGTCAAGTCCATGGCAATGTAATATGTGGCATATAACATATATGTAGGAAAAAAACCATGAAAAACCCCCAGGAAGAAATAGAACAAAACTCAATCATTATCACAAACAAAGTCCTGAATGACACATGGGTTCTCTTTTTAGTGCCCTTTAAATCCTTGTGCATCACTGTATGTGGCCAGATTTACATCTGCAGAAAAATCCAAAGGTCCTCTGTTATTCTCTATGTAACCTGCGCATTCTGCAAGGATCTCATCCCATGTGGCCCTTCGGACAGGAGCTCATTGTGCGTAGAATTATGCTGGGGTCAGAAGAGAAGACAAGAAAGCCACAGATGCATCAGGGATAACGGGAAGGGAATCTGGTGCTTGGATTTCCTTCCTTCCCTTCGCTTCCCTTTACTTTCCTTCCTTTCCTTTACTTCTTTTCCTTCCTTCCTTTCCCTTCCCTCCTTTCCTTCAATTCCATTCCTTCATTTCCTTCCTTATCTTTCTTTTCTTCCCTTCCTTTCCCTTTTTTCTTTCCATTCCTTCTTTTCCTTCCTTTCCTTCTTTTCCTTCCTTTCTTTCCTTTCCTTTTTTTTACCTTTCCTTTCCTTGCCTTCCTTCCTTCCTTTCCATGCTCTGCTAAATCAGCAGCAGACAACACATCAGAATCCACACGATTCAGTGCAGATTTGCAGCTTTGGATTTGCTGGGTCCATTTTCCACAAGATATATGTAACATATCCTGTCAGTGTTGCCTCCAATGTTTGTTTCTTTAAAGAAAACCTGACGATTGCCATAAATATATATAATTTCCTGGCATAAATGTTGCTTTTCTCGTGAATCTGGCGTTGTCTTTCTTTTGTCCCTGTGCCTCTCCATTCCTGAGATATGACCCTCTGTTCAATGTATGTAAATCTAGTCCTGTTATTCAAGTGGGTGTGGACAACAACTTCTTTCTACGGAAGTCGTCTTGAGGACCACGCCCAGTTTACTAAAAAAAAAGTCTACATTTCTATTCTAAGAAGAAGGTGCCAGCCCCTTTTCAGATCCCATGCGTGTTGTACATGCATTTCATTACCTGTGTTGTATTGATCTCGTTACCGCCTGTATTAAAGCGCAGGCAGGGGAGGTTGCCGATAGGGTTCAAAAAGTTCTTCTATCCATATCAGAAGACCATTATTGTTAAGGGGGTGCAATAGTTTGGGGTCTTGCTGTAGATTTTGCACCCAGGATCTTCAAGTTACGTCCAGAGCTGAATTCACAATTCTTCAGACTTCAGAGCTGCAATCCTGGCTTAGACAATATATCCTTTCTATGTGATCATTTCAACTAATATCACAATTATTGTTGTTTTGAAGCTTTGCTGTACCTGGACTGGACCTCCCGAAAATCAGATTTCATTTATCATCTATACGGAGCTTTAGCACAAATAACTACCCCCCAACATTTAGATCTAAGACTACACCCTCCTTTCCAAATTTTCTTTTACTCAAGCACTTTCAGAAGCTTATCCTTGTGCAGATGTAGCTGGGCTGCGGTTGTCAGATGATGTGGTCTTTGGTCCAACTCATCCCCATGAAGTCATCAACCATTTACATTAAGTTATCAAAAAGACAAATGTCTCCAAGGTGCGATGGACTATTTTACCTCTTCTACATCAATAGTGACCGATGCATCTATAAACGCCAAGGAAATTTACGTCTGTCTTCTCAGCAGATATTTTATGACAACTCAAGTTATTGTTTGGTGTCTTCGAGGTTTAGCGTATCATAACTGAAATGAATTCGGCGTTCATAAGCGCGAGCGGCGCACGTGATGTCTACGGCTTTACGAGGATTTGAGGTTCGGCTTCTGGAAATATACTGATACTGTACAAGTCCTGTTTGCTTGTTTAAAAACAGCTGAGATTAGTCCTTTGCCTACAAAAAGGATTACGGTATGTTCTCCGCCAGAGATTAAGATGCTGACCTTGATAGAATTTCAATCTGTGTTATTTTTTCCAGCACTGAGGTAGAAGGTTCTACAAAGTTACACATGGTAATCTGTCAGCAGCTCAATATTTCCTTTATCCATGGAGGCCGTATGATACAGGTCCACAATGTTTATTGAGCACTGCTATACTACGTCGGAAAATGAAGCAGTCACAGATAATTAACCACATACAGCGCAGAATTCCTAAAGAATCTCCATCTTATGCAGCTGCTGCTGAATGGCCATACATAATGGATGATATACAGGATGGAACCTAAAACTGTGAATAAGAGCAATATTTTCTACTGCTTATATCAACAAGATGATCGTGAAGATCCTAGATCTAACCCAGATCAGTGGTAGTGCTAGCTTAAAGGGAACCTGTCACCTGAATTTGGCGGGACTGGTTTTGGGTCATATGGGCGGAGTTTTCGGGTGTTTGATTCACCCTTTCCTTACCCGCTGGCTGCATGCTGGCTGCAATATTGGATTGAAGTTCATTCTCTGTCCTCCATAGTACACGCCTGCGCAAGGCAAGATTGCTTTGCGCAGGCGTGTACTATGGAGGACAGAGAATTAACTTCAATCCAATATTGCAGCCAGCATGCAGCCAGCGGGTAAGGAAAGGGTGAATCAAACACCCGAAAACTCCGCCCATATGACCCAAAACCAGTCCCTCCAAATTCAGGTGACAGAGTCCCTTTAAGGTGCAGGGTCTCATAGGATGATATAGAAAGGCTCCACTTCTCTAGTGGTGCCCCATAAAAAGTCCATCTCTCTGGTAATAGTAAGTGAAGACCCCAGAACTTCAATATGGTGACGTTTCATCACCACAGATCTCATCTCCCTTAGTGAAATACAAGGACTCTAGATGTCTTGTGGTTCTATATGAACATTACTAATCTCTGGTGGTAGTTCATGAAGACCCTAGATCTATGATGGTGCTTTAAAAAGGCAATAGACCTCTGGTGGTGATGTCTAGAGGCTCAAGATCTCTGGTGGTGCCCCACACAAACTTCATATCTCTGGTAGTAGTACATGAAGACCATAGATCTATGATGGTGCTTTAGAAAGGCAATAGACCTCTGGTGATGATGTATAAAGGCTCAAGATCTCTGGTGGTGCCCCACACAAAGTTCATCTCTCTGGTAGAAGTAGACGAAGACCCTAGATCTATGATGGTGCTTTAGAAAGGCAATAGACCTCTGGTGATGATGTATAAAGGCTCAAGATCTCTGGTGGTGCCCCACACAAAGTTCATCTCTCTGGTAGAAGTACACGAAGACCCTAGATCTATGATGGTGCTTTAGAAAGGCAATAAACCCCTGATGATGATGTATAGATGCTCAAGATCTCTGGTGGTGCCTCACACAAAGTTCATCTCTCTGGTAGTAGTACACGAAGACCCTAGATCTATGATGGTGCTTTAGAAAGGCAATAAACCCCTGGTGATGATGTATAGATGCTCAAGATCTCTGGTGGTGCCTCACACAAAGTTCATCTCTCTGGTAGTAGTACACGAAGACCCTAGATCTATGATGGTGCTTTAGAAAGGCAATAAACCCCTGGTGATGATGTATAGATGCTCAAGATCTCTGGTGGTGCCTCACACAAAGTTCATCTCTCTGGTAGTAGTACACGAAGACCCTAGATCTATGATGGTGCTTTAGAAAGGCAATAAACCCCTGGTGATGATGAATAGATGCTCAAGATCTCTGGTGGTGCCTCACACAAAGTTTATCTCTCTGGTAGTAGTACATGAAGACCCTAGGATGTCAAAATGGTCCTGTTTTATGAAGACCCTAGATCTATGATGGTCTTTTATGGTCTAAACTTGTAGTGATAATGTAGGAAATTTCTAGATCTTTGGTGGTGCTCCACAAAAAAGCTCATATCTCTGTTAGTAGCCTATAAAAGCAACAAAGCTACAATATAGTGGTGCTTTATGGAGACCCCAAAACTGTGTTGATGAAATAACGGGACTCTAGACTTTTTGTGGTGTTATATCAATATAACTAATCTCTGGAGGTAGTACATGAGGACCCTAAATCTATGATGGTGCTATATAAAGGCACTAGACCTCTAGTGATGATATAGACAGGCTCCAGACCTCTTCACATAAAAAATACACATAAAAAGCGCAGTACAAAAATTAAGTATGAGCAAGCCTTGACACAAAGGAAATGATAACGTCCATTTATCAATTTATTTATAAATATTCAGGAGAAGTAACCGAGGAGCTGCACAATATGGAGAATATTGGCCCGGGCCAAGTCATCTTTGCCTCATTTTTGAATAGTACATTTTCATAAACACTGACTTGTAATTTGCTTCCTTTTCCTTCTTCCCTAATGGATGGAAGTAAAGTAAATGAAAGAAAGAAAACTTTACACGTCCCCGTCTGTTTTATTCATGGCAGTTTTGTGCCAGCTCCTGCGCCTTTCATATGGGAGCAGCTGGATGAGGAGAAAGAGCAGGCAGGGTGCCTCAAATCTAATCGCCGACTTCCAAAATCTAATCGAAAGGCGCAAGCCGTTATCAATAATTCAGAGCTTTATTACTGATATGATGCCGTAGACCATCATACAGCATAAATAATTGATCCATAGAGGGGCAACATGTCCTTCTGTGCACAGGGGCCGACCGGCCGGATCCCAGGAAGCTGCCGCTTGTTTGTAGAACAATTCTGCAATAAATGTAAAGATTCACATGAAGAAAGGAAGCGATTTACCGTAGACTGACTGTGGCCAGGAACATGTCTGCGCCACACGTGACTCTATTATACGCATCTGTCAGCCGAGGGAAGTCAGGGCTCTGCAACTGCAGCTGGGGAACCACAAGTCACAGTGTAGTCTCTGAAAACAACGTCAGAGAGGTCGATGAAATAGATAATTGGCTTTTACCGCTTTTACCTTTTTGGTTGTACCTGTAATGAAATGTATTCACCCAGTTACACAACATCAGAGCAAAGAGCGAATATGAGAGAAGATTGCAGAACTGTGCAGTGTATAGAAACCCAACACATGGATATAACATCTATCAAGGATCTTTCTATTATCTGTGTATCTATCTTTCTATCTATTATCTATCTATCATCTATGTATTATCTATCTATTATCTATTCATCTATCTATTATCTATCACATACACATCTCAGATAGCAGCACAGTAATCACTAGATTATTATGCAGTAGATATAAAGTTTTTTCCGTCTGTATGGATAAGAGTTAACTCTTGACATCCGGAAATAAACCCCAAAGACAGGGCCTATTAAAAGGTATAAGAATAATTGGGGAGTCACAGACTTGCAAAGGAATAAAACCTGCTGATATTTCAGTGACTTTTTGTAGACTGTGTATCTGATATGTTGTATCCTCATTTTCCGAGTCGCCTGCTCCTCCGCTCGCCATCGTTAAGTATTCATCAGCCACCGCTGGTAATTCTCTGTAGTAATTATGATCTTCAGGTTGTAATAATACCTCTGCAAATGCCATCGAGAGCGGCTGGTGACATCACAAACAATGGGAGCCGAGCGAGAGTGGTTTGTCAATGTCTGGAGAACAACGAGCCGGCATCGTGCGCGAATCACGCACAGTGTCCGTGTAATTCATTACCATAAATAATCAGCGAGGGATTGTCTCCTATCTCCTCCACCACTTCCCTGAAGTGTTTAGGAAACACAGTGTGCCCCTTCTTTACCAAAGGCTTTGAGATGGAGAGTTACAGAGGATTTAGGAACAAATCCAACCCGATAATAATCCTACAGCAACAGTCAGCATCAGAGTCAATAATAAAGGCACAGATCGAATACTGATCACAGGAGACAGGACGCTTACAATACAAATACTCTACAACCTGGTGATAGATAATGAGATAGATATAGATATTAGATAGATAGTTAAATAGATAGATAGATAGATAGATGATAGATAAATAATAGATAGATAGATAATATATAATAGATAGATAATAGATTGATAATATATTATAGATAGATAGATGATAGATAGATTATAGAAAAATAGACATATAATAATAAATAGATGATAGATATATAGATAGATAGATAGATAGATAGATAATAGATAGATAGATGATTGATAGATAGATCGATAATAGATAGATAGATAGATAGATAGATAGATAGATAGATAGATAGATAATAGATAGATAGATAGATAGATAGATAGATAGATCGATAATAGATAGATAGATAGATAGATAGATAGATAGTAGATAGATAGATAGATAGATAGATAGATAATAGATAGATAGATAGATGATAGATAAATAATAGATAGACAGATAGATAATATATAATAGATAGATAATAGATTGATAATATATTATAGATAGATAGATGATAGATAGATTATAGAAAAATAGATATATAATAATAAATAGATGATAGATAGATAGATAGATAGATAGATAATAGATGGATAGATAGATAATAGATAGATAGATGATTGATAGATCGATAATAGATAGATAGATAGATAGATAGATAGATAGATAGATAATAGATAGATAGATGATAGATAGATAGATAGATAGATAGATAATAGATAGAGTTAGATAATAGATAGATAGATGATAGATAGATAGATAGATAATAGATAGATGATAGATAGATAGATAATAGATAGAGATAGATAATAGATAGATAGATAGATGATAGATAGATAGATAGATAGATAGATAGATAGATAGATAGATAGATAGATAGATAATGGGAGAACTACAATACCCAGATAGATTAGCGAAATTAGGATTATTTAGTCTAGAAAAAAGACGACTGAGGGGCGATCTAATAACCATGTATAAGTATATAAGGGGACAATACAAATATCTCGCTGAGGATCTGTTTATACCAAGGAAGGTGACGGGCACAAGGGGGCATTCTTTGCGTCTGGAGGAGAGAAGGTTTTTCCACCAATATAGAAGAGGATTCTTTACTGTTAGGGCAGTGAGAATCTGGAATTGCTTGCCTGAGGAGGTGGTGATGGCGAACTCAGTCGGGGGGTTCAAGAGAGGCCTGGATGTCTTCCTGGAGCAGAACAATATTGTATCATACAATTAGGTTCTGTAGAAGGACGTAGATCTGGGGATTTATTATGATGGAATATAGGCTGAACTGGATGGACAAATGTCTTTTTTCGGCCTTACTAACTATGTTACTATGTATGTTACTATAATAGATAGAGATAGATAATAGATAGATAGATAGATAATAGATAGATGATAGATAGATAGATAGATAGATAGATAGATAGATAGATAGATAGATAGATAGATAATAGATGTAGATGATAGATAGATAGATAGATAGATAGATAGATAGATAATAGATGGATAGATAGATAATAGATAGATGATTGATAGATCGATAATAGATAGATAGATAGATAGATAGATAATAGATAGAGATAGATAATAGATAGATAGATGATAGATAGATAGATAGATAATAGATAGATGATAGATAGATAGATAGATAGATAATAGATAGAGATAGATAATAGATAGATAGATGATAGATAGATAGATAGATAGATAATAGATAGATAGATAGATAGATAGATAATAGATAGAGATAGATAATAGATAGATAGATAGATAATAGATAGATGATAGATAGATAGATAGATAGATAGAAGACAGATAGATAGATAGATAGATAGATAGATAGATAATAGATGTAGATGATAGATAGATAGATAGGCGATAGATAATAGATAGATAGATAGATAATAGATGTAGATGATAGATAGATAGATAATAGATGGATAGATAGATAGATAATAGATAGATAATAGATAGATGGATAGATAGATAAATAATAGATAAATAGATGATAGATAGATAGATATATAATAGATAGATAATAGATGGATGGATAGATAAATAATAGATAAATAGATGATAGATAATAGATAGATAATAGATAGATAGATGATAGATAGATAGATAGATAATAGATAGATGATAGATAGATAGATAGATAGATAGATAATAGATAGAGATAGATAATAGATAGATAGATGATAGATAGATAGATAGATAATAGATAGATAGATAGATAGATAGATAGATAGATAGATAGATAATAGATAGAGATAGATAATAGATAGATAGATAGATAGATAGATAATAGATAGATGATAGATAGATAGATAGATAGATAGATAGATAGATAGATAGATAGAAGACAGATAGATAGATAGATAGATAGATAGATAATAGATGTAGATGATAGATAGATAGATAGGTGATAGATAATAGATAGATAGATAGATAATAGATGTAGATGATAGATAGATAGATAGATAGATAGATAGATAGATAGATGGATAGATAGATAGATAGATAGATAGATAATAGATAGATAATAGATAGATGGATAGATAGATAAATAATAGATAAATAGATGATAGATAGATAGATATATAATAGATAGATAATAGATGGATGGATAGATAAATAATAGATAAATAGATGATAGATAATAGATAGATAGATAGATAGATAGATAGATAGATAGATAGATAGATTCTCATCTCCACTCCCTCATACGTGAGCCACAGTGAAGAACTGGTGCAATTTCCTATCTGCATTTAAACTCTCATTTTCATTTAATACGTTGCTCATTCTACCTAGACAAATATAATTCAGGCAGATTAATGGTGCTTAATTTGGGTGAGATTCGTCTGCAGATGGTGGGAATAAACTTTCTCTGCTAATGAGTATGCCGGGCCGGGCTGAGGAGATTTCTGAATTCTAACAGAACTATTATTTTCTTACGTATTCTGAGTATATAATGTAAGGTGAGAGCAGAATCTGTTGCTGGTTCTTATTTACTGCAGATCTATGGGGCCTCGCTGTAAATAATAGTAATCAGGGGAGAGAAACGTATTTCACTGGGAAACATCCTGACCAAATTATGGCATCGTTCTTTTAATGGTTTTACTTTTTATGGATCTAATAAATAAGTGAGAGCTGCGGCTGCATCCACTGTAGCTTAAATCAGAAGACCCGAGATTACATCTGAGGACTCTTATCAGGACTATTCCTACATGTCAATCAGATTATATTTTTCTCTTATAGTGTCCATATTGAAGAAGAAGGATTTTTTGCTGATGGACCATGAGGTGATGGTAGAAACAATACAAGAGATCTAGTCCTAATGAAGATTCATGTTCCCACATGTCCCCACAAAGTGTAGAAACCCAACTACTGCTAAAAGAGCCTTCATCTGTACCAGTTTACTTTGTGTCTTCTCTTAAGACCTTTTGCCAAAATTAAGGCTTCAAAAGATGCCTAGACCTAAGAGTGCAATTAAGAAAGCCCAAAAGTCCTTGGGTTAGCGCTTTAGGGAGAAGGTATGGGAGGACTTGACCCATAAATCGTATTCCAGGTATAATTTTAGTCTTAGATCCTGTGAACTCTCCGATCACCAGATTTGCACATTGTACTTTAAGCTTCCAAATGCAACAGTAGTACAGTATCTCTCATGAGGTGTAGCTAGATGGGCAGCATAAAATCTGATCACTTTGCTCTGAGGAGGACACACTGTACTCTTCTTGTGTTTATAAACTTTACGAAACTCACAACACTGATTTAACATAGCTCGTACTATGAAGCCCAGTAAAAGCTTGGGAATCTTGATCTTCAAGAGACATCCCACTAGAACATCCTGCACCTACACACCAGTAGATTGCCACCTAGGTGTCTCTGTGGGTCACAGAGGAGCCAATGTCTACCCACACAAAGTCCCCACAGTCACAGACATGGTGCACTCGGTGTCTAGAATGCTAACCCCCTGGGTGAACATGCAATTCAGATCCTTCAGGATATCAAATATGATCCTAGTTTATCATTATAGTTCACGATAACAACTGACACATTTTCTTCTGTAACTTGCTTGATAAAGCTCGTGGGGATGCTGACATTACACCTTGAAATTACAGCTTGGGGTAGGGGTCCCCAACCTGTAGCTTGGGAGCCACATGTGGCTTGCGGTCCCATGAATTGTGGCTCGCGGCTGTCTACCAGCTTGGTGCATTATCTCCAGGTATAGCAAACAGGTATGAAGAGCACATCTGAAAATGATGAATTTTGTGGGCAGCCTTGCACAAAAGAGCAGATCTGGATGCATATATCCTGGTCTTATGGATTTTCTGATAATTTAAGTATGGTACGCTGGAGACAAGATGACACCACTTGTCAGAGGAGGTGCTTGAAGCTGGATGTGACAGTGTCTTGGGAGTGCTTTATAGGAGAATACTGAATGGGGGGTATTGTGGGAACCCCTGGATCTTAGTATACTGCTCTGGAGTGATTTTTGTGGAAAAGCTTTGGTTATCATTATACCTGTAATGGGGGCTTTGGTTGCCACTATTGTGAGGGGGGCAGGAGCTGAATGTGGCTCGCGACCCTCTCTCAAGGCTGTATGTGGCTCTCAAGGTCAGAAACGTTGGGTTCCTCTGGCTTAGGGTTTTCACAATCATTTACTCTGGTGTAATGTTGGTACACCAGGAGCCTCTTACTGTACTATATGAATCTGTATCGCTAACTCTTGGCTGAAGAAAGATTGCCTCCATTGTCTTTGTCAAACATGGGCATGAAACTAGGAAGCAACTTTCACCTTCCCATTATTTCCACTCCATGTTTTTTCTACAACTCTGCTATCTCTTATCAATCTCAGTTGATTCCCTTGCAGATTCTATCTAGTTCTGTATGCAACCTCACCACTGGCTCCAAAAATGTTGGTGTCTTTCTACTCTGTCCTGAGGATTTCTACTCTTTCCCGTAAAATCAGTTGCAGCTGTTCTGTGACATGCAGCACAAGTTATCCAAGGTGAGATGTGCCATCACCACACTTTGACTTCTTCTGGCTGTTTAGATAGATAACTGGGGCAAAGAATGCAGAAAAGAAATTGAACCTTCACTCAAGGTGAAGGAAAGTTTAGCTATGACTGTGCACAATTCAGAAGCTCAATTTTTCAGTATCCAGACTTTTGTATCTCGGCGCATTTCTTTTCTGAATATTTTGTTGTGATGGGCATAACTAGATGGTATTTCTGGTCACGTACAGCCAAGCATCTGAGCCTGGTGTCTCACAGCTGAGCTACGTTCCACCTCAGAGATGCCAGGCCTTATGTTCTGCCATTACAATTTTTGCGTGAGATGTTTTCCTGGTGTCCTCATTTGGCTGTTCTGCTCATTAGGGAGGGTAAGGCAGAAAGTATATGAAGTTTTCTCTGAATATTTAGTGTTTTCTGATGGGACTGAGAAGAACATCCACACCTATAGTTAATAATTGACATAGTCCACCCTCCCTAGATGTGATATTCCCCATGTTCCTCCATCGTACATAGATTTTCCTCTTTGTGGTCTGCTAAATCTTATGATGCAATATTTACACAAGGAATTCTTACTTAAAAAGAAGCAGAGAGTATAAAGGGACTGTATATGAAAGGGTGCACCCTGGCAACGGCATTATTTCATCCCGTGCTTCTAAGGTTCTGCGAGTCAAGGGATTTTCTATCTCAGGTGGATCTATTTCCTTGGCTTAAGAAGGAAGTGACCTACATATTGACAATAAGAAAACTTGCCAATTTTAATCTACTGCCAAATCCGACACTCTCTGAGAATACTGAGTCTAGTCAAAGCTGAGTTTTTTAGATTGAAGTATGACAAATAAATGCAAATTGCTGTGGAGCAT
Source organism: Ranitomeya imitator (assembly GCF_032444005.1). Classification (NCBI taxonomy): domain Eukaryota; kingdom Metazoa; phylum Chordata; class Amphibia; order Anura; family Dendrobatidae; genus Ranitomeya; species Ranitomeya imitator. The sequence continues at coordinate 69,221,924 of NC_091282.1, forward strand.
GTGAATTATTGGGATTCAATCCAAGAGGTGATGTCAAGAGAAAATTTGGGCAGACTAGGGCAACTCTGGGAATGAATAGGAAAGATGACACTATTGCTTCTTACGTGTTCTGGTCTTTGTACTTTAGAATATCTCGATCTCGTGTTACAAACTGGAGATCATTTTATTGAATGGAGTTATCCGGGAAACTTTGCTTATTTTTCCCTATGAAGCTAAGAACCTGCAGGCAAGTAGTTGCTAACTACCTGCCTGTTCTGTCCGGCGCTGATCTCTGCCGGCTCAGAACAGTCACGGACCGGTCCGCTCCTGCTGGTGAATCTGCGGCTTCATGTCAACAGTGCAGGTTCTTCTCCACCCTGCTCTGTCAATGGGCATCACTGCCTATGTCAGGCTGGCTAAAAGCTGGATCCCCGCTGCTTACCTGCGGGGAGCCAGTAGTCAATCAGCAAGATGTCAGCAGTAATGTTCCATCAACAGAGCAACCCTGAAGAATAAGATCTGCGCTGTTGCCATGAGGTCAAATTAAGCAGCAGAATCTCTGGCAGGAGCAGTCTGTGACCACTCTGAGCCAGCAGAGATCAGCGCCGGACAGAATAGGCAGGCAGTTAGCAAAATAGGGAAAGTCCCAGATAACCCCTTTAAAGTGCAGTTATCTTATCCTTGAAAGATCTCTCCATAGTGTCGGACCACCAGTAATCTGCCTTCCACTGCTTGTCCACTGCCTGTTCTCAACTGTAATCTCAGGCAGTAGAGACAGCAAGAGAGATTACAAGAAGGAAGAGGGGCTGGTCTTTGTCTCTTAACTCCTCTACAAAACAGAGAGGTGGTCTTCCAGTTCAGAGCATGCAAGCCTTTAGACAAAAACAAGGCCAGTGCATGCTAAGGTGAGGAAAAAGAGGTTCTAGCTCCTAAAGTGCTGACAGAATGCTAATAACAAAAAATACCGCCAACTCAAAAAAAGAGTGGATAGAAAGTTGCAGAGCATGATAATTAAGACAGTTCATGGACATATTAGACCAGTAGGTGCACCATAAGCAGTGTTAATTTGTTGTAGAGATAGAAGGGCAGAAACGCTTTTCTACAGATTTTGTGTGAAAGGGAAGGTATACTTGAGGCATTCTGACCCGAAAATAGTCTAAACCCCTTTACTTTCACCCCTCCCTCCATATATATATATCATCATGTATGGATTAGATTAAACCCAGTTCCAAACATACAAGCATAGAAGTAAAGTCAGATACCGTAACAGATGACACCCCATGACCTTTGGGAAAATTACGCTTTAAGGGGTCTGATCCCTAAGTTCCATATGTCTCCCCTCTAAGATTTTCTAACCCTCTGCCCACTTCCTTTAAGGATTTACAAAATATTTTTGTGATTTTTTTTTTCAGCCTCTGATGAATTTGTACTTTGTCTTAAACTCTTGTAGGAGCTTTGCCACCTCTCGGCTTCGGGATAAAATTTCCTATTAATATCTATGGGAGTTTGGGGCCAAAAATAGCGAAAGTGAATACGAGATTTAATGAGTTTTCCCTTGGGGCGGCGGTAGAATTAATTCGGGATTGTTATGTGCTGTAATTAAACAATCGGACTTTCAGAGATTCTCGCGCCGACCTAAAGTCATGCTGTAAAAACTAGGCCCGTTATACAAAGATATCGAGAAGAAATATTTGCCTGAAATTATGTTTAGGGAAAGTTGTTAAGCTGCTGAGAGTTTTACATACTTTTTAGTTTTATGTACAGTGCCTTGCGAAAGAATTCGGTTCCCTGGAACTTTTTAACTTTTTCCCACATATCATGCTTCAAACATAAAGACGCCAAATGTAAATTTTTTGGTGAAGAATCAACAAGTGGGACACAATTGTGAAGTTGAACAAAATGTATTGGTTATTTTAAATTTTTGTAGAAATTCAAAAACTGAAAAGTGGGGCGTGCAATATTATTCGATCCCTTTAACTTAATACTTTGTTGCGCCACCTTTTGCTGCGATTACATCTGCCAGTCACTTGGGGTATGTCTCTATCAGTTTTGTACATCGAGAGGCTGAAATTCTTGCCCATTCTTCCTTGGCAAACAGCTCGAGCTCAGTGAGGTTTGATGGAAATGGTTTGTGAACAGCAGTTTTCAGCTCTTTCCACAGATTCACGTTTGGATTGAGGTCTGGACTTTGACTTGGCCATTCCAACACCTGGATACGTTTATTTGTGAACCATTCCATTGTAGATTTTGCTTTATGTTTGGGATCATTGTCTTGTTGGAAGACAAATCTCCGTCCCAGTCTCAGATCTTTTGCAGACTCCAACAGGTTTTCTTCAAGAATGGTCCTGTATTTTGCTCCATCCATCTTCCCATCAATTTTAACAATCTTCCCTGTCCCTGCTGAAGAAAAGCAGGCCCAAACCATGATGCTGCCACCACCATGTTTAACAGTGAGGATGGTGTCTTCAGGGTGATGAGCTGTGTTGCCTTTACGTCAAACATATCATTTGGCATTGTTGTCAAAAAGTTCGATTCTGGTTTCATCTGACCAGAGCACCTTCTTCCACATGTTTGGTGTGTCTTCCAGGTGGCTTGTTCCAAACTTTAAATGACACTTTTTATGGATATCTTTGAGAAATGGCTTTCTTCTTGCCACTCTTCCATAAAGGCCAGATTTGTGCAGTGTATGACTGATTGTTGTCCTATGGACAGACTGTCCCACCTCAGCTGTAGATCTCTGCAGTTCATCCAGAGTGATCATGGGCCTCTTGGCTGCATCTCTGATCAGTCTTCTCCTTGTTTGAGATTAAAGTTTAGAGGGACGGCCGGGTCTTTGAAGATTTGCAGTGGTATGATACTCCTTCCATTTCAATATGATCGCTTGTTGGGACTCCTATACTCGTTACTCGAGATTTCTCGAGCATGCTTGGGGGTCCTCCAAGTATTTTTTAGTGCTCGGAGTTTAAGTTTTTAGCACCGCAGCTGAATGATTTACATCTATTAGCCAGCATAAGTACATGTGGGGGTTGCCTGGTAGCTAGGGTATCCCCACATGTACTTATGCTGGCTAATAGATGTAAATCATTCAGCTGAGGTGCTAAAAACTAAAACTCCGAGCACTAAAAAATACTCGGAGGCCCCCCAAGCATGCTCGAGAAATCTCGAGTAACGAGTATATTCGCTCATCACTACTTGGGATGTTTAAAGGTTTGGAAATCATTTTGTATCCAAATCCGGCTTTAAACTTCTCCACAACAGTATCACGAACCTGCCTGTTGTGTTCCTTGGTCTTCATGATGCTCTCTGTGCTTCAAACAGAACCCTGAGACTATCACAGAGCAGGTGCATTTATACTTGATTACACACAGGTTGATTATATTTATCATCATTAGGCATTTAGGACAACATTGGATCCTTCAGAGATGCACAATGAACTTCTAGATTGAGTTTGCTGCACTGAAATTAAAGGGGCCGAGTAACTTCACAAATGTGTTCCACTTGTTGTTGATTCTTCACCAAAAATTTACTTTTGGTATCTTTATGTTTGATGAATTATATGTTGGAAATGGTTAAAAAGTTCAAGTGAGCCGAATACTTTTGCAAGGCACTGTATGCAGCACTTGTGCAGATACAGTACAGACCAAAAGTTTGGACACACCTTCTCATTTAAAGATTTTTCTGTATTTTCATGACTATGAAAATTGTACATTCACACTGAAGGCATCAAAACTATGAATTAACACATGTGGAATTATATACTTAACAAAAAAGTGTGAAACAACTGAAAATATGTCTTATATTCTAGGTTCTTCAAAGTAGCCACATTTTGCTTTGATGACTGCTTTGTACACTCTTGGCATTCTCTTGATGAGTTTCATGAGTTAGTCACCGGGAATGGTTTTCAATTCACAGGTGTGCCCTGTCAGGTTTAATAAGTGGGATTTCTTGCCTTATAAATGGGGTTGGGACCATCAGTTGTGTTGTGCAGAAGTCTGGTGGATACACAGCTGATAGTCCTACTGAATGCACTGTTAGAATTTGTATGATGGCAAGAAAAAAGCAGCTAAGTAAAGAAAAACAAGTGGCCATCATTACTTTAAGAAATGAAAGTGTCCCCAAGTGCAGTGGCAAAAATCATCAAGCGCTACAAAGAAACTGGCTCACATGAGGACCACCCCAGGAAAGGAAGACCAAGAGTCACCTCTGCTTCTGAGGATAAGTTTATCCGTGTCATCAGCCTCAGAAAGGTTAGCAGCAGCTCAGATTAGAGACCAGGTCAATGCCACACAGAGTTCTATCAGCAGACACATCTCTACAACAACTGTTAAGAGGAGACTTTGTCCAGCAGGCCTTCATGGTAAAATAGCTGCTAGGAAACCACTGAGAAGAAAAGGCAACAAGCAGAAGAGACTTGTTTGTGCTAAGGAACACAAGGAATGGACATTAGACCAGTGGAAATCTATGCTTTGGCCTGATGAGTCCAAATTTGACATCTTTGGTTTCAACCACTGTGTCTTTGTGCGATGCAGAAAAGGTGAACGGATGGACTCTACATGCCTGGTTCCCACCGTGAAGCATTGAGGAGGAGGTGTGATGGTGTGGGGGTGCTTTGCTGGTGACACTGTTGAGGATTTATTCAAAATTGAAGGCATACTGAACCAGCATGGTTACCACAGCATCTTGCAGCGGCATGCTATTCCATCCGGTTTGCCTTTAGTTGGACCATCATTTATTTTTCAACAGGACAATGACCCCAAACACACCTCCAGGCTGTGTAAGGGCTATTTGACCAAGAAGGAGAGTGATGGGGTGCTACTCCAGATGACCTGGCCTCTACAGTCACCAGACCTGAACCCAATCGAGATGGTTTGGGGTGAGCTGGACCGCAGAGCGAAGGCAAAAGGGCCAACAAGTGCTAAGCATCTCTGGGAACTCTTTCAAGATTGTTGGAAGACCATTCCCGGTGACTACCTCTTGAAGCTCATCAAGAGAATGCCAAGAGTGTGCAAAGCAGTCATCAAAGCAAAAGGTGGCTACTTTGAGGAATCTAGAATATAAGACATAATTTCAGTTGTTTCACACTTTTTTTTAAGTATATAATTGCACATGTGCTAATTCATAGTTTTAATGCCTTCAGTGTGAATGTACAATTTTCATAGTCATGAAAATACAGAAAAATCTTTAAATGAGAAGGTGTGTCCAAACTTTTGGTCTGTACTGTATATGTGTCTCCTTGGCCTCTCCTAGAGCTCCTAGCTTTGGAAGCAGTGCGAGCTGGTTAAGGGGAAGTTCAGACTAGGCATGCGTTTTTTCAGCATTTTTCTTGTTTTTTCTAGCATTTTTTGTGCGGCTTTGGCATTTGTCTCTTGTGATTGTGGATAAAGTGTAGTGTTGAAAAAAAAGTCTTATTCCAAAGAATGCGGTTTTGGCACAAAAAAACGCAGCAAAACCTGATGCCTGCATTTTTAGGTGCGTTTTTTCAGTTTTTTTCACCACCCATTCAAGTCAATGGGTGAAAAACGCTGAATGAAGTGTCATGCTCTATGTCCAAAAAACCATGCAAAGCACAAAATACCGATGATAAAAAAAGCAATATGTGTGCAGATTTCTGAAATCTCATAGGCTTTGTAGGTACCATAATAAGCGGCTGAAAATTAGCATAAAAAAGCTGCAAAAATGCCCAGTGTGAACTTAGCCTTATAAATAGACTATACTTGGTTTGTTTATGACTTGTAACCATGAAAACACAACAAATCTTCATAGGAGCTGTTTGCAAAAAACGGTAGAACTTATTATTATTATTATTATTATTATTATAGAATTCTTTTTTTTGTATCGGAGCAGTAGAAGATTGTTTTAAAAGGGAAGGGAAATCACATTTCATTAATGTCGAGCCTACAGTCAGTGAATGTATAATCTATAATTCAGCGTATTTTCTTGTTATGGGGAAATTGCCAACAAGTCGCCGGTGACTTATCTAATGCCCTTTATATAATTTATAGTATTATAAATTATCTATTGGTGCTTCAATGTTCTGATACAAAAAAACGCCAAAAAACTCCGCTCTGATAGGGGGCGGCTTAAGATCTTACTGCTAGTGATGAGCAAATCTTCCGAAACTAGAATTCGGTGGTTTGCAGGAATTTGGGCAGAAAATTTGATTTGTATTGAAATTAGTTCATGCCAATCTAATGTTCCTTCCAATATGATAGGGTCCCTTCAGACCCCAGAGTATAATAAACAAGGGGCGATAAAAAAAGTCTCCACCCCATACAGTCACCCATCTGATCTTCCATGGGTCTGATCCTCCCTCCATGTGTCCTTTTTGGCCACTCTGCCATCTTCACTTTACGCCGGGGCTTCTGGTGCCAAATGAGCCCCGACAACTGAGGCGAAGCATGACATGATCGTCTGATACCGAGGCTTCCGACACTGGAGCACCTGGGATTGGGGACTGCGATAGCAGGACAGATGAACAGCGAGATGAGGATATTTTTTTCTGATCCTCTACAATTCAGCAAAATAAGTCGGACGACTGCCATTTTGACAAATGAGCGCAAAGAGAATCGCAAAAATGTTGGATTCCGTCAAGGCAAATTGAGCAGATTCACTGCCCTTTACTTTGTGAATACTGTGATGCTATTGAGTTCTATGTATTATCTGTATACAGTAAGCTCCCCCTAGTGGCGACTGCTGGAAGTCAGTATAAGGTATAAAGTTATATATAGGCGTATGAATCAGCACAGAATACTACACCTAACATCAATCTATTGTTAAAAGATGCACATTAACTTTAAGGTCTTCTTATTTACTATATAGTCAAGGAGCACTCTATTTTGATGGTTTCCCTTTAATGGTTTGGAATAAAGGAGCTTTTAGGACAGGATCATAATGATGCCCCTATGAATGAATAAAACCTGACACTTTAATTGGGAGAAACTATAAGTTGGAGCTCATCTCATTCCCTTGAGGCGTCCATATGTCCCGTTCCCTGAGGGTCTTAGCAAACACATGAAGACGACAGACTCTTTCTGTGGAGAAGAAACTCTTCTTTTTTTTTGCCAGATTCATGGAATTGCTTCAATTTAAATATTTTTTTTTTTATGGCATTAAATTTAAAAGTTACTTTCAACATCTGTTATTTGCCTGTGGAGGCAGATTGAAGGTGAGAGATAAAAATACGGCTAATTATTTGTGGAATTCATGTACTGGAGCGAATCTGGCTGTTTTCGAAGTGGTAAATCTTTTGCACCAAGCTTGCATGCGGGAAACTTAATTGGTTTGATTTCGAGTACTTATTATAGCGCACAAAAAGTTTAATTTCATTGTTTTACCACTCCATTTATATGTGCGGGAAAAAAAATGTAAAACAAAACATTAATTTGACTTAATTGAAAAAAGCTCGTCTAGACGCGCCACGATCTGTTCCGTTCTGTGCTCATGGTGGGGAGGGGATGGAGAAATAGAAGGTTATTATCAAACTAAAAGAATTGATCCTGTATGGGGGAGGAAGACTTATGGGAAAAAAACAAAATCCAGACAGTTGTAAAAAGATGTAAAAAGGTAGTCGCTAACTACCTGCCTGTTCTACCCAGCGCCGGCGCAGATCGGTCATTGACATCCACTGCCAGCTGTTCTGCTGCACCACGTCAACACAGCAGCTTTCCTCTTCCGGGGTGCTCTGTTGATGAGGCATGACTGACATTGTCATGCTGACTGCCAGCTTCCCATAGTTAGACAGCGGGGAGCTGGCTGTCAATCAGCATGACATCAGCAGTTACGCCCTGTCAGCAGAGCAGAGCGGAAAAGAAACCTCTGCCCTGTTGATGTGATGTCATCGGAAGCCACTGAATCGCTGGCAGGAGTGGTCTCTGACCACTCTGTGAAGGTAGAGATTAGCGCCGGGAACAACAGTAAGGTAGGTTTTTCGGTCCAAAGTAAAAACAAAATGTCTTGGATAAATTCTTTAAATTCACCAGACTGGTGACATTGCTTGATACCATTGGCAATAATTGGATATTCTATCCGTGAGGAAATTAACATTGAATTTTTATGTAAATGAGGCTGTAAGGGCTCAGAGGGTGGGTCGATACCGAAAAAGTGTGTTCATTTTCTGCTTTATTCCACACCTACTGCTACCCCAATAGGTTTGATTGACATCTGTTCAGCACCTCTACATCTTTTTTATCTGTATGTGTTCTACATAGTGCGAGAGAAAGAAATCGCTGTCATCCAATTTTGGTAAAGGCTTATTCCCTTTGAGAAGGAAAGCATCAGGCCTTGAAATCCAACAAGTCCAACCATTTTTTCCTTGACGCCACCTGTCTGGTGAGAGTCAGGGGTCCCCATACACATAAGATAGTGAATCTTGCTGAAATTGTCAAATTGGTGGAAATTTTCGCTTTGTATTTATTATTTTAATGGCCTTCAGTTCAATCTCGAGCAATGGTGACTTGATGGATGAATACTCTGTAGTAAGATCGATCTTGGGCAAGCCTAGATATGTCCACTACCGTCGTCTTGATTGTATGAAGCCATCACGTTGCTGGTGTTCTTTTCCTTTTTCTTTCTATTCTTCCGACCATGATGTCATTCTCCAGTGATTGCTCTGTTTCTATGATGTGTATAAAGTCGGCAAGTCGTAGCTTGGTGAAACCTTGTTTTGAGTGACATATCTGGCTTGATTTGTTCCAAAATTGATATGTTTGTTCTTCTTGCCATCCGTGGTATTGATAACATATTTCTCCAGTACCACATTTAAAAGGCGTCGATTCGTCTTCTGTCTTGTTTCTTTACTGTCCCAATTTCCCACTCGTAAGTTACTAAAGAAAAGACCAGACTATGCTCGTTGAAATGATTCTTGATTTCTTGACACTCCGTAATAAGACCTTCATTCCATCTTTGCTTGTTGCTGTCAATGTTGTATAGTTTGCGTATTTAAGATTGTTGATTATTTGTCCAGCGATTTTGATTCCTTCGTTTTTGGCAAGTCCAGCCTTCTTGAAAATAGGTTCTCCATATAAACTGAAGAGAAAAGGTGACAGGATGTAGCTTTGTCTGAAGCCTCGCCCTACTTTGAACCATGCTGTGACGCCGTGTTACGTTTGAACTGTTTTTTCTTGGTTGATGTAAAGGTTCCTAATAAGGCTGATCAGATGGTTAGGCACCCCAATATCTTTTATGGTATTCCAAAGTTTCTGGTGATTAACACAGTCGAAGGCTTTGCAGTGGTCGATGAAGCAAAAATAGATCTCTTTTTTCTATTCTTTGGCCTTCTCCTTTATTAATCTAATGTTAGCAATTACATCTCTCTGCCTCTGCCTTTTCTGAATCTTGTTTTTTTCTTTGGCACTTCTTTGTCGAAGTTAGGCTGTAGCCATCTTTGTAGGGTCTTGAGTAGTATTTTAGTTTTAGATAGTTTTCATAATCAGAAAGTTTCCACAGTCGATGGCATCTCCCTTCTTCAGAATAGGAATAAATATGGATTTTGTCCACTCCTTGGCCATTTACCAGTTGTCCATATCTGTTGATACAGATTTGTGATGAAATCAACTGTTCTTTCAGAAGACTTTATTAGCTCTGTTGGAATATTGTCACATCGAGGCACTTTGTTCTTTGACAGAAGCTTTATCATAACAACGATTTTGTTATTCAAGATGTTCAGTTCATTATAATTTCCTGTCTCAATTTGTTCCCATATTACTGAGTCATTCTTGTAGAGGTGCTTCATGTAGTCTTTTCAACTTGACTTGAACTGTTATGGCTCAATTAGTTTATTCCTGTTGACGTCTTTCAATATTCCCACTCTTAGTTGGAACTTTTGTCTTATCTGTTTGATCTTGGTTTGCCTTCCTGGTCTTGCCCCTCAGATGTTCACTTTCTATCTTTGCACGTCTTTTGGTGATAAAGTTCTTTGTCTGCTCGAATGGCTCTCTTTAGTCTTTCACTGTTGTTGTCTGCGTCCTGCTTGTTACTTTTTCTATTCATCTTTCTTCGATGATCCTTGAGGTATCTTCTGTTAACCATGGCTGTGAGAGTCTATCCTGCCTCTTGTTTATTGTCTACCTGGCTTCTTCATTATTAATAGTCTTTATATGTGTCCATAATTCCTCTGGATTTCTTTCATCTGTATCCAGTGATAAAAATTTGGTTGTGTAGACCGTTCCAAAAAACTTCAGGTATGTTGGTCAAATCAAAGTTGGAAATTACCTGTTGTCTAGTCCATTTGCGCAGCTTGACTCTAATCTTTGCTGCCAAAGGTTTATGTTCGCCTAGTATGGCTACCTCTACATTTTAGTATGGCTAATTCTAATTTTTTTTATTTTTAACTTTAGAGGTAACCAATTTTAGAGGTTCGCGTAGTATGGCTACCTCTAAAGTGAAAAAGAAGAAAAATGTATCTATATCTTTTATATCAGGAAAGAGAAAAATTGATAGGAATTTTATCATCATGTTTTTACACTCATCATATTTGTACCGTGGGAGTAATGGACTTTCATTAGATTCATGCTGCAAACTTTTTCTTTCAAGATGCCTGGATGAGGTTAAACAAATCAGAACTGTTTTTAAGTGTTGAACTTTCTTCTTCGGATCAGAGATCATTGGTCGACGGCTGAAATTTATATAAGCAATATGCAAAAAGCTTTGTAATGTTCAATATCATTATCAAGGCAATTAGTCTCCGAATCTCCTACTTAGTGGTGCTTGACATGATAATAGTGAACACTGTTACATAGTAACTTGGAGACAAAAAGGATCCTCGGTTCATTGACTTGGTCCATCCCTCCTCGCAGTCATTTATATTCATGATCAACGGGAGTGTTAGACTGTGTGCAGAATAGTAAGGACCGAATCAAGTCAAATTATGGTCGGTACTTTGATAGAATGACCTGTCCCCCTTCCTAAAATGATGGGAGCATTTGCTTTTTGCTCAGGTTTTGAACACCCCCCCAAAAAATTAAACAGTCAGGAAAATAAGTATCTGATACCCTCCCAATTTTGCAAGTTTTTCCAACCTGATCAGACTTTGAGCACAGTGTCATTTCCATAATCGACCCGATTCTCTTGGATTAGATAATTTACCGTCATCTTCATCTGCCCTAAAACTCATTGATGTAAAAATCATAAAACTGATGAAACCACAAAAGACAACTTGAAAAAAAAAAAAACCTGCAAATCTTTCATGAATTTCTTGCAATTCAAAAAGTTACTGATTCAGATGAATTCCTACTTACAAAACCCAGATCTAATTATGGACCATAGAGCTGTAGAACTTGGATAGGTGAATGGGAGAAACATTCCCATCTTAGAAGAGCAGGTTGGCTTCCTTCTCATTTCCCAGGAGAGCAAGCAACTGGTAGGGATTTCTAACTCGTTAGATTCTCCATTATTTGTAAATTTGGAGAATAGAACTGACTGGACACTTCCAATTAACTTGTTTATATAAGTGTGTAATCACAAAAGCTACAATAAAAAGGCCTAAGATAAATGCAAGATACATTTATATCAACGAGAATGTTCCTGATCTTGGTTAGTCAGAACCTGTGATCAACACAAATTGACCATAAACCTCCAGCACCTCTGAGAACAGCAGTGATTATCATGAAATATTAACTAAATGTCTTGCAGCAAAGACCCACTAACAAGCGGAAAGTAGTGTCCATGAATATGCAGATGTGTTTAATAATTTCTGCAAATAAATAAAAATGAGGGCAGAAAGAGCTTCAACCAGATCACTGCACACTTAACGCTTCATATTCTCAGATCTCAACGTTAACGGGGTTTTCTATATTAACCTATTACATATGCAATATTGGTTAATGAGTCCAAATTTGGGTGCTCTCTCATTAGGACCAATGGGAAGTCTAATTAAGACCCTTCTAAAAGCTACAGACAAAGATCTCGCCTTAGAGGCCCACCAGATTCTTTAAAATCTAATAGACACCCGTGACGCTCAGTCGGGGTCACTGAATAATTTATGAAAATCAATAGTTGATTTTAAGAAGGCGAAGAAGCAGCAGAAAACAGAAAGTCCTTTCCTTCTCCACCATGATAGCCTCCACCATGATAGACCTGCCATAAATATAGGTGATGCCCAACCCATACAAACTCTTTGCAGAATTCCTCATTTTGTTTTCTGGGGGTGACAAGTTCCTGATCTACAGCATTTCTGAATGTCTTTTGTAAAATGATGTCAATACCTAGAATAGCCCATGGCCAGTGGTGTAAATTGAGTCTAATAGACCGTGGTGCAAAATTTAGAGCTGGGCCCCGACCAGAATGTTGGTGGGATGTATGAGCCCTTGTAGAATTCTAGATCATATAAAGATATGTGTTTCTCCCCATGTCATAATGTCACCCATCATGGCACCTTCCGGTAATAATGTGACCCATCCCGGGCCCCTTCCTTGTATAATGTCCCCATCCTGAGCCCCTTCCTGGTATAATGTCCTCCATGCTGAGCCCTTTCCAGTAATATTGTCCTCCATCCTGGGCCCTTTCCTGGTGTAATCTCGACCATCCTGGGTACCTTTCAGAAATATAGCTGGTGTCACTGCCATGCGCCACCTGTGACGGGCACGCTGACGTCAGCTGCCCACCTCTGATTGGCCGGTGGCGTGTATTGCAGTGCAGATTGCTGGCGGGTCTCTGTGCCGCAATATATTTCAGCTGGTTATACGTCCTGGGACACAAATCCAGCTGAATTAGGCGCTGGCATCGGCGGGCTCCCCTCTTGCACGGGTTCGGTCATGGTCGCAGCCTCTGCAAATCTGATTGTTACGCCCTGGTCATGGCAACAAGAACATTGCTAAAAGGAAAAAATGCAATTTAGACAGATGACAGACAAGGCACAGGAATGTTCTAGCATGGTCCGCCGTGTGCGTCTTTCCAGATATTTGCTCAGTGATTCATTATTGAGGCAGAGGAAGGTGGGTGTCGAAATCAATATTGTTTGCAGGGGAATTAATCTGCTGTGGAATTTCTCCTATGAATTATGTCCGCGTGTTACATGTACGTCACATTCAATCTGAGAGCCGTGTCAGCCTGTATGTCAAGCGTGACAAATCAGAACTAAAGCCAGAACAGATATCGATGGATGGAGCCACGTCCAGAGATGCAGATGCAAGAGGTGCAGGGACAGCAGTGACATTGGGGGACTCGAATCACCAGGACTATAATTGGCAAATGGTGAACAGGAGTCGTTGTCATTTCTCCCCTTCTCTATCCTGCTCGTCTCTGACCCAATGGAGGAGAGAAGGTTACTTAGGGTGTATGTTCACACTGCGTATTTTTCTAATATTTTTGGACCGGAAAACGCTAGAAAAAGTCATTGTAAAAACACTCAAAAGAATTTTCCTGCCTTTGAATGTCTTTTAAATGCTCAGATATTTGTAGATAGCAAAGATTCAAAAGAAGCAACTTGTCGATTCTTCTTGTGTTTTCCATTGGGAAGATGCTCAATTATTTATGATACATATCAATGGCAAGGCTACTGAGATGCACAATAAACTCCGGGTGCCTTTTTGAACATCTTGTCAACATTTTTGCTTTTAACCCCTTTCCGAAGTTGAGCGTAATAGTACGCCCACGTTGGAATCCCTCCCTTTGATGTGAGCTCCGGCGGTGAGCCCTCATCTTTCCCTACACACGTCAGCTGTTTTAAAGCGCGCTGGAAATCCCGCCCATCAGTGATATCCAGAAACGTCAGTGGCTGGATGAAAGATGCAAGAGTCTGTCTGGATCCCAGAAACCCACTCAGCTTTTATGCACACACTGATTACAAGCAAACAGGTCACAGGTGAGGATGTTACCTTTAGTAGCCATTCAAACACATTTCTGTCAACTTCTGTGCATGTTATCAGGCCAAAATCACCAGGGTATGTGAACTTTTGATCAGGGTCATTTGGATGTTTTGGATTGTCATTGTGATTTAAAAAGAGAAAACTCAGTAGTTTGACAATAAATGGCTTCACCCAACCACTGACCATGAGTGGAGAAAAAGTTTTGGTGTTATCATTCATATTCTCTGAAAAAAGGCCAAAAAAGCAAAAATTCTGCCGGGGTATGTAAACTTTTGAGCTCAACTGTATCTATTATCTATCTATCTATCTATCTATCTATCTATCTATCTATCTATCTATAATCTATCATCTATCTATTATCCATCTATTATCTCTCTATTATCTATTATCTATCTATTATCTCTCTATCTATTATCTCTCTATCTATTATCTATTATCTATCTATCTATCTATCATCTCTCTATCTATCATCTCTCTATCTATTATCTATTATCTATCTATCTATCTATTATCTCTCTATCTATCATCTCTCTATCTATTATCTATTATCTATCTATCTATCTATCTATCTATCTATCATCTCTCTATCTATCATCTCTCTATCTATTATCTATTATCTATCTATCTATCTATTATCCATCTATAATCTATCTATCTATAATCTATCCATCTCTTGATTTTTGTGGACACTCTTGCGCTGTCATTACTCAGCTTTCCTGACTCCTCCGTGTCCTCACACTGCACCGCTCCTCGTGGCGCTCTCTCCTTCTACTTTCTGCTCACATCCTTTTCTTTTTATCTCCTTTATTCCTTTATCTTTTTTTTTTTTTCCTGCAATGTTTTCTGCGTTACAGTTAAGGAAATTTACGACGACAACTTGTAATTCCCCAAAACTGCCCTGTGCGGTCATTTTAGCCGGTGCATGGTGAATTATGCAATAAGCAATCTCCTTAATTAAAACAAATTGCGTTTACTGTATCGGTCCCGGCCATAAATTGCTCCCTTGGGTCTCTCTTTAAAGGTTTTCCAGATTCCTTGCTCTTGAGATATGTTGACAGCTCGCTCCCATTACCAAAAAAAAACAGAGCAAGCCAAGCCGGGTATCTCTGATATTTAGATTCAGCTCACAGTGGAGATAATGGCAGAGATAACATTCAGCCCATTTCTACTGATGGAGGATCAGAGCGCTAATGTGCAAAAATTAACACGTCCTCGTTGAACTGTTTTATTGCATTTTTGCTGGCGCCTTTGTTTACAAGGGGCCGGAGATAAAACTTTTTATATCAAAGTTGAGATCAAGCACATAACTTTTTGAACCAGATCCGCATTACCCGGGGGCCATAATATTGCATATTTAATCACGTCTGCTAGACACGCTAAGCAATTACCAAGCCGCGGGCCTTAAAGAGGCAGCGAAATGATGAAGAGGATAGCTGCCCACTGTTCGGACCTGTCCAGGTTAGTAAATATCTAAGAAATAAAATATTCTATTTTATTAAATATTTTGGGTCCAATTCAATCATTTGAGCTTTTTAAATCCCTTTTCTTTTTTTTTTTTATTGTTTTCTTTTTTTTTTATTTCTAGGTATTTGCTGATATTTTTTTCACCAAATTCATCAAAACCACAACCACGGTTCATTAGTAGTGTTGAGCGATACCGTCCGATACTTGAAAGTATCGGTATCGGATAGTATCGGCCGATACCCGAAAAGTATTGGATATCGCCTATACCGATACCCGATACCAATACAAGTCAATGGGACACCAAGTATTGGAATGTATCCTGATGGTTCCCAGGGTCTGAAGGAGAGGAAACTCTCCTTCAGGCCCTGGGATCCATATTAATGTGTAAAATAAAGAATTAAAATAAAAAATATTGATATAATTACCTCTCCGGAGGCCCCTGGACATCACCGATGGTAACCGGCAGCCTTCTTTGCTTAAAATGAGCGCGTTTAGGACCTGAGAATGATGTCGCGGCTTCTGATTGGTCGCGTGCCGCTCATGTGACCGCCACGCGACCAATCAGAAGCCGCGACGTCATTCTCAGGTCCTAAATTCCTAGAATGAGGAGTTTAGGACCTGAGAATGACGTCGCAGCTTCTGATTGGTCGCGTGGCGGTCACATGAGCGGCACGCGACCAATCAGAAGCCGTGACGTCATCGAAGTCCCTAAACGCGCTCATTTTAAACAAAGAAGGCTGCCGGTTACCAGCGGTGATGTCCAGGGGCCTCCGGAGAGGTGAGAATATCAATATTTTTTATTTTAATTCTTTATTTTACACATTAATATGGATCCGATACCGATTCCCGATACCACAAAAGTATCGGAACTCGGTATCGGATTTCCAATACCGCAAGTATCGGCCGATACCCGATACTTGCGGTATCGGAATGCTCAACACTATTCATTAGTTTTTGCGCATCGTAAATAATGGTCTTTTTTATACTGTCTTTAAACATTTTTGTGACTTTTTAGTGCAAAAAAGTTGCAACTTTTGAAAGCAAAAACCACAAAAAAATTGCTTAAAAAATACATAAACCACTCCAGAGGGGGGCTGGAATAAATTTGAAAAAAATGTTGCTACTTTTTAAAAAAAAAAAAAAAAACGTAAAAGCGAGGAATCAGGCAAAAAAAATAAATAAATCCAGAAACCCTAAACTTTGCACACAGTGTTGAAGAAAAAAGAAAAACAGGTGAACGTCTAGAATACAGATTAAAAAAAAAATTGCAAAAGGAAAGATGAATTTGATGCAAAAAAAAAAAAAGCAAAACACTAAAAACTCAGCAAAACAAAAATAGGCGCAAATACAATTATAAATGTTAGTAAATTTTTAGTAAACATTTTTGTAAATTCCCCATAAGACAAAGTCCTCCACAACCCCTGTAAATGAATGGATATTAGTAAGCAGTGGACAGATACTGACTTTCTAAGTGATTTTAAAGGGTAATGTGCATTATATTTCTGTAGGACCCAATTACAGTATATACAATACATGGTGCGAAAAGCATTCTCTCCAAGCTGCCGCTCCTCTGCAGTGCGGATGATGATGTTGTCAATCTACCGTAATAACATATTGAGTCTTGCTGCTCTGCGCCAATAGTGTAATGCGGCCATATACAGTAATGGCAAACTGTTGTGAATGGTGGATCCTGTGTTATCTACTGTATATAGAGGTGTTATCAGTCATTGTACAGGAGGAGGAGGTGAGCTGTGATATCATCTATTGTGAATGGTGGATCCTGTGTTATCTACTGTATATAGTGGAGGAAATAAGTATTTGATCCCTCTGGCAAACAAGACTTAATACTTGGTGGCAAAACCCTTGTTGGCAAGCACAGCAGTCAGATGTTTTTTGTAGTTGATGATGAGGTTTGCGCACATGTCAGGAGGAATTTTGGTCCACTCTTCTGTGCATATCATCTCTAAATCATTAAGATTTTGAGGCTGTCGCTTGGCAACTCGGAGCTTCAACTCCCTCCATAAGTTTTCTATGGGATTAAGGTCTGGAGACTGGCTAGGCCACTCCATAACCTTAATGTGCTTCTTTTTGAGCCACTCCTTTGTTGCCTTGGCTGTATGTTTTGGGTCATTGTCTGGCTGGAAGACCCAGCCACAACCCATTTTTAATGTCCTGGCAGAGTGAATGAGGTTGTCACTCAGGATTTTATGGTATATGGCTCCATTCATTCTCCCATTGATGTGGTGAAGAAGTCCTGTGCCCTTAGCAGAGAAGCGCCCCCAAAACATAATGCTTCCACCTCCATGTATGACAGTGGGGACGGTGTTCTTTGGGTCATAAGCATCATTTCTCCTCCTCCAAACACGGCGAGTTGAGTTAATGTGAAAGACCTCAATTTTTGTCTCATCTGTTTACAGCACCTTCTCCCAATCACTCACAGAATCATCCAGGTGTTCATTGGCAAAGTTCAGACGGGCCTGCACATGTGCCTTCTTGAGCAGGGGGCTTTGCAGGCACTGCAGGATTTTAAACCTCAATGGCGTAATGTGTTACCAATGGTTTTCTTGGTGACTGTGGTCCCAGCTGCCGTAAGATCATTAAGTTCCCCCCGTGTAGTTTTAGGCTGGTCTCTCACCTTCCACATGTTCAATGATACCCAACGAGGTGAGATTTTGCATGGTGCCCCAGATCGATTGATTGACAGTCATTTTGTATTTCTTTCATTTTCTTACACCAACAGTTGTCTCCTTCTCACCCAGTGTCTTACTTATAGTTTTGTAGCCCATTACAGCTTTGTGCAGGTCTATGATCTTTTCTCTGACATCCTTATAAAGCTCTTTGGTCTTGCCCATGTTGTAGAGGTTAGAGTCAGACTGATTAATTGAGTCTGTGGACAGGAGTCTTTAATAAAGGTGACTATGTAATACAGCTGTCTTTAATGGAGGTAACGAGTAGGAGCATCAAACTGGTCTGTAGGAGCCAGAACGCTTAATGGTTGGTAGGGGATCAAATACTTATTTCTCACTGCAAAATGCTAATAAATGCATATAATTTATACAATGTGATTTTCTAGATTTTATTTTTGATATTCTATCTCTCAATGTTAAAATGAACCTACCCTTAAAATTATAGACTGTTCATGTCTTTGTCAGTGGCCAAACTTACAAAATCAGAAAGGGATCAAATACTTATTTCCCCCACTGTCTAGAGGTGTTTTCAGTCATTGTACAGGAGGAGGTACGCTGTGACATCACCTATTGTGAATGGTGGACCCTGTGTTATCTGATGTACCTATTGTTAATAACCGTCATTGTTACCCTGTCTGTGCTGATAAGAAGGCTGCTGAAAAGTCATTTGTACAGAACAGTAAGAGTGAGTCTATTATTGGGCTAAGTGGCCAGTGTGAAAATTGCAAGATTTCTTATTTCCATTGAACTGAAAATGGAAAATTGCAAAAACCTTTTATTTCTTTAAATACACATAACATAAAAATGTGATCTAAACATTACAGTATGATGATATATTCACTATAATATTACTTTTCATCAGCTTTATCTTTCATTGCTCTTGATTTATACAGCGCTGGTCCTGTTAACCCTTGATCCTCACATACCTGTGTAACAGCAGGTGTAGAAGACATTACTAGCCGGCTGAAGGTTCTCGCTTCCCCGAGATACCAGGCTGTGCCGGCCAGAGTCACGCTGCATTCCCTGCGAGGAACAAAGAGGTTAATTACTGTTCGTGCTTTCGAAGGCCGTTTCCAGGAGCCATTTTTCAGCAATATAGTTAATATAATGGCTTTTCATTTGCCATTTGCTTGGAGAGCACAGGCAGTTTCAGCCCATTTGTGAGTAAAAGATATTCCAAATATTGATAATGTGATATTATGAATATGTAATCTACTGATACATCAAAATAATAGTGCAGTAAAGGCCGTAAAATATATCGGTGATGCTCTCCGAAAAGTGATTATACTGTCTGCACCGCTAAAAACTATTGATCCTTAACTGTGATAGGATCTTTATGTGTGTTTAATACAATGTCATGTCAGGCGACAAGCGCCAGGGCCAGCGAGCGAGGGGCGAGCGGCCATGACCTTTGGGGAAGTCTTCAAACCGTCACTTGTCTTCTGCAGTCACTTACTGACCGGCTTATAGAAGAGAAAGTAGTGATAACGTGGCGGCACGGAAGAGCAGACCAGATGTGGCCACTGACATCATTACTGGTTAGAGAGAGATAGATAGCTAGATAGATAATAGATAGATAGAGAGATAGATAGCTAGATAGATAGATAGATAGATAGATAGATAGATAGATAGATACATAAATAATAGATGATAGATAGATAAATAATAGATAGACATGTAGATAATGTATAGATAAATAGATAATAGATAATAGATGATAGAAGATAGATAGATAGATAGATAGATAGATAGATAGATAATAGATGATAGATAGATAGATAGATAGATAGATAGATAGATAGATAGATAGATAGATGATAGATAGATAGATAGATAGATAGATAATAGATAGATAGATAGATAGATAGATAGATAGATAATAGATAGATAGATAGATAGATAGATAATACATAGTAACATAGTAACATAGTTAGTAAGGCTGAAAAAAGACATTTGTCCATCCAGTTCAGCCTATATTCCATCATAATAAATCCCCAGATCTACATCCTTTTACAGAACCTAATAATTGTATGATACAATATTGTTCTGCTCCAGGAAGACATCCAGGCCTCTCTTGAACCCCTCGACTGAGTTCGCCATCACCACCTCCTCAGGCAAGCAATTCCAGATTCTCACTGCCCTAACAGTAAAGAATCCTCTTCTATGTTGGTGGAAAAACCTTCTCTCCTCCAGACGCAAAGAATGCCCCCTTGTGCCCGTCACCTTCCTTGGTATAAACAGATCCTCAGCGAGATATTTGTATTGTCCCCTTATATACTTATACATGGTTATTAGATCGCCCCTCAGTCGTCTTTTTTCTAGACTAAATAATCCTAATTTCGCTAATCTATCTGGGTATTGTAGTTCTCCCATCCCCTTTATTAATTTTGTTGCCCTCCTTTGTACTCTCTCTAGTTCCATTATATCCTTCCTGAGCACCGGTGCCCAAAACTGGACACAGTACTCCATGTGCGGTCTAACTAGGGATTTGTACAGAGGCAGTATAATGCTCTCATCATGTGTATCCAGACCTCTTTTAATGCACTCCATGATCCTGTTTGCCTTGGCAGCTGCTGCCTGGCACTGGCTGCTCCAGGTAAGTTTATCATTAACTAGGATCCCCAAGTCCTTCTCCCTGTCAGATTTACCCAGTGGTTTCCCGTTCAGTGTGTAATGGTGATATTGATTCCCTCTTCCCATGTGTATAACCTTACATTTATCATTGTTAAACCTCATCTGCCACCTTTCAGCCCAAGTTTCCAACTTATCCAGATCCATCTGTAGCAGAATACTATCTTCTCTTGTATTAACTGCTTTACATAGTTTTGTATCATCTGCAAATATCGATATTTTACTGTGTAAACCTTCTACCAGATCATTAATGAATATGTTGAAGAGAACAGGTCCCAATACTGACCCCTGCGGTACCCCACTGGTCACAGCGACCCAGTTAGAGACTATACCATTTATAACAACCCTCTGCTTTCTATCACTAAGCCAGTTACTAACCCATTTACACACATTTTCCCCCAGACCAAGCATTCTCATTTTGTGTACCAACCTCTTGTGCGGCACGGTATCAAACGCTTTGGAAAAATCGAGATATACCACGTCCAATGACTCACCGTGGTCCAGTCTATAGCTTACCTCTTCATAAAAACTGATTAGATTGGTTTGACAGGAGCGATTTCTCATAAACCCATGCTGATATGGAGTTAAACAGTTATTCTCATTGAGATAATCCAGAATAACATCCCTCAGAAACCCTTCAAATATTTTACCAACAATAGAGGTTAGACTTACTGGCCTATAATTTCCAGGTTCACTTTTAGAGCCCTTTTTGAATATTGGCACCACATTTGCTATGCGCCAGTCCTGCGGAACAGACCCTGTCGCTATAGAGTCACTAAAAATAAGAAATAATGGTTTATCTATTACATTACTTAGTTCTCTTAGTACTCGTGGGTGTATGCCATCCGGACCCGGAGATTTATCTATTTTAATCTTATTTAGCCGGTTTTGCACCTCTTCTTGGGTTAGATTGGTGACCCTTAATATAGGGTTTTCATTGTTTCTTGGGATTTCACCTAGCATTTCATTTTCCACCGTGAATACCGTGGAGAAGAAGGTGTTTAATATGTTAGCTCTTTCCTCGTCATCTACAACCATTCTTTCCTCACTATTTTTTAAGGGGCCTACATTTTCAGTTTTTATTCTTTTACTATTGATATAGTTGAAGAACAGTTTGGGATTAGTTTTACTCTCCTTAGCAATGTGCTTCTCTGTTTCCTTTTTGGCAGCTTTAATTAGTTTTTTAGATAAAGTAATACATGATAGATAGATACTGTAGATAGATAGATAGATAGATAGATAGATAGATAGATAGATAGATAGATAGATAGATAGATAGATAGAGAAATAGATAGATAGATAGATAATAGATAGATAATACATGATAGATAGATAGATAGATAGATAGATAGATAGATAGATAGATAGATAGATGATAGATAGATAGATAGATAGATAGATAGATAGATAATAGATGATAGATAGATAGATAGATAGATAGATAGATAGATCGATAGATAGATAGATAATAGATGATAGATAGATGGATACATAGATAGATAGATAGATAGATAATACATGATAGATAGATACTGTAGATAGATAGATAGATACTGTAGATAGATAGATAGATAATAGATCGATCGATCGATAGATAGATAGATAGATAGATGATAGATAGATAGATAATAGATAGATAATAGATAGATGATATATAGATGATAGATAATAGATAGATAGATAATAGATAGATAATAGATAGATGATAGATAGATGATAGATAATAGATAGATAGATAGATAGATAGGAGATAGATGAGAGATGATAGATAGATAGATAATAGATAGATGATATATAGATGATAGATAGATAGATAGATAGATAGATAGATAGATAGATAGATAATACATGATAGATAGATAGATAATAGATAGATAACAGATAATAGGTAGATAATAGATAGATAATAGATAGATAGATAATACATGATAGATAGATAGATAATAGATAGATAACAGATAATAGGTAGATAATAGATAGATAATAGATAGATAGATAATGGATAGATAATAGATAGAGACATAGATAGCTAGACAGATACTAGATCGATAATAAATTGATAAATAGATAAATAATAGATAGAAAATACAATAGCTGAATAGATAGATAATAGATAGTGCAAATATTTTCAATAGTAATAAATTAAAAATAAAATTTAAACATAATACCGTAATTTAAAAATATTATCCATTGAAGACAATTCTTGCACCTGGTTGTCACTTCGGGGAGTCACTTACCCAACCATCTATCCCTTTATTGGGTGCTGTCCCTCATCAATAACAGCTGATCATCAGGAGAAGGCTATAATTAAAAAGAGTAACTATATAGCAAAACACATCCTAAAAAATAGAGTAATGATAAAAGTGTTTGGCAGCAGGAAACACAAAGTCGCAGAAGGGACCTCACTAATTGGTAAGATACTTTGGAACATAACTGGATTGACAACTTAATGAAGTGTAAAAACATGGAACCAATGATCTGAACGTCCCACTGCTATCTGTGCTGTAGCTGGGCTTAATAGACCTTTTATCTGTCAATTAGGAGTGATCATAGATGATGGAACAACAAACTAGATGGAAACTTTCAGTAACAGAAATCTATCTACCGTATATGAAAAACGCTCACAATCTTGAGCACGAAACAACGCCATTCTGGGCTATTAAATATCACTTTTTTCACCTTTAACTGGCGTGCTGCCTCCATTTCTATCTATCTATCTATCTATCTATCTATCTATCTATCTATCTATCTATCTATCTATCTATCTATCTATCTATTATCTATCTATTATCTATTTATTTCTTTTTTATCTATTGATCTTACCACCACCATTTACATCTGGTGCCATGGCCCGTTAGACTTTACACTGTCTCGTCATTTTCTCAGGCTTTTCTGGTGCCTAGTGGCCCCATTGGCTCCATCCACACCAGGGTGCTTCATGCTATCTTGTCTCAGATGGGGTAAGACCTGACCTGCCAGCACTGTGAGGAGTCCATATACCCAATTGTGTTCCGGTGCCCTGCAATAAGATATGGAGGCGGTTGTTGCTGTATGACACCGAACACTCTTCCCAGGCGAGCGCTCATAGTCTCGTTACCTGCTTGAGGCCTGGAGTCTGTATTCTCATTTACACTAACTCTCCGGCTACCAATGTGGCCTCCGCCACACACTGACGCCTTCCTGCTTGCAGCCTCTTTATAGGCACTGTAGAGTAAAATACAAAACAGCAGTAAATTACAACTTAAATGGAACCTTTCTCCAGGTTTCCCCCACATAAGCTATATCCAGCACCTTTAACATCTTTAGAAACACTTCTACAACCTCATTAAAAGAGCCTAACTGGCCCAAATCCTTAAGAAAATACCTTTTATAACTCCCCCATGCCATATGCTAACCAGCATCACCCAGTTTGATGGGCATTTCCAGGCTGTGCCTCCTCTGCTTTTGCAATCGTTGACATGGTGGACATAATCCCAGCAGCATGTTCTCCCATACTGGGCAGGCTCGCGAGTTGAACAGATTATGTGGATGATCTAGGAGATGCCAACGTGGGATAAAGGAGGCACCAAGCATGAGCCGGTGATGCCCTTGGGACCGGGCATAGCATGGGACAAAAGGAAGTTTGTTAGGTTCACGAGGCAGTTGGGGCTACCATGAAGAGATTGCAAAGCCGCTTTTAAAGATGACTGAAAGGTGGTGGACAGAGTTGACTTTGGGAAAACTTTGTGTAAGGTTCCTTTTAAGGATTGTCATTAATCAATAGAGCAAGTTTGTCTCTTGCGTTTATCCTCTTGCTCCTCTGTGCATCTATCTTGACGTTAGTGAAAGCCATCCCTTGCCCTCCACCATTCCCTTCACCTTTTCTCATGTGTCCTTCAGGCCGTGAACTACAAAGGGTTGTGATATTTTGCTACAATTTGCCAAAAGTGTCTCAGAGACGGGTGGGAGGAAAGCGGTCTTTCTCTGTTAAATGCTTCAACACTAGAACCGAGTACAAACTAATTGGGTGGTCCACTCTTCGGAGGACCTGGAGATCGAATACAGACTTATCAATGAAAGGACAAAGTTCTAATAGTTTTTGCCAATATAAATTACAACGTTTTACTTTTGGACTTGGTAGATAAGAAGAGGGACTAAATTTGTAGACAGCAGAAGTACAAAACAGGTCTCGTCTGCCGGCCGTTCTCAGATGCTCGGATACCTCACAAGATGTTGACTTCTCTCCGCGCCGGGGGAGGATTCGGATCATTGAAACCCCACAAGAATTACTGTAGCGTTAATAGAGAAGGCTAGAAATGGAAAGCAAATTTTGTCTCTTTGCATCAATTATTAACCAAGAAAGAAAAAGGAAAATCAATGTTTGGCAGTGGCTCCTGAGCAGATAATAAAGTCTTTACAATCCTCACATGAAAGGTTTCTCTTCGGAGAGGGACGCGCTAAAGCTGCCTCTTTAATAATTCAACTTGACATTGGCAACGAGAACCCTGAGCGTCACTCCTCTGCAAACTTTTCCTCTCCATCCATTCCGCAAACAGTCGCTGGGGGAGGGGGGTTGGTCCTGATCGTTGGGCTTCGAGTGGATTCTATATTAGTAAATGGAACCTCATACACCTCACCTCACCGAGAACACAAGATCCATTCAACGGAGACATGCTGTCAAAAAAAAATGTGAAAATTTTTAATGGGGAATAAAAGCACAATGTGGGGATCCTAAGGAACAATGATCCTCATGGATCACAGGGCGTCAGTATATCACGTCCTTCTCAACAAGCGGCATCTGAAATAACACTTTTTGGAGACATTCTTCCCATCTGAGAAGTAGTCGGACAATGGACATGGGCTAAATAGAAAGTCTAGGTAGGCCATTTTTCAGTGTCGGAGAAGAACAGCACTCAGTTGAGCATTTTTGCTCCTTTTTTCAGCCATCAGTTGGGACCCTAGGTTTCTGCATCTACACAGAGAAAAACTATAATGGGAAGATTTGCACTATTTTCTATGTTTTGGACCCACTCTTAATTTTGGCTTGGAAATATTGACCAGATATTGCTATGGAAAAGTGACATAAGGCTGCATTCAGTTTTTGAAGCAGAGCTGCATTTCAAGGCAAAACTTTCAGCAGATTTTGCTTTGTAATCTGACAGCAGCACGAGGTAGTGACAGAGACGCTGATTCCAGAGAAGTATCACTTAATTTACTAGGTACAGCAGTTGTGATACAATCCTTGTTTTCTCTGCTGCAGCTCTAGCAGCGTTCAGAGTGCTGAGCCCTTTATAAGTCCACCCACAACACTGATTGGCTGCCTGATGTGTACGCGGTATAATGAGAGGGGTGGGTGCGTGGTTGGACCGGAAGGCACGAGACACCTAGTCCTGTAGTGATAATCTCCTGCTGATAAAACACCGATTTTATTGAAACTGCAAAACACAGCCTAGTAAGTGACACATTGCTGGAATCAGGGCATCTGCGGCTAGCATAGTGAATATCTACATTTAAAATGTAAGGCTTTATTGTTAGAGATTAAAATAACCAACACGAAAAATTAAAATATCTTAAAAAATACACATCTCCTAGGATTGGCTTATTGGCTAAAGAGCCCTGCTCATCCCTGACACTGATAACTACTCAACCGTGGAAGTTGTCAGTCTAGAAACACATTCTGATTAGCCATAGAATGGAAGCCATAGGAGTACCTCATATAATGAAAGGATTTACAGCACATTATCCTAAGAAAATACAACAGATTTTTTTTAATTATAACAATAAAATATTGTATTTTAACCCCTTTACCCCCAAGGGTGGTTTGCACGTTAATGACCAGGCCAATTTTTACAATTCTGACCACTGTCCCTTTATGAGGTTATAACTCTGGAACACTTCAACCAATCCCGGTAATTCTGACATTGTTTTCTCGTGACATATTGTACTTCATGATAGTGGTAAAATTTCTTTGATATTACCTGCATTTATTTATGAAAAAAATGGAAATTTGGCGAAAATTTTGAAAATTTCGCATTTTTCCAACTTTGAATTTTTCTGCAATTAAATCACAGAGATATGTCACACAAAATACTTAATAAGTAACATTTTCCACATTTCTCCTTTACAACAGCACAATTTTGGAACCAAAATTTTGTTTGTTAGGGAGTTATAAGGGTTAAAATTTGACCAGCAATTTCTCATTTTTACAACACCATTTTTTTTTAGGGACCACATCTCATTTGAAGTCATTTTGAGGGGTCTATATGATAGAAAATAACCAAGTGTGACACCATTCTAAAAATTGCACCCCTCAATGTGCTCAATACCACATTCAAGAAGTTTATTAACCCTTCAGGTGTTTCACAGGAATTTTTAGAATGTTTAAATAAAAGTGAGCATTTAACTTTTTTTCACAAAAAATTTAATTCAGCTCCAATTTGTTTTATTTTACCAAGGGTAACAGGAGAAAATGGACCACAAAGTTGTTGTACAATTTGTCCTGAGTACACCGATACCCCACATGTGGGGGTAAACCACTGTTTGGACGCATGGCAGAGCTTGGAAGCGAAGGAGCGCCATTTGACTTTTCAATGCAAAATTGACTGCAATTGAGATGGGACGCCATGTTGTGTTTGGAGAGCCCCTGATGTGCCTAAACATTGAAACCCCCCACAAGTCACACCATTTTGGAAAGTAGACCCCCTAAGGAACTTATCTAGATGTGTGGTGAGCACTTTGACCCACCAAGTGCTTCACAGAAGTTTATAATGCAGAGCCGTAAAAATAAAAAATCATATCTTTTCACAAAAATGATCTTTTCGCCCTCAATCTTTTATTTTCTCAAGGGTAAGAGAGGAAATTGGACCCCAAAAGTTGTTGTACAATTTGTCCTGAGTACGCTTATACCCTATATGTGGGGGTAAACCACTGTTTGGGCGCATGGCAGAGCTCGGAAGGAAAGGAGCACCATTTGACTTTTCAATGCAAAATTGACTGGAATTGAGATGGGACGCCATGTTGCGTTTAGAGAGCCACTGATGTGCCTAAACATTGAAACCCCCCACAAGTGACACCATTTTGGAAAGTAGACCCCCTAAGGAACTCATCTGGGTGTGTTGTGAGAGCTTTGAACCCCCAAGTGTTTCACTACAGTTTATAACGCAGAGCCGTGAAAATAAAAAATCCTTTTTTTTCAAACAAAAATTATATTTTAGCCCCCAGTTTTGTATTTTCCCAAGGGTAACAGGAGAAATAGGACCTCAAAAGTTGTTGTCCAATTTGTCCGGAGTGCGCTGATACCCCATATGTGGGGGGGAACCACCGTTTGGGCGCATGGGAGGGCTTGGAAGGGAAGGAGCGCCATTTGGAAAGCAGACTTAGATGGAATGGTCTGCAGGTGTCACATTGCGTTTGCAGAGCCCCTAATGTACCTAAACAGTAGAAACCCCCCACAAGTGACCCCATATTGGAAACTAGACCCCCCAAGGAACTTATCTAGATGTGTTGTGAGAACTTTGAGCCCCCAAGTGTTTCACTACAGTTTATAACGCAGAGCCGTGAAAATAAAAAATCTTTTTTTTTTCCCACAAAATTTATTTTTTAGCCCCCAGTTTTGTATTTTCCCAAGGGTAACAGGAGAAATTGGACCCCAAAAGTTGTTGTCCTATTTGTCCTGAGTGCGCTGATACCCCATATGTTGGGGTAAACTCCTGTTTGGGCACACGGGAGAGCTCAGAAGGGAAGGAGCACTGTTTTACTTTTTCAACGCAGAATTGGCTGGAAAATGAGATGGAACGCCATGTCGTGTTTGGAGAGCCCCTGATGTGCCGAAACAGTGGAAACCCCCAATTATTACTGAAACCCTAATCCAAACACACCCCTAACCCTAATCTCAACGGTAACCCTAACCACACCCCTAACCCTAGTCATATGTAACACCACAGATAGTACAGTGATAACTCTCTGAGTACAGGTAATGTAGTAAATATCACCTGCAGTCCTATGTAACACCAGAGATAGCAGTGATAACTCTCTGAGAACAGATAATGTAGTAGATGTCACCTGCAGTCCTAAGTAACACCACAGATAGTACAGTGATAACTCTCTGAGTACAGGTAATTTAGTAGATGTCACCTGCAGTCCTATGCAACACCAGAGATAGCAGTGATAACTCTCTGATAACAGATAATGTAGAGATAACAGATAATGTAGAGATGTCACCTGCAGTCCTATGTAACACCACAGATAGCCATAGCGTTTCAGAGTAAGGCTATGTTCACATGCAGCATTTTTTTCAGTAGCCAAAACCTTTTCTTTTGGCAGTAAACATGTTGCGTTGAAAACCCCTGTTTTTCAGCTTGTTTTGTGGTGTTCTTCACTCTTTTTTCAGCTTTTTTTGGAGTGAGGATGTTGGCTTTGTCTACAGTATTTAAGGCCACGTTCACACATTCAGTATTGGGTCAGTATTTCACATCAGTATGTGTAAGCCAAAACCAGGAGGGTGAGAAATCCAGAAGTGGTGACGTGTTTCTCATTGTTCCACTGCTGTTTCCGCATTACAGATACTGAGGTAAAATACTGAACATGTGAACAAGACCTAATAGTTTAATTAATCAAAACAACTTAAAAAATTGCAGCGAAAAATGCCGTTTCAATATCTGCAGCTTTTTTATTCTTTCATTGCTTTCTACAGGTGAAAACGCACTGAAAGAAGTGACACGCTACAGATTTATAAGGAGCTACAGTTCTGAAATCGAGTCAGAAAAAAAAACGCGCCTGCAGGAGATTTCGTAAATCTAATATGTTTTCCTGGCGCTTTAAAAAGCAGCTTTTCGCCATGTTCATGTGCAGAATTTTTGCAGCTTTTTCTTCTGGAAATAAGAAGTTTACAGCATTTTACAGCAGAAGCAAAAACTGAGATTTTCAGAAATCTCCTGCACACCCTTTTATTTTCCCCTGACTGAATGTCACAACTGCAGCCTTTTTTAAATCTGCAGCATGTCACTTTTAGCAGTTTTTTTCACTCATAGAAAGCAGTGAAAAAGTTGTAAAAATGCTGCAAATGTCACAACGTTGTTTATTTTTCGCTGCGTTTCTGGTGAATAACACTAACTTTATTAAACATGTACTGTAGACAAAATGCATACTGTAAAAAAAAAACAAACAGCAAACGCTCTAAGGGTGTGTGCCCACAATCAGTAAACGCTGGGGTCGGCTGCTGTGTACTTGTGCAGCGGCCAGATGTTACAGTATAGTGGATGGGACTTCAAGATATTCCATCTCTACTATGCGTGCACTAACACCGGCACCTCACCTGCGGAGACGGACATGTGGCGCGTCTCTCCAGACAGCAGCATGTCAATTTATCTTGCGTAGATGCGAGATGCGAGAAATCTCACCCGTGCAATGTTTAGGACAAGGTGATTCCACACGGTTCTATGAACTCATGCGGAATCACCCGTGTTCAATACATGGCAGCACTTTGAATGCAGCACATGTCCACTGCGTTCAAAGTGCTGCCATTTCCGGGTCGTCTGCAGATACCCTAAAAAATGGGTGTTGTGAAAGTAGTGTTTTTACTGCCAAGAGAGCAGGCTTTGGCTGCAAAAAAAAAAAGCACCAAAAACGCTGATTCCTATGCACAAGTGTACTATATATGTGTATGGTTCACCCTTATTATTTCACGTGGAAATTCATTTATTTCTATAATAAACACCCTGATTCAGCAGACAATATTCCTGTCTTATGCCATCCAGACAGTAGTGACAGGCAGTCGCCCTGACAGATTAAAAGCAGTGATTTTAGTGACTGTGGTCAGAGCCTATGCTGATCCCTGCTATATGTGACTGTGAAATCTGATCTTACAGCAATCAGCACAGAGCTCCGGACCACAGTCAAGGGGGGTTTGTGAGAGACGCTCTGGGACTACAGAGCAATGCACAGCATTATTCACTGCTGTACACCCTTTGGGCACTTCATAAAGGGGCTGCAGACGCAGGGGGCCCCCTTTGTAGGTGGTGGCCCCAGGTATCTGCCTGGTCTGCCTGCCCCAAATGCCGGCCCTGCATACAGGTATAATTTAGCAGAGTACAATTGGTGTAATTATCACAAAAAGTGAAATCTTATACAGTATTTTTACATTATTGTCTAACACAGAACATCCATGATTAAAATAAAGTGCCTGTGCTATAAAGTGCTAAAGGACCATATTGTAAACATAGTAAGACAGTGCCGAAGACAAACTGTGGTTACTGTTATGATAAGGTAATTCAGTACCACAATGGACATAGAGGTCAGAGCACATACAGTGACCTGACAATAACCCAAAAACATTGAACGAGCTCTGAGACGTGGGAACTCTGCTGACCGCAATCCCTAATCCTCTCCAACCACACTAGAGGCAGCCGTGGATTGTGCCTAATGCTCCCTATGCAACTCGGCACAGCCTGAGAAACTAGCTAGCCTGAAGATAGAAAATAAGCCTACCTTGCCTCAGAGAAATACCCCAAAGGAAAAGGCAGCCCCCACATATAATGACTGTGAGTAAGATGAAAAGACAAACGTAGAGATGAAATAGATTTAGCAAAGTGAGGCCGACTTACTGAACAGAGCGAGGATAGGAAAGGTAACTTTGCGGTCAACACAAAACCCTACAAAAACCACGCAAAGGGGGCAAAAAGACCCTCCGTACCAAACTAACGGCACGGAGGTACACCCTCTGCGTCCCAGAGCTTCCAGCAAGCAGGAAAAAACAAATAGACAAGCTGGACAGAAAAAAACAGCAAACAAAATAGCAAAGCAGAACTTAGCTATGCAGAGCAGCAGGCCACAGGAACGATCCAGGAGGAAACAGGTCCAATACTAGAACATTGACTGGAGGCCAGGATCAAAGCACTAGGTGGAGTTAAATAGAGCAGCACCTAACGACTTCACCACATCACCTGAGGAAGGAAACTCAGAAGCCGCAGTACCACTTTCCTCCACCAACGGAAGCTCACAGAGAGAATCAGCCGAAGTACCACTTGTGACCACAGGAGGGAGCTCTGCCACAGAATTCACAACAGTACCCCCCCCTTGAGGAGGGGTCACCGAACCCTCACCAGAGCCCCCAGGACGACCAGGATGAGCCATATGAAAGGCACGAACAAGATCGGGAGCATGGACATCAGAAGCAAAGACCCAGGAATTATCTTCCTGAGCATAACCCTTCCACTTAACCAGATACTGGAGTTTCCGTCTTGAAACACGAGAATCCAAAATCTTCTCCACAATATACTCCAACTCCCCCTCCACCAAAACCGGGGCAGGAGGATCAACAGATGGAACCATAGGTGCCACGTATCTCCGCAACAATGACCTATGGAATACGTTATGGAAGGGTCAACCGAAAAGACACAGGATTAAGAACCTCAGAAATCCTATACGGACCAATGAAACGAGGTTTAAACTTAGGAGAGGAAACCTTCATAGGAATATGACGAGAAGATAACCAAACCAAATCCCCAACACGAAGTCGGGGACCCACACAGCGTCTGCGATTAGCGAAACATTGAGCCTTCTCCTGGGACAAGGTTAAATTGTCCACTACATGAGCCCAAATCTGCTGCAACCTGTCCACCACAGTATCCACACCAGGACAGTCCGAAGACTCAACCTGCCCTGAAGAGAAACGAGGATGGAACCCAGAGTTGCAGAAAAACGGCGAAACCAAGGTAGCCGAGCTGGCCCGATTATTAAGGGCGAACTCAGCCAAAGGCAAAAAGGACACTCAGTCATCCTGATCAGCAGAAACAAAGCATCTCAGATATGTTTCCAAGGTCTGATTGGTTCGTTCGGTCTGGCCATTAGTCTGAGGATGGAAAGCCGAGGAAAAAGACAAGTCAATGCCCATCCTACCACAAAAGGCTCGCCAAAACCTCGAAACAAACTGGGAACCTCTGTCAGAAACGATATTCTCTGGAATGCCATGTAAACGAACCACATGCTGGAAGAACAATGGCACCAAATCAGAGGAGGAAGGTAATTTAGACAAGGGTACCAAATGGACCATCTTAGAGAAGCGATCACAGACCACCCAAATGACTGACATCTTTTGAGAGACGGGAAGATCTGAAATAAAATCCATAGAGATATGTGTCCAAGGCCTCTTCGGGACCGGCAAGGGCAAAAGCAACCCACTGGCACGAGAACAGCAGGGCTTAGCCCGAGCACAAATCCCACAGGACTGCACAAAAGAACGCACATCCCGCGACAGAGATGGCCACCAAAAGGATCTAGCCACTAACTCTCTGGTACCAAAGATTCCAGGATGACCAGCCAACACCGAACAATGAACCTCAGAGATAACTTTATTCGTCCACCTATCAGGGACAAACAGTTTCTCCGCTGGGCAACGATCAGGTTTATTAGCCTGAAATTTTTGCAGCACCCGCCGCAAATCAGGGGAGATGGCAGACACAATTACTCCCTCTTTGAGGATACCCGCCGGCTCAGATAAACCCGGAGAGTCGGGCACAAAACTCCTAGACAGAGCATCCGCCTTCACATTTTTAGAGCCCGGAAGGTACGAAATCACAAAGTCAAAACGGGCAAAAAACAGCGACCAACGAGCCTGTCTAGGATTCAACCGCTTGGCAGACTCGAGATAAGTCAAGTTCTTATGATCAGTCAAGACCACCACGCGATGCTTAGCTCCTTCAAGCCAATGACGCCACTCCTCGAATGCCCACTTCATGGCCAGCAACTCTCGATTGCCCACATCATAATTTTGCTCAGCAGGCAAAAACTTCCTGGAAAAGAAGGCGCATGGTTTCATCACCGAGCAATCAGAACTTCTCTGCGACAAAACAGCCCCTGCTCCAATCTCAGAAGCATCAACCTCGACCTGGAATGGAAGCGAAACATCTGGTTGACACAACACAGGGGCAGAAGAAAAACGACGCTTCAACTCTTGAAAAGCTTCCACAGCAGCAGAAGACCAATTGACCACATCAGCACCCTTCTTGGTCAAATCGGTCAATGGTTTAGCAATACTAGAAAAATTGCAGATGAAGCGACGATAAAAATTAGCAAAGCCCAGGAACTTTTGCAGACTTTTCAGAGATGTCGGCTGAGTCCAATCATGGATGGCTTGGACCTTAACAGGGTCCATCTCGATAGTAGAAGGGGAAAAGATGAACCCCAAAAATGAAACCTTCTGAACACCAAAGAGACACTTTGATCCCTTCACAAACAAAGAATTAGCACGCAGGACCTGAAACACCGTTCTGACCTGCTTCACATGAGACTCCCAATCATCCGAGAAGATCAAAATGTCATCCAAGTACACAATCAGGAATTTATCCAGGTACTCTCGGAAGATGTCATGCATAAAGGACTGAAACACTGATGGAGCATTGGCAAGTCCGAATGGCATTACTAGATACTCAAAATGGCCCTCGGGCGTATTAAATGCAGTTTTCCATTCATCGCCTCGCTTAATACGCACAAGATTATACGCACCACGAAGATCTATCTTGGTGAACCAACTAGCCCCCTTAATCCGAGCAAACAAATCAGATAACAATGGCAAGGGGTACTGAAATGTAACCGTGATCTTATTTAGAAGGCGGTAATCTATACAAGGTCTCAGCGAACCATCCTTCTTGGCTACAAAAAAGAACCCTGCTCCTAATGGCGACGATGACGGGCGAATATGCCCCTTCTCCAAGGAATCCTTCTCATAACTCCGCATAGCGGCGTGCTCAGGCACAGATAAATTAAACAGTCGACCTTTTGGGAACTTACTACCAGGAATCAAATCGATAGCACAATCACAATCCCTATGCGGAGGTAGAGTATCGGACTTGGGTTCATCAAATACATCCCGGTAATCAGACAAGAACTCTGGAACCTCAGAAGGGGTGGATGACGAATTAGTCAGAAATGTGACATCACCATGTACCCCCTGACAACCCCAGCTGGACACAGACATGGATTTCCAATCCAACACTGGATTATGGACTTGTAGCCATGGCAACCCCAACACGACCACATCATGCAGATTATGCAACACCAGAAAGCGAATAACCTCCTGATGTGCAGGAGCCATGCACATGGTCAGCTGGGTCCAGTACTGAGGCTTATTCTTGGCCAAAGGCGTAGCATCAATTCCTCTCAATGGAATAGGACACTGCAAGGGCTCCAAGAAAAACCCACAACGCCTAGCATACTCCAAGTCCATCAAATTCAGGGCAGCGCCTGAATCCACAAATGCCATGACAGAATACGATGACAAAGAGCAGATCAAGGTAACGGACAGAAGAAATTTTGACTGTACCGTACCAATGGTGGCAGACCTAGCGAACCGCTTAGTGCGCTTAGAACAATCAGAGATAGCATGAGTGGAATCACCACAATAGAAACACAGCCCATTCAGACGTCTGTGTTCTTGCCGTTCAACTCTGGTCAAAGTCCTATCGCACTGCATAGGCTCAGGTTTAAGCTCAGGTACTTCCGCCAAATGGTGCACAGATTTACGCTCACGCAAGCGTCGACCGATCTGAATGGCCAAAGACATAGACTCATTCAGACCAGCAGGCATAGGAAATCCCACCATGACATCCTTAAGGGCTTCAGAGAGACCCTTTCTGAAAATAGCTGCGAGCGCACCTTCATTCCATTGAGTGAGTACGGACCACTTTCTAAATTTCTGACAATATACCTCTATCTCATCCTGACCCTGACACAGAGCCAGCAAATTTTTCTCTGCCTGATCCACTGAATCAGGTTCATCGTACAGCAATCCGAGAGCCAGGAAAAACGCATCGATATTACTTAATGCAGGATCTCCTGACGCAAGAGAAAATGCCCAGTCCTGAGGGTCGCCACGTAAAAAAGAAATAATGATCCTAACTTGTTGAACTGGGTCACCAGAGGAGCGAGGTTTCAAAGCCAGAAATAGTTTACAATTATTTTTGAAACTCAGAAATTTAGTTCTATCTCCAAAAAACAAATCAGTAATAGGAATTCTCGGTTCTAACATAGAATTCTGAACCACAAAGTCTTGAATATTTTGTACTCTTGCCGTGAGCTTTATCCACACATGAAGACAGACCTTTAATGTCCATCGCTACACCTGTGTCCTGAACCACCCAAATGTCTAGGGGAAAAAAAAGGCAAAACACAGTGCAGAGAAAAAAAATGGTCTCAGAACTTCTTTTTTCCCTCTATTGAGAATCATTAGTACTTTGGGCCTCCAGTACTCTTATGATAAGGTAATTCAGTACCACAATGGACATAGAGGTCAGAGCACATACAGTGACCTGACAATAACCCAAAAACATTGAACGAGCTCTGAGACGTGGGAACTCTGCTGACCGCAATCCCTAATCCTCTCCAACCACACTAGAGGCAGCCGTGGATTGCGCCTAATGCTCCCTATGCAACTCGGCACAGCCTGAGAAACTAGCTAGCCTGAAGATAGAAAATAAGCCTACCTTGCCTCAGAGAAATACCCCAAAGGAAAAGGCAGCCCCCACATATAATGACTGTGAGTAAGATGAAAAGACAAATGTAGAGATGAAATAGATTTAGCAAAGTGAGGCCGACTTACTGAACAGAGCGAGGATAGGAAAGGTAACTTTGCGGTCAACACAAAACCCTACAAAAACCACGCAAAGGGGGCAAAAAGACCCTCCGTACCAAACTAACGGCACGGAGGTACACCCTCTGCGTCCCAGAGCTTCCAGCAAGCAGGAAAAAACAAATAGACAAGCTGGACAGAAAAAAACAGCAAACAAAATAGCAAAGCAGAACTTAGCTATGCAGAGCAGCAGGCCACAGGAACGATCCAGGAGGAAACAGGTCCAATACTACAACATTGACTGGAGGCCAGGATCAAAGCACTAGGTGGAGTTAAATAGAGCAGCACCTAACGACTTCACCACATCACCTGAGGAAGGAAACTCAGAAGCCGCAGTACCACTTTTCTCCACCAACGGAAGCTCACAGAGAGAATCAGCCGAAGTACCACTTGTGACCACAGGAGGGAGCTCTGCCACAGAATTCACAACAGGTTACTAATTAATGTCATGTGCATTTCATTAAATTATATTAGGATAGACTAACCCAGATGTGCATTGCTACAATCTATATTTAATCCAGATACACGGTTTGACGTGCAGACCTTAATATTCAGGAACTTTGTCATCAATGGCATCTGACTAGGTGTTACATTCAAACTCGTCCCCCCCTGCAACTCTTCTTGCTCTGATTAGTTCCGCTTGGTCCCATCTGAACAGTAGGTGGCAGCTTTCTTGCACCAATGATACTCAGTGCCCGGGGTTTTCAAGAGTATTGTCACCTCCTCTTATATATCATCTAGCTAACATATATATATATAAATAATGCATATCTATCTATCTACCTATCTATATTACATATCTATCTATCTTCTATCTATTAATAATAATGTATCATCATTATCATCTACTCATTTCAGGGAGATTAAATCTTGCACTAGTGACCTAAATTGCATCAAGATAGAATATTAAAGAACTTACTATACGGCTCGGGTCACACAGCTTTTCTCTCATTATGCTAACCCCATTCTGATCAGAGTGTAATCAGAGAGTGATCAGAGTGTAATCCAATTTTCTCCGATTTGGAGAATTAAAAAAATAAAATTCCTCATCTTCTCCATTCTGTCAGTCTGTGGAAATCCTACTGCATTCAGATGCCATCCAAGTGCGGTCCTATTTTTTCCATAGACCCATAGACATGAATGTCTGAGTGCCATCCGATAATCAGATAATACTCAGGCATGCTGCGATTTTTTTTCCCTCGAACAGACTCGGTCCGAGAAAAAAATCAGACATGCGACCGGCCCCATAGAATAACATAGGGACGAGGGACTATGGATAGCACTTGTCCGATTTTTATGGTCGCCTGCACAAACCCTGATTAATCCTATTCTAAAACCGTTTATGGAAAATAGGACTGCAGTTGGGTTGCACTTACTGTACTACTGAAGAGATCCGAAAATTAGCAGGCAAGAATATAAAAATATGAAAAATCCATGTGCTGGGAAAAAAATACAGAAAGCAAATTTCTATCAGACTGTTGAGTGTATATCCAGAACATTGCCCGATTCCGTCCAGTAATGTCAAGGCCAACACACAATGTTCCAGCTGGCCGTGCAATGTTCTGGCAGTGACTCGCTGTTTCTTTAATTCCTGCTGTCTTCATAGACTAAATGGGATTCATGAGAAGAAGCAGCTGACTCCAGAGTTCACATTCATTGCATTGCAAAGCCTGGGACACAGAAGGCTTTCTTGCATAATTTAAGGAATTCATTTCCATGCTGCCGTTCTTGTTTTTCATCTGGTTATTTGCTCTTAACACCAGACCCACTTCAAAATGGAGATGCTGAAGAGCAAATGTGCTCAAAACCGGTCTACAATTCCCCCCCAAATCTTGATTTATTTCCCTTATCAAAATTTGTATATTGGAGATTTAAATAATACTCTTATTTACATAAATAAGTATCAGATGACTTCGAAATGGGGAGTCATTTTTTAACGATTTTAATATTGATATATGTATATATTTGTGTGTGTATATATATATATATATATATATATATATATATACACATACATATATGTATGTATGTACATTTGTGCTCAAAAGTTTACATACCCCGGCAGAATTTTTGCTTTCTTGGCCCCTTTTTCAGAAAATATGAATGATAACACCAAAAAATTTTCTCCACTCCACTCATGGTTAGTGATTGGGTGAACTACTGTGTTTTGTAATTATCTAACTTAAAAAAAATTATAACTTTGGCTTCTTCTGGTCACCACTAGGGGGAGCTCACTGCATGTGGATTTGTAGAGCTAGTCTATAACGCAATAGGAGCTCTAAAATCTACATGACATAAGCTCCCCCTAGTGGTTAGTGCAGGTGAACACAACACTGCGATGGAAGTGAGCTATTTTACATCAGTAATGGTAATTCCAGTTTTCTTAACAAGTCAATAGAGTCTAGAATGCAGTTCTTATATTTCTACTATATTATTGTTTACATGTACTGAATACAGAAAAATATGCTTTAAAGGGGTATTCCCATCTCCAAGATCCTATCCTGATATCGAGTGGGTGTAATAAAAATATTAGCAAATGCCTCCAATTAGAAAGTAGTACAGTTCTTCTGATTTGCTATGTTGCTTACCCCATATGCAAGGCATTGCAGGAGCTTAGGTATCCATGGTTACGACCACTCATATATTGACAGTTAGTTGCTAATGGTCGTGACCATGGATACCTAAGCTCCTGCAATGCCCTGAACATGAGATAAGTGACATAGCTAATCAGAAAAACTATATTACATTTCTAATTGGAGGTATTTACTAATGTTATAATTATTATACCTACTAAACATTGGAATAGGATCTTTGAGATTGGGATACCCCCTTAAAGCAACTTGGGATAGATCAGCATCCTCCATTCTGCCAAATTTTGTCGGGTTTCCAGTAATCATACCACCTATTCACTGGACATGTGGCTAGAGGAAATGGGATCACTCCTTATAAATTATGCAGGTCACTGCAGAAAGACCCCCAGTGATCTATAATTTATCTACTAACTAGTGTAAACGCTAGAGGCTGGAATACCCCTGTAAAGAGCTATTTTAGGGGGGACTGTACTACTACATACTGATGGACTTCTAAGAGTGTTTATCCTGGCTCATGAATAGAATGCAAGACTGACAGTGAAGACTGACACATGAAGTGCAATAGGAGGGACAAAGCAGATGTAATGCATACACACCGACGCCATTGTGTATCTGCGTAAAACTTGCTGACCACAGTATTGTTGCCCCCGTTACTGACCACAGTATTGTTGCCCCCGTTACTGACCACAGTATTGTTGCCCCCGTTACTGACCACAGTATTGTTGCCCCCGTTAGCCATTGTTAATTCCTTGGAAAGGCCAAGATAACTTAGTGACTGATATCCCCGTTTGTATTTTTAACGCCGGGGTGAAACGTCGCTGAATTAAAGAGCGTGCAGGGTTAACATGATGCATTAGACCGTTCTTCTAGGATGAATAAATCAGCCTGCTCCAAAGTTAGAGGAACAAGAAGGGCGGCGTTCACGAGGAAATTTAGAAACCTATTAACCAAAACATAACACTGAGTCTGGAACATTTCACTGCAAGCTGCTCCGATCTACAGCCGAAACGAGATAAATGTGGTTTTCTTAAGCTCAGATCTAAAAAAATTTCCCCCCGAGCTGGAAAAAAAAAAAAAAGATGTCACATTTGAATAGATAGGACCTGAAACGTTCTTTTTTTTACAATTACGCTTGGAGAGATGTAATAAACCCTGATATATATATATATATATATATATATATATATATACATATATATATATATACACTAGATCAGGGGTGTCAAACTGCATTCCTCGATGGCTGCAAACAGGTCATGCTTTCAGGATTTCCTTGTACTGCACAGGTGATAATTTAATCACCAACTCATTATTTGTGTAGGTGATTAAATTATCACCTGTGCAGTACAAGGAAATCCTGAAAACATGACCTGCTTGCAGCCCTCGAGGAATGCAGTTTGACACCTCTGCACTAGATGGTGGCCCGATTCTAACGCATCGGGTATTCTAGAATATGCATGTCCACATAGTATATTGCCCAGTCACGTACTATATTGCCCAGCCACGTAGTATATTGCCCAGCCATGTACTATATTGCCCAGTCACATACTATAATGCCCAGTCACGTATTATATTGCCAAACCACGTAGTATATTGCCCAGCCACGTAGTATATTGCCGCATAGTATATTGCCCAGCCACATAGTATATTGCCCAGTCACATAGTATATTGCCCAGTCACATAGTATATTGCCGCATAGTATATTGCCCAGCCGCATAGTATATTGCCACGTAGTATATTGCCCAGCCACGTAGTATATTGCCCAGCCACGTAGTATATTGCCACGTAGTATATTGCCCAGCCACGTAGTATATTGCCCAGCCACGTAGTATATTGCCCAGTCACGTAGTATATTGGCCAGTCACGTAGTATATTGCCCAGTCACATAGTATATTGCCCAGTCACGTAGTATATTGCCCAGCTACTTAGTATACAGCACAGAGCCACATAGTATATTGCCCAGTCACATAGTATATAACACTGCCCACGCTGTATATAACAGTGGCCACGTAATATATAGCACAGCCCACGTAGTATACAGCAGTGTGTGCACCATATCCCTGTTAAAAAAATAATTAAAATAAAAAATAGTTATATACTCACCTCCTGGGATCCAGCGGAGCTCCGGCCATACGCGCGTGACTGCCGCCATCTTCCGTTCCCAGGATGCATTGCGAAATTACCCAGATGACTTAGCGGTTTCGCGAGACCACTAATTCTTCTGGGTAATTTTGCAAAGCATCGCTGGGAACGGAAGATGGCGGCAGGCGTGAGCGGCTCAGCGGACAACGGAGGGTGAGTATAGCAGGTTTTTTGTTTTTTTATTGTTTTTAACATTAAATATTTTTACTACTGATGCCGCATAGGCAGCATCAATAGTAAAAGGTTGGGGACACACTGGGTTTATAGCGGCGGTAACGGAGTGCGTTACCCGTGGCATAACGCGGTCCGTTACTGCAGGCATTAACCCTGTGTGAGCGGTGAGTGGAGGGGAGTATGCGGGTGACAGGCACTGACTGCGGGGAGTAAGGAGCCGCCATTTTCTTCCGGACTGTGCCCGTCGCTGATTGGTCGTGGCTGTTTTGCCACGACCAATCAGCGACTTGGATTTCCAGGACAGACAGAGGCCGTGACCAATGAATATCCGGGACAGACAGACAGAAAGATAGACAGAAAGACAGACATACAGAAAGAAGTGACCCTTAGACAATTATATAGTAGATATATATATATATATATATATATATATATATATACTGTATACGGTATGTATATGCTGTGTATATACTTACATATAGTATACACAGTATATATCTTATGTATTGTATCTCTTACACCCGACTGCCTTACGAGCCTCAGTGTGATTGGAGCCCTGATATATATATATATATATATATATATATATATATACTGTATGCGGTATATATTTGCTGTGTATATACTTACATATAGTATACACAGTATATATCTTATGTATTCTGTCTCTTACACCCGACTGCCTTATGAGCCTCAGTGTGAATGGAGCCCTGATACTGTATATATATACAGTATATATATATATATATATACTGTATACTGTATGCGGTATATATATGCTGTGTATATACTTACATATAGTATGCACAGTATATATCCTATGTATTCTAGCCTCAGTGTGAATGGAGCCCTGATAGAACAGAACTGAATTTCGATAGACCGCCGCCGTCCTCGCCAGCCTGGAATAAAAGCTGTTTAATTGCAGGCCTTTCATTGTGCGCCGTGTCAAAGCGTGGGCTTATAATTGCAATCATCAAAACTCTTTCAGAGCCTCCGTATCTACCTGACCCCTGATCACTTACCATCAAACCTATCTTATCCAGCGGCACACAGAAACATTTTCAGCGGCGATGATTAAAAATACGGGAGATGCGCCTGCCCGGATCAGCTCTGAGAGCTAATTTAAGCTGCACACATCAGAAATTATAGAAAATAACTCGGTAACCAGCAACTGATGAAAGGGAAAAAAAATAATTGATTCCCCTGGACTGCTGAGTGTTGTGGTCTGCACGTCGCTCCATTATATTCCTGGTGAAGAGATAGGAGGAGGCGGCAGCTGGGGGGATGGGCGCCGGAGGCAAATGGTCGATGCCGCTGGGCCAAAAGCTACCATGAATTTTAGAAT
The DNA here is from genome assembly GCF_032444005.1 of Ranitomeya imitator. NCBI lineage: Eukaryota > Metazoa > Chordata > Amphibia > Anura > Dendrobatidae > Ranitomeya > Ranitomeya imitator. The sequence continues at coordinate 69,264,340 of NC_091282.1, forward strand.
GGGCTCACACATCAATAATAATAATAATAATAATTTTATTTATATAGCGCCAACATATTCCGCAGCGCTTAATTCACATAATTCTGACCAGCCCTATAGATATAGGTGTAGAGATGCCCTGCCTCTAGAGGACCAGGGTAAAAGTGTCCAGGTTTTGTATTTATTTTATTCCCTTCATTCCTCTGATTATTCTACTTTTGCTTGTTTTGGATCTTTTTTAAACTCCGTCATATGGGTCCAAAACGTTTGACTTTTTAGAGCTAATTTTTATGCTCTTTACAAAGGTGTAGTGCTCCAGGGATCCTCTGGGGAGTGTCTTTAGACCCTGTAAGCGCCACCCCCAAGGAAAAGACCATAACAATTATCGCTAGATTAAAAGGACCACATCTCTGTAACTGAATGGTGGATATAAAATAATAGAAAAAAATAGATTACTTGGGCACAGCAGGAATGAAATAAGAGCAAAAGCTTATGATAGTTGGGTTTTGTAGTGTTCAAGTTTGATCTTACTACTGTATGTCACCTTGAAAAGTATTTTTCATAAAGGATTTAGGCAAATGAGCATATTGAATTGGTTACAAAACTTTCCAAAAATTTGGAATTGCCAGAATCTGAATTTTCCCGGTTTTGCTTTGCACAAATCTATTCTACTTGATTCTATTGAGTGCTGTGGCTGAAATATAAAGATTCTGTACTCACCTTTCCTCATTTGTTCTGACGCCACACTTTGTTTTCTACCATAACTTTTCTCTCCATTCGAGCTCTGAGGCTAATGCCATGACCCGCGGAGCCCCCCATCTTATATACATGACTCCATGAGGTCAATCACAAGCCTCAGTGCTGGCATGGAGAGACAAGTCATGGAAGAAAAGAAGACTGGCACAGAGGACCTCGAGCTGCAGCTACTGTGGGGACAGCAGGACAGGTGAGGAAAGGCCGATATAATGGTATTTTTCTTACCCTTCCCCCCACGTGTCAGTTGAGGTAGGTTTTATTTCAATCAAATTTTGGGTGGGTGGCAAATTGTGTCTGCCGGCCAATGTCTACTGAATCTGTCTACTTCAAATTTCCGGAGATTGGCTCATCTGGGCCTAGTGCCTACGTTAAAAATATCTATAGGCTTCAATTCATCTCATTGGAACACACAGCAATGTGGGATTTAAGGTACCGTCACATTTAGCGACGCTGCAGCGATATAGACAACGATGCCGATCGCTGCAGCGTCGCTGTTTATGTCGTTGTGTGGTCGCTGGAGAGCTGTAAAAGTTAAAAAAAACAAACAGTACATACTTACATTCCGGTGTCTGTCATGTTCCCCAGCGTCAGCTTCCCTGTACTGTGTCAGCGCCGGCCGGCCGGCCGTAAAGCAGAGCACAGCGGTGACATCACCGCTGTGCTCTGCTTTACGGCCGGCCGGCGTCGACACAGTCAGTGCGGGAAGCTGACGCCGGGGGACGTGACAGACACCGGAATGTGAGTATGTACTGTTTGTTTTTTTTAACTTTTACAATGGTAACCAGGGTAAACATCGGGTTACTAAGCGCGGCCCTGCGCTTAGTAACCCGATATTTACCCTGGTTACCAGTGAACACATCGCTGGATCGAGCCAGCGATGACAGCGGGTGATCAGCGACCAAAAAAAAGTTCCTGATCATTCCCAGCGACCAACGATCTCCCAGCAGGGGCCTGATCGTTGGTCGCTGTCACGCATAACGATTTCGTTAACGATATCGTTGCTACGTCACAAAAAGCAACGATATCGTTAACGAAATCGTTATGTGTGAAGGTACCTTTAGATGTATGCGTCCACGGGGCAGTAGATAATGGTGCTGATAGAGCGAACGTGCACTGTGTCGTGCATTATTTTCTGGTATATACACCTACTGGAGGTGGACACTGAGATGCAGACTACTATGTCTGACTGTCCGTCTCCAGTAGGCGTATATACCTGACCATGATTCACAACAGAGCTCACATTCGCCTTGCCGACACCATTATAGTCTATGGCCCCGGCGGCGCATACGTCCAAATCCCGTTTTGCGGTGGTTTTGGACATCAGCCCCGATGGAGCCACTGGACGGGTGCCTAAATGCAATGTTAAAGCACCATAAGGGTCTTCCATTCTGCCACCCTCGCTCTAAATGTGCTTAACGTGATGTTTCCATTTAAGTGGAGCTGGAGACTTGTATCATTGGGCCTGCTATGGCTATGATAATACTGTCAAAATCTTCAGTCACCCCAAAAAGTCAACTGTTCTCCGGAAAAAAAAAAAAAGACACAACCTGTGGACTCATTCTTGGGTGACAATGGGCCTCATTCATCACCGCTCTCTAAAACTAAATACTCTGTGTTGCCCACGGCAACCAATCAGAGCTCGGTTTTCAATTCTTAAAAAAAGCTGATAAAATGAAAGCTGCATTGTGATTGGTTGCTATGGGTAACCTAGACAGCTTTGATTTAAAAAAAAAAAATGCTCAATACACTTAAATCGTTGTTACGTCTCCTGCCCATTACCTGGTGGCCTGAAGTGAAAAATTCAACTTGAAGGGGTTGTCTGTTGAGAACAAGTTATCACTCATTACACTTATTGACTGCTGGGACCTGCACCGATCGGCGCTTTTATCCCTGTTAGAATGGAACTGCAAAGCGCATGTTCACAATCACGCGTCTCTATTTGTTCCTTACGGGGCTGACAAGTGCTGTGATCAGCTTTTATCGGCATAAAGAGTGGGTGTTGAGCGACGGGCGAGCATGCGCAATGCAACTTTTTCTAACAGGGAGTTAAAATTCCCATTTTTGCTGATCTGTGCAGGCCCCAACAGTCGGACCCCCACTGATCGATAAAATTATTACCGGTGAACGGGTCACAACCTGTTTTCTTTGTTTGTTTTCTTATACTTCAAAAAGAAAAGAAAAAATAGGGCCCACAGACAATTAACATACAGTACAGGTGCCCAAATACGCCCTGTGGCCAATATACGAATATATACATACACGGTGCATCAGCACACTGCGACTAATGAATACATAAACTCCAATATTGCATTTTTTGAGCAAAGAGCGTAAATGCCTCCAACCACGTCAAGGTGAACTTTTAACATGAATGGTCCCTAACCAGTAATGTCCTACCTCTCCATGTGCCAAACCAGCCTCATCTGAATGGGGAGTGAAGAGAAAACCAGACGTAGCTCTCAATGAAAACCTTGTGTGGGAAAGATGGGTGGAGAAGGGTGGTGGGTCATTTGTGTTTAGGAACCATCCGTATTTAGGTTCACCTTGATGTGGTTGGAGGCTATTGCGCTCTTCTATAAAAAAAAAACGCTAAGTACTTTACATTTTTAACCTTTGTAGCAATATTGGAGATCATGTATTCATGTATACATGCACCGTGTATGTATGATTTCCTTGTACGTGTTCTATTGGTGTTTTTCACAGATACAACATCTACCCTTTAAGGTCTATGGGACATGTTTTTGTGTTTTACATTTTTCCCACCTGTGTGCCATTCCAGTGGTGGCCATTTTTTTACTGTTTAATAGATATGATACTAGAGGGATTTTATTTTTTTTTTGCTTACGAAAAAAAAAATTGGATTCCATCAAAATGGACGCACAGACCAAAACTAAGTGAGTATTCTGTCCAAAGCACTGATGGAAGTTAGTTCACTATTTATTTTATTCCTAAAAACATGGATGTCTCAATGAGTCTCTTCGGGGAATCAGGTCATGGAAAAGTAAAAGTCGCCAGCAGCTCCATCCAGTAACTATCGAATTCTAACCCCTATCCGGCTACGATGAGCGGATGATGGGTGCAGTGGCTGGCTGCGCCCGTCGCTCTCCTCCGTTGTGTATTTTTATCCCTGACCTGCTGTGTCAGGGCTTTTGCATTAATGATAGAGCACATGGAGCCAAAACAGGTCAAAGAAAAAGGAAATAAATATGTGCCCCCCTCCCGCCACCTCCTGCTTCTTGTAGTGGAATAATAAGTATCCAATATTAGCACAATATATGTCTAGAAGTGAAAGGCTATGCTGTATGGAGCCCCTTCACAAGGCATCGGGCACATGGGTGGCACAGATGTGCGCCGACACAATGAACCGCGCCATTTTACAACGAGATGATAACAGTAAAGGAATCCTGGCAAGACAATTTTGTTAAGCTGTCTCCGCTCATTAGCCGCCTCCATTCTATCCTTTTATTTTGGTTTAAATGGCATTTAGCAAAATGTTACAGGCCTCCCCTCCATGTCTCTTGGCTTCCCCGGAATACACCTGCACACACGCAGGAGCCGAGCCGGTTGTATCCATTCTGACAGATGTCAACATGGATTTCATCCTAGGCATCAGCTGTGTCATTCCTAATGATTCCAAGCAGGGAGATCAGTCCTTGGCTTCATTACATCCTCGGCTGCCCTTAGGATGCATAAGGAAGACTGCAGTAATCATTCCTGACCTTGCCACATCGGGGGGGTGCTGCGGAGGAGTATCACTACTACTTAGGGGAACGGAGAAGATCTGCTGGAACAGCACGATGACTCAGGAGGAGATCTAGTTGCATTGCACATACTGTGTAATGCTGAGTTACTTCGCTGTACTTATCTAGCACTGATCTCCAATTTTGCTGGTTGCCATGGATGCCGCTCCCTTAAAGAGTAATTCCAATGTTCCTAAATGGGATACAGACAGATAGCTCTTGCAAAAACAAGCAATTTTGCAATTTACCATTCATCACAATCTTCAACCGTTCATGAGATATTAACAATTTTCTTTTATCTACAGTTCGTTGCTATGGAGACCAACCACCGCTGCTAGACAGTAGAAAACGCGTAGTGCTTATCAACTCTTTTATGCTAGCTTGCCATCATTGTTTTGAAGCTGGCCAGGATCTCTGGAGCTCCCCAGGATCCATGGAGCTCGCTGTTACCTCCTAATGTTGGTCAGCTTCAGAGCAGTGCTTACAAGCCAGACAGAAGCGGTGGTCGGTCTCCCTGACAACTAGTTGTAAACAAAATAAAAGTGTTAATATCTCAAGAACGGATGAACATTTTGATAAGCAGTAAATTAAACACCCGAAAACCCCGCCCCTCTGGCTGAAAATTGTTCCCTCCAAATTCAGGTGACAGAGTCCCTTTAACCCCAACCATCATCAAAGCCACATTCCAGTACAACCATGCAACATTTCTAATCGCCATTCGCCGGTCTTCCAATTTTTTTTAGCAGTGGACTCATTTCTCATGAATACAATAAAACCCCATACCACCATTGTCTCACAGGGCCTAATAACAGGACCATCCAAATAAAGCCCTGACCTTCCGAATTTCCATTTTAGCTTTCAATTTCAAAAATCTTGAATTATTGAAAGCCTTTGACATCATTTAGAAGACTTCTCCACTCTTCTGAGGCTTTTCACTAACAGCCATCGATGTTACCACGAACCATTGAGCTTCCCATTCATTCCCGAAAGAGTCAAGCCAACAACTTAGCCTTTTACTATTCATTCTCCAGCTCCATTTTTATTCCTACCTGTGATCCTATAACAGCCGCTCATCATCTTTTTCCATTCGACCGACCTAAAAACTCCATCTAGAGGAGCAGTGACTGTGATTTGGTCACAGAACATTGACTTTTGGGTAAATTGCATAATTTCTGCTCCTATGGCAGTCAATGGCCACTGATACATGACCCTTGTAATGTGTTCCGAGACCCCCCTTCAGCAATATTACGTTTTATGATTCATTGTTTTTTCTAGAACTCAGTCTTCTTTCGGACCCGACACCCTGAGGCTTTCGTCTAATTGAATTATAAGGGTTTCATGAGCAGTTTGTGTTTCATACCGGGAAAATAGCAAGAGGAATGAGAAAGCCCGTCCTTCGCTAGGACTATGCAGAGAACGGCTGTAATTCAATTACAAAGACCCTGTGGACATAATGTCCTCTTGTTAAAGTTAAAGTGGACGTAGTCGATATTTCACCAGATCTCTCACTTTACTGCACGATTATCACATATTACCATAGGGCAAAGTGGCCAATCCAGATCCTGCTCTTGTCTACATGAAGAATTATGTATTTGCCCTCTATGTCCCACTTCATGGATGTGTAGAAGGTTTTTCTATGAGTCTACTGGTTCTATGATCCTTCAGAAATACTATGAACTTAATGGGCAAAAAGAGAGTTAGTAAATTTAAAGGGATTGTCCCATATGGACATCCTCTTGTAAGAACAATGGGACCTCAGTGATCAAGTGATTGCTCTCAAACCCATCATCAGCTCTATATAAGCAGGGGATATGCTTTGTGGCCACGTAATGGCCCCATGTGGGTATCAAAATGACTGTCCAATAATCTAATATAGAGTTCAGTGCAGGAGCCATTGCTTGTGGTGCCACATTGTTCTAATTCACGGCAGTCTTGACTCTGGATTCCCCTTTTAGTGTATAAAAATGACCTAGTAGGGCATAGACAGATGGGCCCACCCTTACCTTTCGGTGAAGCGCATCAAAGAATCCAATTTTTCATAATACAATTCAATACAATGTTGTAACCTGCCACCAAAAACCAGGTGGCCACAGAAAACACATCTACTATATAGTTGTCTAAGGGTCACTTCCGTCTGTCTGTCTGTCTGTCTTTCTGTCTGTCTGTCTTTCTGTATTTCTGTCACGGATATTCATTGGTCACGGCCTCTGTCTGTCATGGAAATCCAAGTTGCTGATTGGGCGTGGCAAAACGCCCACGACCATTGCCACGACCAATCAGCGATGGGCACAGTCCGGCGGCAACATGGCCGCTCCTTCCTCCCCGCAGTCAGTGCTCCATACTCCCCTCCAGTCAGTGCTCACACAGGGTTAATGGCAGTGCTAACGGACCGCGGTGTAACGCACTCCATTAACGCTGCTATTAACCCTGTGTGACCAACCTTTTACTATTGATGCGGCCTATGCAGCATCAATAGTCAAAAGATCTAATGTTAAAAATAATACATAAAATAAAAATAGTTATATACTCACCGTCCGTCGGCCCCCGGATCAGGAACAGGCCTTTCCCGCTCCTCGCGACGCTCCGGTGACCGCTCCATGCATTGCGATCTCGCGAGATGATGACGTATCAGTCTCGCGAGACCTCTACGTCATCATCTCACGAGAGCGCAATGCACTCTTCAGACCAGAGCGCGTGAGGAGCATCGGTAATCGCTTCGCTTGGATCCGGGGGGACAACGGAGGGTGAGTATATAACTAATTTTTATTTTAATTCTTTTTTTAACAGGGATATGATGCCCACATTGCTATATACTGCATGGGCTGTGCAATATACAACTACGTGGGCTGTGCATTGTACTACGTGGGCTGGGCAATATACTATGCGGGCTGGGCAATATACTACGCGGGCTGGGGTGCAATATACTGCACGGGCTGGGGAATATACTACGCGCGCTGTACAATATACTACGCGGGCTGTGCAATATACTGCACGGGCTGGGCAATATACTGCGCGGGCTGGGCAATATACTACGCGGGCTGGGCAATATACTACGCGGGCTGGGCAATATACTACGCGGGCTGGGCAATATACTACGTGGGCTGTGCAATATACTGCACGGGCTGGGGAATATACTATGCGCGCTGTGCAATATACTACGCGGGCTGTGCAATATACTACGCGGGCTGTACAATATACTGCACGGGCTGGGCAATATACTGCACGGGCTGGGCAATATACTACTCGGGCTGGGCAATATATTATGTGGGCTGTGCAATATACTGCACGGGCTGGGGAATATACTACGCGCGCTGTGCAATATACTACGCGGGCTGGGCAATATACTACGCAGGCTGTGCAATGTACTACGCGTGCTGTGCAATATACTACGCGGGTTGTGCAATATACTACGCGGGCTGGGCAATATACTATGGGGGCTGGGCAATATACTACGTGGGCTGTGCAATATACTACGCACGCTGTGCAATATACTACGCGGGCTGTGCAATATACTACGCGGGCTGTGCAATATACTACGCGGGCTGTGCAATATACTACGCGGGCTGTGCAATAAACTACGCGGGCTGTGCAATATACTACGCAGGCTGTGCAATGTACTACGCGTGCTGTGCAATATACTACGCGGGTTGTGCAATATACTACGCGGGCTGGGCAATATACTATGGGGGCTGGGCAATATACTACGTGGGCTGTGCAATATACTATGCACGCTGTGCAATATACTACGCGGGCTGTGCAATATACTACGCGGGCTGTGCAATATACTACGCGGGCTGTGCAATATACTACGCGGGCTGTGCAATATACTATGTGGGCTATGCAATGTACTATGTGGGCTATGCAATATACTGCGCGGGCTGTGCAATATACTACGCGGGCTGGGCAATATTCTACGCGGGCTGGGCAATATACTACGCAGGCTGTGCAATGTACTACGCGTGCTGTGCAATATACTACGCGGGTTGTGCAATATACTACGCGGGCTGGGCAATATACTACGTGGGCTGGGCAATATACTACGTGGGCTGTGCAATATACTATGCACGCTGTGCAATATACTACGCGGGCTGTGCAATATACTACGCGGGCTGTGCAATATACTACGCGGGCTGTGCAATATACTACGCGGGCTGTGCAATATACTACGTGGGCTATGCAATGTACTACGTGGGCTATGCAATATACTGCGCGGGCTGTGCAATATACTGTGCGGGCTGTGCAATGTGCTGCGCGGGCTGTGCAATGTACTGCGCGGGCTGTGCAATGTACTACGTGGGCTGTGCAATATACTACGTGGACTGTGCAATGTACTACGTGAGCAGTGCAATGTACTACGCGGGCTGTGCAATGTACTATGTGGGCTGTGCAATGTACTACGTGGGCTGTGCAATATACTCCGTGGGCTGTGCAATATACTCCGTGGGCTGTGCAATATACTACGTGGGCTGTGCAATGTACTACGTGGGCTGTGCAATGTACTACGTGGGCTGTGCAATGTACTACGTGGGCTGTGCAATATACTCCGTGGGCTGTGCAATATACTCCGTGGGCTGTGCTATATACTACGTGGCTGTGCTATATACTACGTGGCTGTGCTATATACTACGTGGCTGTGCAGTATAATACGTGGCTGTGCTATTTACTACGTGGGCTGTTATATACTACGTGGCTGTGCTATATACTTACGTGGCCGGCCGCAAACAATCAGCGACAGGCGCAGCCTGTGTATTCAATGTATTATTCTAAAATCTACATAAATAAACTACATGCATATTCTAGAATACCCGATGCGTTAGAATCGGGCTACCATCTAGTAAAGCATAAATATCTTCCAACAAACAGAGTAGGGTGAAATTATGGTGTGTGTTTTTTTTTTACCAAAGTTGGTCATTTCCTGCCAATCATCATGGGTTGGGTTGTGTCCATTATGATTATTACCCTATGATCACCTAACTCATGCATTGAGTGTATTAAAAAAATATCTCATTATTTGCTAGAAAAACCCATAGGCTGCAACTGGCATAAGAACCGGTAGCCACATGTAGACACATATAACATAAATGTGTCCTGATGGAGTTCATCTGGTGTCAGTTATCTCACGATATGTTGAGTCGAGAGGAAAGGGTAGAAAGGACACAACTACAAACACATTAGTTCCCACTGTCTCGAATTCTGGAGTCATGCTGTGATGCTGAGTCGCTACTCACAGATGAGCCATGAGACAGGGGAGTTAGGAGGTACGAGGTCAGATACCTGTATTGTACAATATAAGCACATTTTACCATTTACCTTTTGTGTCCCCCCTTTTTTCCTCATAGATTGTAGCTTGCGCGCAGCAGGGCCCTCACTCCTTTTGATATCTGAGTTATGCTTATGGAACGCCAGCCAGGGCCATGGGGTACTCAGTACTGGGTCTGGCTGTTATTAAAGGGGTAGTCACGGTGGTGGTGACCCGGTCTGTGACCCTGGGCGCCCAAGTAAAAGGGACGGTCTTTAAAGGGATTTGTGAAGTAATAAAAGTTTGTGATGCCACCTGTGGTACTCGGTCAGGGGTGACCGACGCTGCTTAAAGGGGTCTTCTGGTGTGATGTTTGGCAGCAGGGATGGTGCGACTTCCCACAGGTGAAGCTGAGTCCCCAGGGCTCCCGGTGTGGTTGGCATGGATGATGTGGTGCTGGAGAATAAACGGAGGACACAGGGTTGCCGTCTCTTTAAATAGTTTACTGATGGTAGACAGCCACAGTTCAGGATACTGGCAACAGGTGTCGATGGAGTCCAGGCAGCCTGAAAACGAGAGGAATCCCCTTTACCAGGTTAGATTGGGAGCCTTCTGCTATACGCTAATTAATAGTCCCTTGCTGCCTGGGGCTTCTGTCAAGGTCCTCTCCTACTCTCTGTCCTGGGACAGTTCCTGCATGGTAGGCAACGTGAGCTGTTTCCTTGGGGTCTCTATCCACGGTGACTCCGGGCTATGGATGTTGCTTTACCTCAGGGTGCAATGTGGGCAAGTCACTTTCAATTTCCTGCCCTCCAGTTCTGCTGTGGGACCTGTAGTTCCACACAGCCTTGGCCTCCCGGTGCCCGGTTTCTGCACTTCAGCTTAGAGGAAGCTCACTCGCAGCTTTCCTCTAGCTCCTGACTTTTCCTGTGCTCCTTCACTGTTCCTTGCCTGCTACAGACTAACTAACTCCTCCTCCAGACCAGAATGTATATCTATCTAGGGAAGCTCCCCTGAAACCGGGTTCAGAGCTCCCCCTTCTGGCCTGGAGTCAGAAAATGTTGCATGAACAGATTACCTGTCAAAGGGATCCTCCTCGTCTCCAGGCATGGCATCACCCTCCCCAAGAGGAAGGCAATACCTGAACTCCTGGGGTGCCACATTTACTCTGTAATGTCTTTACAAGTCCCCTCTAAAATTATAAGGTGTTGTGGAATATGTTGGTGCTATAAAAATAAAATTTATTATTATTATACCAGAAGGGCTCATAGTACAAAGGAGCAAAACGAAGGCATGATCAGGAAACAGTCTGGGGTCAAATACCTGGAGAGTATGTCAAAGTAAAGGGATAAAAGAAACGGATAGTGAAAGGTCAACTCCGGGGTCAAGTACCTGAGGTCAGAGAGCGTCAAGAGCAAAAGGGATAATACACTCAAATAGTCAAGACAAATCCAAGGTCCGACAACAAAGATCAGGAAATCAGACACAGAGCACTGAGCACACACATCATTGATCAAAGCTACAACTGACAATAGTCTGGGCATAGCCAGTCATCTAAATAGTTAGCGAATTATTGAGAATGAGAGCCACCTTGAGGAATGCCCGCATGTTAGGCCAGATTGAGGAGCAGGGCTGTCAGTCAAAATACTGAAAGCCCAGCATGCCCCAGCCTCAGATTGGACAATAAGGCTGTCACTCACAATACTGACAGTCCAGCATGCCTGAGCCTCAGATTGAACGACAGGGCTGTCACTCACTATACTGACACACTAGCACACTACAGATCATATCGGGCGGCTGAGCTGTCACTCACTGCGTCAATACGCCACAGTGAGTGATGATACCATGACATATACATACAGTAGGGCTGTGAGCAAAGAAAGCAATGCGACATTTGGCCTCCCGATATTTTTCATGCTATTGTACTCCTCCATCCCTAGTCATGTGTTTTCCTGCCTCCAACCATATAACTCAGAGTAGAGAGGATGATTTCTGTGTAGGATCATATAGCCCAGAACAAGGGTAGGCTTTAATAGGGACTTTGTTGATAAAAGGGCCCAATGGCAGGGGCCGGTGTCGGCCATATGTAATGGCTGCCATCCCCTATAGCTGTATGAACTCTGCTGTGCCGATGACACGGCCCTGAACAAGCTTGGCTTACCCTATTGTTAGAATCACTTTGCTGCCTTTGGGTTTTCTCAATAGCCCATTCACCAAAAAGGGAGTATTCAGGTGCTGTTCAATAGTGCATGTACGAGCGCACACAATGACCCATTGCGCCGGATGAAATATGTCCCACTTCACTGAAATGAGGCTTTTTATGGACTTTCTCGCTTTGCAAGGCAATCAGGGCATCAAAAGAGGGAGATGCGCTGCAGAGAATGCAGTGATACACCGCCAGGATTATGGGCTTTATGTGGTGAATGAAGTATCAGTGTACAGCCAGCCGCCTGGCGGCACGTCCCCGCTCACCTCCTACGGGTTATTTATCCAGGCTAACTACAGAGGTAGCAGAGCTGAGTGTCATGCGGACACATTCATTGTAAGCTCTGTTATACAAGCTGCCTTATATCACGGTTACTTTATTTCTGGGCCCTGGCGGTGCGAAGCGCAGCATATTTCATATAACGGAAGAACGCGGCGGCTCGGGGTGTAAATATTTAATGACGAGATTGGGAGTTATTCATTAGGATGTGATCGGGGCATATCTGCATTGGCTTCGAACTGGACAAGTCATTTAATATGTGACCATTCATTAGATCTCCGAAGACTCACACAGTAACTGTATAACTTCCTCTGAAATCCAAGAAATATGAAGTCGCGTACCTAGAGTAGGAAGCTAAACACTGCACCTCCCATCAGATTATAAACAATTCATTTCATATCTATCCTCTTAGCTCTTCATATCTCAAGATGGGCGGCACAAGATCGCCAGCCAAGTAAAAAAAAAAAAAAAAACATGACACTGTCGGGAGACGTTTATACCGCATGTGTCTTACTTTGGCCACCCAGTGGCTATAATGGGATTTGCAGCCTGTCTAAGGTTTTGCTGACATGTCATAATATTATATTGAATGGATATCATGTGAAAGTGGAGTCCATACTTAAATTCATGGGATGGTAAGGGTGCACACCCACTCAAGTTCAGTTACTGTATGTCCTTCTTATACACCGGAGCCAAAATTGTACACAGTATCTAAGTGTGGCTGCACTAGTGACTTGTATAGAGGCAAAATTATGTTCTCCTCCTGAGCATCTAGGCCTCTTTTAATGCATCCCATTATTTTACTTGCCTTGGCAGCAGCTGCCTGACACTGATCACTACGTTTGCTGTCCACTGATAAATCCAAGTTTTTTAAAGTGACAGTTTTATCTAATGTTTTGCCATTTAGTATATAATAATACATTATATTTCCTCTGCCCAAATGCATGACCTTACATTTATGCACATTAGACATCAATTACCATTTGTCAGCCAAAGCCTCCAACTTACAGTAATCCATCTATATTATTAAATTATCCTCCTCTGTGTTAATTACATTGGAGAGTTCAGTATCATATTAATAAGAAGAAGGCCCAATGCCGACCCATGTGGAGGTCCACTGTTAATTGAACCCCATTCCAGAGTCTGTTCCATTAATTATACTATATTTAGTACTGTGGAATTTTTACATTGATATATTACACATCACTGACATTGATTATATTACTATATCTGACGTTTGTATTGTATCCCTGCCTCCCCTACTGATTTTTTTTAATATTTTTATGAGTTTTCCATTTTCTACATTGGGGGTGCATGTATTCCTTGCATTTTTTATATGTTGTGATCTATAAAGATGTTACTTTTTAATATTATGTGTGTCATACATTATTTTGATTGGATTATTATATATATATATATATATATATATATATATATATATATATATATATATATATATATATATATATTGGTTATTTATAGTTTTATACTTGGGTATATATAAAGTTTTGTAGGATTTAGAATGTATTTTTTCTGCCTACAGGACAATATAACATCACATTGCGATATGAGTCACTTTAAGATGTGACCAAAAGCAAACTCGTCTCTGCTACATTTTCATAATGAGCATATCGGAACTCCAACTAAATCATGAGACAGCGGAGACAGAATCCTCTGATGCGGACCCCTTATACGCTATGATCATCCCAAGATGACACTGTCAGGTCATTCCACCAGCAGCAAACCTGATTAGACACAAGCGGCATCTGCCTCCCTGCCATCCCCATCATGTCTGACTTACATCACCCATTGTGTTTGTCAAATACAATGGAGACATGACTGCACAAATAGAAGAAGAAAGGGAAACCGAGACGTGATGAACCGTCCAATCATCTCAACTAACAACCATGCTCAACATGCAGTAATTAGTTATGTACATGGACCCCCCCGACCACATCATTCCGAATGCAGATGTAGCAGGATTGAGTTCATCATCAAAATCTTTCTTTTGCATTTAGTCCTTGGGGGAATGAGGTTATTCATATCATGTACTTCAGATGCCCTATATAGGATTAGAAAAATATGGCTGATGATTTCTAAAAACAGCGCCATCCCTGATCACAGGTTGGGTGTGGTATTGCAATCAAGCCTCATTCACTTCATTGGTGCTCAGCTGCAATACCAGACATAACCTGTGAAAAGGGGTGGCACTGCTTTACACTTAATCCGTGATGTTTTGCCCAATCCCGTGTAACCCCTTTACATTCCTAAACTTTAGCGCTAGAAATTTGGGTTCAAGCCATAAAGTATAGATGCGGCAGAGCTGATATTATCAGATGTAGCAGAGATGAGTTCTCCCATTTGCCGCCTAGCTTTTCTAGAGAGTTCCATGATTTTTTGGAGGGTACAAAATGAGGTTCTCCGGCTATTTCAGTGGTGGCCTTATAAAAGTTGCTTTCAGTGGGAGACTAGTCAATGTAGATAGTCATGTCTGACAGTCATAGCTGATGATGTAACTCAACACATCATTCCTCACCTTACCTCTTAGCTGGACATATCCCAATATAAATGTCACAAGATGACCAGTTTTGAAAAATAATGATTTTCTGATACTCTTTTGGGAGTTGTTTATTCTATATGTGTCTATATGTGGCCCGCTAGTGGTCGTGTTATGAAGTACGGCACTAGAGGACATAGAAAAAAGTCCCTGTGCAAGAACAGTATATGGGCCCTTTCCAGTTCAATTGCTCATTATAATGCACAATTTCACGTTTTGGACATAGAAATGGTCCACCTTATCTAGTGTGCCCCCCGTGCTGCTGCACCAATGATATGTCCGTCCATTAATTGCAACAGGTTGAAGGTTTTATTAGCATATCACTATTGTATTGAATATGTATGGAATAATTGAGCACTTCTAAACCGAATTTGAGGAAAGGTAAGGTTGGACATTTCTGTATGTTGATGGTCAATGAGACCAACTCTGGTCTTAACCTTACCGATTCCCATTTTCGGACACTTATGACAGATAACTCTATTCTCAACTTCATCAAATTAAACTCCAGTAGATCATAGCTGCATTATTCTTCTGGGATTCACATACAAGTACAGTCCTTTGGTTTGGGTATTTGGACTTCTCAA
The DNA here is from genome assembly GCF_032444005.1 of Ranitomeya imitator. Classification (NCBI taxonomy): domain Eukaryota; kingdom Metazoa; phylum Chordata; class Amphibia; order Anura; family Dendrobatidae; genus Ranitomeya; species Ranitomeya imitator. The sequence goes on from NC_091282.1 coordinate 69,279,677, forward strand.
TATCTTGTTCATGATTTCTATCGATGTCCTGTCGCGGAGAGTTGAGTGGTCAAGATGATGAAGAACAAGATGTTGTATCTTGACTTCTCAACTCTCCTTGGCATAACTGAACATTCATTAATTGGTTGCCCTTTAATTATAAAACCAAGTCTTTGATCCTCCTCATGTGGCTGCGTCACGTTCCCGGTGTCTTCAATGATATTTATTGCCTGGTGGGTGACTCTCTCGCTCTAGAACCCAATTTGGTTTTGGTTAGAGGGGATTTATTTCACAGATTTAATAGATAGTCTTTGGGCTCCGAGGCTCTATGTGAAATGACTTGATGTGTGGGCCTCTGCCCAGCTGGCTCAATACAAATAGATGATTACTAGAACCAAGGATAATACATGATCCTCCGCCGCTCTGTTAGCCCTTAAGCCTTGCGCCATAGCGTCAAGGGACACAGCAGAGAAAATATAGATTTGACTGCCTATTAATTTAAATCAGAGCCCCAGAAGAAGCCAATGAACTGTAATTTATGAGCTGTCAAAGACTGAAAAATTCCTTTTGACACTCTGTACTTTCAGTTATTAAAGCCTTTCCTGCGGGGTGATAGAGAAATTCTACAAGGATCCTCGTAACACAAAAGCCAGACACAGAAAGCCAAGGGAGGAGTCATAATGATGTTTTCCATCGTGAACCCTTTATTTTTCCCCATTTAATCATTTCACCTGCTCACCTAACTTTCCATCAGATTTAAAGGGGGGTAATGGTAATGGAAGGGTAGTCAGAGGAGACACAATTCAGTCCTGTGACCCTAAAACAACAAAGAGAGAAGATGTAGAGCTTTCTTTACAGGGTCTGATCACAGTGGAGAGGGAGGGCTGGTCTTCATGGTCAACTCCATCCATAAAAATCAGGTTGCCACCTGGATGTTAACTCTCTCGGTACCTAGCAGATTTAGTTCTGTATTTCTAGTAAAATATATGGTATGACTCCATAAGTTTCACCTATACTGACAACTAGTGGGCAAGTATAAAAGAGTCATAAGCAAATCAGTTTTCAGAGTTACATAGGCAGAAAAAAGACCTCGGTCCATCAAGTTTAACCTTTCTCCACCAATTGTACATTTTGGCACTAATTTAACTATAACCCGCAATGTTATGTGTAGTAAGGAAATCATCCAGCCCTTTTATAAAAGCTGTTCTAGTGTCGGCCATTACTACCTCTTAGGGTCAGGCATTCCATATTCTGACTGCTCTGACTGTAAAGAACCCTTTCTTGTTTAGCTGCAGGAATCTCCTTTCTTCCACCCGTAGTGAGGGCCTCCTGGTCCTCAGTATGGTCTTTGGAAGAAATAAGTAATGCGCCAGTGTTTTGTACTGACCACACATATATTTATACATGTAAATGAGGTCTCCTCTGAGGTGTCTTTTTTCTAAGCTAAACAAGCCCAACTTTTCCAACCTCTCATGATATGAGAGGCTTTCTAGCCATTGTAATAATCTAGTTGCTCGTCGTTGAACTGATTTTATCTTCTGAATATCTTTTTTAAAATGTGGAGCCCAAAACTGGATCCCGTATTCTAGATGTTGCCTCACCAGTCATTTATAAAGGGTTAGCAATACATTGGGATTGCTGCATTTTATCTCTCTTTTTATACACCCTTAAATCTTGTTTGCTCTTGCAGCTGCTGCCTGACATTGAGTACTGCTGCTCAGCTTACTTGTAACCACAATAACCAAGTCCTTCTCTTGATCTGTAGTCCCGAGTATACTCCCATTTAATGTATAGCAGCAATAGGAATACTTCATCCTAGGTCCATTACTTTACACTAATCTACATTAAATCTCATTTGCCAAGTGTTTGCCCATTCAATCATCTTATCCAGATCATTTTGCAATATTGTAATGTCTAGGTCAGATTTTAGTATCCTACATAGTTTGGTGTCTTCAGCAAAGACTGACACTTTACTCTCAATCTCATCCACAAGGTCATTAATAAAGAGGTTAAAAATAATCGGTCCTAGCACACATCCCTGCGGTCCCGACTGACTATATCCCATTTGGAGAATGTACCATTTATGATGACTCTTTATTTCCTGTCATTTAGCCAATTCCTTATCCATCTGCATATAGTTTTCCACAGTCCTTGCTTCTGTAGCTTCAGTATAAGGCTATTATGTGGTACAGTATCAAATACTTTTGCAAAGTCCAGATAAATCACATCAGCCGCATTACCTACCTCCAGATTAGCACTTGTCAATGTTCAATTTTCTCAGATGCAGGCGTACTTCTTATTGCTTTAAACTAGTCATATCAGATGGTGAACTTTGTTTTTTGCCTTGTTGAAAGATCCCTGGAACATTCAGTTCATTGGTGAACAAGGATGAAAAGTGCCTGTATAATATTTCAGCCTTTTCCTTGTCCTCTATAATTATCTTGTTATTATCATCTTTGAAGGGGCCAATACATCCGCTTTTTTGTCATTAATGTATTTATAAAAAAAGTGGGGATTTATTTTAATGTTGTTCGTGATTTGTTTCCCTGTGGCTAACTTCGCTAGCTTGACTCCTTTTTTACATTTCTTGTTGAGATCCTTATACTCCTGAAATGCTATTTCTGTATTCTTGGCTTCAGGATTTTGAATGCCTTTTGTTTTTGTCTTTTACGGTATTACGTTTTATAGCATACTGTGAGCTTGAATGCTATCAAACCTTATTGTTGGGATTGGAGAATAAATGGAATGAGTCTGATGAGGGACACCTGCAAGAGGGCAGATTGAGAACATACTGAAAAAGCTCTGTAATCTGAGAATAATTGGTGATGTCACAAAGTGATGAAGCACTGATATCTAAGGTGGGCTTCGGATGTCACACAGCGATGGAATAGGATTATCTTGTGCGAGCTAGTGATGTCACAGAGTGATAGACCTGAGTTATCAGGGGTAGCTTGTGATGTCACAGAATGATAGGCCTAGGTTATCTGGGGGAGCTTGTGATGCCACAGAGTGATAGACCTGGGTTATCTAGGGAAGCCTGTGATGTCACAGAGTGATAGACCTGGGTTATCTAGGGAAGCATGTGATGTCACAGAGTGATAGACCTGGGTTATCTAGGGAAGCCTGTGATGTCACAGAATGATAGACCTGGGTTATCTGGGGAAGCTTGTGATGTCACAGAGTGATAGACTTGAGTTATCTGGGGAAGCTTGTGATGTCACAGAGTGATAGACCTGAGTTATCAGGGGAAGCTTGTGATGTCACAGAATGATAGGCCTAGATTATCTGGGGAAGCTTGTGATGTCACAGAGTGATAGACCTGAGTTATCAGGGAGAGCTTGTGATGTCACAGAATGAGAGGCCTAGATTATCTGGGGGAGCTTGTGATGTCACAGAGTGATAGACCTGAGTTATCAGGGGAGCTTGTGACATCACAGAATGATAGACCTGAGTTATACTGATAGGAAATGTAGATTGTGAGCCCCATTGGGAACAGTGATAATAATGTATGCAAAAACTGTAAAGCGCTGTGGAATATGTTAAAGCTATATGAATAAAGAGATTATTATTATTAGAGGATTTGATATATATCACAGAATGATAGATCTGAGTTATTAGTGGAAGCATGTGATGTCACAGAATGATAGGCCTAGGCTATCTGGGAGAGCTTCTGATGTCACAGAATGATATAACCTGGATTATCAGGGGAAGCTTGTGATGTCACAGAGTGATAGACCTGAATTATCTAGGGAAGCCTGTGATGTCACAGAATGATAGACTTGGGTTATCTAGTGAAGCCTTTGATGTCCAAGAATGATAGACCTAGGTTATCTAGGGGAGCCTGTGATGTCACAGAATGATAGACCTAGGTTATCTAGGGAAGCCTGTGATGTCACAGAATTATAGACTTGGGTTATCCGGAGAAGCCTGTGATGTCATAGAATGATAGACCTGGGTTATCTAGGGAAGCCTGTGATGTCACATAATGATAGACTTGAGTTATCCGGGGAAGCCTGTGATGTCATAGAATAATAGACCTGGGTTATCTAGGGAAGCCTGTGATGTCACAGAATGATAGACCTCAGTTATCCGGGGTAGCCTGTGATGTCACAGAATGGCTACGTTCACATTTGCGTTGTTGGGCGCAGCGTCGTCGACACATACCGACGCATGCGTCATGCGCCCCTATCTTTAACATGGGAGCACATGGACATGCGCCGGTATGCGTTGTATTGCGTTTTACGACGCATGCGTCATATTGACGCACAGACAGGGCGCAGAGGACGCTACTTGTAGCATTTTCCCTGCGCCGAAATTCCTGCTCTGTATGATCTTATGACAACGCATGTGTCGCAAGACGCTGCGTTGTGTACATGCGTTGTTGGTTGCGTCGCCGACGCTGCGCCCAACAACGCAAATGTGAACGTTACCAATGATAGACCTGATTTATCTGGGGAAAAATTGCAGATAATTTTGCATCTTGATCACAATTGCACATCAGCATAGTTTTTCTCTTATTTCACCTGTAGTTTGGAAATGGAAGGTCATAGGATTCCACAGATAGTAGTTACATTAGAGAGAGCACAGGATAGGCACAGTTACTCATAATGTATTGCTGTTATATTGTGCGCATGGTTAAAGCCCATCAGAAGTCACATTTGTGCCTCTTTGCTTGAGGACCTCAGGTTGCAAAATGGACAGAGATGAGGGAATCTTGTGCCAGACTCCAGCATAAGTGGAGAGCTCATCAGAGGAATGTGCCATTCAAAAGCAATAAGATGTGTCATGCAAGGGTGTGCATGGCTCATTTAGATCTGCCCCAGGGGTACTGTAAGGTACCAAGAGTCTTACAAAGTGTAACTGAGTAACTTCAGAAGCTACAAAGCTCTTTTAATGAACCATTTCTTCTGAAGCCCTGAGGTGTCCGTCCTTTGCTATAATACTTTTGAGAAATCACCATGCAATAAACAGTTCATCTAGGAGATCTAAAAACATTAAATGGATAAACTTTACAATTTGGGGATTGTTTATTGAAAACATGAGGAATAGAGAAACTATCTAAATTTACACTTTCTTGAGGAGCCACTTAACTTCAGTGGGTAAATACCAGAATGCATCACCTTGGCGCAGACGGCGAGTCTCAAACATGTTTTCTACACTATTACTAATTCATAACTTTCATACAACAGGAGCTTGAAAACTTATGGGTTGATAAAAAAAATCTGAGTGAGAATGCACTGAGTGAACAAACGCACAGTTGGATTAATCTACAAGGGTAATGGATGAACCCCCCCCCCAGTGGGTCCAGACTGAGATATAATAATTAGCTTCAAACAGGGTGATCCCATGTCCTGCAGAAGACATTTCCAATTGGGTCTACTTACAAAGTCATTTCAAAATCTATTTGGCCGTCTTGATGGAGAGTGGACCCTTGGACTCACTTTATCTGGTGGACACAAGAAAGTTGAGCACTGTTGTGTAGAACAGTATAATTTTGTGTAGAGGATAAGGTAGTGAATAAAAATGTAGCTGAAGGAAGAGGAAAGTTGAAGGTTGAAGACTTAATATTTATTCCTGGTTCAGAATGTCAACATACAACTGGAGTTCTTCTGAACCTTTTGACCATGAGTTGTTGAAAAGTCACCACTAGTACGCATCCACTTCAACTTTTTTTCTAATGCAGAGGTGGCCGTCTGCTTAGATACTGTAAAGCTGGTCAAACATCTTAGATACCTTTCGATTGAACACTTGTTTCTTCAGACCCTCATGTATACATGGTTCTACTTGTGCTCACAAAAGGGAGAGAGGAAAAAAAAACATTGCCAGACACCTCTGTTGGTAGCTCATCAGCACTGAGATCCCCAAAAAATAACAGAAGTCAGAATTCGACATGCCAGACACTTCTTCTAACCTTCTGCCATTGAAGAAGACATGGGACTTTGGAATGGTTCAAACAATCCAGCTGTAGTCGTTGGGTTAGGCTGTCGCCCATCTACTCTTTATTACCACCTTAGGACAAACTTTGTGTTGACCACACCAAAGCCTCGAAGAAAAAAGTAATCAATAACCAAAACAGAGCTCAAATAGTAAGAAATCATACAAAAGGGATCTTATTGGGAATAGCCTGAGTACAGAATATCAGAGAATAATTGGTGCTATATTGTAAGAGTCTAGTGAATCCCACAATGTACCTTGATATAACGTTATATTACAATCGCCAAGAAAATGTGATTCGATGGGAAACTCTTCCCATATCAGAGACGCTGACAATGTGTGAATTACCATTAGATCAGGAGCAATGTCGGCCTCCAGCTGTCCACCTGCCTTCAGACAGCACAATGGATCTAAATTTCCTCTTGGAAAGAAAAAGGAAATTAATTTAGAATACTACAAAAGCATTGAGAACAGAGCGTGGCGCGTGCACACATGGTTCGGAAGAGTCTGTCATATTTTTCATGCTATTAATTATTGATGCCTCATAATTAAAGAACCTAATATATATCTTATTAGGACTCAAAGTGGCAAAAAAAATTATATAAATAGATAAATAAATAAATAAAATATTAAATAACAAAATATGAGATTTAAAAAAATAAGCAAAAAATACATTCTTCACAAATTTTTAGGAATTACACCCATGTCCAAGCTCCTTCTGCATAGATTCACAATCAGCAGAGTAGAATTCTTACTGATACTATGTTACGCTTTTTTATAATAATAATAATAATTTTTATTTATAAAACGACAACGTATTCCGCAGCACTTTACAATTAAGCGGGGACATGTACAAACAATAAATTCAGTACAAGTTAAGACAATTTAAACAGTGACATTAGGGGTGAGGTCCCTGCTCGCAAGCTTATAATCTACAATGAAATGGGGGGACACAATAGGTGAAAAGTGCTTGTTATTACAGGTCTGGCAATTATAATAAATAGGGATTTTCATATAAAGCTGCATGATCTGGTCATCAGCCCGTGTGTTTAAGTGCAATAGTCAAGTATCAAGTGCAGTTATCTTGTGCATGGAGGGTGTGGAGACAGATGAATAGTAGGGTGCAGATTCACATGCAGATAATATTTGGAAGGATGGAACAGGGCAAAGTTAGTTTACTGAGTAGTTGATGTGGTAGGCTTGTTTGAAGAGATGGGTTTTTAAAGCGTGCTTGAATAGGTCGGGGCTAGGTATCAGTCTGAATGTCTGGCGAAGTGCATTCCAGAGAGCTGGCGCAGCACGAGAGAAGTCTTGGAGACGGAGGTGCAAGGTTCGGAATACGGGGAATGTTAGTCTTAGGTAATTTGTAGAACGGAGGGCACGTGTAGGGCGATAGACGGAGATGAGAGAGGAGATATAAGGCGGTTCAGAACTGTGGAGAGCTTTGTGGGTGAGAGAGATGAGTTTATACTGGACCCTGTAGCGAATTGGTAGCCAGTGTAATGACTGGCACAAGATGGAGGCATCGGTGAAGCGGTTGGACAGAAATATGACCCTGGCTGCCGCATTCAAGATGGATTGGAGAGGAGAAAGTTTGGTAAAAGGGAGACCGATCAGAAGGGAGTTGCAGTAGTCCAGACGGGAATGAATAAGAGCGACAGTAAGAGTCTTAGCAGCATCAAAGGTGAGAAAAGGTCGGATTCTGGAGATGTTTTTAAGATGCAGGTGACAGGAGCGAGAGAGTGATCGGAAATCGGGAGTAAAGGAAAGTTCGGTGTCGAATATGACCCCAAGACAGCGGGCATGCTGCTTGGGAGTTATGGTTGAACCCTCAAGGGTAATTTCGATGTTAGGTAGAGTGAGGTTAGTAGAATGGAGAAACACAAGAAGTTCAGTTTTGGAAAGATTTAGTTTCCGATAGATGGAGGACATGATGTTAGAGACAGCAGACCAGCAGTTCCAAAAGACTTTAAAAAATAAAGGGGATGTCTAGGACTTTAACATTGATGGCCTATCCTTAGGATAGGTCATTAATGTCTGATCAGTGGGAGTGTGACACCCGGCACACTAGACAATCAGTTGTTATCCTCCTTTGTGGTTGTTCTCAGTTCTGGCTAAACATTTGTTCTCCTGAATAATGGATGTATTTATATTAAATCTGAATGCTTAGATAATAAGTTATTTAAAATGGGTTTTCTGAAGCAGACAATCATTTTAAAGGGTTATTCCCAAAATAGGCTATTGGATAAGGGATACATTACTGATCACTTGTTGTCCAACCACTGGAATCCCTAGCACCTACCTGTGTGATATTCACTGTCTATTGGGGTGCAATAGTAAGCCAGGCTCCGTGCTTGGCTATTTCCGACAGTCCCATAAACAGTGAATGGTAATGAGGTTTCACTCCATTAAAGATGGGGCTCTACAGAACCTGCTTCCTGGTGTGGTGGTTTCAGCTCTCTGGTATCTGCATGGATACACATAGGCAAAACTATGTCTAGCTGCTCCAAAATGAAAACAGCCTTCCTTCAGCACAAATTAATAACAAAACAGTTGGCTCTCTCTAGGGAAGGCAAAGTCGTTGAAATGGTCTCACCAATTACAGGAACCTCTCAGGCTGCAGTACAGACTATCCGCCAACTCTGTCTTTGTCCAGCCTCAGCACACTAGTACTACCAGAGCTAGACCAGAAGCATTTTATTAGACCAGTAAGATCAGGACTGGAGTATGGGAGCGACCTTTCCCACCCAGGCTTTTCTGGTCACTCCTAAAGCCCGGATCCAAAATCCAGTCGAAATAAAACCATCTCAGTAACACATACCTGCCATCCAGGACCTTACCTCCCGTTTTATTAAACTGGGTGTCAGAGCCCCATTCTCTGGATTGTTTGGACACTCAGCCTTTGAATGCCCAACAAACAATAAGTTTTCCAATCTCCTAAGGAATGTTTGTGTCTTATTTTTAGCAATTTAAAAAATAAGATGGAAAATCTCCTTAACTCAAAATTGGTGTTTCCGAGCTTAACCTTTAATATGAACCGGATTGATTCAGCAGTGCAGTATGTTAACCGATCCAATACCCAAAAACGTATCACAAAAAGATCAAAAGCCGCAGCCTCAAGAGCTTACAGATTAACGAAGAAGGTCTAAAATCATAAAAAGGGCACAGGTGCGTGTTCTGAATAGTGGAACCGTCAAACAATGACCCTCCTTCTGGGGTCCTCATTGATGAATGTCCATAACGGAGAGCCACTGGTGTGCAGACTATTCTTCAGCATGACTGCTAATTCCTTTTTTTGCTTCGCCTTTGTCCAATCGTGGTCTTTTTCTAAAATCATGGCCAAAGAAACAGTTACAATCAGAGATCAGAAGTGTGTCATGTGCATACATATTAATGGGAGGCTTTAGATTTGAAGTGCATGGGAAAATCAGTAGACCCCATCAGAATGAGATACCCCTAGTAAATTCCTCCTTCTTTTCTTCCCTCTCGAAAGACAGAAATTGAATTTTTAAGCGCAGCGAACAAGGGATTAACAATTGGCAGGTCTTCAGCTCTTTGTCTCTTTTTGGCGAATCCTATTTAATCACAGACTTTAATATTAAGTGAGGTCTGGCCATGCTGCTTGTCTGGTCTCCGAGCACGAATGATACAGGCTGAGATGAGGGAGATAGAACTTAAGTTGGAGCAATTGTGAAGAAGTGTTTCAATTACCCTTTCTGAAGTCTTGAAAAGCCAACTTTAATTTGATGTGAAAAGTCTACGAGGGCACATGCCAAGGAAAATCCTGTCTATTGTGTCCATGGCTCGGCGGTGTGGCTGCAATTATAAGCTTCTATTTTAGCTCTTCCATGGTTCGGCTTTGTGACTGATGGTGGTTAATGATATGGTAGCCAAACCTCCACACAATAAGGGGTCTACTGTTTGTTCTCTTTCAATTCTCCGATGAGAGGGAAAGATGAGAAATGTAATCTAAATTGCCGTCTCGAAAGGTCTAAGGAACGTGTTTTGGCTTAGCGTGATAATTCGGTGGTCACAAACGCAAAGGCCAATAAGTTGACATTGAAGGAAGTCATGGAAAGAGTTGCCTTGGTGACTCAATAGACTTCATTGCTGCTCCCCATTAATGGATTTGCTGCTACATTCTTCAAGGGCACATGTTAAACCTACACTTGTCCCCATAGGATACAATGGAGCAATTTAATGCTTAGTACGATCCCTATTTACACTCAGAGCTGCCACAAATAAATGCAATTTTCCTTAAGTGTAATAGTACATAATCCTCCGTACTTGTACAGGGAAGGATTAATATAAACAGCTTATTCCCATTATTTGTATATTCATCTTGACTTTTTGGAAAAAAATGATACCTAAGAATGCTCAATGGTTACCATTTTGGATCTTATGTTCAAAGCCCCCGGAAACTGGGATTCCGGTGTATGATCCGATAGGTTATTAACTATAATGGTGCAGATGGCTTCTGTTGTACATCATTTTGGAGCGTATAAGCATAGGTGAACACGCAGACGTAGTAGAATATGTCTGAATATCTGCCTCCAGTAGGCGTATGCATCCCAAAATGATGCACGACAGAGCACACACTGACTCTGGCGGAATCATTATAACCAATGGCCCCATCGGCGCGGACACCTGAATCCTGTTTTGTGGAGGGTTCAAATGTAAATCCTAACAGGACCACTGAACATGGGACAAATTGCAGTGTGGAAGCACCCTAAGACCCCCAATTTCTCACTACACCATTTCAAAAACCACAAAAGCATTTCAAATGACAATGGTCACATACAGACACATATAGCATAAACATCTCTGAACAGAATATCACAAAAACTTTTTTTTTTTTACAAAGCTGGTCATCTCGCCCTACTCATTGTTAAGAAATGTTGAGGCACCCAAGAGAGTACAGAAGGACATATCTATATGAACAGCATGGGATTGTTGGAAACAATAATATAAATTGATATTTTCCTCTTAAAAAGGGATTGTCCAGAATTTAAAAACTTAAAAACAAAATAAAACAATACTCACCTTCTTCGATCCCTTCAACTCCAGTGCTGAAACTCCAGTGGTTCTCAAAATAATTTGTCTACTTCTCTAGAATGATGGCATCACGTCCAACCGTGTGACCTCTACCACCAATCAGTGGCCATAGCAGTGATGCTAGCATGTACGTCACATGATCACTGAGGTCAGTGATTGGCTGCAGAGTTCACATCAATGTTCAGGATGCCATTGCTGCAAGCAGCTTAACTAAAACTGATAAGAATGGTGTTAACTTTTCAGATATCCAAGTTATGCCTCAAGGAAAGTCTCCGAGCCACGCACGTAAATCAGTAGCCATTGTCATCCAGGCTGGTTTTTGGAATAAGACACAACTTTCATCTGTCACTCCTAACAGTCAGTCTAGGAAATCGTAAGATGGGAGAGTTCTATGTCTACCAGTCGGCCTCAGGTCTTTGCTCTTGGAGATTAGTGAGACTGGTCCAGAGTGAGTTTTGTCTTGGAGCTCCTATAGCTCGGAGAGCTGGTCATATGTATTGGTTCATGGCAAGAACCGTCCAAATCTATTTTATGAACTCTGCAGGATGAATCAGGGTGAATTTATCACCTGAATTAAACTACAATTATCCTGTCACTTCGGTGCCTTCAATACATGACTGCGGCCTGCTCTGAGATTATGATTTGCTTCAGCTAATTACAAATGAGTTAATTATCTCTCCATCTTCAGGAGATTGCTCACTCTGTGCCGGGAAGGAACATTCACATAGAAGGATCATCTGGAGGTCTCACCACTGGTCTCCACTCTAGGGTGGAGGTTGGGACAATCCTGACAGCTTAGCATTGAGCCTCGGAATATAAATTGTCAGAGGACTGGACGCTTGTGCTTTTTACTTGCTTACTTACTTTACTTACAAAAACTATTTTTTTTTACTTTGATCAGCTGCACAAAGTAACTACATTACTTATATTAACAAAATGTCCCGTCAAAATGTTCTCATCTATTATCTATCTAATCTATTATCTATCTAATCTATCTATCTATCTATCTATCTATCTATCTATTATCTATTATGCATCTGTCAATTATCTATCTATTTTCTATCTACCTCTCTGTCTATCTCTCAACCTATCTATTATCTATCTATCTATCTATCTATCTACCTATCTATCATCTATCTATATATCATCTATCTATTATCTATATATCTATTATCATCTATCTACAGTATATATCTAATATATATCTGTCTATTATCTATCTATTATGTATCTGTCTATTATCTATCTATCTTTCTTTCTATCTATTATCTATCTATCAATCTATTATCTATCTATTATCTATCTATCTATCTTTCTATCTATTAGATATCTATCATCTATCTATTATTTATCTATTATCTATATATCTCTGTTATCTATTATCATCTATCTATATATTATCTATCTATCTATCTTTCTATCTATCTATCTATCTATCTATCTATTATCATCTATCTATATATTATCTATCTATCTATTATCTATCTATTATCTATCTATTATCTATCTATTATCATCTATCTATCTATCTATTATCTATCTATCTATTATCTATCTATTATGTATTTATCTATTATCTATCTATTATCTATATATCTCTATTATCTATTATCATCTATCTATCTATTATCTATCTATCTATTATCTATATATCTCTGTTATCTATTATCATCTATCTATCTATCTATCTATCTATCTATCTATCTATCTATTATCTATATATTATGTATTTATCTATTATCTATATATTATCTATATATCTCTGTTATCTATTATCATCTATCTATCTATCTATCTATTATCATCTATCTATTATCTATCTATTATCATCTATCTATCTATTATCTATCTATCTATCTATCTATTATCTATCTATCTATTATATATATATCTCTGTTATCTATTATCATCTATCTATCTATCTATTATCATCTATCTATTATCTATCTATCATCTATCTATCTATTATCGATCTATCTATTATCTATCTATCTATCTATCTATCTATCTATCTATCTATCTATCTATCTATCTATCTATTATCATCTATCTATCTATCTATCTATCTATCATCTATCTATCTATCTATCTATCTATCTATCTATCTATCTATCTATCTATCTATCTATACATCTATGTATATATCTTACTTTCTTTCAATTTTGAACACATGTTGCTTTGTCAGCGGTTCTTGTAAAATATGGTAAGCATCTCTTAATTTTGTTCCAGAAGACAGAAAACTTTTTGTGGGTATGCTGAATAAACAGCAGTCAGAGGATGACGTCCGCCGACTATTTGAAGCCTTTGGGAACATTGAAGAATGTACAATCCTTCGAGGACCAGATGGGAACAGCAAAGGTAGAATCGATGCAGCTCGGTTTCTACTTCATTACTATCTTTTGATAGAATTCTGTATTACACCTCCGTTGACTGTCCTACTGGCAGATACATGTCGGCATGAGATTAGTATGTTCTGCTCATGTACAAAGTGTCCTTTAGGGAACCTGTCACCAGGTTTTTTTTTACATATAAAATAGGACCAGCACCTGTACGCCCTCTAGAATGCTGTATATCTGACCCCAATTATTATACTCACCTGCAAGGCTGTCGGGCTCGATGGGCGTTGCGGGTCTTGATCCGGAGCCTCATCTCTTCCTACAATCACTGTCTTCCTTCCCTCCTTCATGTGGATGACGTGTCCTACGTTTTCTACACAGTGTCCTCCATCGTGGTCATGTGCAAGTGTACTTCTCTCTAAAAAGTATTGCAGTGCGCATGCGTCGACACTCTCTGCCCTTTCCCCGAGCATGCGCATTACAGTACTTTGCTATGCCTTCAGAGGAGTAAAGAAAAGTGCGCCTGTGCAGGGGGAAACTGTTTGGATGACATAAAATGCGTCATCTACATGAAGCAAGAAGGAGGACGGCGGCCACAAGAAGAGAGGAGGCACCGGATCAAGGCCAGAGAAGTCCATCAGACCGCCCCGCCCCGGAGGTGAGTATAATAAAGGGTCAGTTTTGGGTGACGCAGAACGCATTGGGAACATATATTCAGCATTCTAGAAGCATTGGGAACATATATTCAGCATTCTAGAATGCTGTCTATGAGGGCGTACAGGTGCTGGTGCTACTTTATATGGGAAAATCCTGGTGTCAAGCTCCCTTTAAAGCATAGGAAACATAAAAATGGTATATATTCATTTTTGGGGCGCCTCCAATGTTCAGCTATATATCTCGTAAGCTTTGATTGTTTCATCAAGCTGTGGAAATTAGATAGAAAAACACAACGCCCACAGACTATTCTATTTCAGTGAATGAATCATATCCTGAATTGTTCGTGGACAATCAGAGAGCACCAGATAAATCACATCTAATGAGGGTTTGAGTACCATTATAAATATGGATCTTGACAAAGATTTTATATTCAAACTTTCCTTTAAGGAGCACCTCACAGGAGGGCCCCATGCTAGGCATTGAAAATGGATCTTCTCACCAATACCAGACTACGAAAAATTCCCCATGACGGCCGTTTAATGATTGATTAATATAGATTAAATGGTACCGGTCCTGCCAAAATTAAAAATATTAAAAATTGTGGGTATGAGTACAGTTCATCCCTATCTATCTTTTTCTCTCAAAAGCCACAATAGCAGGAAACGAGGATACAGTTGTGTTCTTTCATTCCTGGGCTCAATATGTCTGAAGATGAACAGCATGAGATAACCAGCTTTGGAAAAAAAAACATCATTTTTCAATACTCTGTCAGGAGACGTTGCTGCTATGCGTGTTTCCATGTGGCCAATGGTTATGCTGTGAATTGCAGCTTGCTGAGCATTTCTCCAAGCATGTTGCAATATCGCATTGAATTTGTATCATAAGAAACTGGAGCCCTTAAAGGGGTTGTCCACTACTTTCAGTTAACCCCCCAATGTATCCCCCCGGGGTCCCTAATGAATTTTATAAATACCTTCTGTTGCCGTTTTCGCCTGTGAGCGGCGCTATGGCGGCTGAGTCCGGGTCACGTGACCCCCAGGCTGCAGCCACCGCTAATTTCCACCGACGTCACGTCAATTTCCAGACTCTGGAAATTGATGTGACGTCAGCAACAGGCGTGACCAGCCTCCACAGTCAGCAGTCACTCAAGAGTGACTGGGCTGGGGGCTGCAGGGCTGTGCTGGGGGCTGTGCTAGGGTCTGCTGGCCGGCTGTGCTCATGTGCCGAGATGTGCGGCCGGTGTGGTGGCGGCGGCGGCCGATGCATGGGCGGTGGCGGCCGGTGCGGTGGCGGCAGAGGCCGGCGCAGTGGTGGTGGCCGGTGCAGCAGCAGGAGGTGGGGGTCTGCGCGATGAATCTGCCGAAGGTCCTGGAGTGTGCGGGCGGGGGGTCTGCTGGGCTGTGCGGGGCGGCCATTGGTGTGTGTGTCTCTGTGTGCAGGCATCGTCCGATGGGACTACAAGTCCCATCGGGATCTGCCTGCTATAGTGACAGTGAGTGACACATTAGCCAATGATGGGACAGTAGTAGTCCCATCATCCGGCTAATGTGTTGAATGTAAAAAAAAAAAAAAAAACACATATACAGTACATACATACATAGAACACACATACAGAACATGCACCATGCGACATGCAACGTGACGATATGCAGCATGCAACATGTCACAACATGCACCATGCGACATGCAGCATGCGACATGAAGCATGCGGTAACTTGCGACATGCGACATCATGCAGCATGCAATATGCAGCATGTGACAACATGCACCATGTGACATGCAACATATCACAACATGCACCATGCGACATGTGGTGACATGCACCATGCGACATGTGACAACATGCGAAATGCAGCATGCGACGACATGCGACATGCAGCATGCGACGACATGCAGCATGCAACATCATGCAGCATGCGACGTGTGGCGACATGTGACGACATGCAGCATGCAACATGCAACATGCAGCATGCGATGACATGCAACATGAGACATCATGCGACATGCCACATACATACAGTACATACATACAGTACATATAATATAGAGTACATACTCACCATCACTTGTCACTTTGTTCCCTGAATCCAGTGTTACCTGTAAAAAATATTAAAATAATAAACAAACAATATACTCCCTGATCCGCAGAAATCCAATTAAAACGAGTGTCCCTCGACGATCTCCCGTGGAGAGCAGCAGCATCAGCTGATGCGACCGCTCTCCAGGGGCTTCAGGAATACAATGATGGCAGGTTTCTTTCCACAATGTATTACCCACAATGTATTCCTACGCCCCAGCGAGAAAATAGTCCCTAGTCTCACTTTTGACATTGCTGTGTGAGAAAGATCCCACGCAGCAAATGCCATAAAGTGAGACTCTGAACTATGGTAACCTCTCAGTGATGCACTGCAGGAGCCATTGTCTCCTGTCAGTGTGTCACTGAAGGTCTATAGAGCAGTGACATCACTGTTCTATAGGGGAAATCGTCGTGGGACACTCATTATTGATTGGACTACGGCGGACAGGTAGTATGCGGTTTATTATTTTACGTTTCTTGCAGGCACTGAAGTATGGTAAGTATGGTTAAATGAAGAATATTAAAATACTTTTTTCTGGCTGTGTCTTTTTTTTACTCTTTCATTACTCTAGGATTAATAATGGAAAGGCGTCTTATTGACACCTCTCCATTATTATCCCGCCTTAATGTTACCTTACAATAGCAAGGTGACATTAACCCCTTATTACCCCATATCCCACCGCTAGTTGGAAGAGAGGGGCTAAGTGCCGGAATTGGTGCATCTCACAGATGCGCCATTTCTGGGGCAGCTGCAGACTGGTATTTGTTGCCGGGGGGGCCAATATCCATGGCCCCTCTCTAGGCTATGAATATCAGCCCACAGCTGTCTGCGTATCTGGCTATAAAATATAGGGGGACCGCACGTCTTTTTTTTTTTAGGTCCCCCTATTTTAATAGCCAGTAAAGGCTATGCAGACAGCTGCGGGCTGATATTCATAGCCTAGATAGGGGCCATGGGAATTAACTCCGTCCCAGGCTACAAATATTGGCCCCCGGCCGTCGGCTTTCCCCCTCTGGCGCAGAAAATTGCGCGGGAGCCCACGCCATTTTTATTTTGTTTTTTTTTAACTGAAACATATTGTTCATTAACCCCTTTCTGCCAGCAGACGGAACAGTACGTCAGCTGGCAGTATCCCCCGCTTTGAGGTGGGCTCCGGCGGTGAGCCCACTTCAAAACCGCAACATGTCAGCTGTTTTCAATACAATAAAAAAAAGTACATGATCGCTAAACGGTGTAGGGAGAAAAAAAATCAAAAGCCAAAATTACCTTTTTTTGGTCGCCAAGACATTGCATTAAAATGCAATCACAGGCGATCAAAAGAACTTATCTGCACAAAAGTGGTATCATTAAAAACGTCAGCTCGGTACGCAAAAAATTAGCCCTCATCTGACCCGATATCTCAGAAAATATAGGCGCTACGGGTCTCGGAAAATGGCGCAATTATTTTATTTCTTTTTAGCTAATTTGGATTTTTTTTTCACCACTTAGATAAAAAATAACCTAGACGTGTTTGATGTCTATGAACTCATAATGACCTGGAGAATCATGATGGCAGGTCAGTTTTATGCTGTGTGCAGACGTTGCAGATTGGGTGCAGAATTTTCTGCACAAAATCTGCATCTCCTTGCAGAAAACGCAGCTGCATTTTTGATGCTTTTTTTCACGTTTTTTTCACAGTTTTTTGTGCGGGTTTGATGCAGTTCTTGGTGCGTTTTTTGGTGCGGTTTTTGCGCGGTTTTGATTCAGTTTTTGCTGCAGTATTTGGTGTGGTTTTTTGCGTGGTTTTGATTCATGTTTTTTATGCTTTTTTTATGCAGTTTTTGGTGCGGTTTTGATGCAGTTTTTCGTGCGGTTTTGATGCAGTTTTTGGTGCGGTTTTGATGCAGTTTTTGATGCAGTTATTGGGGCGGTTTTGATGCAGTTTTTGGTGCAGTTTTGATGCGTTTTTGGTGCAGTTTTGATGCAATATTTGGAGCAGTTTTGATGCAGTTTTTGGTGTGGTTTTGATGCAATATTTGGAGCAGTTTTGATGCAGTTTTTGGTGCGGTTTTCATGCATTTTTTATGCAGTTTTTGCTGTGGTTTTGCTGCAGTTTTTGGTGCAGTTTTGATGCGCTTTTGTTGCATTTTTTGTGCGGTTTTGATGCATTTTTATTTATTTTTAGGTGCGGTTTTTGTGCGTATCTTTGTGTGTTTTTGTTTGTGTTTTTGAAAGCTAAATAAAGATGTATTATTGAACAAAAAAAAACGATTTGTGATGTCATTATTGTCCAACCTCCTCTTTTCCATTTGTCCAACCCATGATCAATTACACACAGATATATAGACATATAGATGATAGATGAAATGGATAGACAGAGCTACATATAGATAGATCTATATATGCATACATCTATCTATTCATATATCTATCGATATATCTGGATAGATATATCTATTGATAGATGTATGGATAGTGTAGGGTGTGTGTCTACTGTCTGGATTACATCTGAATTAGCTGCAGATTGGATGCTGCGTACTTGTAGTCCCATCGGATGATGCCTGCACACACCCCCCAAAAGACCCCCTGCACAGCCCCACACACACCTGAACAGTCCCGTAAACACCCGAACAGTCCCGAACACACCCGAACAGTCCCGCACACACTCGAACAGTCCAGCACACACCCGAACAGTCCCGCACAGCGCCGCACACATCCGAACAGTCCCGCACACATCCGAACAGCCCACAGACCCCGCACATATCCGAACAGCCCCGCACACACCCGCACACATCCGAACTGCCCGCAGACCCCGCACACATCCGAACAGTCCCGCACACATCCGAACAGCCCACAGACCCCGCACATATCCGAACAGCCCCGCACACACCCGCACACATCCGAACTGCCCGCAGACCCCGCACACACCTGAACAGTCCTGCACAGCTCCACACACATCCGAACAGCCCGCAGACGCCGCCCGCACACACATACACGTACACAGTCACCGCCCACACATCTCCCTCCTCCAGAACTGCAGCGTTTCTCTGACCCACATCCGCAGCAAAACTGCAGATCTTTTTTACATCTGCGGTTTTGCTGCGGATGTGCCCGACTCAATGAAAGTCTAAGGGTGCAGAAACGCTACAGTTCCACACAAAAGAAGTGACATACTGCGGAAAAAAAAAACTGCATTTCGGTGCGGCTTTTTCCGCAGCATGTGAACAACAAGTCTGCGGCTCCCATAGACTTACATTGATTGTGCACTACACTGCGGATTTGATGCAATTCTGTGCAGCAAAAAACCCTGTGGATCTACAATCAAATCCACAATGTGTGCACACAGTCTTTGCATTTAGTGAACCTAGCAAAAAAGCCAAGCAAAAAACAAGTGTGGGATTGCACTTTTTTTGCAATTTCATCGCACTTTGACTTTTGTTCACATTTTCTGCTACACGACGTGCTAAAACCAATGGTGTAGTTCAAAAGTAGAACTTGTCCCGCAAAAGATAAGCCCCCACATGACCATATTGACGGAAACATTATGGGTCTGGAAAGAAGGGGAGCGATAAACGAAAAAAGCTCCAGGGGTGAAGGGGTTTAGAAACATGGATATGGACATATCTATGGAAATAGATATAGATATACTGTATAGATACATATCTATCTGTCTATCTATCTATCTGTGTGTAATCGAGTGTGGGTTGGGCAAATGTAAGGCTATGTGCACACGTCAGGATTTCTGGCAGAAATTTTCCTGACAAAAACCTGACATTTCTGCCGTTTTTTTGCGCGTTTTTGATGCGTTTTTTGCGCGTCTTTGATGTGTTTTTTCTTGCGTTTTTTCCAAATGCATAGAATAGTGGGGAAAAACGTGAAAAAAACGCAAAATTATTGAACATGCTGCTTTTTTTTACCGCGATGCGTTTTTTTCACGGTAAAAAAAGCATCATGTGCACAAAAATTGCAGAATGCATTCTAAATGATAGGATGCATATGTCTGCAGTTTCTAATGTGGTTTTATCCTGAAAAACCTGAACGTGTGCACATACCCTAAAAGAGGAGGTTGGACAGAAATGACATCACAAATCTTTTTGAAGATAGAGGAGGGAGAGGAGGGAGGGGTTTGGGTGTGTTTTGGAGAGGGTGTGCTAGGTTCGGGCTTAGTGGCCAGTGCAATGCATCATGGAACTTGTAGTATTAGAGCACAATAACTCAGAAGAAAGGAAGTTGTCGATTAACCCCATGAGAGCTGGATCCAGCACTGAAGATGGGCTGCTACAGCATGATAAAAGGTAATATTGCTAAAATAAGCACAGTGGATGTTTTCAGTGGCACATAATAGCAAGATTTATGGAAAAAAATGATTGTAGTGGACCACTTCTTTAACTAAATATATGGAAAGGTAATAGTGGACACATATGTATACATTACAGTCTATGGGCTACTTATACTTTAAAAGGCGAGTCCACTTAAAACAAATTATCACCTTATTAACAGCATAGGTTCTAACTTGTCTATGGATGTGGGTCCAACAACTCGTACCCACACCGAGCAGCAGAACTGTGACACCTGTGCTCCTTTAGTTCCCTGTGTGTCCGCTGAGCACTGCGCTCCTCTTTTTCCAGCAGCCCCATAGAGCAGAGGTCCCCAACTCCAGTCCTCAAGGCCCACCAACAGGTCATGTTTTCAGGATTTCCTTTGCATTGCACAGGTGATGCAATTATTACCTGGGCAAGACTAAGGAAATCCTGAAAACCTGACCTGTTGGTGGGCCTTGAGGACTGGAGTTGGGGACCTCTGCCATAGAGAATCAATGGAGCAACAGTCGGATGTTTGCACTGCCATTCTGTCTCGTGATGAGGATAAAAATTCCCCAATCTACCAATCATGCTGGTCCCAGTGGTCAGACCTTAACTGGTCTGCAAGGTACCCACTATTTTTGGATAGGTGATAACTTGTTTTTACCAAACAACCCATTTAAGGAATACTTATGATGACTCATCAAGCAACACCCTCGCAAATTGAAATGATCTTTCTAATAAGATCTATTTGAGCATTGTTTTTCTTACATTTGGTAGAGAACGCTAAAAGGTTGGCAGCATCGGGCACTATTTTTTCCAGCAGAAGAGGTCACAGTCTGCTGCTATCTAACAGGCAGAAAATACAAATCTCTGGTTATAAGAACAGGAGCATTCAAAGTACAGCTGCTTCTCATGTGTAGCATCCTGCCAGCAGGGGAAACTCATTAGAACTTGTAAAAGTTGAGTATATGATAAAGACAGAAGGGATATTGGTATTGAAAAATTGGGGTAATCCTACTGTGTCAACCTGCTGAGGTTGGGATGGCTCTGCTGTGATCATTAATTACAATGAGAGTAGTACTGCTGTGACTACTGGGGAAGTGAGAATACTACTGCTGTGACTACTGGGTGAGAGTAGTACTGCTGTGACTACTAAGGAAGTGAGAATACTACTGCTGTGACTACTGGGTGAGAGTAGTACTGCTGTGACTACTAAGGAAGTGAGAATACTACTGCTGTGACTACTGGGTGAGAGTAGTACTGCTGTGACTACTAAGGAAGTGAGAATACTACTGCTGTGACTACTGAGGAAGTGAGAATACTACTGCTGTGACTACTGAGGAAGTGAGAATACTACTGCTGTGACTACTGAGGAAGTGAGAATACTACTGTTGTGACTACTAGGGAAGTGAGAGTAGTACTGCTATGACTACTGGGGAAGTGAGAATACTACTGCTGTGACTACTGAGGAAGTGAGAATACTACTGCTGTGACTACTGAGGAAGTGAGAATACTACTGTTGTGGCTACTAGGGAAGTGAGAGTAGTACTGCTATGACTACTGGGGAAGTGAGAATACTACTGCTGTGGCTACAGAGGAAGTGAGAGTAGTACTGATGTGACTACTAGAGAAGTGAGAGTAGTACTGCTGTGACTACTGGGGAAGTGAGAATACTACTGCTATGACTACAGAGGAAGTGAGAGTAGTACTGCTGTGACTACTGGGTAAGTGAAAGTAATATTCATGTGACTACTGGGGAAGTGAGAGTAGTACTGCTGTGACTACTGGGGAAGTGAGAATACTACTGCTGTGACTAAAGAGGCAGTGAGAGTAGTACTGCTGTGACTACTGGGGAAGTGAAAATAATATTTATTTGACTACTGGGGAAGAGGAAGTAATAATGATGTGACTACAGGGGAAGCAAGAGTAGCACTACTGTAACTACTGGGAAGTGAGAGTAATACTGCTTTCACTACTGGGGAAGTGAAAGTAATATTTCTGTGACTACTGGGGAAGTGAGAATAGTACTGCTGTGACTACTAAGGAAGTGAGAAAACTACTGCTGTGACTACTGGGTGAGAGTAGTACTGCTGTGACTACTAAGGAAGTGAGAATACTACTGCTGTGACTACTGAGGAAGTGAGAATACTACTGCTGTGACTACTGAGGAAGTGAGAATACTACTGCTGTGACTACTGAGGAAGTGAGAATACTACTGTTGTGACTACTAGGGAAGTGAGAGTAGTACTGCTATGACTACTGGGGAAGTGAGAATACTACTGCTGTGACTACTGAGGAAGTGAGAATACTACTGCTGTGACTACTGAGGAAGTGAGAATACTACTGTTGTGACTACTAGGGAAGTGAGAGTAGTACTGCTATGACTACTGGGGAAGTGAGAATACTACTGCTGTGGCTACAGAGGAAGTGAGATTAGTACTGATGTGACTACTAGAGAAGTGAGAGTAGTACTGCTGTGACTACTGGGGAAGTGAGAATACTACTGCTGTGACTACAGAGGAAGTGAGAGTAGTACTGCTGTGACTACTGGGTAAGTGAAAGTAATATTCATGTGACTACTGGGGAAGTGAGAGTAGTACTGCTGTGACTACTGGGGAAGTGAGAATACTACTGCTGTGACTACAGAGGCAGTGAGAGTAGTACTGCTGTGACTACTGGGGAAGTGAAAGTAATATTCCGTTGACTACTGGGGAAGTAAGAGTAGTACTGCTGTGACTACTGGGGAAGTGAAAATAATATTTATTTGACTACTGGGGAAGAGGAAGTAATAATGATGTGACTACAGGGGAAGCAAGAGTAGCACTACTGTAACTACTGGGAAGTGAGAGTAATACTGCTTTCACTACTGGGGAAGTGAAAGTAATATTTCTGTGACTACTGGGGAAGTGAGAGTAGTACTGCTGTAACTACTGGGGAAGTGAGAGTGCAGCGCCCCAGAGACCTGGTCGTTGCAGTAATGTCGCTCTGCCGCTAAGGGGAGTGATGTTATGTCTGACTGCACTAAAGGAGTTCACCTGACCAGGTATCACAGTCACACATTACACTTCACACTCCGGCCACTAGGGGGAGCAAAAGGCACTATGTATTAGGCCACTCCTCACACTGGTAAAACTAGGGGTCGGATAGGAAGTTAGGACAGAGCGCAGCCTGGGAGAGTCCAGGGAGGACCTGTCAGGGGTGGGTTCCTGACAGGGGCCTAGCTGAACAAGTAGAAAGCAACGGAACCGCGCCTGCACTACCTTGCGGCGGTATCCTAAGAAAGGACATGAAGAGAAGGATATTGTGGAAAGTGAGAAACGAGATCAAGCACAAGGGAGAGCCAGTAGGAGTCGTGCCCCGAGAACGGCAACATCCTACTGAGGCGCGTAGCCGGTGACCGAAACACCGAGGAAGTAACTGACTCTATTCCTTACTTCAAATACCGCAGGACAGTTAATTATAGGTTGGCTGTCTACCTTACATCACCTAAGCAGACATAGGGGGCAAGCGTGGAGAGGGGCGTCTCTAGGGTTCCAGAATAGCTCCGAGCCTTCCTGTCAAACGGGTGCATCCTATGCAGATAAACTTGGGGGACGGAGACATAGAAAGAGAAAGAACGAGAACATAAGTTGTGAGGACAATCCCGAATGCTCAGCAGGGTAGCACTACAACACAAAGGCACTAGTGGTAGGCACTGATTTCCACCTGCAAAGGGAACTCTGGATGTGCCTTCGGTCCGGCTGGTCTCAGACAGCCCTGTTGACAGTGCTCTGGATTGCGGATCCCGAAGTCTTCAGTAAAAGGTAAAGAGACTGCAACCCTGTGTCCTCGTTATTGACTGCACCTCACACCATCGCCACCTACAATACTGGGAAGCCCTGGGAATATACTTCACCTGTGGGAAGGTATACCATCTAGCTGCCATCACATCACCCCAGTGGACCCCAAGCAGCGTTGGTCGACCTGACCGAACACCACAGGTGGCGTCACGAAACTTTAGCCGACTTTCATCACCCCTTTTATTGGACGCCCCTTAGCAGGGTCACGGACCGGGTCCAGCCACCGTGAAAACCCTAGAACTGAGACAGAGAGGACCAGTACCGAGTAACCTGCGGCCCAGCGTCTGGGGGTGCTCCAAGAGTAATACTGCTTTGACTACTGGGGAAGTGAGAGTAATACTGCTTTGACTACTGGGGAAGTGAAAGTAATATTTCTGTGACTGCTGGGGAAGTGAGAACAGTACTCCTTTGACTACTGGGGATGTGAGAGTAGTGCTGATGTGACTACAGGGAAAGTGAGAGTAGTACTGCTGTGACTACTTGGGAAATGAGAGTAGTACTGCTTTGACTACTGGGGAAGTTAATGTAATATTTCTGTGACTACTGGGGAAGTGAGAGTAGTGTTGCTGTGACTACTGGGAAAGTGAGAGTAATAATGCTTTGACACCTGGGATGTGAAAGTAATATTTCTGTTACAACTGGGGAAGTGAGAATAGTACTCCTTTGACTACTGGGGAAGTGTGAGTAGTACTGCTGGGGAAGTGAGAGTAGTACTTCTGTGACTACTGGGAAAATCAGAGTAGTACTGCTGTGACTACTACTTAGGAAGTGAGAGTAGTACTGCTGTGACTACTGGGGAAGTGAGAGTAGTACTGCTATGACTATTAGAGAAGTGAGAGTAGCACTGCTGTGACTACTGGGGAAGAGAGAATAGTACTCCTTTGACTACTGGGGAAGTGAGAGTAGTACTGCTGGGGAAGTGAGAGTAGTACTGCTGTGACTACTAGAGAAGTGAGAGTAGTACTGCTATGACTACTACTTAGGAAGTGAGAGTTGTAGTGCTGTGACTACTGGGGAAGTGAGAGTAGCACTGCTGTGACTACTGGGGAAGTGAGTGTAGTACTGTTGTGACTACTGGGGAAACAAAAGTGGAACTGCTGTGACTACTGAGGAAGTGAGAGTAGTACTGCCATAACTACTGAGGAAGTGAGAGTACTACTGCTGTGACTACTGAGGAAGTGAGAGTACTACTGCCGTGACTACTGAGGAAGTGAGAGTACTACTGCTGTGACTACTAGGAAAGTGAAAATAATATTTATGTGACTAATGGGGAAGTGAAAGTACTACTGCTGTGACTACTGGGGAAGTGAAAATAATATGTATGTGACTACTGAGGAAGTGAGAATAGTACTGCTGTGACTACTAAGGAAGTGAGAGTAATACTGCTGTGACTACTGAGGAATTGAGAGTACTACTGCTATGACTATTAGGGAAGTGAAAATAATATTTCTGTGACTACTATAGAAGTGAGACTAGTACTGCTGTGACTACTGAGGAAGTGAGAGTACTATTGCTGTGACTAGTAGGGATGTGAAAATAATATTTCTGTGACTAAAGGGGAAGTGAAAGTAGTACTGCTGTGACTACTGAGGAAGTGATAGTAGTACTGCTGTGACTACTGAGGAAGTGAGAGTAGTACTGCTGTGAATACTGAGGAAGTGAGAGTAATACTGCTGTGACTACTGAGGAAGTGAGATTACTACTGCTGTGACTATTGGGAAGTGAAAATAATATTTCTGTGACTACTGTAGAAGTGAGAGTAGTACTGCTGTGACTACTGAGGAAATGAGAGTAGTACTGATGTGACGACTGAGGAAGTGAGAGTAATACTGCTGTGACTACTGAGGAAGTGAAAATAATATTTCTGTGACTACTGTAGAAGTGAGAGTAGTACTGCTGTGACTACTGAGGAAGTGAGAGTAGTACTGCTGTGACTACTGAGGAAATGAGAGTAGTACTGCTGTGACTACTGAGGAAGTGAGAGTAATACTGCTGTGGCTACTGGGGAAGTGAAAATAATATTTCTGTGACTACTGTAGAAGTGAGAGTAGTACTGCTGTGACTACTGAGGAAGTGAGAGTAGTACTGCTGTGACTACTGAGGAAATGAGAGTAGTACTGCTATGACTACTGAGGAAATGAAAGTAGTACTGCTATGACGACTGAGGAAGTGATAGTAGTACTGCTGTGACTACTGAGGAAATGAGAGTAGTACTGCTGTGACGACTGAGGAAGTGAGAGTACTACTACTGTGACTACTGGGGAAGTGAAAATAATATTTCTTTGACTACTGTAGAAGTGAGACTAGTACTGCTGTGACGACTGAGGAAGTGAGAGTAATACTGCTGTGACTACTGAGGAAGTGAGAATACTACTGCTGTGACTACTGGGGAGTGAAAATAATATTCCTGTGACTACTGTAGAAGTGAGAGTAGTACTGCTATGACTATTTGGGAAACAAAAGTGAGGCTGTTGTGACTGCTGGGAAAGTGAGAGTAGTTATGATGTGACTACTGGAGATGTGAAAGTAGTATTTTTTTGACTACTAAGGAAGTAAGAGAAGTACTGCTGTGATTACTGGGGAAACAATAGTGGGACGGCCTGCCCTGACTCCTGGGGAAGTGAGAGTATTACTTCTGTGACTACAGGGGAACTGAGAGTAGTGCTGCTGCTGCTGCTGCTGCTGCTGCTGCTGCTGCTGAGACTGTTGGACTCCTGCGACTACTGCAGGAAAGAGAAACTCTAATAAGTGTAATTAGCTCGCTCGTAGCTTCCAGATTTCCAATGATGGCTTTACATTATGACCCAGCTCTGCCGTATTTCTAGCCCCAGATAATTCTCACTATTTTTGTCTCAGACGCCCATGTGCTCAGTGAAGCATGAATCATACCTATAATAGCACTCACCATAGAAAGCTCTAATTACCACAAGATGTTCATATTCTGACATTACTCACAAATAGACTGGACTGTTTTTAGATAAGAATCATGTATTTAGCAACCAAAAAGGAATATCTTACCTAAAGCAAAGAAAATATACCGTCTGATAGGAATATTGATAACAGATTTGAAGGGTTTTTTACCTTTTATATGAGTGATGTTGAAAAGTATAAAGATCTAAAACTTTGTATACCGGTATATGTTTTTTTCTATTTAATACAGTGACCTTTTTAAGACTTTTGGTTGCTGTCTGTGAATTGAAAACTTTTCTGTTTGCATTCAGAGGCTGAAAATGCAGTGCAGACCTAGACCCCAGTTCATCAAGATCTGCGATTTTCGCAACGATTTTGATGTGAACGCCTTTTAATGAATCAGAAGTGTCCTGACTAGAGTTGAGCGACCTTGACCTTTTTAGAGTCGAGCCGGGTTTCGCGAAACCCGACTATCTCAAAAGTCGGGTCGAGTGAAATCGGCCGATTATGGCGAAAAGTCGGGATCGACCGAAACACGAAACCCAATGCAAGTCAATGGGGCAGCATAGTCGGCAGTGAGTGGGGGCCAGGAAAACACCTAGAGTGCCCATTTTAATGTCAAAACCATCCATTCTTCTTAATGAAGCTTGTCAAGCGTAATTTACCTTATAATAATTGGAAGGCATTTGAAATTGGGGGTCATTTGGCTAAAGTTGTGTGGGGTAGGGCTGGTTCAAGTAATTAGTGGGCCCAGGAAATCTGGACCACGTCACGGCAGTGGAGCAGGGAGAGGTAAGTATTTCAACTTTGCAAGTGCTGTGATCCTGAGCAAGCAGGGGGGGCCCACTTGTTGGCATTGGCACTGGCACAGGGCCCCTCAAAGTACAGCGGTGTGTTTGCACGGCGGGGGCGCCTCCCACCGGCAGCAACACTTTTGCGTACTATGAGAGGCCCTGTGCCAGTGACGTCGCCAACTAGTATTCCTCCCCCCACCTGATGAAGGAACCTGCACTTTCATCTGCACCTTCCTCTTTGTCCCCGTGTAAGGTGGTATGGTATGCGGGAAGAGCAACCTGACTTTCAGCAGGGTCACAATGTTGTTGTGTAGCATGCACGGGGAATGTTGCGTTATGGGTCAATGTACCAGCAGACTCATCTATCACTGGCTGGGCAATGGGCACGATGAAGTGGAAACACAGATATAGGCCCAAAGAATAAAGTGGGCTAAATGCAGTTCAAAATTGGTAACACAGGAATAACCAGGGGGCATTACAGTGGAGGACAACTGGAATGAGAGGCTGACACAGAGAGTAGGGCCAAATCAGTAAGTAGTCGAAATGCAGTTCAAAATTGGCAACCGTAGTAAACAGGCGGCACAGCTTTGTTCAGTGGAGGAGAACAGCAAGGAGTGGCAGACACCGATAGTAGGCCCCAACCCAACTAGTAGGCCAAATGCAGTCTAACATTAACAACTACTTAACGAGAGCCTGAAAATGGAATTTCAGGACAGGAAACCAGGAGAACAGCAAGGAGTGGCAGACACCGATAGTAGGCCCCAAACCAACTAGTACGCCAAATGCAGTTGTTCCATTTAACCACAATTTAATGAGAGCCTGAAGATAGAAGCTCAGGAAAGGCAACCTGGGGAACACCTTGGAGTGTAACACGCCATCTCTCTCCACCCCATACCCATTTTGTAGGCCTAATGCAGTGTACTTTTCTACAACTACTAAACGAGAGTCGGAAGACCGAAGCAATGGCAAGGAAACCTGGGGAACACCTTGGAGTGTAACACACCATCTCTCTCCACCCCATACCCAATTTGTAGGCCTAATGCAGTGTAGTTTCCAAGAACTACTAAACGAGAGCCGGAAGATCGAAGCTCAGGAAAGGCAACCTGGGGAACACCTTGGAGTGTAACACACCCTCTCTCTACACCCCATACCCAATTTGAAGGCCTAATGCAGTGTAGTTTCCAAGAACTACTAAACGAGAGCTGGAAGATCGAAGCTCAGGAAAGGCAACCTGGGGAACACCTTGGAGTGTAACACACCCTCTCTCTACACCCCATACCCAATTTGAAGGCCTAATGCAGCGTAGTTTCCAACAACTACTAAACGAGAGCCGGAAGATCGAAGCTCAGGAAAGGCAACCTGGGGAACACCTTGGAGTGTAACAAACCCTCTCTCTACACCCCATACCCAATTTGTAGGCCTAATGCAGCGTAGTTTCCGACAACTACTAAACGAGAGCATGAAGATCGAAGCTCAGGAAAGGCAACCTGGGGAACACCTTGGAGTGTAACACACCCTCTCTCTACACCCCATACCCAATTTGAAGGCCTAATGCAGTGTACTTTCCAAGAACTACTAAACGAGAGCCGGAAGATCGAAGCTCAGGAAAGGCAACCTGGGGAACACCTTGGAGTGGAACACACCATCTCTCTACACCCCATACCCAATTTGAAGGCCTAATGCAGCGTAGTTTCCAACAACTACTAAACGAGAGCCGGAAGATCGAAGCTCAGGAAAGGCAACCTGGGGAACACCTTGGAGTGTAACACAACGTCTCTCTACACCACGGAAGGGCTGATTCTTAGGAAGGAAGGCTGTTGGAAATAAGCATTGCGCGTCCGAGGGTGATTATATTCTTATTAGGTATATACTCACCCTCGGACGCGCCCTGCTTCTTTATTTGGAATGAATGTTTATTTGCAATGTGGTGTTGACTTTCTCTATTATTTTGGTAATTAATGATTTTATTATTTTCATTGTTTTGCATCTTCTCGGCAATAATATAAAGAAGTCGCGACAGGACAACACTCGGTGGATGCCATATCTGTGTTTTCAATTTAAAAAACCTTTCAGTTAACTACTTGCAGGAGAAAGTAATTGTAGCTGGTGGCCATTTTTAGTACTGTACCAGATTTTAGTTGTGTGTTTGTTTTTAATGTTAAAATGTCTGCATTTGATATCTCACCAGTATTTTCTTTTTTATAAGCAAAATACTTTTTTTTTTATTTTATGATGTTGGTTCAAGGGGTACACGGGCAGCAGTAGACAGGTCAGTGGAGGCCTAGTGGAAGGAGGGACCGCAGACAGGCTTCGAAGCCCTAACATAATAAATTGGGCTGCCTGTAGGCAATTTAAAATTGGTTCCAGGGGAACACGGGCAGCAGTAGACAGGTCAGTGGAGGCCTAGAGGAAGGAGGGACCGCAGATGCGCCAATGTTTCCCCCATACCAAATTTGTAGGCCTAATGCAGTGTAGTTTCCAACAACTACTAAACGAGAGCCGGAATATCGAAGCTCAGGAAAGGCAACCTGGGGAACACCTTGGAGTGTAACACACCCTCTCTCTACACCCCATACCCAATTTGAAGGCCTAATGCAGTGTAGTTTCCAAGAACTACTAAACGAGAGCCGGAAGATCGAAGCTCAGGAAAGGCAACCTGGGGAACACCTTGGAGTGTAACACACCCTCTCTCTACACCCCATACCCAATTTGAAGGCCTAATGCAGCGTAGTTTCCAACAACTACTAAACGAGAGCTGGAAGATCGAAGCTCAGGAAAGGCAACCTGGGGAACACCTTGGAGTGTAACACACCCTCTCTCTACACCCCATACCCAATTTGAAGGCCTAATGCAGTGTAGTTTCCAAGAACTACTAAACGAGAGCCGGAAGATCGAAGCTCAGGAAAGGCAACCTGGGGAACACCTTGAAGTGTAACACAACGTCTCTCTACACCACGGAAGGGCTGATTCTTAGGAAGGAAGGCTGTTGGAAATAAGCATTGCGCGTCCGAGGGTGATTATATTCTTATTAGGTATATACTCACCCTCGGACGCGCCCTGCTTCTTTATTTGGAATGAATGTTTATTTGCAATGTGGTGTTGACTTTCTCTATTATTTTGGTAATTAATGATTTTATTATTTTCATTGTTTTGCATCTTCTCGGCAATAATATAAAGAAGTCGCGACAGGACAACACTCGGTGGATGCCATATCTGTGTTTTCAATTTAAAAAACCTTTCAGTTAACTACTTGCAGGAGAAAGTAATTGTAGCTGGTGGCCATTTTTAGTACTGTACCAGATTTTAGTTGTGTGTTTGTTTTTAATGTTAAAATGTCTGCATTTGATATCTCACCAGTATTTTCTTTTTTATAAGCAAAATACTTTTTTTTTTATTTTATGATGTTGGTTCAAGGGGTACACGGGCAGCAGTAGACAGGTCAGTGGAGGCCTAGTGGAAGGAGGGACCGCAGACAGGCTTCGAAGCCCTAACATAATAAATTGGGCTGCCTGTAGGCAATTTAAAATTGGTTCCAGGGGAACACGGGCAGCAGTAGACAGGTCAGTGGAGGCCTGGAGGAAGGAGGGACCGCAGATGCGCCAATGTTTCCCCCATACCAAATTTGTAGGCCTAATGCAGTGTAGTTTCCAACAACTACTAAACGAGAGCCGGAATATCGAAGCTCAGGAAAGGCAACCTGGGGAACACCTTGGAGTGTAACACACCCTCTCTCTACACCCCATACCCAATTTGAAGGCCTAATGCAGTGTAGTTTCCAAGAACTACTAAACGAGAGCCGGAAGATCGAAGCTCAGGAAAGGCAACCTGGGGAACACCTTGGAGTGTAACACACCCTCTCTCTACACCCCATACCCAATTTGAAGGCCTAATGCAGCGTAGTTTCCAACAACTACTAAACGAGAGCCGGAAGATCGAAGCTCAGGAAAGGCAACCTGGGGAACACCTTGGAGTGTAACACACCCTCTCTCTACACCCCATACCCAATTTGAAGGCCTAATGCAGTGTAGTTTCCAAGAACTACTAAACGAGAGCCGGAAGATCGAAGCTCAGGAAAGGCAACCTGGGGAACACCTTGAAGTGTAACACAACGTCTCTCTACACCACGGAAGGGCTGATTCTTAGGAAGGAAGGCTGTTGGAAATAAGCATTGTGCGTCCGAGGGTGATTATATTCTTATTAGGTATATACTCACCCTCGGACGCGCCCTGCTTCTTTATTTGGAATGAATGTTTATTTGCAATGTGGTGTTGACTTTCTCTATTATTTTGGTAATTAATGATTTTATTATTTTCATTGTTTTGCATCTTCTCGGCAATAATATAAAGAAGACGCGACAGGACAACACTCGGTGGATGCCATATCTGTGTTTTCAATTTAAAAAACCTTTCAGTTAAATACTTGCAGGATAAAGTAATTGTAGCTGGTGGCCATTTTTAGTACTGTACCAGATTTTAGTTGTGTGTTTGTTTTTAATGTTAAAATGTCTGCATTTGATATCTCACCAGTATTTTCTTTTTTATAAGCAAAATACTTTTTTTTTTATTTTATGATGTTGGTTCAAGGGGTACACGGGCAGCAGTAGACAGGTCAGTGGAGGCCTAGTGGAAGGAGGGACCGCAGACAGGCTTCGAAGCCCTAACATAATAAATTGGGCTGCCTGTAGGCAGTTTAAAATTGGTTCCAGGGGAACACGGGCAGCAGTAGACAGGTCAGTGGAGGCCTAGTGGAAGGAGGGACCGCAGACAGGCTTCGAAGCCCTAACATAATAAATTGGGCTGCCTGTAGGCAATTTAAAATTGGTTCCAGGGGAACACGGGCAGCAGTAGACAGGTAAGTGGAGGCCTAGTGGAAGGAGGGACCGCAGACAGGCTTCGAAGGCCTAACATAATAAAATGGGCTGGCTGTAGGCAATTTAAAATTGGTTCCAGGGGAACACGGGCAGCAGTAGACAGGTCAGTGGAGGCCTAGTGGAAGGAGGGACCGCAGACAGGCTTCGAAGGCCTAACATAATAAAATGGGCTGGCTGTAGGCAATTTAAAATTGGTTCCAGGGGAACACGGGCAGCATTAGACAGGTAAGTGGAGGCCTAGTGGAAGGAGGGACCGCAGACAGGCTTCGAAGGCCTAACATAATAAATTGGGCTGCCTGTAGGCAATTTAAAATTGGTTCCAGGGGAACACGGTTAGCAGTAGACAGGTAAGTGGAGGCCTAGTGGAAGGAGGGACCGCAGACAGGCTTCGAAGGCCTAACGTAATAAAATGGGCTGGCTGTAGGCAATTTACAATTGGTTCCATGGGAACACGGGCAGCAGTAGACAGGTCAGTGGAGGCCTAGTGGAAGGAGTGACGGCAGACAGGCATCAAAGGCCTAACATCATAACATTGGGCTGTTGGCAATTTAAAATTGGTTCCAGGGGTACACGGGCAACAGTGGTCTGGTCAGTGGAAGTCTAGTGGAAGGAGTGACGGCAGACAGGCATCAAAGGCCTAACATAATAACATTTGGCTGTTGGCAATTTAAAATTGGTTCCAGGGGTACACGGGCAACAGTGGTCTGGTCAGTGGAAGTCTAGTGGAAGGAGTGACGGCAGACAGGCTGAGAAGGCCTAACATAACAAAATTGGGCTGGCTGTAGGCAAGTTTAAATTGGTTCCAGGGGAACACGGCCAGCAGTGGCCTGGTCAGTGTAGTAGTTGTAGAAAGAACGGACCGCAGACAGGCTTCGAAGGCCTAACATAACAAAAATGTCAAAACAATGGTATTGTCAGTGCCAGGCATTGAAGGATGTCAGCGCATAGACTAAACATTGGTGAAGCTGTGAGAGATAATTTTGCTAGTGGTAGAGCACTGTTTGAGCTGGGGGGGGGAACTGTCTTGTGGCCGGCGGTACAGGCCCAGGGCCCCTCATATTACAATGGTGTGTCTGACGTTGGGTGCGCACCACCACCGCCAGAGACACTTTATTGTACTATGAGGGACCCAGTGGCAGTGCGGGCACACCCACCTCTTCAGACAAACAGCACTCTCACGGGTGCTGGCGCAAAGTGGCGATACCACGGCCCCGTGTGGGGAGTTTGGCCATTTTGTTAGGAGTAAACATGTCGTATGCTGGACAATCAGGTGCAGAAAATTACGAGATTGGAAAAGTCATTCAGAAGAGTCCACAGGCAAGACCTTTTCATAGGAAAGTTAGGTGTCAGCCGGGCAAGGTGGGGCAAAAGATTTCGAAATCCAGTTGTGGTTCATTTTAATGAAGGTTAGATCATCTACATTTTGGGTAGCCAGACGAGTCCTTTTTTCAGTTAGTATTGAACCTGCAGCACTGAATACTCTTTCTGATAGGACACTAGCTGCCGGGCAAGCAAGCTCCTGCAATGCATATTCTGCCAATTCTGGCCAGGTGTCTAATTTGGATGCCCAGTAATCAAATGGGAATGACGGTTGAGGGAGAACGTCGATAAGGGATGAAAAATAGTTTGTAACCATACTGGACAAATGTTGTCTCCTGTCACTTTGAATTGATGCTGCAGTACCTGTCCTGTCTGTGGTCATAGCAAAATCACTCCACAACCTGGTCAGAAAACCCCTCTGGCCAACGCCACTTCTGATTTCTGCCCCTCTAACACCTCTGGTCTGCTGGTCCCTGGAGCTCGTGTGAGAACGATCACGGGCGCTGTGTGCAGGGAATGCCAGAAGCAAACGGTCAACAAGAGTTGATTGTTTTGTTGCTAATATTAGTTCCAAGTTCTCATGTGGCATAATATTTTGCAATTTGCCTTTATAGCGAGGATCAAGGAGGCAGGCCAACCAGTAATCGTCATCGTTCATCATTTTTGTAATGCGTGTGTCCCTTTTGAGGATACGCAAGGCATAATCCGCCATGTGGGCCAAAGTTCCAGTTGTCAAATCTGCGGTTGTGCTTGGTTGAGGGGCAGTTGCAGGCAAATCTAAGTCACTTGTGTCCCTCAAAAAACCAGAACCCGCCCTTGCCACGCCACCAATTTCCAATGACCCCGGGAAAGCTTCCTCATTAAAAATATACTCATCCCCATCATCCTCCTCATCCTCCACCTCCTCTTCGCCCGCTACCTCGTCCTGTACACTGCCCTGACCAGACAATGGCTGACTGTCATCAAGGCTTTCCTCTTCCTCTGGTGCAGACGCCTGATCCTTTATGTGCGTCAAACTTTGCATCAGCAGACACATTAGGGGGATGCTCATGCTTATTATGGCGTTGTCTGCACTAACCAGCCGTGTGCATTCCTCAAAACACTGAAGGACTTGACACATGTCTTGAATCTTCGACCACTGCACACCTGACAACTCCATGTCTGCCATCCTACTGCCTGCCCGTGTATGTGTATCCTCCCACAAAAACATAACAGCCCGCCTCTGTTCGCACAGTCTCTGAAGCATGTGCAGTGTTGAGTTCCACCTTGTAACAACGTCTATGATTAGGCGATGCTGGGGAAGGTTCAAAGAACGCTGATAGGTCTGCATACGGCTGGAGTGTACAGGCGAACGGCGGATATGTGCGCAAAGTCCACGCACTTTGAGGAGCAGGTCGGATAACCCCGGATAACTTTTCAGGAAGCACTGCACCACCAGGTTTAAGGTGTGAGCCAGGCAAGGAATGTGTTTCAGTTGGGAAAGGGAGATGGCAGCCATGAAATTCCTTCCGTTATCACTCACTACCTTGCCTGCCTCAAGATCTACAGTGCCCAGCCACGACTGCGTTTCTTGCTGCAAGAACTCGGACAGAACTTCCGCGGTGTGTCTGTTGTCGCCCAAACACTTCATAGCCAATACAGCCTGCTGACATTTGCCAGTAGCTGCCCCATAATGGGAGACCTGGTGTGCAACAGTGGCAGCTGCGGATGGAGTGGTTGTGCGACTGCGGTCTGTGGACGAGCTCTCGCTTCTGCAGGAGGACGAGGAGGAGGAGGAGGAGGAGGGGGTGCGAACGGCTACAGCCAACTGTTTCCTAGACCGTGGGCTAGGCAGAACTGTCCCAAACTTGCTGTCCCCTGTGGACCCTGAATCCACCACATTTACCCAGTGTGCCGTGATGGACACGTAACGTCCCTGGCCATGCCTACTGGTCCATGCATCTGTTGTCAGGTGCACCTTTGTGCTCACAGATTGCCTGAGTGCATGGACGATGCGCTCTTTAACATGCTGGTGGAGGGCTGGGATGGCTTTTCTGGAAAAAAAGTGTCGACTGGGTAGCTCGTAGCGTGGTACAGCGTAGTCCATCAGGTCTTTGAAAGCTTCGCTTTCAACTAACCGGTAGGGCATCATCTCTAACAAGATTAGTCTAGCTATGTGGGCGTTCAAACCCTGTGTACGCGGATGCGAGGCTAAGTACTTCCTTTTTCTAACCATAGTCTCATGTAGGGTGAGCTGGACTGGAGAGCTGGAGATCGTGGAACTAGCGGGGGTGCCGGTGGACATGGCAGACTGAGAGACGGTGGGAGATGGTATTGTTGCCGCCGGTGCCCTAGATGCAGTGTTTCCTACTACGAAACTGGAGATTCCCTGACCCTGACTGCTTTGGCCTGGCAAAGAAACCTGCACAGATACTGCAGGTGGTGCAGAAAATGGTGGCCCTACACTGCCGGAAGGGATGTTGCGTTGATGAGTAGCTTCATTGGCCGAGGGTGCAACAACCTTAAGGGACGTTTGGTAGTTAGTCCAAGCTTGCAAATGCATGGTGGTTAAATGTCTATGCATGCAACTTGTATTGAGACTTTTCAGATTCTGCCCTCTGCTTAAGGTAGTTGAACATTTTTGACAGATTACTTTGTGCTGATCAATTGGATGTTGTTTAAAAAAATGCCAGACTGCACTCTTTCTAGCATCGGATACCTTTTCAGGCATTGCAGACTGAGCTTTAACCGGATGGCCACGCTGTCCTCCAACAGGTTTTGACTTTGCCACGCGTTTTGGCCAAGATACGGGCCCGGCAGATGGAACCTGTTGCGATGTTGATGCCTGCTGCGGCCCCTCCTCCTCCGCTTCAGAACGGCTGCAGCCTGCACCCTGTTCCCCCAATGGCTGCCAATCGGGGTCAAGAACTGGGTCATCTATTACCTCTTCTTGTAGCTCGTGTGCAACTTCGTCTGTGTCACCGTGTTGGTCGGTGGTATAGCGTTCGTGATGGGGCAACATAGTCTCATCAGGGTCTGATTCTTGATCAGCACCCTGCGAGGGCAATGTTGTGGTCTGAGTCAAAGGACCAGCATAGTAGTCTGGCTGTGGCTGTGCATCAGTGCACTCCATGTCAGATTCAACTTGTAATGGGCATGGACTGTTAACTGCTTCACTTTCTAAGCCAGGGACGGTATGTGTAAAGAGCTCCATGGAGTAACCCGTTGTGTCGCCTGCTGCATTCTTCTCTGTTGTTGTTTTTGCTGAAGAGGACAAGGAAGCGACTTGTCCCTGACCGTGAACATCCACTAACGACGCGCTGCTTTTACTTTTACCAGTTTCACGAGAGGAGGCAAAAGAGCTAGAGGCTGAGTCAGCAAGATAAGCCAAAACTTGCTCTTGATGCTCCGGCTTTAAAAGCGGTTTTCCTACTCCCAGAAAAGGGAGGGTTCGAGGCCTTGTGTAGCCAGACGACGAACCTGGCTCCACAGCTCCAGACTTAGGTGCAATATTTTTTTTCCCACGACCACCTGATGCTCCACCACTACCACTACCCTCATTACCAGCTGACAATGAACGCCCCCGGCCACGACCTCTTCCACCAGACTTCCTCATTGTTTTAAAAACGTTACCAAATGAACGGTATTTGTTGCTGTCACACAACTTACACGGTGAGCTATAACTTCAGTATGATTTAGCTACCCCTTTACAGGTGGGTGAGACCACAACGAAAATCAGCCACAATGTTACACACTCTGTTGTTGTTGGCAACAAATGAGATGGCACACACGCAGGACTGTCACTGAAGGGCAAATGTAAATATTAATCTCCCACTGATTTGTGTTTGTTTTTTTTAAAAGGGAGACTTCAGAAAAAAAAAAAATAAAAAAAAATTATTTTTTACAGAAGAATTTATAAAACAAATAAAATGAAATGATTGTTTCAGGGAGAATTTAGGAAAAAAAAAAAAAAAAAGGCTTTGTAGGGCCCACTGAGTGAGAGAGGACGCACACAGGAGTCAGGAGTGGCACACAAGCCCAGAGGCCAATATTAATCTCCCACCGATTGATTTAGTTATTTTTTTTGGTAGATTTTGGAACCCAAATCAAGGAAAAAAATTAATAGGCTTTCTATGGCCCACAATTGGGGAGAGAGAGAGAGATGGCACACCCAGGAGTCAAGACTGGCACACAAGCAGAAGGGGCAATATGAATCTCCCACAGATTTTTATTTTTTTTTTTCAGGGAGACTTTAGAGAAAAAAAAATACAAAAAAAATGATTTTTTTCAGGAATAATTTAGAAACCAAAGAAAATAAAATGATTTTTTCAGGGAGAATTTAGAAAACAAATAAAACAAAAAATAGGCTTTCTAGGGCCCACTGAGTGACAGATGACGCTCACAGGAGTCAGGAGTGGCACACAAGCCCAGAGGCCAAAATTAATCTCCCACTGATTGATTTAGTGATTTTTTTTGGTAGATTTTGGAACCCAAATCAAGCAAAAAAATTAATAGGCTTTCTATGGCCCACTATTTGTGAGAGAGATGGCACGCTCAGGACTGGCACACAAGCCCAGAGGCCAATATTAATCTCCCATTTTTTTTTTTTTCCAGGGAAAATTTATAAACCCAATAAAAAAATAATAATAAATAGGCTTTCTATGGCCCACTATCTGAGAGAGAGAGATGGCACGCTTAGGACTGGCACACAAGCCCAAAGGCCAATATTAATCTCCCACTGATTGATTGATTGATTTTTTCAGGTAGAATTATGAACCCAAATCAACCAAAAAAATAAATAGGCTTTCTATGGCCCACTATTTGTGAGAGAGATGGCATGCTCAGGACTGGCACACAAGCCCAGAGGCCAATATTAATCTCCCAATTTTTTTTTTTCCAGGGAAAATTTATAAACCCAATAAAATAATAAAAAAATAGGCTTTCTATGGCCCACTATCTGAGAGAGAGAGAGATGGCACGCTTAGGACTGGCACACAAGCCCAAAGGCCAATATTAATCTCCCACTGATTGATTTAATTATTTTTTCAGGTAGAATTTAGAACCCAAATCAAGCAAAAAAATTAATAGGCTTTCTATGGCCCACTGAGTGAGAGATGGCACACACAGGAGTAAGGAGTGGCACACAAGCCCTGAGGCCAATATTTTTCTCCCACTGATTGATTGATTGATTTTTTCAGGTAGAATTATGAACCCAAATCAACCAAAAAAATAAATAGGCTTTCTATGGCCCACTATTTGTGAGAGAGATGGCACGCTCAGGACTGGCACACAAGCCCAGAGGCCAATATTAATCTCCCATTTTTTTTTTTTTCCAGGGAAAATTTATAAACCCAATAAAAAAAATAATAATAAATAGGCTTTCTATGGCCCACTATCTGAGAGAGAGAGATGGCACGCTTAGGACTGGCACACAAGCCCAAAGGCCAATATTAATCTCCCACTGATTGATTGATTGATTTTTTCAGGTAGAATTATGAACCCAAATCAACCAAAAAAATAAATAGGCTTTCTATGGCCCACTATTTGTGAGAGAGATGGCACGCTCAGGACTGGCACACAAGCCCAGAGGCCAATATTAATCTCCCACTTTTTTTTTTTTCCAGGGAAAATTTATAAACCCAATAAAATAATAAAAAAATAGGCTTTCTATGGCCCACTATCTGAGAGAGAGAGAGATGGCACGCTTAGGACTGGCACACAAGCCCAAAGGCCAATATTAATCTCCCACTGATTGATTTAATGATTTTTTCAGGTAGAATTTAGAACCCAAATCAAGCAAAAAAATTAATAGGCTTTCTATGGCCCACTGAGTGAGAGATGGCACACACAGGAGTAAGGAGTGGCACACAAGCCCTGAGGCCAATATTTTTCTCCCACTGATTGATTGATTGATTGATTTTTTCAGGTAGAATTATGAACCCAAATCAACCAAAAAAATAAATAGGCTTTCTATGGCCCACTATTTGTGAGAGAGATGGCACGCTCAGGACTGGCACACAAGCCCAGAGGCCAATATTAATCTCCCTTTTTTTTTTTTTCCAGGGAAAATTTATAAACCCAATAAAAAAAATAATAATAAATAGGCTTTCTGTGGCCCACTATCTGAGAGAGAGAGATGGCACGCTTAGGACTGGCACACAAGCCCAAAGGCCAATATTAATCTCCCACTGATTGATTGATTGATTTTTTCAGGTAGAATTATGAACACAAATCAAGCAAAAAAATTAATAGGCTTTCTATGGCCCACTGAGTGAGAGATGGCACACACAGGAGTAAGGAGTGGCACACAAGCCCTGAGGCCAATATTTTTCTCCCACTGATTGATGTAGTGATTTTTTCAGGTAGATTTTAGAACCCAAATCAAGCTAAAAAATAAATAGGCTTTCTATGGCCCACTGAGTGAGAGATGACACAGACAGGGATGGCACTCTAGCAGAAATGTCAATCTTAATCTCCCACAAAAAAAAAAAAAAAAAAAAGGAACTGTCCTTCAATTACTATCTCCCTGCAGTAATCTCAGCCAGGTATGGCAGGCAGCAATAAGGAGTGGACTGATGCACAAATTAAATAAAAAGTGTGGACAAACAAACAAGATAGCTGTGCAGAAAGGAAGGAACAAGAGGATTTGTGCTTTGAAAAAAGCAGTTGGTTTGCACAGCGGCGTACACACAGCAATGCAGCTATCAGGGAGCCTTCTAGGGCAGCCCAATGAGCTACAGCGCTGAGGGGGAAAAAAAAAAAAATGTAGCTTCCACTGTCCCTGCACACCGAAGGTGGTGTTGGGCAGTGGAAATCGCTACAGCACAAGCGGTTTTGTGGTTAATGGACCCTGCCTAACGCTATCCCTGCTTCTGACAAAGCGGCAGCAACCTCTCCCTAAGCTCAGATCAGCAGCAGTAACATGGCGGTCGGCGGGAACGCCCCTTTATAGCCCCTGTGACGCCGCAGACAGCAAGCCAATCACTGCAATGCCCTTCTCTAAGATGGTGGGGACCAGGACCTATGTCATCACGCTGCCCACATTCTGCGTTTACCTTCATTGGCTGAGAAATGGCGCTTTTCGCGTCATTGAAACGCGACTTTGGCGCGAAAGTCGCGTACCGCATGGCCGACCACGCACAGGGGTCGGATCGGGTTTCATGAAACTCGACTTCGCCAAAAGTCGGCGACTTTTGAAAATGTTCGACCCGTTTCGCTCAACCCTAGTCCTGACAAGTGGCATGAGCCTCGTTACAGCTCAACACAAATCTTTCCCCAGTTCTATTTATTATTTATTAGCTCCATTCACTCGTAGGATGCACAATCTATTTCACTGGGACAGTGTAGGAGATATGAATTACTGTAATGTAGCCCTTTATGTTCTCCCTGTTATTATCACGTGCGGTAACAGACAGAAAAATGGTGATAACAACTGTGAGATAGATTGATCATAGATAGATAGATAATAGATAGATAAATGATAGATAGAAAGATAATAGATGATAGATAGATAATAGACGGATGATATATAGAGAGATAATAGATAGATAGATAATAGATAGATAATAGGTAATAGATAGATAGATAGATAATAGATAGATAATAGATGGATCATAGATGATAGATAGATAGATAGATAATATATAGATGATAGCTAGATAGATAATAGATAGATGATAGATAGATCATAGATGATAGATAATAGATAGATAGATAGATAGATAGATAATAGATAGATGATAGATAGATAGATAGATAATAGATAGATGATAGATGGATCATAGATGATAGATAGATAATAGATAGATAATAGATAGATGATAGATAGATCATAGATGATAGATAATAGATAGATAGATAGATAGATAGATAATAGATAGATGATAGATAGATAGATAGATAGATAGATAGATAGATAGATAGATAGATAGATAATAGATGATAGATAATAGATAGATGATAGATGGATCATAGATGATAGATAGATAATAGATAGATAATATATAGATGATAGATAGATAGATAATAGATAGATGATAGATAGATCATAGATGATAGATAGATACTGTAGATAGATAAAATAAAAAAATAGAAAAAACAGCACAGTTATGATGATAGATAGATGATAGATAATACATAGACAGATGATAGATAGAGTAATAGATAGATGATAGATAATAGAGAGATAATAGGTAATAGATAGATAGATAATAAATTGATAATAGATAGATGATAGATAGATAGATAGTAGATATATAATAGATAAGATAGATAATAGATAGATGATAGGTAGATGATAGATAGATAGATAGATAGATAGATAGATAGATAGATAGATAGATAGATAGATAGATAGATAGATAGATAGATAATAGATAGATGATAGGTAGATGATAGATAGATAGATAGATAGATAGATAGATAGATAGATAGATAGATAGATATGCAGAAAACCCTGAAGCTTGATTTCCCTAGCAGAAAATTACTGTAATTTGCCAGCTATTATTTATTATTATTATTATTATTATTATTTATTTATTTATATAGCACCATTAATTCCATGGTTCTGTACATGAGAAGGGGTTACATCAAAATACAAATATCACTTACAGTAAACAAACTAACAATGACAGACTGGTAGAGAGGGAAGAGGACCCTGCCCTTGAGGGCTTACATTCTACAGGATTATGGGGGAGGAGATAGTAGGTCGAGGGTTGCAGTAGCTCCAATGGTGTTGAGGTGGCCTTGTGGTCTTTACAGGCTGTAAGCTTCCTTGAAGAGGTGGGTTTTCAGGTTTCTTTTGAAGGATCCAAAAGTAGTGGATAACCGATTTGTTGGGGCACTGAATTCCAGGGGATGGGGGATATTCGGGAGACGTCTTGGAGGCGGTTGGGTGAGGAGCGAATAAGTGTGGTGGAGAGGAGGAGGTCTTGGGAGGACCGGAGATTACGTGAGGGAAGATATTGAGAGATTAGTGTGGAAATATACGGAGGAGAAAGATTATGGATGGCTTTGTAGGTCAGTGTTAGTAATATAAACTGGATACGCTGGGAAATTGGGAACCAGTGAAGGGATTTGCAAAGAGGGGAAGCAAGAGTGTAGCGAGGAGAGAGATTAATTAGTCGGGCAGCAGAGTTAAGGATGGACTGGAGGGGGTGCGAGAGTGTTAGAAGGTAGGCCACAGAGGAGGATCAGAAAAGCAAAGGATTGAGTTCCAGCTCCTTAAAACAATGTATTTATTGAATCCAAATATAAAATCCAAATGTCCATGGTGTACAGACTCCCAACGGTAAGTGCCTGGGATAGCAGAGATAAATGGCAACGCGTTTCGATCGAAG
This sequence comes from Ranitomeya imitator, assembly GCF_032444005.1. Classification (NCBI taxonomy): domain Eukaryota; kingdom Metazoa; phylum Chordata; class Amphibia; order Anura; family Dendrobatidae; genus Ranitomeya; species Ranitomeya imitator. The sequence goes on from NC_091282.1 coordinate 69,323,049, forward strand.
TGATCTTTATCAGAGCCATACCTGGATCAGGCAGCTTCTCCTACTTATAATGAGGCTCACCCAACCAGATCATTCATTTGAGTCACATGGCAATTTGACAGGTCCTTTTGTCTAAAATCATTATAACATTTATAACAACATAAGAAAAAAAAGGAGAAAATTAAAATCACATTCAGCAATAATGTAACATAACTTCATGTCTTTTATTTAATCCTGTTGGGACACAGGTATTCAATTGGAATATCCAATATGCTTCTCGTGTGAGAAGCCGACGTCTAATGTCACCACCCCGGATAGGGGTATTGACCCGTTCGATTCCCTGGACCTGGAACGTGACAGTGCTACGTGCATGATGCATAACAAAATGTTTAGATGCTGCTGATATATTCTTGTTGTCATTTTGAGTGTTACCTATGTCATACAGGTGTTCCCTAATGCGTGTTTTTAATTTCCTGGACGTACAGCCCACATATGATATGCTGCACTCCGTGCACTGAATTTTGTATACCACATTAGAAGAATTGCAATTTATGTACTGCTTTATATCGAATTTAATTGTCTCATCCGCATTATAAAAAGTCTTTTCAATGCTGGCAAATTTACAGGTGCTGCAATTACGTGTGCCACACTTAAAAAATCCTGGGTAATTTAACCAGGTTTTTATGGATTTGTTCTTAGAGCAAAACAGACTCGGGGATATTTTATTGCCAATAGTCGGGGCTCTTCTCGATACCACATTAATGCCAGAATTGAGTATATCATACAACTGGGGATCTTCATATAAAATAGGTAAATACCTGTTGATAATATCTTTAATTTTAGCAAACTGTGGGCTATATTGAAGGCATATATATGGCTTTTGTTCCATTTGTAAGTTACTATGCATTTGTGCTGTAACTAATTCTTTGCGGTCCTTACCTGCTACTATTTTTTTGGCCCGGTTAATTGTCCATTGAGGGTATTGCCGATATGTCAATTTATTTGCTATTTGATCAATTTCACCTTTAAGGTCTCTTTCTAAACTACAATTCCGTTTGATCCTGGTGAACTCACCCACCGGGATCGATTTGATTGTGTGCCTGCTGTGGCTACTTTTGGCATGCAGTATTGTGTTACCCCTTACTGGCTTATGATATGTTCTGGTAACGATGTTTAGATCTTTATGCCCCGTGAGTTCCAGATCCAAGAATGATATACTTTCGCTATTTGTCCTGTATGTGAATCTAATATCGTAATCATTCTGATTCAAATACTCTATGAAGCGCGGTATGGCAGACACATCACCCTCCCAAATAATGAGTGTATCATCAATGTATCTGATGGTAATACATTTTTTGCTAACTAGTAACTTTTTTTCATTTGATGGTCAATTCTTTGTACAGCAGGCTGGAGTGGCTATGGGTGCTAAATACTCTCCCTCCCTCGCTAATTTAGTTATGTCCTTCTGGGAGATGGAGGTTGTTTTTTCCGTGACCAATCCGTATCTGGAATATGTGGCGTGGTATGGCAGATACATTGATGATACACTCATTATTTGGGAGGGTGATGTGTCTGCCATACCGCGCTTCATAGAGTATTTGAATCAGAATGATTACGATATTAGATTCACATACAGGACAAATAGCGAAAGTATATCATTCTTGGATCTGGAACTCACGGGGCATAAAGATCTAAACATCGTTACCAGAACATATCATAAGCCAGTAAGGGGTAACACAATACTGCATGCCAAAAGTAGCCACAGCAGGCACACAATCAAATCGATCCCGGTGGGTGAGTTCACCAGGATCAAACGGAATTGTAGTTTAGAAAGAAACCTTAAAGGTGAAATTGATCAAATAGCAAATAAATTGACATATCGGCAATACCCTCAATGGACAATTAACCGGGCCAAAAAAATAGTAGCAGGTAAGGACCGCAAAGAATTAGTTAGAGCACAAATGCATAGTAACTTACAAATGGAACAAAAGCCATATATATGCCTTCAATATAGCCCGCAGTTTGCTAAAATTAAAGATATTATCAACAGGTATTTACCTATTTTATATGAAGATCCCCAGTTGTATGATATACTCAATTCTGGCATTAATGTGGTATCGAGAAGAGCCCCGACTATTGGCAATAAAATAGCCCCGAGTCTGTTTTGCTCTAAGAACAAATCCATAAAAACCTGGTTAAATTACCCAGGATTTTTTAAGTGTGGCACACGTAATTGCAGCACCTGTAAATTTGCCAGCATTGAAAAGACTTTTTATAATGCGGATGAGACAATTAAATTCGATATAAAGCAGTACATAAATTGCAATTCTTGTAATGTGGTATACAAAATTCAGTGCACGGAGTGCAGCCTATCATATGTGGGCTGTACGTCCAGGAAATTAAAAACACGCATTAGGGAACACCTGTATGACATAGGTAACACTCAAAATGACAACAGGAATATATCAGCAGCATCTAAACATTTTGTTATGCATCATGCACGTAGCACTGTCACGTTCCAGGTCCAGGGAATCGAACGGGTCAATACCCCTATCCGGGGTGGTGACATTAGACGTCGGCTTCTCACACGAGAAGCATATTGGATATTCCAATTGAATACCTGTGTCCCAACAGGATTAAATAAAAGACATGAAGTTATGTTACATTATTGCTGAATGTGATTTTAATTTTCTCCTTTTTTTTCTTATGTTGTTATAAATGTTATAATGATTTTAGACAAAAGGACCTGTCAAATTGCCATGTGACTCAAATGAATGATCTGGTTGGGTGAGCCTCATTATAAGTAGGAGAAGCTGCCTGATCCAGGTATGGCTCTGATAAAGATCACTTCGATCGAAACGCGTTGCCGTTTATCTCTGCTATCCCAGGCACTTACCGTTGGGAGTCTGTACACCATGGACATTTGGATTTTATATTTGGATTCAATAAATACATTGTTTTAAGGAGCTGGAACTCAATCCTTTGCTTTTCTGATGATCGGATCGTCCTCCTGCAGCGGAGTTCCGTGCACCTGCGGTGGTTTACCGGTGAGCTGGCTACAAACCCCCTTCTTTTTGTTTACACAGAGGAGGATGTTGCAGTAGTCCAGGCGGGAGATGATTAGGGCATGCACGAGCATTTTGGTGGAATGTGGGTTGAGGAAAGGACGGATTCTGGAAATATTTTTGAGCTGGAGGTGACAGGAGGTGGCAAGAGCTTGGATGTGCGGTTTGAAGGACAGGGCAGAGTCAAGGGTTACTCCGAGGCAGCGGATTTTGGGGACAAGGGAAATAAATAGTTAATAAAGTTAATAAAGTTAATAAATAGTTAATAAAGTTGTGTGATTACTGCTGCCTCTGCACTTGAATTTAAGCAGAGTTTTGGTGTACACTAATAAGCAGGCTCGGACTCATCCACTGGAGAACCAGAGGATTCTCTGGTGGGCCCAGGCACTGAAACCTGCTGGCATACTGGCCAGCAGCTGCCTAAGGCCCCCATTGCCCCAGGGGACCCAGCCAGTGACTATGGGGCCTCTGAGTCAATGGGGCCCACCCTGTGCCAGCTTAGCAGCAGTTGGAGACAGGATCCAGTTGCCGCTGCTAAAGCAAAATGAATATTCACGCTTCCACACGCCCCTATGGGTGTGAAGAGGCGTGCATGCCATTTCTCTTTAATAGCGGGCAGCGTTAGCCATAGGCTGCAGCTAACACTGCCCACATGTAAAGCCCCTTCACTGCACCACACACACGTTAACACACACAGCACCGCACACATACACACGAGCAGACACACAGTCAGACAAAGTGCAGCACATCTCGGCGTCCTGCTTCCTGTCTGAGACAGCCCAGCTGGTTGACATCATCATCCAGTGCGTTGTCTCAGACAGAAAGCTGCCGGCGAGGAAGAGGCTTCCAGGATGTGCTGTTGTTGCGGGGAGGTGAGCTGTGCAGTGTGTCTGTGTGCCTGCGTGTGTGTATGTGGTGCGGTGCTTTGTGTGTGAGTGTGAGAGAGTGATGTGGTGCTGTGTGTGTGTGAGGGGTGGTGGGGAAGGACAATGATATTGGTGGAGGGAGGCAATGATGCAGGTAATGGGCAATGATGGCGGTGGGGAAGACAATGATGGAAGTGATGGGCAATGATGGTGGGGGAGGCAATGATGGAGGTGATGGACAATGATGGTGGGAGGAGGCAATGATGGCGGTGGTGGGCAATGATGTGGGGGAGGCAATGATGGAGGTGATAGGCAATGATGATGGGGGAGGCAATGATGGAGGTGATAGGCCATGATGGTGGGGGAGGCAATGATAGAGGTGATGGACAATGATGGTGGGGGGAGGCAATGATGGCGGTGGTGGGCAATGATGGTGGGGGAGGCAATGATGGAGGTGATAGGCAATGATGGTGGGGGAGGCAATGATGGAGGTGATAGGCCATGATGGTGGGGGAGGCAATGATGGAGGTGATTAGGCAATAATGGTGGGCTACAGTATACTCTATGGGGGGGCTGCATTATATTCTGTCATGGGGCTGCATTATTCTCTCAGGGGACTACATTATATTCTGAGGGGCTACATCATGCCTTATGAGGGGGCTACAGTATACTCTATGGGGGGCTGCATAAATATTCTGTGGAGTGGCTGCATTATACTATATGAAGGGGCTGCATTATACCCTATGAGGGTTCTACATTATATTCTATGGTGGGGACTGCGTTATTCCTGAGAGGGTTGCATTATATTTTGTGGGACGGGCTACATATTTCTATGAGGGGGCTACATTATATTCTATGAGGAAGGCTAAATTATATTCTATGTTGGGGGCTACCGCAACTCCTGCAACATAATTAAGATGTGTACTACCTTATACTATACCCTGATATTACCGTATTTTAGCACTCAATTGGTGGTCTTGTATTTATTTCTATGTAGCTACATAGTGGGCCCCAAGAATGATTTTCTCTGGTGGGCCCAAGGTGCTCCAGTCCGATGCTGGACTGGCCCATAGGGTTACAGGGGAATCTCCCGGTGGGCCCCTGTGCAGATCTGAGCCCCAACCCCTCTATATGGACAGTACTTTGCATAATTCACTTGATTCACTATGTACAGAAGAAAGCCGCATCTCATCACCCATTAACCAAACTACCCAGTGTATTATTATATGGGGATATCGGTACATTTGTGAAAGGGTAATGTAATATTTGTAAGCGGGGGAAAAGTCAGTGTTACTGGTGGGCCGCTGGCTAATAGGGGAGAGAGAATAGTAAATGTATACAAGTACTTTTAAGTGGAGGATAACATCACACCAAGGAGATATTGGGAGGATATTGATAACGGAGGCGCTGATGGTGTAATATGCCGCCATTTGCGGGGTCCACTTCCTCTTCCAGCACTATTGATCCTTCTGCAGTTTCCTCTAAATAAACCTTTCATCGGCTCTTTTCAGTCATTATAATTACTGGGAATATAGTTTCCTAGACAGATATTTACTGATTTTTGGAAAGGTCACGGTGTCTGCTGATCGATACATGTTAATTGCTATACGCATATCTTCCTCTGTAAATCACAGCATGCAAATGAGCAGCCATAAAAAAAGATGGAAGACGAGTATATAAATATTAATAATAAAGATTTCACCCTCAAAACCAAGCAAGTGGAGCTCGTGCATTGAGTAATGGTTCGTTTTGTCTGGCAGAATCAAGGACGATCATTCCAGCAGCCTCCACTTACTTTTAACATTCAGGCAGCGTGATCTGGAGAACAAGATCATGCCTCGTTAGGAATCACATGAAATATAACAAAAAAATCCCAATAATGCAATTTACATGGAGCCTGCAATAATGCATACATTTATATCGGGTAGGTCTTATTTTCATTGTTTCAACATTATTCCTCAAGACTTAAAGGGAATCTGTCAGCGGTTTTTTGCTCCCTCATCTGAGAGCAGTGTATTGTAGAGAAAGAAACCCTGATTCCAGCGATGTATTACTTAGTTTACTAAGTGCAGAAGTTAGTGACACAATCAGAATTTTTAGATGTGGCATGTAGCAGAGCTCCCGCCCACACCACAGCTTTCTGCACATTGTCTATTGACAGTGAGCTGCTTATCAGAGGAAGGGGCGTGGTCAGACCACTTGGAACTAAGCAGGTAGTCTGGACAGTGATAATTCTCTAAAGCCATCCTGACCTGACAGTATGACCACTCCTAAGAATAGATCATCGATATATCTTAGTCCCAGATAACTTCTTTACATAGTAACTGTTTCATAAATCAATAATACGCATAAGCAATTTTATAATATATCTTATCAGAGAAAACTGCTTCTTTCTCCACCTGGACTGATCATTCACTCTTAATGCAATGGGTTGAACCTGTAAAATGTGTCTTTAGTGAATAAAGATTTCACCATTCATGAGATAGGAGCTGACAGTTGGTGCTTATAAGATTCTATGGAAAGGAGGAGCTAGAGGCATTTACATGACATTTACAGTTCTCCATAGAACTTCATGAGCACCAACTGCCATCTCCTATCTCAGTAATGGTGACATTTGTATTCACTGCAGACAGATTTTACCTGTGAGCTGAAAATGTTGAGATTGAAATATCAGTCCTGGAGAAGAAAGAACTGCCTAACATTAAATTCGGCAACATGAAGATCATCAAAATAATCATTACGTATAAATTCCCTTAAAAACAATTTATTGAATAACCTTGTACCCCAGAGTTTGTTAATTATGTGACTTTATTGGCCTTACTGCCTTTTTATTCCTGCACCGTCATGCTGACATATTAGGTTAACAGCGGACATTGATTCCCTTTTGTCACTATACGACAGGGACTCATGGGACGGTCTTGGGTGAGACATCGCTGAGCGGGGGCGCAATATTTGTCTATCATTTAAGGGGCCAAAAATCAAAAATGAAGAAATTTTTTATTAGATTTGCAACGTTTCTTAATTTCTTCTGTACGATTTGTTTATATAAAAAAAGAAGAAAAATGAAAACGACGGTTACTCTTTAAGGGTCGACCAATGAGGCCTGCCCTAATGAACTCCCATCAAATATCACAACGAAGGCGCTGGAGAGCCACATCACCCTCAGTGTTACACAAGCACTTCCATACTGGTGGCCGGGCCTGATACTTTCAGTTTGCCTTCATTTATTTGGGGGGGGGGGATCCCACATTACATTGATCAGTAGAGGACCCAAAGGTTGAACTACTATTGATCATTCATTGATGTTCCTGTAGGTCCATAGTAGCTTCTTCTTCTTCTTCACAGCTGTCAACCATCTTTTGAATATCTTATGTGTTTGACCACGTGATCCCTACAAGTAATGGACCTGCGGTACTGTGGGGGACTCATGATATTGGAAAGGAAGTGCCAGGCCATTTTGAGGTCTTGGCTATGTCTTCGGACGTACACTTTTAATGTAGGCTATAATAAATGCCATTCAGTAGCATCCAACACCCGTACATGTCCAAAATCTATACTCCTCAGAAACCATTGGTTGGAAAAGCGTGGTCTACTGCTATTCCATTCTTTTTCTTTTACGGGCCATTTTGGCCTCTGTTGGGCTTCATAGACACCTGTGGGGTCTGCTGGGGTCTTTCCCAGTGTACAAGGCAATGGACATCACAAAACTTGATGTGAGCACACATGAAAAACTAAGAGAGAGATGAGAAATCCCCAGAGTAGGTGTTAGATGTTGTCCAATGGAAAACCGTAGATATTGTGTTATCACTGATATCTCAGGTGGAGAACACTAACATAGTAACATAGTTAGTAAGGCCGAGAAAAAGACATTTGTCCATCCAGTTCAGCCCATATTCCATCATAATATATCCCCAGATCTACGTCCTTCTACAGAACCTAATTGTATGATACAATATTGTTCTGCTCCAGGAAGACATCCAGGCCTCTCTTGAACCCCTCGACTGAGTTCGCCATCACCACCTCCTCAGGCAAGCAATTCCAGATTCTCACTGCCCTAACAGTAAAGAATCCTCTTCTATGTTGGTAGAAAAACCTTCTCTCCTCCAGACGCAAAGAATGCCCCCTTGTGCCCGTCACCTTCCTTGGTATAAACAGATCATCAGCGAGATATTTGTATTGTCCCCTTATATACTTATACATGGTTATTAGATCGCCCCTCAGTCGTCTTTTTTCTAGACTAAATAATCCTAATTTTGCTAATCTCTCTGGGTATTGTAGTTCCCCCATCCCCTTTTATTAATTTTGTTGCCCTCCTTTGTACTCTCTCTAGTTCTATTATATCTTTCCTGAGCACCGGTGTTAGTTGTCCAATAGAAAACCGTACTAAACACGTGCTGTAGAAAAATGACGTACATAATGTGCACAAAAAGACGCAAAAAAATAACAAACAAAAAAGACAGCAAAAATACAGCAAAACCTACTTTCTATAAGGAGCTTCTTTACTGCCAAGAGAGCAGGTTTTGCCTGCAGGAAAAAAAATGCAACGTGTGAACATAGCCTAATAGTGCTGGGACTGAGAAGAACATTAGAGCCCTACAACTCTTCTTGTCTGTAGTCGGAATTCACCATTGCTTATTATTCAGAATTTGGAATATAATGCGCCACCTTACGAATTCACACTTTTCCCTTTCTTTTTCAGGATGTGCATTTGTGAAATATTCATCACATGCAGAAGCACAGGCAGCCATTAATGCCCTTCATGGGAGCCAGACAATGCCGGTGAGTAGCCAGTTCTTGCAGCCTTTATGTATTTTGTGCTATTCATGGTGATGCAATATCTATCTATTATGTAATATTCTCTTTGTATCTTGTTCTCGCCATGACATTGTAATGATTCCTTTGTATTAAATGCTCTCCATTGTGCAGTATCCTCTGTGTATTATGCTCCATCCATGGCGCTGGATCTCCTTTGTATTATGCTCCCTCCTTGGCGCCGCTTCTTCATTCTAATATGCATAGTTGAAAAAAGACACATGTCCATCAAATTCACCCGAGGGAGATGATTCAGAGAAGGGGTGTAGGTAGATCCATAATGCATGACCCAGACTTTCCTAAAAGAACACATTTCTCACTCCTGATCCCAAGTGTCAGTAGACTGGATCGACATACAGGACGAAAATTGAATACATACACGTATTCTTGTTATTTTTTTCTAAAAAAAAAAAAATGTAAGCCATTTTTGATCCCATTGATGCAACCATGGCTTACATTTTTGGCTCTGAGATCAACTCCTGAGGTCGGCCATTACCCATATAGTTTGACATGGTAAAGAAGCCTTGTCTCCTCCGGAGAGTGGACCACCTTTATGGAGGGAGCGCTCTACTGTCTTGTGAAGGAGTTTTACATGAAGCAGGCTTTGACCATACTTTATGTGTAAGCCATTTATGTTCCCACATAGACGTCTCTTCTCGAGACCAAATAAGTATGAATCTCTAACTAAGATCCTCCATGCCACTTCTTAGTTTTGTGACTCTTCTTTGTAACTTTTCTAGCTCTCTTCTATGAACTGGTGCCCAGATCTGAACGTCATATTCCAGGTTAGGTCACACTAATGCTGTCTAAACTGCTAATATTATATCCCAGTTCCTCGAGTCCATGCCCCTTTATATACATGACAATATCCTGCCAGCCCTAGATGCTGCTGATAGTCTGTGATCTACAAGTGCAAACAGATCCTTCTCTGCAAGTGACTCTCCTAGCTTTACTCCCCTTACACCATATAATGGGTGCACATTATTAGTGCCCAGGAGCATAACTTTACATTCATCCACATTGACCCTCATTGACATACATTTCTGGAGTAAGTGATGCCACTTCATGTAACTTATGATGAATTTGACAGGTGGGCATGACCACGCCCTGTCCAGACCACATCCCACCCATTCTGTGCCTATATTGGCATGTATGCTCTTTCTATTATGCACTATCCATGGTGCTGTATCCTCCTTGTATTATGCACTATCCATGGGGTCATATACTCTCTATATTATGCACTATCCATGGTGCTGTATCCTCCTTGTATTATGCACTATCCATGGGGTCATATACTCTCTATATTATGCACTATCCATGGTGCTGTGTCCTCTCTATATTATGCACTATCCATGGTGCTGTGTCCTCTCTGTATTATGCACTATCCATGGGTCATATACTCTCTATATTATGCACTATCCATGGTGCTGTGTCCTCTCTGTATTATGCACTATCCATTGTGCCATATACTCTCTATATTATGCACTATCCATGGTGCCGTGTCCTCTCTGTATTATGCACTATCCATGGTGCTGTGTCCTCTCTGTATTATGCACTATCCATGGGTCATATACTCTCTATATTATGCACTATCCATGGTGCTGTGTAATCTCTGTATTATGCACTATCCATGGGTCATATACTCTCTATATTATGCACTATCCATGGTGCTGTGTCCTCTCTGTATTATGCGCTGTCTATTGTGCCATATACTCTCTATATTATGCACTATCCATGGTGCTGTATCCTCTGTATCATGCACTATCCATGGCGCTGTATCCTCTCTATATTATGCACTATCTAAGGTACCATATCCTCTCTGTATTATGTGTAACAAGGTGGCACAGGGTGGTAGTCATAGCCGAGTACACTAGGTCACAGTCAGTGAGCACCCCGGTCCCTTGCTCATGAAAAGGCAGATACAGTCCCAGTCCTGCAGCACAGTCAGTTACCTCTGCAATGTGGTTGCTCCCAACACTGGAACAGCGTCCTCTGGGTGCACCACGTGCCATGCTTCAGTTCCAGCGTTAACAAATTTTTTAATAGGGATAGCGTAGATAAGGTGAATTAAAGGGAACCTGTCACCCCCAAAATCGAAGGTGAGCTAAGCCCACCAGCATCAGGGGCTTATCTACAGCATTCTGTAATGCTGTAGATAAGTGTTATGACCTGGTGGTTAGGAGCACCCGGCACGACCTGATAGTTAAACCTCATACAGGACGAGCTCTGGGATGTGGGAGCTCTGCTGACCGCAAGCCCTAATCCTATCACACACACTAGAAATAGCCGTGGAGCGCTCCTGACCAGACCTAGGCGCCTCGTCACAGCCTAAGAACTATCTAGCCCTAGAGATAGAAAATAAAGCCTACCTTGCCTCAGAGAAATTCCCCAAAGGTAAAGGAAGCCCCCCACATATATTGACTGTGAGTAAAGATGAAAGTCACAAACGCAGAAATGAAACAGGTTTCAGCAAAGGGAGGCCAGACTTACTAAATAGACAGAGGATAGGAAAGGTAACTTTGCGATCAGCACAAAAACCTACAAAAGACCACGCAGAGTGTGCAAAAAAGACCTCCGCACCGACTCACGGTGCGGAGGGGCCACTCTGCATCCCAGAGCTTCCAGCTAGCAAGACAAAATCATGAAAACCAGCTGGACAAGAAAACAGTGAACAAATAATGACTATCAGGAACGTAGCTTCTGCAGGAGAAGGCAGGTCACCAGAGAGATCCAGGAGCGAACTGAACCAATGCAAAAACATTGACAGCTGGCATGGAGTAACGATCTGAGAGGAGTTAAATAGAGCAGCCAACCAAAGGATAAACCACGTCACCTGTGTAAGGAACCTCAGAAGCAGCAGCTTCACTCATAGCCACCAGAGGGAGCCCATAGACAGAACTCGCCGAAGTACCATTCACGACCACAGGAGGGAGTTCGACAACAGAATTCACAACAGTACCCACCCCTTGAGGAGGGGTCACCGAACCCTCACCAGAGCCCCCAGGCCGATCAGGATGAGCCAAATGAAAGGCACGAACAAGATCGGCAGCATGAACATCAGAGGCAAAAACCCAGGAATTATCTTCCTGACCATAACCCTTCCACTTGACCAGGTACTGGAGTTTCCGTCTCGAAACACGAGAATCCAAAATCTTCTCCACCACATACTCCAACTCCCCCTCGACCAACACCGGGGTAGGAGGATCAACGGAGGGAACCATAGGCGCCACGTATCTCCGCAACAACGACCTATGGAACACATTATGGATGGCAAAAGAAGCTGGAAGGTCCAAACGAAATGACACAGGATTAAGAACTTCAGAAATCTTATATGGCCCAATGAAACGAGGCTTAAACTTAGGAGAGGAAACCTTCATAGGAACGTGACGAGATGACAACTAAACCAAATCCCCAACACGAAGTCGGGGACCAACACAATGCTGGCGGTTAGCAAACGTTGAGCCTTCTCCTGGGACAATGTCAAATTGTCCACCACATGAGTCCAAATCTGCTGCAACCTGTCCACCACCGCATCCACACCAGGACAGTCCGAAGGCTCAACCTGCCCTGAAGAGAAACGAGGATGGAAACCAGAATTACAGAAAAAAGGAGAAACTAAAGTAGCCGAGCTGGCCCGATTATTAAGGGCGAACTCAGCCAAAGGCAAGAAGGACACCCAATCATCCTGATCAGCAGAAACAAAGCATCTCAGATATGTCTCCAAAGTCTGATTAGTTCGTTCGGTTTGGCCATTAGTCTGAGGATGGAAAGCCGAAGAAAAAGACAAATCAATGCCCATCTTAGTGCAAAAGGACCGCCAAAACCTCGAAACAAACTGGGAACCTCTGTCCGAGACGATGTTCTCTGGAATGCCATGCAAACGAACCACATGCTGGAAAAACAATGGCACCAAATCAGAGGAGGAAGGCAATTTAGATAAGGGTACCAAATGGACCATCTTAGAGAAGCGATCACAAACCACCCAAATGACCGACATCTTTTGAGAAACAGGGAGATCAGAAATAAAATCCATGGAAATATGCGTCCAGGGCCTCAACCTGAAAAGGGAGCGAAACATCTGGCTGGCACAACACAGGAGCAGAAGCAAAACGACGCTTCAACTCCTGAAAAGCCTCTACAGCCGCAGAGGACCAATTGACCACATCAGCACCTTTCTTGGTCAAATCAGTCAACGGTTTAGCAATACTGGAAAAATTAGCGATGAAGCGACGATAAAAATTAGCAAAGCCCAGGAACTTCTGCCAGCTCTTCACAGATGTCGGCTGAGTCCAATCGTAAATGGCCTGAACTTTAACAGGGTCCATCTCGATAGTAGAAGGGGAAAAAATGAAACCCAAAAATGAAACCTTCTGAACTCCAAAGAGACACTTTGACCCCTTCACAAACAAGGAATTCGCACGAAGGACCTGGAACACCATTCTGACCTGCTTCACATGAGACTCCCAATCATCCGAAAAGACCAAAATGTCATCCAAATATACAATCATGAATCTATCCAGGTACTCTCAGAAGATGTCATGCATAAAGGACTGAAACACAAATGGAGCATTAGAAAGCCCGAATGGCATAACCAGGTACTCAAAATGGCCCTCGGGCGTATTAAATGCCGTTTTCCATTCATCACCCTGTTTAATTCGCACAAGATTATACGGACCACGAAGATCTATCTTGGTGAACCAACTAGCCCCCTTAATCCGAGCAAATAAATCAGACAGCAGCGGCAAAGGATACTGAAATTTGACTGTGATCTTATTAAGAAGGCGGTAATCAATACAAGGTCTCAAAGAGCCATCCTTCTTGGCCACAAAAAAGAACCCTGCTCCCAATGGTGACGACGACGGACGAATATGACCCTTCTCCAGGGATTCCTTTATATAACTCCGCATAGCGGCGTGCTCTGGCACAGATAAATTAAACAGACGGCCCTTAGGAAACTTACTACCAGGAATCAAATTAATAGCAAAATCGCAATCCCTATGAGGAGGTAGGGCACCAGATTTGGGCTCTTCAAATACATCCCGGTAATCTGATAAAAACTCAGGGACTTCAGAAGGAGTGGAAGGCGAAATTGACAGCAATGGAACATCACCATGTACCCCCTGACAACCCCAGCTGGACACAGACATAGATTTCCAATCCAACACTGGATTATGGACCTGTAGCCATGGCAACCCCAAAACGACCACATCATGCAGATTATGCAACACCAAAAAGCGAATATCCTCCTGATGTGCAGGAGCCATGCACATGGTCAATTGAGTCCAGTACTGAGGCTTATTCTTGGCCAAAGGCGTAGCATCAATTCCTCTCAATGGAATAGGATACTGCAAGGGCTCCAAGAAAAAACCACAGCGCCTGGCAAACTCCAAGTCCATCAAATTCAGGGCAGCACCTGAATCCACAAATGCCATAACAGAATAGGATGACAAAGAGCAAATCAGAGTAACGGACAAAAGAAATTTAGACTGTACCGTACCAATGGTGGCAGACCTAGCGAACCGCTTAGTGCACTTAGGACAATCGGAGATAGCATGAGTGGATTCACCACAGTAAAAACACAGCCCATTCCGACGTCTGTGTTCCTGCCGTTCAGCTCTGGTCAAAGTCCTATCACACTGCATAGGCTCAGGCCTATGCTCAGAGAATACCGCCAGATGGTGCACAGCTTTGCGCTCACGCATGCGCCGATCGATCTGAATGGCCAAAGACATAGACTCATTCAGACCAGCAGGCGTGGGAAATCCCACCATGACATCCTTAAGGGCTTCAGAAAGACCCTTTCTGAAAATTGCCGCCAGGGCACATTCATTCCACTGAGTAAGCACAGACCACTTTCTAAACTTCTGACAGTACACCTCCGCTTCATCCTGACCCTGACACAAAGCCAGCAAGATTTTCTCTGCCTGATCCACTGAATTTGGTTCATCATAAAGCAATCCAAGCGCCAGAAAAAACGCATCAACATCACGCAATGCAGGATCTCCTGGCGCAAGGGAAAATGCCCAGTCTTGAGGGTCACCACGTAACAAAAAAATAATGATTTTTACCTGTTGAACGGGGTCACCAGAGGAGCGGGGTTTCAAAGCTAGAAACAGTTTACAATTATTTTTGAAATTCAAGAACCTAGATCTATCCCCAGAAAATAAGTCAGGAATAGGAATTTTAGGCTCTAACATAGGATTCTGAACCACAAAATCTTGAATGTTTTGTACCCTTGCAGAGAGATGATCCATACAAGAGGACAGACCTTGAATGTCCATATCTACACCGGTGTCCTGAACCACCCAAAGGTCTAGGGGAAAAGAAAGACAAAACACAGTGCAAAGAAAAAAAAAATGGTCTCAGAAGTTCTCTTATCCCTCTATTGAGATGCATTAATACTCGGTGCCAGCAGTACTGTTATGACCTGGTGGTTAGGAGCACCCGGCACGATCTGATAGTTAAACCTCATACAGGACGAGCTCTGGGATGTGGGAGCTCTGCTGACCGCAAGCCCTAATCCTATCACACACACTAGAAATAGCCGTGGAGCGCTCCTGACCAGACCTAGGCGCCTCGTCACAGCCTAAGAACTATCTAGCCCTAGAGATAGAAAATAAAGCCTACCTTGCCTCAGAGAAATTCCCCAAAGGTAAAGGAAGCCCCCCACATATATTGACTGTGAGTAAAGATGAAAGTCACAAATGCAGAAATGAAACAGGTTTCAGCAAAGGGAGGCCAGACTTACTAAATAGACAGAGGATAGGAAAGGTAACATTGCGATCAGCACAAAAACCTACAAAAGACCACGCAGAGTGTGCAAAAAAGACCTCCGCACCGACTCACGGTGCGGAGGGGCCACTCTGCATCCCAGAGCTTCCAGCTAGCAAGACAAAATCATGAAAACCAGCTGGACAAGAAAACAGTGAACAAATAATGACTATCAGGAACTTAGCTTCTGCAGGAAAAGGCAGGTCACCAGAGAGATCCAGGAGCGAACTGAACCAATGCAAAAACATTGACAGCTGGCATGGAGTAACGATCTGAGAGGAGTTAAATAGAGCAGCCAACCAAAGGATAAACCACGTCACCTGTGTAAGAAACCTCAGAAGCAACAGCTTCACTCATAGCCACCAGAGGGAGCCCATAGACAGAACTCGCCGAAGTACCATTCACGACCACAGGAGGGAGTTCGACAACAGAATTCACAATAGATAAGCCCCCGATGTATCCTGAAAGATGAGAAAAAGAGGTTAGATTATACTCACCCAGGGGCGTTCCCGCTGCGGTCCGGTTTGATGGGTGACGCGGTCCGGTCCAGCGCCTCCCATCTTCTTACGATGGTGTCCTCTTCTTGTCTTCACGCTGCGGCTCCAGCACAGGCATACTTTGTCTGCACTGTTGAGGGCAGAGCAAAGTACTGCAGTGCGCAGGTGCCGGGAAAGGTCAGAGAGGCTCGGCGCCTGCGCACTGCAGTACTTTGCTCTGCCCTCAACAGGGCAAAGTATGCCTGTGCCGGAGCCGCAGTGTGAAGACAAGAAGAGGACGTCATCGTAAGAAGATAGGAGGCCCCGGACCGGACCACAACGCCCATCGGATCGGACCACCCCTGGGTGAGTATAATCTAACCTCTTTTTCTCATCTTTCAGGATACATCAGGGGCTTATCTACAGCATTACAGAATGCTGTATGTAAGCCCATGATGATGGTGGGCTTAGCTCATCTTCCATTTTGGGGGTGACAGGTTCCCTTTAAGTAAATGCGGTAAAAACTCCTGAGCTGTCCCTATTCATAGATGCTGCTCTATCGGCAACAGCAGCATCAGAAGCATCAGCTTCCAATCGATTCCTGGGAGCTAACAGTCTCTTGGAGGGCACCTACTCAGTCCTAGTGCCTATTTTGACTGCCCGACAGTCATGTGGCAATCCTTTTCCCAGCCGGCAATCCTTTCTGTCCCAAACGGGGACACATGTATTCCCTAGACGGTAGTCCCTTCTGTCCCAGATGGGGACACACGTCCTGCCTTGGGCAATACTGCCCGGGCTCTGCTCCAGAAGCAGGGAACTGCTGCTTCTGCCAGGCTGCTAACCCAGACCGTCTTTGATAACCCTTACTGTCCTTAATCTTAATATGTTCATTACAACACAGTATATACAATACAAGGCATTAGATAAAAGAATATTACACATTACATATAGCATTAATAAAACAGTAAAACATAGGCAAACCTTCAGGGTATCGCTCGGGGCACTTATGCCCGGCATTTAGGAGAGAGGAAGCACTGAGGGTCTCCTCCACCTCCTTAAATATGCACTATCCATGGGGCTTTGTACTCCATGTCTTATGCACCATCTATGGGGACATATACTCTCTATATTATGCACTATCTATGGTGCCATATCTTCCATGTATTATGCACTATACATGGTGCTGTATCCTCTCTTTATTATGCACTATCCATGGTGCAGTATCCTTTCTATGTTATGCACTGTCCATAGTGCTGTGCCCTCCATGTATTTTGCACTGTCCATGGTGCTGAGTCCCCTTTTCCTCTCTGTATTATGCACTATCCATGGTGCTATGTCCTCCATGTATTACGCACAATCCATGATGCAGAATCCTCCATGTAATATGCACTATCCATGGTACCATATCCTCTCTGTATTATGCACTATCCATGTTGCTGTATCCTCCCTGTATTATGCACTATTCATGGTGCCATATCCTCTCTGTATTATGCACTAACCATGATGATGTATCCTCTATGTATTATGCACTATCCATGGTGCTATATCCTCTATCTATTATGCACTACCCATGGTGCTGTATCCTCTCTATATTATGCACAATCCATGATGCTGTATACTCTATGTTTTATGCACAATCCATGGTGCTGTGTCCTCTCTGTATTATGCACTATCCATGGTGCTGTAACCTCTCTGTATTATGCACTATCCATGGTGCTGTATCCTCTCTGTATTATGCACTATCCATGATGCTGTATCCTCTCTGTATTATGCACTATCCATGGTGCTGTAACCTCTCTGTATTATGCACTATCTATGGTGCTGTATCCTCTCTGTATTATGCACTATCCATGGTGCTGTATCCTCTCTGTATTATGCACAATCCATGGTGCTGTATCCTCTCTGTATTATGCACTATCCATGATGCTGTATTCTCTCTGTATTATGCACTATCCATGATGCTGTATCCTCTCTGTATTATGCACTATCCATGGTGCTGTGTCCTCTCTGTACTATGCACTATCCATGGTGCTGTATCCTCTCTGTATTATGCACTATCCATGATGCCGTATCCTCTCTGTATTATGCACTATCCATGGTGCTGTATCCTCTCGGTATTATGCACCATCCATGGTGCCGTGTCCTCTCTGTATTATGCACTATCCATGGTGCCGTATCCTCTCTGTATTATGCACTATCCATGGTGCTGTGTCCTCTCTGTATTATGCACTGTCCATGGCGCTGTATCCTCTATATATTATGCACGGTCCATGGTGCTGTGTCCTCTCTGTATTATGCACTATCCATGGTGCTGTATCCTCTCTGTATTATACACTATCCATGGTGCTGTGTCCTCTCTGTATTATGCACTATCCATGGTGCTGTGTCCTCTCTGTATTATGCACTATCCATGGTGCTGTGTCCTCTCTGTATTATGCAATATCCATGGTGCTGTGTCCTCTCTGTATTATGCACTGTCCATGGTTCTGTATCCTCTATGTATTATGCACTATCCATGGTGCTATATCCTCTATGTATTATGCACTATCCATGGTGCTGTGTCCTCTCTGTATTATGCACTATCCATGGTCCTATATCCTCTCTGTATTATGCACTATCCATGGTGCTATGTCCTCTCTGTATTATGCACTATCCATGGTGCCGTGTCCTCTCTGTATTCTGCACTATCCATGGTGCTGTATCCTCTCCGTATTATGCACTATCCATGGTGCCATGTCCTCTCTGTATTATGCACTATCCATGGAGTCGTGTCCTCTCTGTATTATGCACTATCCATGGTGCCGTGTCCTCTCTGTATTATGCACTGTCCATGTTGATGTATACTCTCTGTATTATGCACTATCCATGGTTCCGTCTCCTCCATGTATTATGCACTATCCATGGTGCTGTATACTCTCTGTATTATGCACTATCCATGGTGCTGTATCCTCTCTGTATTATACACTATCCATGGTGCTGCATCCTCTCTGTATTATGCACTATCCATGGTGCTGTATCCTCTCTGTATTATGCACTATTCATGGTGCTGTATCCTCTCTATATTATGCACTATCCATGGTGCTGTATCCTCTCTGTATTATGCACTATCCATGGTGCTGTATCCTCTCTGTATTATGCACTATCCATGGTGCTGTATCCTCTCTGTATTATGCACTATCCATGGTGCTGTATCCTCTCTGTATTATGCACTATCCATGGTGCTGTATCCTCTCTGTATTATGCACTGTCCATGGTGCTGTATCCTCTCTGTATTATGCACTATCCATGGTGCCGAGTCCTCTCTGTATTATGCACTATCCATGGTTCCATCTCCTCCATGTATTATGCACTTTCCATGGTGCTATGTCCTCTCTGTATGATGCACTATCCATGGTTCCATCTCCTCCATGTATTATGCACTATCCGTGGTGCTGTATCCTCTCTGTATTATGCACTATCCATGGTGCCGTCTCCTCCATGTATTATGCACTATCCATGGTGCCGTGTCCTCTCTGTATTATGCACTATCCATGGTGCTGTATCCTCTCTGTATTATGCACTATTCATGGTGCTGTATCCTTTCTATATTATGCACTATCCATGGTGCTGTATCCTCTCTGTATTATGCACTATCCATGGTGCTGCATCCTCTCTGTATTATGCACTATCCATGGTGCTGTATCCTCTCTGTATTATGCACTATCCATGGTGCCGAGTCCTCTCTGTATTATGCACTATCCATGGTTCCATCTCCTCCATGTATTATGCACTTTCCATGGTGCTATGTCCTCTCTGTATAATGCACTATCCATGGTTCCATCTCCTCCATGTATTATGCACTATCCGTGGTGCTGTATCCTCTCTGTATTATGCACTATCCATGGTTCCGTCTCCTCCATGTATTATGCCCTATCCATGGTGCCGTGTCCTCTCTGTATTATGCACTATCCATGGTGCTGTATCCTCTCTGTATTATGCACTATCCATGGTTCAGTCTCCTCCATGTATTATGCACTATCCATGGTGCTGTATCCTCTCTGTATTATGCACTATCCATGGTGCTATATCGTCTCTGTATTATGCAATATCCATGGTGCCGTCTCCTCCATGTATTATGCTATATCCATGGTGCCGTCTCCTCCATGTATTATGCACTATCCATGGTGCTGTGTCCTCTCTGTTTTATGCACTATCCATGGTACCATATACTCTCTGCATTATGCACTGTCCATGGTGCCGTCTCCTCCATGTATTATGCACTATCCATGGTGCTGTATCCTCTCTGTATTATGCACTATCCATGGTGCCACATACTCTCTGCATTATGCACTATCCATGGTGCTGTATCCTCTCTGTATTATGCACTATCCATGGTGCCGTGTCCTCTCTGTATTATGCACTATCCATGGTGCCATATACTCTCTGCATTATGCACTGTCCATGGTGCCGTCTCCTCCATGTATTATGCACTGTCCATGGTGCTGCATACTCTCTGTATTATGCACTATCCATGGTGCCACATACTCTCTGTATTTTGCACTATCCATGGTGCCACACACTCTCTGCATTATGCACTATCCATGGTGCTGTTTCCTCTCTGTATTATGCACTATCCATGGTGCCGTGTCCTCTCTGTATTATGCACTATTCATGGTGCTGTATCCTCTCTGTATTATGCACTATCCATGGTTCCGTCTCCTCCATGTATTATGCACTATCCATGGTGCCGTGTCCTCTCTGTATTATGCACTATCCATGGTGCTGTGTCCTCTCTGTATTATGCACTATCCATGGTACCATATACTCTCTTCATTATGCACTGTCCATGGTGCCGTCTCCTCCATGTATTATGCGCTATCCATGGTGCTGTATACTCTCTGTATTATGCACTATCCATGGTGCCACATACTCTCTGCATTATGCACTATCCATGGTGCTGTGTCCTCTCTGTATTATGCACTATCCATGGTGCCACATACTCTCTGTATTATGCACTATCCATGGTGCCACATACTCTCTGCATTATGCACTGTCCATGGTGCTGTGTCCTCTCTGTATTATGCACTATCCATGGTGCCGTGTCCTCTCTGTATTATGCACTATCCATGGTACCATATACTCTCTGCATTATGCACTGTCCATGGTGCCGTCTCCTCCATGTATTATGCACTATCCATGGTGCTGTATCCTCTCTGTATTATGCACTATCCATGGTGCCACATACTCTCTGCATTATGCACTATCCATGGTGCTGTATCCTCTCTGTATTATGCACTATCCATGGTGCCGTGTCCTCTCTGTATTATGCACTATCCATGGTGCCGTGTCCTCTCTGTATTATGCACTATCCATGGTACCATATACTCTCTGCATTATGCACTGTCCATGGTGCCGTCTCCTCCATGTATTATGCACTGTCCATGGTGCTGTATACTCTCTGTATTATGCACTATCCATGGTGCCACATACTCTCTGTATTTTGCACTATCCATGGTGCCACATACTCTCTGCATTATGCACTATCCATGGTGCTGTGTCCTCTCTGTATTATGCACAATCCATGGTGCCGTGTCCTCTCTGTATTATGCACTATCCATGATGCTGTATCCTCTCTGTATTATGCACTATCCATGGTTCAGTCTCCTCCATGTATTATGCACTATCCATGGTGCTGTGTCCTCTCTGTATTATGCACTATCCATGGTGCTGTGTCCTCTCTGTATTATGTACTATCCATGGTACCATATACTCTCTGCATTATGCACTGTCCATGGTGCCGTCTCCTCCATGTATTATGCACTATCCATGGTGCTGTATACTCTCTGTATTATGCACTATCCATGGTGCCACATACTCTCTGCATTATGCACTATCCATGGTGCTGTGTCCTCTCTGTATTATGCACTATCCATGGTGCCGTGTCCTCTCTGTATTATGCACTATCCATGGTGCCGTGTCCCCTCTGTATTATGCACTATCCATGGTGCCGTGTCCTCTCTGTATTATGCACTATCCATGGTGCTGTTTTCTCTCTATATTATGCACTATCCATGGTGCTGTATACTCTGCATTATGCACTGTCCATGGTGCTGTGTCCTCTCTTTATTATGCACTATCCATGGTGCTGTGTCCTCTCTGTATTATGCACTATCCATGGTGCCATATACTCTCTGCATTATGCACTGTCCATGGTGCCGTCTCCTCCATGTATTATGCACTGTCCATGGTGCTGTATACTCTCTGTATTATGCACTATCCATGGTGACACATACTCTCTGTATTATGCACTATCCATGGTGCCACTGTTATGTAGGCAATCCAGAGACACAGTGTGCCAGCAATCAGAGCACATACAGTGATCTGATAATAACCCAAAAACAATAGAACGAGCTCTGAGACGTGGAATCTCTGTAGACCGCAATACCTGAACCTAACCTAAACACAACTAAAGGCAGCTGTGGATTGCGCCTGACACTACCTATGCAACTCGGCACAGCCTGAGGAGCTGACTAGCCTGAAGATAGAAAACAAGCCTGACTTGCCTCAGAGAAATACCCCAAAGGAAAAGGCAGCCCCCCACATATAATGACTGTTAGCAAGATGAAAAGACAAACGTAGGGATGAAATAGATTCAGCAAAGTGAGGCCCGATATACTAGATAGAGCGAGGATAGCAAAGAGAACTTTGCAGTCTACAAAAAACCCTAAAGCAAAAAACCACGCAAAGGGGGCAAAAAGACCCACCGTGCCGAACTAACGGCACGGCGGTACACCCTTTGCGTCTCAGAGCTTCCAGCAAAACGAAATGACAAGCTGGACAGAAAAAGTAGCAACAAAAGCAAAAAGCACTTATCTAAGCAGAGCAGCAGGCCACAGGAAAGATCCAGAAGCTCAGATCCAACACTGGAACATTGACAAGGAGCAAGGAAGACAGAATCAGGTGGAGTTAAATAACAAAGCAGCCAACGAGCTCACCAGAACACCTGAGGGAGGAAGCTCAGAAGCTGCAGTACCACTTGTGACCACAGGAGTGAATTCAGCCACAGAATTCACAACAGTACCCCTACCTTGGTGAGGGGTCACCGAACCCTCACCAGAGCCCCCAGGCCGACCAGGATGAGCCACATGAAAGGCACGAACAAGATCTGGAGCATGGACATCAGAGGCAAAAACCCAGGAATTATCTTCCTGAGCATAACCCTTCCATTTAACCAGATACTGGAGTTTCCGTCTAGAAACACGAGAATCCAAAATTTTCTCCACAATATACTCCAATTCCCCCTCCACCAAAACCGGGGCAGGAGGCTCAACAGAAGGAACCATAGGTGCCACGTATCTCCGCAACAACGACCTATGGAATACATTATGTATGGAAAAGGAGTCTGGGAGGGTCAGACGAAAAGACACAGGATTGAGAATCTCAGAAATCCTATATGGATCAATAAAACGAGGTTTAAATTTAGGAGAGGAAACCTTCATAGGAATATGACGAGAAGATAACCAAACCAGATCCCCAACACGAAGTCGGGGACCCACACGGCGTCTGCGATTGGCGAAAAGTTGAGCCTTCTCCTGGGACAAGGTCAGATTGTCCACTACCTGAGTCCAGATCTGCTGCAACCTGTCCACCACAGAATCCACACCAGGACAGTCCGAAGACTCAACCTGTCCTGAAGAGAAACGAGGATGGAACCCAGAATTGCAGAAAAATGGAGAGACCAAGGTAGCCGAGCTGGCCCGATTATTAAGGGCGAACTCAGCTCACGGCAAAAAGGACACCCAATCATCCTGGTCTGCAGAAACAAAACATCTCAGATATGTTTCCAAGGTCTGATTGGTTCGTTCGGTCTGGCTATTAGTCTGAGGATGGAAAGCCGAGGAAAAAGATAGGTCAATGCCCATCCTACCACAAAAGGCTCGCCAAAACCTTGAAACAAACTGGGAACCTCTGTCAGAAACAATATTCTCAGGAATGCCATGCAAACGAACCACATGCTGGAAGAACAAAGGCACCAAATCAGAGGAGGAAGGCAATTTAACCAAGGGCACCAGATGGACCATTTTAGAAAAGCGATCACAGACCACCCAAATGACTGACATCTTTTGAGAAACGGGAAGGTCAGAAATGAAATCCATCGAAATATGTGTCCAAGGCCTCTTTGGGACCGGCAAGGGCAAAAGCAACCCACTGGCACGTGAACAGCAGGGCTTAGCCCTAGCACAAATCCCACAGGACTGCACAAAAGTACGTACATCCCGTGACAGAGATGGCCACCAGAAGGATCTAGCCACTAACTCTCTAGTACCAAAGATTCCAGGATGACCAGCCAACACCGAACAATGAAGTTCAGAGATAACTTTACTAGTCCACCTATCAGGGACGAACAGTTTCTCCGCCGGACAACGATCAGGTTTATTCGCCTGAAATTTTTGCAACACTCGCCGCAAATCAGGGGAGATGGCAGACACAATGACTCCTTCCTTGAGGATACTCGCCGGCTCAGATGAACCCGGAGAGTCGGGCACAAAACTCCTAGACAGAGCATCCGCCTTCACATTTTTAGAGCCCGGAAGGTACGAAATCACAAAATCGAAGCGGGCAAAAAATAACGACCAACGGGCCTGTCTAGGATTCAAGCGCTTGGCAGACTCGAGATAAGTAAGGTTCTTATGATCAGTCAATACCACCACGCGATGCTTAGCTCCTTCAAGCCAATGACGCCATTCCTCGAATGCCCACTTCATGGCCAGCAACTCTCGGTTGCCCACATCATAATTACGCTCAGCAGCCAAAAACTTCCTGGAAAAGAAAGCACATGGTTTCAACACTGAGCAACCAGAACCTCTCTGTGACAAAACCGCCCCTGCTCCAATCTCAGAAGCATCAACCTCGACCTGGAACGGAAGAGAAACATCTGGTTGACACAACACAGGGGCAGAACAAAAACGATGCTTCAACTCCTGAAAAGCTTCCACAGCAGCAGAAGACCAAATAACCAAATCAGCACCCTTCTTGGTCAAATCGGTCAATGGTTTGGCAATGCTAGAAAAATTACAGATGAAGCGACGATAAAAATTAGCAAAGCCCAGGAATTTTTGCAGACTTTTCAGAGATGTCGGCTGAGTCCAATCCTGGATGGCTTGGACCTTAACCGGATCCATCTCGATAGTAGAAGGGGAAAAGATGAACCCCAAAAATGAAACTTTCTGCACACCGAAGAGACACTTTGATCCCTTCACAAACAAAGAATTAGCACGCAGGACCTGGAAAACCATTCTGACCTGCTTCACATGAGAGTCCCAATCATTAGAGAAGATCAAAATGTCATCCAAGTAAACAATCAGGAATTTATCCAGATACTCACGGAAGATGTCATGCATAAAAGACTGAAACACAGATGGAGCATTGGCAAGTCCGAACGGCATCACTAGATACTCAAAATGACCCTCGGCGTATTAAATGCAGTTTTCCATTCATCTCCTTGCCTGATTCTCACCAGATTATACGCACCACGAAGATCTATCTTAGTGAACCAACTAGCCCCCTTAATCCGAGCAAACAAGTCAGATAACAATGGCAAGGGATACTGAAATTTCACAGTGATCTTATTAAGAAGGCGGTAATCAATACACGGTCTCAGCGAACCATCCTTCTTGGCTACAAAAAAGAACCCTGCTCCCAGTGGTGATGACGATGGGCGAATATGTCCCTTCTCCAGGGATTCCTTCACATAACTGCGCATAGCGGCGTGTTCAGGCACGGATAAATTAAATAATCGACCTTTAGGGAATTTACTACCAGGAATCAAATTGATAGCACAATCACAATCCCTATGCGGAGGTAGGGCATCGGACTTGGGCTCTTCAAATACATCCTGATAATCAGACAAGAACTCTGGGACCTCAGAAGGAGTGGATGACGAAATAGACAAAAATGGAACATCACCATGTACCCCCTGACAACCCCAGCTGTATACCGACATAGAGTTCCAATCCAATACTGGATTATGGGTTTGCAGCCATGGCAACCCCAACACGACCACATCATGCAGATTATGTAGCACCAGAAAGCGAATAACCTCCTGATGTGCAGGAGCCATGCACATGGTCAGCTGGGTCCAGTACTGAGGTTTATTCTTGGCCAAAGGTGTAGCATCAATTCCTCTCAACGGAATAGGACACCGCAAAGGCTCCAAGAAAAACCCACAACGTTTAGCATAATCCAAATCCATCAGATTCAGGGCAGCGCCTGAATCCACAAACGCCATGACAGAATACGATGACAAAGAGCATATCAAGGTAATGGACAGAAGGAATTTGGATTGTACAGTACCAATGACGGCAGACCTATCGAACCGCTTAGTGCGCTTAAGACAATCAGAAATAGCATGAGTGGAATCACCACAGTAGAAACACAGACCATTCAGACGTCTGTGTTCTTGCCGTTCAACTCTGGTCATAGTCCTATCGCACTGCATAGGCTCAGGTTTAATCTTAGACAATACCGCCAAATGGTGCACAGATTTACGCTCGCGCAAGCGTCGACCGATCTGAATGGCCAAAGACATAGACTCATTCAAACCAGCAGGCATAGGAAAACCCACCATGACATCCTTAAGAGCCTCAGAGAGACCCTTTCTGAACAAAGCTGCCAGCGCAGATTCATTCCACAGAGTGAGTACTGACCACTTCCTAAATTTCTGACAATATACTTCTATATCATCCTGACCCTGGCACAAAGCCAGCAAATTTTTCTCAGCCTGATCCACTGAATTAGGCTCATCGTACAGCAATCCGAGCGCCAGGAAAAACGCATCGACACTACTCAATGCAGGGTCTCCTGGCGCAAGAGAAAATGCCCAGTCCTGAGGGTCGCCGCGCAAAAAAGAAATAATAATCAAAACCTGTTGAATAGGATTACCAGAAGAATGAGGTTTCAAGGCCAGAAATAGCTTACAATTATTTTTGAAATTAAGAAACTTAGTTCTATCACCAAAAAACAAATCAGGAATAGGAATTCTTGGTTCTAACATAGATTTCTGATCAATAGTATCTTGAATCCTTTGTACATTTGTAACGAGATTATCCATTGAAGAGCACAGACCCTGAATATCCATGTCCACACCTGTGTCCTGAAACACCCAAATGTCTAGGGGAAAAAAAAGACTGAACACAGAGCTGAGAAAAAAAAATGATGTCAGAACTTCTTTTTTCCCTCTATTGAGAATCATTAGGTTGGCTCCTTGTACTGTTATGTAGGCAATCCAGAGACACAGTGTGCCAGCAATCAGAGCACATACAGTGATCTGATAATAACCCAAAAACAATAGAACGAGCTCTGAGACGTGGAATCTCTGTAGACCGCAATACCTGAACCTAACCTAAACACAACTAAAGGCAGCTGTGGATTGCGCCTGACACTACCTATGCAACTCGGCACAGCCTGAGGAGCTGACTAGCCTGAAGACAGAAAACAAGCCTGACTTGCCTCAGAGAAATACTCCAAAGGAAAAGGCAGCCCCCCACATATAATGACTGTTAGCAAGATGAAAAGACAAACGTAGGGATGAAATAGATTCAGCAAAGTGAGGCCCGATATACTAGATAGAGCGAGGATAGCAAAGAGAACTTTGCAGTCTACAAAAAACCCTAAAGCAAAAAACCACGCAAAGGGGGCAAAAAGACCCACCGTGCCGAACTAACGGCACGGCGGTACACCCTTTGCGTCTCAGAGCTTCCAGCAAAACGAAATGACAAGCTGGACAGAAAAAGTAGCAACAAAAGCAAAAAGCACTTATCTAAGCAGAGCAGCAGGCCACAGGAAAGATCCAGAAGCTCAGATCCAACACTGGAACATTGACAAGGAGCAAGGAAGACAGAATCAGGTGGAGTTAAATAACAAAGCAGCCAACGAGCTCACCAGAACACCTGAGGGAGGAAGCTCAGAAGCTGCAGTACCACTTGTGACCACAGGAGTGAATTCAGCCACAGAATTCACAACATGCCACATACTCTCTGCATTATGCACTATCCATGGTGCTGTGTCCTCTCTGTATTATGCACTATCCATGGTGCCGTGTCCTCTCTATATTATGCACTATCCATGGTGCTGTATACTCTCTGCATTATGCACTATCCATGGTGCTGTGTCCTCTCTGTATTATGCACTATCCATAGTTGTTATGACCTGGTGGTTAGGAGCACCTGGAATGACCTGATAGTTAAACATCATACAGGACGAGCTCTGGGATGTTGGAGCTCTGCTGACCGCAAGCCCTAATCCTATCACACACACTAGAAATAGCCGTGGAGCGCTCCTGACCAGACCTAGGCGCCTCGTCACAGCCTAAGAGCTAGCTAGCCCTAGAGATAGAAAATAAAGCCTACCTTGCCTCAGAGAAATTCCCCAAAGGCAAAGGAAGCCCCCCACATATATTGACTGTGAGTAAAGATGAAAGTCACAAACGCAGAAATGAAACAGGTTTCAGCAAAGGGAGGCCAGACTTACTAAATAGACAGAGGATAGGAAAGGTATCTTTGCGATCAGCACAAAAACCTACAAAAGACCACGCAGAGTGTGCAAAAAGGACCTCCGCACCAACTCACGGTGCGGAGGGGCCACTCTGCATCCCAGAGCTTCCAGCTAGCAAGACAAAATCATGATAACCAGCTGGACAAGAAAACAGTGAACAAATAATGACTATCAGGAACTTAGCTTCTGCAGGAGAAGGCAGGTCACCAGAGAGATCCAGGAGCGAACTGAACCAATGCAAAAACATTGACAGCTGGCATAGGGTAACGATCTGAGAGGAGTTAAATAGAGCAGCCAACCAAAGGATAAACTACGTCACCTGTGTAAGGAACCTCAGAAGCAGCAGCTTCACTCATAGCCACCAGAGGGAGCCCATAGACAGAACTCGCCGAAGTACCATTCACGACCACAGGAGGGAGTTCGACAACAGAATTCACAACACATGGTGCCATGTCCTCTCTGTATTATGCACTATCCATGGTGCCGTGTCCTCTCTGTATTATGCACTATCCATGGTGCTGTGTCCTCTCTGTATTATGCACTATCCATGGTGCTGTGTCCTCTCTATATTATGCACTATCCATGGTGCTGTATACTCTCTGTATTATGCACTATCCATGGTGCTGTTTTCTCTCTATATTATGCACTATCCATGGTGCCTTGTCCTCTCTGTATTATGCACTGTCCATGGTGCTGTGTCCTCTCTGTATTATGCACTATCCATGGTGCCTTGTCCTCTCTGTATTATGTACTATCCATGGTGCTATATCCTCTCTGTATTATGCACTATCCATGGTGCTGTGTCCTCTCTGTATTATGCACTATCCATGGTGCTGTGTCCGCTCTGTATTATGCACTATCCATGGTGCCATATCCTCTCTGTATTATGCACTATCCATGGTGCTGTGTCCTCTCTGTATTATGCACTATCCATGGTGCTATATCCTCTCTGTATTATGCACTATCCATGGTGCTGTGTCCTCTCTGTATTATGCACTATCCATGGTGCTGTGTCCTCTCTGTATTATGCACTATCCATGGTGCTGTATCCTCTCTGTATTATGCATTATCCATGGTGCTGTGTCCTCTCTGTATTATGCACTATCCATGGTGCTGTATCCTCTCTGTATTATACATTATCCATGGTGCCGTGTCCTCTCTGTATTATGCACTATCCATGGTGCTGTATCCTCTCTGTGTTATGCATTATCCATGGTGCTATATCCTCTCTGTATTATGCACTATCCATGGTGCTGTTTCCTCTCTGTATTATGCACTATCCATGGTGCTGTGTCCTCTCTGTATTATGCACTATCCATGGTGCCGTCTCCTCCATGTATTATGCACTATCCATGGTGCTGTGTCCTCTCTGTATTATGCACTATCCATGGTGCTGTGTCCTCTCTGTATTATGCACTATCCATGGTGCCGTCTCCTCCATGTATTGTGCACTATCCATGGTGCTGTGTCCTCTATTTATTTCTATGCAGCCGCACGCTCCGCTCCCTCGTGCCGGCGGCAGTGCCGGGTATTGATGCGAGACTCGCACAAGTTTCTTGCATCACACACGCAAGTGTGACTCCGGCCTTATGTGCATTGTCTAACATTCAATCTTCAGGAGCACGCAGCTCCCCTGCCTCCCTGCGTCTTGTTTGGAGGGCGTGTGCTCTTGATCATTGACAGTGTGAAGACCAACGCTGATCCAATCTACTGTTAGAGGCATGGGGCACTGACTGCTGCATCCGGCCAGCTTCAGACGAGTTATCGCAGAGCGTGTAGGTGCTGTGCTCGTTGCCTAAAACACCACTCACTGCTGTTAAACTGCAGAGGTAGCCGATCACCTAGGAAACAAGCAATAATAAAATAAAATTAAAAAATCACTAAATTGCAAAGTTTCTCTCTTTAACAAGCATTTTTAGCCATTTATAATGTTGGAAAAACTCCTTTAACACATAAAGGGTTGTTCACAACTTGGAGAACTTGTTCTGAATCTGTATGTTGCACCCCAGTAAAGTAATAGCACCTATACTCTGGTGCCGGCGAGTTCCAGCGATGTCAGCAGCGGTTCTCCCGATTATGTCACGCAATCCCTGCAGCCAATCAGCGCTGGCTTCTCTCTCCCCTCCTACTGATGAAATTGCTGCGGCTGCTCCCTCACTTTCTCCAGATGCTTTGATTTGTCCGAAGGCAGGGGAGTGAAGTCAGCGCTTATTGGCCTCAGGGATCGCGTGACATAATCAAGAGAGCTAGCACCAACATCTCTGGATCTGTGACGGCACCGGAGTTAATAAAAAGTGCAATCATTTTACTGAGGGCAAACTGTAACATAGGGCTTCCACTACTTGGACAATCCTTTTCAGTACTGCTAGAGCCATAGTTGTTACTTTGCTATAAATGAGCTAGTCCGCGCAATATTTGTGCGCTGAGATGATCTTTTAGTACAGATAATGCAGGTCCACATGTAATCCTATGTGAAAGCTCATGTTCAGATAACACTTACACGACAATATATATAGTAGGTTTATTTTCAGTTCTAACACCAAAGATAACGCACGATGGTAAATCTGTGAGGGCAGATAAGTGTATAAGTGCACTTGCAGTCCTATGTAACACCACATTTAAAACATCAATGACTGTGTTCCCATATAGCGCAAAAAATAACACATAGTAATGATTTTCTAAGCAGAGATAATGTAGTAATTGTTAACTGCAGTCCTGTGTAACACATCAAATAACACATCGTGCTATTAGAATTTGTACCTAAAGTCCCATGTAACACAACACCATATAAAACATGTAATAATTATGTAAGTGTTAATAATTATGCAGGTTTATTCACAGTCCTATGCAACACTATAGAAAACACGTCAATGAGCTTCTGAGTACAGACGTACCAGTGGATTCTCTTACAGTCCTATTTAAAGGGATTGTCCAAGCTTGGGGCTCAACGCTACAATCACTCTCACATACCACAGAAGAGAGGCAGGATGAAGGCACAGCTGTACGTGACCTCGGGTTGATGAAGCTGCACACACACCAGGGATTACGGGTGCCACTTCCAAAGAAAAAGAATCTGTATGTCCATAGAAAAGAAAGCGGATTATTATTATTATTTATTGTTATAGCGCCATTTATTCCATGGCGCTTTACATGTGAGGAGGGGTATACATAATAAAAACAAGTACAATAATCTTAAACAATACAAGTCACAACTGGTACAGGAGGAGAGAGGACCCTGCCCGCGAAGGCTCACAATCTACAAAGATGGCACATACTGTCCCGTGCAACAAAATCCTTTATTGTGACATCATCATACCAACAGCAGGCAGATAAAACAGTGGAGCAAATACAGACCACGATGGTTTCACGCTTACATTGCGCTTCAACAGGTCATATCATGATGATGCCCCAATAAAGGATTTTGTTGCACAGGACAGTATGTGCCAATCCGCTTTCTTTTCTATGGCTACAATCACTCTATGTGACTGCAGACTTTTGAATCCTCCTCCTGATTTGCATAAATGCGGTCACATGATGACTAGACGTGTGTGGCTTCAGGCAATACAACTAAATTGAGTGTGGCTGGATATTTCTAGTTGGAATGTGGCTGGAGGCATGTAAATCGGCTCCTACGTGCGGAGTTCATGAGTAATGTTGTCTGGCCGCAGAGCTGAGCCGTGATTTCTGTGATGTTGTGCAATATTATTTTAATGAATAACTATGCGGTTTACTTGGCCCCGTGCTGCTTCCTGTGCGACTGAGCCCTGCTGTTTCCGTTTCTGCACCCGGTGGTTTGGTGAGCTGCCAAGCCAACTGATACTTAAGAATTATATTTAAGGTGTGTGACAGTCAGCGGATTCCTTCAGCCTCCACCATACGTGATGAAATCCCTTGATAGATATATTTCTCTAGAATGGATTCTGATCAATGGAAAAACTATACTCTCAGCATTCTGGAAGTTGTAGCCTTGGACTTGAAAGCCACAGGTTGCAGAGTTCTGCTTGAGACGACCCTTGGTCTTGACCCAAGCACCACTCTGTCCTTCCCTACACCTGCAGCGTACTCCTCCATCTACAAGGTATTATTATGACTCCTCTGCGCTTTCTTCTTCGCACAACATATGTTCTTCGCTAGTTTATAAAAAAGAAAACTTTCTTTAATGAGACTTTTTTTTATCCACCTTAAAAGAAAAATGTTCAATTTCCTTACAGAAAGATCTATATAGTCTACAGTCCTGTGTAAAAGTTTTAAGCAGATGTAGAAACAATGCAGAAGATTCATGATAAAGGTTTTAATAGTTTATTTTCATCGATTACCAAAACGCAATGCAAATTAATAAAGCATACAACCTAAACCCAATCAATATCCTTTGCCTTCAAAACAGCATCTATTCTTCTAGGTACATTTCCTCAAAGTCAAGGGTTTTGTCGAGTAACAAATTATACCAATGTGATAATGTTCATCATTTTCATATGAAGGTTGAAACACAGTCATTAATTGAAACAGAAACGGCTGCGTAGGAGGCTGAATACGGGGTGAGGATCAGCCAAACACTTCTGCAAAGGTGGGGATGAGGAATTCATGTCACATGTCATACACCATGGCAAGATTAAGCAGAGCTAGAGTTGAGCAACTTTTACTTTTTTCGGATCGAGTCGGGTTTCGCGAAACCCGACTTTGTCAAAAGTTGGGACAGGTGAAATCGGCCAATTACTTGCGAAAAGTCGGGGGCCGACTGAAACATGAAACCCAATGCAAGTCAATGGGGAATCAAAGTCGGCAGTGAGTGGAGGACAGGAAAACACCTACAGTGCCCATTTTAATGCCAAAAACATCAATTCTTATTACTTAAGCTTGTCAATCTTAATTTACTTCATAATAATAGTTAGGCATTGAAAACAGGGGGTCATTTGGCTAAAGTTGTGGGGGGGGTAACATAGTAACATAGTAACATAGTTAGTAAGGCCGAAAAAAGACATTTGTCTATCCAGTTCAGCCTATATTCCATCATAATAAATCCCCAGATCTACGTCCTTCTACAGAACCTAATTGTATGATACAATATTGTTCTGGCCTCTCTTGAACCCCTCGACTGAGTTCGCCATCACCACCTCCTCAGGCAAGCAATTCCAGATTCTCACTGCCCTAACAGTAAAGAATCCTCTTCTATGTTGGTGGAAAAACCTTCTCTCCTCCAGACGCAAAGAATGCCCCCTTGTGCCCGTCACCTTCCTTTGCATAAACAGATCCTCAGCGAGATATTTGTATTGTCCCCTTATATACTTATACATGGTTATTAGATCGCCCCTCAGTCGTCTTTTTTCTAGACTAAATAATCCTAATTTCGCTAATCTATCTGGGTATTGTAGTTCTCCCATCCCCTTTATTAATTTTGTTGCCCTCCTTTGTACTCTCTCTAGTTCCATTATATCCTTCCTGAGCACAGGTGCCCAAAACTGGACACAGTACTCCATGTGCGGTCTAACTAGGGATTTGTACAGAGGCAGTATAATGCTCTCATCATATGTATCCAGACCTCTTTTAATGCACCCCATGATCCTGTTTGCCTTGGCAGCTGCTGCCTGGCACTGGCTGCTCCAGGTAAGTTTATCATTAACTAGGATCCCCAAGTCCTTCTCCCTGTCAGATTTACCCAGTGGTTTCCCGTTCAGTGTGTAATGGTGATATTGATTCCTTCTTCCCATGTGTATAACCTTACATTTATCATTGTTAAACCTCATCTGCCACCTTTCAGCCCAAGTTTCCAACTTATCCAGATCCATCTGTAGCAGAATACTATCTTCTCTTGTATTAACTGCTTTACATAGTTTTGTATCATCTGCAAATATCGATATTTTACTGTGTAAACCTTCTACCAGATCATTAATGAATATGTTGAAGAGAACAGGTCCCAATACTGACCCCTGCGGTACCCCACTGGTCACAGCGACCCAGTTAGAGACTATACCATTTATAACCACCCTCTGCTTTCTATCACTAAGCCAGTTACTAACCCATTTACACACATTTTCCCCCAGACCAAGCATTCTCATTTTGTGTACCAACCTCTTGTGCGGCACGGTATCAAACGCTTTGGAAAAATCGAGATATACCACGTCCAATGACTCACCGTGGTCCAGCCTATAGCTTACCTCTTCATAAAAACTGATTAGATTGGTTTGACAGGAGCGATTTCTCATAAACCCATGCTGATATGGAGTTAAACAGTTATTCTCATTGAGATAATCCAGAATAACATCCCTCAGAAACCCTTCAAATATTTTACCAACAATAGAGGTTAGACTTACTGGCCTATAATTTCCAGGTTCACTTTTAGAGCCCTTTTTGAATATTGGCACCACATTTGCTATGCGCCAGTCCTGCGGAACAGACCCTGTCGCTATAGAGTCCCTAAAAATAAGAAATAATGGTTTATCTATTACATTACTTAGTTCTCTTAGTACTCGTGGGTGTATGCCATCCGGACCCGGAGATTTATCTATTTTAATCTTATTTAGCCGGTTCCGCACCTCTTCTTGGGTTAGATTGGTGACCCTTAATATAGGGTTTTCATTGTTTCTTGGGATTTCACCTAGCATCTCATTTTCCACCGTGAATACCGTGGAGAAGAAGGTGTTTAATATGTTAGCTTTTTCCTCGTCATCTACAACCATTCTTTCCTCACTATTTTTTAAGGGGCCTACATTTTCAGTTTTTATTCTTTTACTATTGATATAGTTGAAGAACAGTTTGGGATTAGTTTTACTCTCCTTAGCAATGTGCTTCTCTGTTTCCTTTTTGGCAGCTTTAATTAGTTTTTTAGATAAAGTATTTTTCTCCCTATAGTTTTTTAGAGCTTCAATGGTGCCATCCTGCTTTAGTAGTGGAAATGCTTTCTTTTTACTGTTAATTGCCTGTCTTACTTCTTTGTTTAGCCACATTGGGTTTTTCCTATTTCTAGTCCTTTTATTCCCACAAGGTATAAACCGCTTACAGTGCCTATTTAGGATGTTCTTAAACATTTCCCATTTATTATCTGTATTCCTATTTCTGAGGATATTGTCCCAGTCTACCAGATTGAGGGCATCTCTAAGCTGGTCAAACTTTGCCTTGCTAAAGTTCAGTGTTTTTGTGACTCCGTGACAAGTCCCCCTAGTGAAAGACAGGTGAAACTGTACAATATTGTGGTCGCTATTTCCTAGATGCCCGACCACCTGCAGATTTGTTATTCTGTCAGGTCTATTAGATAGTATTAAGTCTAAACGTGCTGCTCCTCTGGTTGGATTCTGCACCAATTTTGAAAGATAATTTTTCTTGGTTATTAGCAGAAACCTGTTGCCTTTATGGGTTTCACAGGTTTCTGTTTCCCAGTTAATATCCGGGTAGTTAAAGTCCCCCATAACCAGGACCTCATTATGGGTTGCAGCTTCATCTATCTGCTTTAGAAGTAGACTTTAGAAGTAGGGCTTCCGGGAGAAGTCCGTCTTCAGCGTTTAGCACCTGACACTAATTCTCCAGTACGAATGCTGACCGTTTAGGTTTGGGTTCGCTCACCTCTAGTCCTGGAAGTTGTGATATGGCCCCTACACAGCCCTGATCTCCACATCACCCAGTCTGGGATTACATGAAGAGACCGAAGGAATTGTAGAAGAGACATCCACAGATCTGTGGTTAGTTCTTCAAGGTGTTTGGAACAACCTTCTGCAGAGTTCCTTCAAATCTGTGTGGAAGTACATAGAAGATCAGATAATGTTTTGAAGGCAAAGAAAGGGCAGTCAGTAGTGATGAGTGCAAGTGCTCGTTACTCCAGTTTTTGCGTATGCACCAAGTATCATGGGTGCTTGAGAGACATGATCAAGTCCACGCAGCCTCTTGTTTCATGTTTCACGGCTGTTGAATAGTCGCAATATATGCAGGGATTGCACGTTTGTCAGGCAATGCCCTCATATTTTATGGCTGTATAACAGCCACGAAACATGCCAATGCGGGGACTCGAATATGGCAAGCGAGCACCCTAAGCAAACTTGAGTAATGAGCACTTGCGCTCATCACCAAATATTGATTTGATTTAGATTTCTCTTTTGTTCATTCCCATTACATTTAGTTAAAATTTCTATTTTTGAAAATATTCTTACTTTCCAGAATTTTTTTTCCATGCAGGCTTAACCCCTTCAAGTCGCGGCCCTTTTTCATTTTTGCGTGTTCGTTTTTCGCTTCCCTCGTTCCCAGAGCCATAACTTTTTTATTTTTCCGTCAATATGGTCATGTGAGGGCTTATTTTTTGCGGGACAAGTTGTACTTTTGAACGACACCATTGGTTTTACCATGTCTTTTACTAGAAAACGGGAAAAAAATTCCAAGTGCGGTGAAATTGCAAAAAAAGTGCAATCCCACACTGGTTTTTTGTTTGGCTTTTTTGCTAGGTTCACTAAATGCTAAAACTGACCTGCCATTATGATTCTCTAGGTCATTACGAGTTCATAGACACCTAACATGACTAGGCTATTTTTTATCTAAGTGGTGAAAAAAAATTCCAAACTTTGCTAAAAAAAAAAAAAAAAAGGGCCATTTTCCGATACCCGTAGCG
Source organism: Ranitomeya imitator (assembly GCF_032444005.1). Classification (NCBI taxonomy): domain Eukaryota; kingdom Metazoa; phylum Chordata; class Amphibia; order Anura; family Dendrobatidae; genus Ranitomeya; species Ranitomeya imitator. The sequence continues at coordinate 69,360,136 of NC_091282.1, forward strand.
TCTCCATTTTTCGTGATCTGGGGTCGGGTGAGGGCTTATTTTTTGCGTGCCGAGCTGATGTTTTTAATGATACTATTTTTGCGCAGATACGTTCTTTTGATCGCCCGTTATTGCATTTTAATGCAATGTCGCAGCGACCAAAAAAACGTAATTCTGGCGTTTCGGATTTTTTTCTCGCTACGCCGTTTAGCGATCAGGTTAATGCTTTTTTTTAATTGATAGATCGGGCGATTCTGAACACGGCGATACCAAATACGTGTAGGTTTGTTTTTTTTTTTTATTGTTTTATTTAGGATGGGGCGAAAGGGGGGTGATTTAAACTTTTATATTTTTTATATTTTTTTCATATTTTTAAAAACATTTTTTTTTTACTTGTGCCATGCTTCAATAGCCTCCATGGGAGGCTAGAAGCTGGCATAGCCTGATCGGCTCTGCTACATAGCAGCGATCATCAGATCGCTGCTATGTAGCAGAAATGCAGGTGTGCTGTGAGCGCCGACCACAGGAGGGCGCTCACAGCAGACCTGCATCAGTAACCATAGAGGTCTCAAAGACCTCTATGGTTACCTTCCTGATGCATCGCCGACCCCCGATCATGTGACGGTGGTCGGCGATGACGTCATATCCGGCCGCCCGGCCGGATGCGGTAGTTAAATGCCGCTGTCTGTGTTTGACAGCGGCATTTAACAGGTTAATAGCGGCGGGTGAATAGCGATTTCACCCGCCGCTATTGCGCGCACATGTCAGCTGTACAAAACAGCTGACATGTCGCGACTTTGATGTGGGCTCACCGTCGAAGCCCACATCAAAGGGGGATTCACGGCATGCGCAGTAGATGTACGGCGCATGTCGTGAAGGGGTTAAAACTTTTGCAGTTCTAGTTCTATGCCCATATCATTTAAAGGAAATCTGCCACTCCATTTTTCGCCTATAAGCTGCGGTCACTGCCATCAGGGGCTTATCTCCAGCATTCTGTAATGTAACATGAAAGATAAGAAAAAAAAGTTAGATTATAATCACCTGGGTGGGCAGTCCCGGTGTGGTCCGCTCCGATGGGCGTCGCGGTCCAAGCGTGGCGCCTCCCATCTTCATGCGATGACGTCCTCTTCTTTACTTCCTGTTGTGGCTCCTGCGCAGGCGTACTTTATCTGCCCTGTTGAGGGCAGAGCAAAGTACTGCAGTGCGCGGGCGCTGGGCTTCCTTGACCTTTTCCGGCACCTGCGCACTGCCCTCAACAGGGCAGATAAAGTACGCCACAACAGGAAGCAAAGAAGAGGACGTCATTGCATGAAGATGGGAGGCGCTGGACCCAGACCGCGACGCCCATCGGACCGGACCGCACCGGAATCTACGGAATGCTGTAGATAAGCCCCTGATGGCGGTGGCCGAAGCTTATATATGAAAAAGTAGGTGACAGACAACATCTAACTGGCAGAGTATCGCAAAACCACATTTGTTTTTTTTTAAATCTGACAATTTTTCACACTTATCTTTCGATATTTTGCACCAAGAGGAAGGGTAGGAAAGGACACATATATATCATGGATAGGAAAAGTTTGTGGAAGGAAACAAGAATCAAAGTTGTTCTGTCCTATAATGGTGGGATATAATGGCAGGGACCAGGAACCAAGAGAGGAGGGTGGTTGACTTTGGACTTACCAGGGCTGCATCTGAACCCTAGGCCTCAGCTTTACTTTTGGGAATAAAAAAAAAAAAAAACATTGGCGAAACTTCCACCTGCCAGGTATTCGCAAGGCATTGATATTCCGTCGCAGTCATTGGCGATAACTCCACTCCTTATTACTGTATGTATAGAGCACTCCATTAACCGCTCTGTACGCAGTCATTGTACAAGGCTGGGAAAACAACCCGAACATATTCAATAAAACAGAAAGTAATCAGGAGTACAAAGAGTCTCCTTGAAGACTGCGGCACCTCCGAGTCACACATGGCTGCTCGCAACAAAAGCAGAACATATTTTGCGAAAACAAGACATTATCAAGCGCTCAATGCGAGTGACTGGTCCAGCTGTTTGGCAGCTGCCGGGACGATGATCCCCCCATTCTAGTTCTGAACCTGGAGACTTGAGCAGCCGGGGGATGGGCAATGAGCAGAATGCTAATGATCCTCCCTGTACCCTGGAGTTCAGTCCTGAAGGGGGGAAGTTCTGTCTCTTGTACAGGTGTAGGAAGAATTCCTCCAAATGAACCTGTCTACAGATTGTCAGCCGCGGCTCCTCCGCCGCTCCTCCGCTTATTGCCCATGGCACCAACAGTCGTGTGTGTGTGCATGCATGTGTGAAATTACTGCGAGCGCGTTCCTCATCCGTCACCTTACAGGTGCCCTAAACTTACAGGCAACTTGTATACGATGAGCGAAATCTTATTTCCTTTTTAAAAATCGATTTTCCTTGTGTCTGCACAATGTTTGAAACGTTTTTACAAAATACATAAAACTTACGACAAAGGACGCGTTTCGAGGTCCAATTAGGTATCGTGATGCATGGACCAGACACAGGTCTCCTGACCCCTCATCCGAACTTAGTATATATGAGCGTCTCGAATTTGGAGACTTACAGCCAATCCGTGATTACAAACCACGAAACACCGATGTGTGAATCCAGCCTAAAACTTTTTTCCGCATTTAACTCTACCTTTAATATTGGAGAAAACTTGCCAACTTTTTGTGACTTTTTAGAACGTCACAATTTATAACTCTGGCTTTTCCAGTTTGACGTCTACTTCTCTAATCATGTCCAGTTTCACAACTACTTTTCCAAAATTGTGAACGCGGCTAAAGTCTCAAAAAGTCAGAAGTGTTTGCAAAAAAATCAGTGAACGCTAGTGTTGAGCGATACCTTCCGATATCGGAAAGTATCGGTATCGGATAGGATCGGCCGATATTCAAAAAATATCGGATATCGCCGATACCGATACCCGATCCCAATGCAAGTCAATGGGACCAAAATATCGGAATTAAAATAAACCCTTTCTTTCCTTGTAGGTTCATTCTACTTGAAGGAAAACAACTAAGAATAATGCAGGATGTATTTGGGGAGGTGGCGGAGACATTAAAGTCATAGAGGTTTAGCCCAATCAAATAGAATAGCATGTTTTGTTTTTTTTTTAAAGACGTTCGGAGTGACAAAGATATTGACTATGTAAATTTTTTTTTTATTTTGTCAGATATTGATGTTTCACTATTCCACGCCCTTCCCCTTCTTTTTTTTTTACTTTTCCCACACTTTCATCTTCATCATCATCAGCATCTTTGACATCAACTTCTTCTTCACCTTATTCATCTTCTTCTTCATCCTTTACCTTTTTTTTTTTATTACATTCTTCATATTCATTTTATTCAACTATTATTATTCTTCCTATTCTACATATTCATTTTATTCAACTGTTATTATTCTTCCTATTCTACTTCTTTATCATATTCTCATTTGTGACAGGCATTCCCGTAGTTGTTATCTATAAAAGTTGGAAGATTACACCTTCCGTTCTGCCAGTCACAAAAGTTACATTTGTCCGCGTTCAGTTTGGCCTGCAGCATCAGGCTTTATCCAGGGGCACCACGAGGAGGAACGGACTCACCCCCATACACTGCTTAGTCTTCTTCTGCATATAATTTAGATAATATCTTTTGCTCTGATATTAAGTGTTATGCTTAATGTTCTTCTGCTCTTTGTTCTGCAGCCTCTTGTTCTTCTGCTTCTCGGTCTTCCATCTCGTCGTCTCCAGGGTCGTCATCTCCAGTGTCATCGTCTCCGCCGTCGTCGTCTCCGCCGTTGTCGTCGTCGTCATCGGGGTGGTCTTTCTGGTCGTCGACGTTAGGGTCTTCAACTTGGAAATGTAGCAGAAGGTACAAGAAGGCTGAGAAAATGCCAAGAACCAGCTGATGGAACTGAAACTCGGATGGCTACCCGAAGGAAGTTCCGAGCCTATGGAACTACCGAGGACCAGCTGACGTTACTGGAACCCGGTTACTAAGCAGGAGGTACCCGTGCTAAAAAGCACTACCAAGGACCGCCTGACGTTGGCGGAACTCGGATACCCAGAAGGAGGCACCTAAGCCAAAGGCTCTGCCCGGAACCAGCTGACGGTACTGGAACCAGGATGGGGAGCAGAAGGTACAAGAGCAAAAGACACTGCCGAGAACCAGCTGACGGTACTGGAACCCGGATGGGTAGCCGAAGGTCCAAGAGCCAATGGAACTACCGAGGACCAGCTGACGTTACTGGAACCCGGTTACTAAGCAGGAGGTACCCGTGCCTGAAAGCACTACCAAGGACCACCTGACGTTGGTGGAACTTGGATACCCAGAAGGAGGCACCTAAGCCAAAGGCTCTGCCCGGAACCAGCTGACGGTACTGGAACCAGGATGGGGAGCAGAAGGTACAAGAGCAAAAGACACTGCCGAGAACCAGCTGACGGTGCTGGAACCAGGTGGTGGACCCGAAGGCCCACAGGAGAGGAGAGAACAGCTAGGCCGCGAGGCAGCCGCAGTTACCGAACCCCAACAGTCCTACAGGGGGAGCTGGGCCTACTGGCACTACAGAACCAGCCTTGACTACCAATTCATGCAGCCCACATAGGAAGCTCCTAAACTGGAGGCGTCCTGGAGTTGGCTAACCCGACCGCAACACGACGGGGCAAGCATAGGCGTCTCAGCGAGTTTGACACAACCCGGAAACAGCTGACGGTGCTGAAACCAGGTTTGGCACGAGGGAGTACCTGTGACAAAAACACTGCCGAGAACCAGCTGGCGGTGCTGGAACCCGGATGCGTTGCCCCAGTGTGCAAGAGCCAATGGCACGACCGAGGACCAGCTAACGGTGCAGGAACCCGGTTACTAAGCTGTAGGTGCCCGCGCTTAAAAGCACTACCGAGGACCGCCAGGCGTTGGCGGAACTCGGATACCCAGGAGGAGGCACCTAAGCCAAAGGCTCGACCCGGAACCAGCTGACGGTGCTGGAACCAGGTGGTGGACCCGAAGGCCCACAGGAGAGGAGAGAACAGCTAGGCCGCGAGGCAGCCGCAGTTACCGAACCCCAACAGTCCTACAGGGGGAGCTGGGCCTACTGGCACTACAGAACCAGCCTTGACTACCAATTCATGCAGCCCACGTAGGAAGCTCCTAAACTGGAGGCACCCTGGAGTTGGCTAACCCGACCGCAACACGACGGGGCAAGCATAGGCGTCTCAGCGAGTTTGACACAACCCGGAAACAGCTGACGGTGCTGAAACCAGGTTTGGCACGAGGGAGTACCTGTGACAAAAACACTGCCGAGAACCAGCTGGCGGTGCTGGAACCCGGATGCGTTGCCCCAGTGTGCAAGAGCCAATGGCACGACTGAGGACCAGCTGACGGTGCTGGAACCCGGTTACTAAGCTGTAGGTGCCCGCGCTTAAAAGCACTACCGAGGACCGCCAGGCGTTGGCGGAACTCGGATACCCAGGAGGAGGCACCTAAGCCAAAGGCTCGACCCGGAACCAGCTGACGGTGCTGGAACCAGGTGGTGGACCCGAAGGCCCACAGGAGAGGAGAGAACAGCTAGGCCGCGAGGCAGCCGCAGTTACTGAACCCCAACAGTCCTACAGGGGGAGCTGGGCTTACTGGCACTACAGAACCAGCCTTGACTACCAATTCACGCAGCCCACATAGGAAGCTCCTAAACTGGAGGCACCCTGGAGTTGGCTAACCCGACCGCAACACGACGGGGCAAGCATAGGCGTCTCAGCGAGTTTGACACAACCCGGAAACAGCTGACGGTGCTGAAACCAGGTTTGGCACGAGGGAGTACCTGTGACAAAAACACTGCCGAGAACCAGCTGGCGGTGCTGGAACCCGGATGCGTTGCCCCAGTGTGCAAGAGCCAATGGCACGACCGAGGACCAGCTGACGGTGCTGGAACCCGGTTACTAAGCTGTAGGTGCCCGCGCTTAAAAGCACTACCGAGGACCGCCAGGCGTTGGCGGAACTCGGATACCCAGGAGGAGGCACCTAAGCCAAAGGCTCGACCCGGAACCAGCTGACGGTGCTGGAACCAGGTGGTGGACCCGAAGGCCCACAGGAGAGGAGAGAACAGCTAGGCCGCGAGGCAGCCGCAGTTACCGAACCCCAACAGTCCTACAGGGGGAGCTGGGCCTACTGGCACTACAGAACCAGCCTTGACTGCCAATTCACGCAGCCCACATAGGAAGCTCCTAAACTGGAGGCACCCTGGAGTTGGCTAACCCGACCGCAACACGACGGGGCAAGCATAGGCGTCTCAGCGAGTTTGACACAACCCGGAAACAGCTGACTGTGCTGAAACCAGGCTGGGCACGAGGGAGTACCCGTGACAAAAACACTGCCGAGAACCAGCTGGCGGTGCTGGAACCCAAATGCGTTGCCTATTAAAGATTGTCTTCCTAGAGCCCCAACTAGCGGTGCTGGAGCAAAGGGTAAGCAGGGGTAGCAGAGTGTAGGCCGAAGCCTGCACTGGAGGCAGCTTTGTGTCTGCGTTGCGTTTGCAGGACACTTTGCCGGCTACACAGTGGGGGAACAGCTGGCGTTGCTAAACCCCACTAACACAATGGCGGGTGTTTTTCTCTGTGCAGCTAGCACTTGCGGCCAAAAACTAGCGATGTTAGAGCCCGTGGTGAAGCAGGAGGAGGAGGAGAGGAGCAGAGTGTAGGCCGAAGCCTAGTTGAACCAATTTCAAAGGAAGCCTTTAACCCCCCCCTCAGGTGTTACAAAGTACAAGAGACACACCTTGTGCAGTATTAATGCTGCACAAGTGAAAGGTTGCTCTATTAATTTGTCTACTTGCACACGCTGAATGAAAGACGTACACAATTTAGCCCATTCTACAGTCAAACTGTAGTGGATGCGTGACTTGGCTTTTTAAGGAGACGCAGCACAGGTGTCCCAAATAACGCCTTGGTGCTTGGCGCAGCTTCCTGAGCGTTGTTATTTGCTGTACAGGAGTCTGCGCTCTTGTGTTATCCCTTGGCAATGCCCTGTTAGCGCTGCCCGTCTTATGACCTCATTTCATGTTGGCCGATGCGGTTAACGATGGCCATAAATCCCAGACCCACAGTGCCTTTTCATAAAGTCACACTGCGGTGCTGGGATTCGTGGCCTTGAGCAGTAAATATTTTGGCCGCTCACACACGTCCTTACACCTGCTTCAGACTGGGCGGCCTCAGCTGATCCCTTATCGCCTGCCACGGCCATGAGGCCGCATAGTCTGAAGAAGGCGGAAGGAGGGGAGTGAAGACAGGCGAACATATGCACTGCTCGTGCCCATCAATCACACCCTCGCAGTCATAATATATGAGACAACGAGGGGCGTTGTGTCAGGCAGGGCGGAGGCACAGGCACAGCCAGCCAACCAATGGTGTCAGAAGACGGGCAGCGCTAACAATGGGGGGGCTGCGTGTCATTAAAAAGGAAAGTCACACCTCAGGGACATTGTAATGGTCTCTAATGAGACACATTTTGTACGTGTTGAGTTCCACATGGGCAAGGAGAAAAAGTCAGCCACCTTGTACAAATGCAGCAGTACTGCTGTACAAGGTGGCTGTTATACATAGAAACACCGGGGGGTGGGGGGCAGGCTCCCTTCAATTTCAGTTCATGTGCCTGCGTGGCGTTTGCAGGACACGTTGCCGGCTACACAGCAGGGGAACAGCTGGCGGTGCTGAACCACACTAACACTTTTTCTGGTGTTTTTCTCTGTGCAGCTAGCACTTCCGGGCAAAAACTAGCGGTGTTTGAGCCCAGGGTCAGCAGGAGGAGGAGCAAAGTGTAGGCCGAAGCCTGCACTGGTGGCAGCTTTTGGTCGGTTGTGCCAGCGTGGCTTGTGCTGGACACGATGCCGGCTACACAGCAGGGGAACAGCTGGCGGTGCTGAACCCCACTAACACATTGGCGGGTGTTTTTCTCTGTGCAGCGCGCATTTCCGGGCAAAAACTAGCGGTGTTAGAGCCCAGGGTCAGCAGGAGGAGGAGAGGAGCAGAGTGTAGGCCGAAGCCTAGTTGAACCAATTTCAAAGGTAACCTTTAACCTCCCCTCAGGTGTTGCAAGGTACAAGAGCCACACCTTGTGCAGCATATATGCTGCACGAGTAAAAGGTTGCTCTATTACTTTTGCTCCTTGCACACGCTGAATAAAACACGTACACTATTTAGCCCATTATACTGTCAAACAGTAGTGGAGGCGTGACTTGTCTTTTTAAGGAGACGCAGCACAGGTGTCAAAATTTACAACTAGGTGCTGGGCGCAGCTTCCTGAGCGTTGTTATTTGCTGTACAGGAGTCTGCGCTCTTGTTATCCCTTGGCCATGCACTGTGAGCGCTTCCTGTCTTCTGACCTCATTTCATGTCGGCCGTTGCGGTTAGCGATGGACATGAATCCCAGACCCACAGTGTGTTTTCAAAAAATCACACTGCGTGGCTGGGATTCGTGGCCTTGTGCAGTAAATATGTTTGCCGCTCACACATGTCCTTACACCTGCTTCAGACTGGGCGGCCTCATCTGATCCCTTATCGCATGCCGCGGCCATGAGGCCACCCAGTCTGAAGAAGGCGGAAGGAGATGAGTGAACACAGGCAAACATATGCACTGCACATGCCCATCAATCACACCCTCGCTGTCCTAAAAAATAAGACACCGAGGGGCGTTGTTTCGAGCAGGGCAGACGCACAGGCGCAGCCAGCTAACCAATGATGTCAAAAGACGGGCAGCGCTACCAAGGGTGGTGCTGCGTATCATTAGAAAGGAAAGTCACACCTCAGGGACAGTGGAATGGTCTCAATGAGACACATTTAGTACGTGTTTATTTAAACGTGGGCAAGGAGAAAAAGTCAGCCACCTTGTACAAATGCAGCAGTACTGCTGTACAAGGTGGCTGTTATACATAGAAACACCTGGGGGGTGGGGGCTGGTTCCCTTTAATTTCAGTTCAGGTGCCTGCATGGCGTTTGCAGGACACGTTGCCAGCTACACAGCAGGGGAACAGCTGGCTGTGCTGAACCCCACTGACACATTGGCTGGTGTTTTTCTCTGTGCAGCTAGCACTTCCGGGCAAAAACTAGCGGTGTTTGAGCCCAGGGGCAGCAGGAGGAGGAGAGGAGCAGAGTGTAGACCGAAGCCTGCACTGGTGTCAGCTTTTGGTCGGTTGTGCCAGCGTGGCTTGTGCTGGACACGATGCCGGCTACACAGCAGGGAAACAGCTGGCGGTGCTGAACCCAACTAACACATTGGTGGGTGTTTTTCTCTGTGCAGCTAGCACTTCCAGGCTACAACTGGCGGTGTTATAGCCCAGGGTCAGCAGGAGGAGGAGAGGAGCAGAGTGTAGGCCGAAGCCTAGTTGAACCAATTTCAAAGGTAACCTTTAACCCCCCCTCAGGTGTTGCAAGGTACAAGAGCCACACCTTGTGCAGCATATATGCTGCACAAGTAAAAGGTTGCTCTATTACTTTTGCTCCTTGCACACGCTGAATAAAACACGTACACTATTTAGCCCATTATACTGTCAAACAGTAGTGGAGGCGTGACTTGTCTTTTTAAGGAGACGCAGCACAGGTGTCAAAATTTACAACTAGGTGCTGGGCGCAGATTCCTGAGCGTTGTTATTTGCTGTACAGGAGTCTGCGCTCTTGTTATCCCTTGGCCATGCGCTGTGAGCGTTTCCTGTCTTCTGACCTCATTTCATGTCGGCCGTTGCGGTTAGCGATGGACATGAATCCCAGACCCACAGTGTGTTTTCAAAAAATCACACTGCGTGGCTGGGATTCGTGGCCTTGTGCAGTAAATATGTTTGCCGCTCACACATGTCCTTACACCTGCTTCAGACTGGGCGGCCTCATCTGATCCCTTATCGCATGCCGCGGCCATGAGGCCACCCAGTCTGAAGAAGGCGGAAGGAGATGAGTGAACACAGGCAAACATATGCACTGCACATGCCCATCAATCACACCCTCGCTGTCCTAAAAAGTAAGACACCGAGGGGCGTTGTTTCGAGCAGGGCAGACGCACAGGGGCAGCCAGCTAACCAATGATGTCAAAAGACGGGCAGCGCTACCAAGGGTGGTGCTGCGTATCATTAGAAAGGAAAGTCACACCTCAGGGACAGTGGAATGGTCTCAATGAGACACATTTAGTACGTGTTTATTTAAACGTGGGCAAGGAGAAAAAGTCAGCCACCTTGTACAAATGCAGCAGTACTGCTGTACAAGGTGGCTGTTATACATAGAAACACCTGGGGGGTGGGGGCTGGTTCCCTTTAATTTCAGTTCAGGTGCCTGCATGGCGTTTGCAGGACACAGCAGGGGAACAGCTGGCTGTGCTGAACCCCACTGACACATTGACTGGTGTTTTTCTCTGTGCAGCTAGCATGTCCGGGCAAAAACTGGCGGTGTTAGAGCCCAGGGTCAGCAGGAGGAGGAGAGGAGCAGAGTGTAGGCCGAAGCCTGCACTGGTGGCAGCTTTTCGTCGGTTGTGCCAGCGTGGCTTGTGCTGGACACGATGCCGGCTACACAGCAGGGGAACAGCTGGCGGTGCTGAACCCCACTAACACATTGGCTGGTGTTTTTCTCTGTGCAGCTAGCACTTCCGGGCAAAAACTAGCGGTGTTTGAGCCCAGGGGCAGCAGGAGGAGGAGAGGAGCAGAGTGTAGGCCGAAGCCTGCACTGGTGGCAGCTTTTGGTCGGTTGTGCCAGTGTGGCTTGTGCTGGACACGTTGCCGACTACACAGCAGGGGAACAGCTGGCGGTGCTGAACCCCACTGACACATCAGCTAGTGTTTTTTCTGTGTAGACAACACTTCCAGGTGGCAACTGACAGTGTTGAAACCCAGGGAATCAAAGAGGAGCAGAGTGTAGGCCGAAGCCTGCAGTGGAGCAAGTTGAAAGGGAACCTTTAACCCACCCCCCCACCCCCCAGGCATTTGTTGCTGAAAGAGCCATCTTGTACAGCAGTAATACTGCACATGGAAAATGGTGGCTCCGAAAATTATGCTCCTTGCAAACGCTGAAGTACACACTCATATAATGTGTCCCCTCACACCGTCAAACCGTCCCGGAAGTGGGACTTTCCTTTGTAATGTGACACAGCACAGCCGTCATTCCAACCCCCTTGGTGCCGTGCACCACCTCCTCAACGTTGTTTGGTTCTGTCACGGAGGCCGCGCTGTAATGTTATCCCTTGGCCATGCACAGTTAGCGGTGCCCGTCTTCTGACATCATTTAGGTGTCAGGCTGGCAGTGCCTGTGCGTCCAAGCTGCCCGAGATCCAACCTCGCAGTGTCATCTAATGTAATCCCACTGCGGGCCAGGGATCCATGGGCATGCGCAGTGCATATCATCGCCTCTCACTCACCTCCTTCCTGCTTCTTCAGACTGTGCGGCGTCACGGCCGTGGCATGCTATTAGGGATCAGCTGACGCCGCCTAGTCTGAAGAAGCGTGAAGAAGGGGAGTGAGAGGCTAGTATATGCACTGCGCATGGCCATGGATACCAGGCCCACTGTGGGATCACAATAGACGACACTGCGAGGTGGGATTTCGGGCAGCGTGGACGCACAGGCGCAGCCAGGACGACAACAAATGATGTCAGGGGACGGGCAGCGCAAACTGTGCATGGCCAAGGGATAACATAACAGCGCAGGGTCCAGGACGGAATCAAACAACGCTAAGGAGGCAGCGCACGGTGCCAAGGGGGTAGCAATGACAGCTGTGCTGCGTCACATTACAAAGGAAAGTCCCACCTCAGGGACAGTTTGACGGTGTGAGGGGACACATTACATGAGTGTGTAGTTCAGCGTTTGCAAGGAGCATAATTTCAAGAGCGACCTTTTCCTTGTGCAGTATTAGTGCTGCACAAGGTGGCTCTTTCAGTAACAAACGCCTAGGGGGGGGGGACAGGTCCCCTTACATTTTAGTTGTGCCAGCGTGGCGGTCGCATGACACGTTGCCGGATACACAGCTGGGGATCAGCTGACGTTACTGAACCCCAATAACAGAGGAGCGACTGTTGACTGTGCAGACAGCACTTCCAGGCACCAACTGGCGGTGTTAGAGCCCAGGGACAGCAGGAGGAGCAGATTGGAGGTATTGCTGCACACACAGCTGGGGATCAGCTGACGTTACTGAACCCCAATAACAGAGGAGCGACTGTTGACTGTGCAGACAGCACTTCCAGGCACCAACTGGCGGTGTTAGAGCCCAGGGACAGCAGGAGGAGCAGATTGGAGGTATTGCCGCACACACAGCTGGGGATCAGCTGACGTTACTGAACCCCAATAACAGAGGAGCGACTGTTGACTGTGCAGACAGCACTTCCAGGCACCAACTGGCGGTGTTAGAGCCCAGGGACAGCAGGAGGAGCAGATTGGAGGTATTGCCGCACACACAGCTGGGGATTAGCTGACGTTACTGAACCCCAATAACAGAGGAGCGACTGTTGACTGTGCAGACAGCACTTCCAGGCACCAACTGGCGATGTTAGAGCCCAGGGACAGCAGGAGGAGCAGAGGAACAGAGTGTAGGCCGAAGCCTGATTGGAGCAAGTTGAAAGGGAACCTTTAACCCCCCCCCCCAAGACGTTTGTAGCTGAAAGAGCCATCTTGTGCAGCACTAAGGATGCAAAAGGAAAAGGTTGCTCTTTTAATTATGCTCCTTGCAAACACAGAAGTAAACACTAAAAATGTGTCCCCTTATACCGTAAAACCGTCACGGAGGTGCGAATTTCCTTCGTAATGGGACACAGCACAGCTGTCATTCCTATCCCCTTGGTGCCGTGCGCTGCCTCCTCAGCGTTGTTTTAAGCTGTCACGGAGCCTGCGCTGTTCTGTTATCCCTTGGCCATGCCCAATTAGCGCTGCCTGTCTTCTGACATAATTTGGTGTCAGGCTGTCAGTGCCTGTGCGTCCACGCTGCTCCAGATCCCACCTCGCAGTGTCGTCTAACGTAATCCCACTGCAGGCCTTGGATCCATGGGCATGCACAGTGCATATCCTCGACTCTCACTCCCCTCCTTCCCTCTTCTTCAGACTGTGCGGTGTCACGGCCGTGGCATGCTATTAGGGATCAGCTGACGGCGCACAGTCTAAAGAAGGCGGAGGGAGATGAGCGAGAGCCCGAGGGGAAGATATGCACTGCGCATGCCCATGGATCCAAGGCCCGCAGTGTGATTCAATCAGAAGACACTGCGAGGCGGGATCTCGGGCAGCGCGGCCGCACAGGCGCAGCCAGCCTGACACCAAATTATGTCAGAAGACAGGCAGGGCAAATAGGGCATGGCCAAGGGATAACAGAACAGCACAGGCTCCGTGACATCTTAAAACAACGTTGAGGAGGCAGCGCATGGCACCAAGGGGGTAGGAATGACGGCTGTGCTGCGTCACATTACGAAGGAAAGTCCCAGCTCCGGGACGGTATAACGGTATCAGTGAACACATTTTATAAGTGTTAAGTTCTGCATGTGCAAGGAGCTAAAATAAAAGAGCTACCTTTTCCTTGTGCAGCATTACTGCTGCACAAGATGGCTCTTTCAGTAACAAACGCCGGGGGGGGGGGACAGGTTCCCTTACATTTAGGTTGTTGTGCCAGCGTGGCGGTCGCAGGACACATTGCCGGCTACACAGCTGGGGATCAGCAGACGTTACTGAAACCCAATAACACTGGGTCGTATGTTTTTACTGTGCAGCCTGCACTTCTGAGCCGCAACTGGCGGTGTTGGAGCCCAGGAATAGCAGTTCAGGTGGTAGAAAGATGAACACATCAGGAGACCTGGATGACACCCAATTACTTAATCAGGCAGAGGAGTGGCAAATTCCTGCGAGATCCAGGCCTGGTTCATTTTCAGGAAAGTAAGCCGGTCAACGTTATCGGAGGATAGTCGCATGCGACGGTCTGTTAGTACACCACCTGCGGCACTAAAGACACGTTCCGATAAGACACTAGCCACAGGGCAAGCCAGCACCTCCAATGCATACTGGCTTAGCTCTGGCCATGTATCCAGCTTAGAGACCCAAAACTTGAACGGGGAAGAGCCGTCTGGGAGTACAGTAAGAGGGCAAGCCATGTAGTCTGTCACCATCTGACGGAACCGTTGCCTCCTGCTGACTGGAGCCGCCGGTGATGGTGTAGACATTTGGGGCGGGCACACAAAAGTGTGCCAGAGTTGTGCCATGCTGGGCTTGCCTTGGGCAGAGGCACTGCTTCTGCTCCCTCTTTGGGCAGAGCCTCCCCCACTGCCTCAACGCACTGAGCTGCTTTGTAAAGCACTAGCAGCACTCCTCTCAGTTGGACTGGAGAAGATGATGGAATTCACCAATGTGTCGTGGTACTCCCGCAATTTACGCTCCCGGGTCAACGCTGGGATGAGGTTTTGGACGTTGTCCCGGTAGCGAGGATCGAGGAGGGTGAACACCCAATAATCAGGCATGTTGAGAATGTGGTCGATGCGGTGGTCGTTTCTCAGGCACTGCAGCATGAAATCCACCATGTGCTGCAGACTGCCAACTGGCCCAGAAACGCTGTCCCCTGCTTGAGACATGATCTCTGCCCGCTCATCATCACCCCACCCTCGCTGTACACACTGACCACTGGACAATTGTGTCGCTCCCTCCTCTGGACGGAGCTCTTCCTCCTCCATTGACTCCTCCTCATCCTCCTCACAAAGTGGCCCCTGCGTACCCCTTTGTGAGGAACCACGTGGCGCTGACTCTCCAGAAGCTGATGGAAAAGGTGACTCCTCATCCTCCACCTCTTCCACAACATCATCCCTTAACCCTTGCAAAGTTTGCTGAAGCAGGCAGATAAGGGGGACAGTCATGCTGACTAGTGCATCATCTGCACTTGCCATCCGCGTGGAATAATCAAAAGGACGCAAAACCTGGCAGACGTCCTTCATAGTGGCCCACTCTGTGGTTGTGAAGTCTGATCGGCGCTGACTGCGACTTCTTTGCGCCTGATGCAGCTGGTACTCCATAACTGCTTGCTGCTGCTCACACAACCGCTCCAACATATGTAACGTGGAATTCCACCGGGTAGGTAGGTCACATATGATGCGGTGTTCCGGAAGGCGGAATCGGCGCTGCAGAGCAGCAATGCGGGATCTTGCCAAGCTGGAACGCCGCAAGTGAGCACACTCTAGGCGGACCTTGTGCAGCAGGGCATCAAGATCCGGATAGTCCCTCAGAAAACTCTGCACAACCAAATTGAGCACATGTGCCAGACATGGGATGTGAGTGAGGTTGCCAAGGGCCAAAGCTGCCACCAGATTTCGGCCATTGTCACACACTACCATGCCTGGCTGGAGATTCGCTGGCAGTAACCACACATCGCTCTCCTGCTTGATGGCATTCCAGAGCTCCTGCGCTGTGTGGCTTCGATTCCCCAATGAAACTAGTTTCAAGACGGCCTGCTGACGTTTGGCCACGGCTGTGCTCATGTCGGTCATAGGTAAACGTTCACGGATCCATGTGGAGGTGAACTGTGACGGCTCCTGCAGAGATGATTCTGAGGAACTTGTGTAAGAGGAGGAGTCAATGCGTACAGACTGGATTCCTGCAATCCTTGGAGTGGGCAGGACACGTCCTGCGCCACTCGCACGATCTGTACCTGGCTCAACAACATTAACCCAATGGGCAGTGAGGGAAACGTATCGCCCCTGTCCATGCTGACTGGTCCACGCATCGGTGGTGAGGTGGACCTTGCTACTGATGGCGTTCAGTAGCGCATGTTTTATGTTTCCCTCAACATGCCTGTGCAGGGCAGGGACAGCTTGCCTGCTGAAGTAAAAGCGGCTGGGCACCTTATACTGTGGGACTACCAATGCCATCAAGTCACGGAAGCTGTCAGTCTCCACCAGCCTGAATGAGAGCATTTCCAGGGACAACAGTTTGGCAATGCCTGCATTCAGAGCCTGTGCTCGGGGGTGGTTGGCCGAGAATGCCCGCCTTTTCTCCCATGCCTGTACTACCGATGGCTGTAGAGTAGTCTGGGAGTGTGAGGATGACTGGGAAGGTGGTGCTGTGGGTGGAATTACACAAGGTCTCTGGACAACAGTGCCAGAGGTTCTTCCATGGCGATCCTGGGAGGAAGCCAAACCAGCTGTGCGTGAGCTGGAGGAAGAGGCAACACGAGCTGAAGAGGTGGTAGCTGCCGCTGTTGGTTGGCCTACATCTTCAGTGTGTTTCTGTAACTCCACCGCGTGCCTGGTCCGCACATGTTTCCACATATTTGTGGTATTGAGGTTGCTGACATTTTTCCCTCTTTTTAATTTCTGATGACACAGCTTGCATTTGACAATACAAATGTCATCTGCAACTGTGTCAAAAAAGGACCAGGCACTGCAAGTCTTGGGAGTGCCCTTTTTGGCTTTGGAAAGAGACAGGCTCCTAACGGGTGCCAAAGTGGAGGCTACAGGCTCCGCAGTCTTCCCCCTCCCTCTCCCTCTTTGGCCCGTAAGGGGAATCTCTTCCTCAGAGCTGCTCCCACCACCTTCCTGTTCCTCACGCCACGATGGGTCAACGACCTCATCATCTCCACTACCCTCTGCCACCAACTGCTCCTCCTGGGTAGTCTCGGCAGCACAGTACGCACCAGAAAGCGGCACCTGAGTTTCATCATCAGATGCGTACTGCGCTGTGGTCACCGGAGGCACTGGCCCACCCGCCTCTTCAGAGTCAGAGAGACAAAGCTGTTGGGCATCACTGCACACTGCCTCTTCTTCCATTTCTCCAATGCTGCTTGGCTGGCCCCCTGTTTCCAAGCCAAGAGATTCAGAGAACAGAAGTAGAGACGGCTCCTGTCCTGGGCTCTCTGACTGCCTGGCCAATTTGGCAGGTGGTGAAGAGACAGATGGCTTCTCTCCAGTGCTCTGTGCCTGAGAGGATGTGGCACTAACTGAAGTCGATGCCGAGGCGTTAGCTGCCATCCACCTGACAACGGCTTCAATTTGGTCTTCACGCAGCAGCGGTGCACGGCGCTCTCCGGCAAAGCTGCGCATGAAGGACTGTTCCCTGCTGAAACTGAGTGACGACGAGTCACCGGTGCCCGCAGCAGGCACAGAATCACCACGTCCTCTCCCTGCTCCTCTCCCTGCTCCGCGCCCACGCCCTTGTGCCTTACTCCCTGCCCTCTTCATCTTGGTTGACAGATAAAGATAAGCAGAAAAGTACTAAGGCCTTAGTGTGCTTATTCCTGAAATGCTCCTCCTAACAGGTGTAAGAAACACTAATGTTGTAAAGTGTAAGGACTAAACTTGATTATTTTTCAAATGTGGCCTACACAAGTGTTAAGTTGTGTGTGGTGAACTTTCCTTTTTTTTTTTTTCTGCAGATCGGACTACAGAGCAAGTTTAACTCACACGGGGAACGTGCAGACAGCCGTAAACAGCGCTGCAAGGCCCAAAAAAACCCCTCTAGGTTATCCTATGTAGTGTTTTTCCACAATTTAGCTGGAGACAGGTGGAAAAACACTAATAGGAATTTTTTTTAAAAATTTTAAACAGGCTGCACTATTTGAAAAAAAGGGAAATTTTTTTCAAGGTATGAGGCAGTAACGCACCCTGAGCTGAATCCAACCGGCTATGGCTGCACACAGACTACAGGGCGAGCTGCGCTCACACAGAGACCGTGCAGACAGCCGTAAACGGCGCTGCAAGGCCCAAAAACCCCCCTCTAGGTTATCCTATGTAGTGTTTTCCACAATTTAGCTGGAGACGGGTGGAAAGACACTAATAGGAATTTTGAGAAAAAATGTGCAGCGGGCTGCACTATGAGCAAAAAAGGACAACTGTGTGAGGCAGTGTGAACCCCCCCTGAGCTGAATACAACCGGGTATATGGCTGCACACAGACTACAGAGTGAGCTGCACACACACACACACACAGAGACCTTGCAGAACGCTGTTAAAACAGCGCTGCAAGGCAAGAGCAAGGTGAACAGTGAAGAACACACAGCGTTTTGCTAAATTAGCCTTGGGAAAGGAAAATAAAGCAATTAGCTATCTCAACTGGCCCTCAGTTAGAACACAGCGTCCTGTCCCTAACTGAAATCACAGCAGAGTGAGCGCAAAATGGCGGCAGCGTTTTTTATAGTGCAGAGTGACATCATTTCAGCAGCCAATCACAGCCTTGCCAGTACTTACATGCCCACCATGCTAAACAGGATGTGCCCACACTTCCATTCATTCCTCATTGGCTGCTGCGTTCAGTTTGAATTCTGGGAACTTCCGATTCCGGTATCCGATACGCAGGAAGTATCGGAATTCGGTATCGGAATTCCGATACCGCAAATATCGGCCGATACCCGATACTTACGGTATCGGAATGCTCAACACTAGTGAACGCCAAAAATTGTAACATTAGATGCAAAAAAAAAAACTGTAGCAAAAGTTCCTCTAATGTTTTATTTCCAAAGATTTGTCTTAGAATGTGTCTAAGGCCACGTTCACACATTCCGTATTTGGTCAGTATTTTACATCAGTATGTGTAAGCCAAAACCAGGAGTGGAACAATTAGAGGGAAAGTATAATAGAAACATAGGCACCACTTCTGCATTTATCACCCACTCCTGGTTTTGGTTTACAAATACTGAGGTAAAATACTGACCAAAGCAGTTGCAGCTCTGCAAATAAGCAGTTGTGGCCCTGGTCAACACCGGGAGCAGCTGATGGGCGGGGGTTCCGGGTGTCGCACCCCTACAAGACCTTGTACTTTTTTGCTTTTTCGTTTTTTGCTCCCCTCCTTCCCAGAGCCATAACTTTTTTATTTTTTCTGTCAATATGGCCATGTGAGTGCTTGTTTTTTGTGGAATAAGTTGTTCTTTTTAACGATATCATTGGTTTTATCACGCCTGTGTACTAGAAACTGGGGAAAAAAATTCCAAGTGCGATGAAATTGCAAAAAAAGTGCAATCCCACACTTGTTTTTTGCTTGGCTTTTTTTCTAGGCTCACTAAATGCTAAAACTAACCTGCCGTTTTGATTCTCTAGGTCATTACGAGTTCATAGACACCAAAAATGTCTAGGTTACATTTTATCTAAGCGGTAAAAAAAAAATCCAAACTTTGTTTAAAAAAATGCGCAATTTTCCTATACCTGTAGCGTCTCCATTTTTCGTGATCTGGGGTCGGGTAAGGGCTTGTTTTTTTGCGTGCCAAGCTGATGTTTTTAATGATACCATTTGGATGCAGATACGTTCTTTTCATCACCGCTATTACATTTTAATGCAATGTCGTGGCGACCAAAAAAACGTAGTTCTGGCATTTCAAATTTTTTCTTGCTAGGCCATTTAGCGATCAGGTTAATCCTTTTTTCATTAATAGATCGGACGATTCTGAATGCGGCGATACCAAATATGTGTAGGGTTTACTTTTATTTTTATTGTTTTATTTTGAATGGGGCGAAAGGAGGTGATTTAAACTTTTACATATTTTTTTTCATATTTTTTTAAAACACTTTTTTTTTTTACTTTTGCCATGCTTCAATAGCCTCCATGGGAAGCTAGAAGCTGGCACAACTCGATCGGCTCTGCTACATAGGAGTGATCGTCAGATCTCTCCTATGTAGCTGAATTCCTGCATTGCTATGAGCACCGACCACAGGATGGCGCTCATAGTAATCCGGCATCAGCAACCATAGAGATCTCAAAGAGACCTCAGTTTGTCATGCCAACGCATCGCTGACCCCCGAACATGTGACGGGAGTCGGTGATGCGCTCATTTCCGGCCCAATGGCTGGAAGCGGTAGTTAAATGCCTCTGTCAGCGTTTGACAGCGGCATTTAACTAGTTAATAGCGGCGGGTGAATCGTGATTCCACCTGCCGCTATTGCGGGCACATGTCAGCTATTCAAAACAGCTGACATGTCCCGGCTTTGATGCGGGCTCACCGCTGGAGCCCACATCAAAGCAGGGGATCCGACCTCTGCAGTAATAGTACGGCGGAGGTCGGGAAGGGGTTAATGACCTATCCTAAGCCATCAATGTTAAAGTCCCCGTTTAATAACAGAAACAAAGATGATGAAATGGTGAGTAACTAAACAGCAAAGAGGAATATTTGAAGGCTGCGTTGCCATTATTTGTACCAGTTTATTGAAGTTTTGCACAATGTTTGATAAATTTGTCATATATCTTTATATATAACTCTTATGTCTAGAGATGATTTTCCACAAGTTGGTACTCATAAATATTTTACCCTATTAATAACATGCACACTTTGGCAAGTGATCATGCATACTGTATGTATGGGACCAAAGGCTGCATGGATGTTCCTACAAATGCTATTGATGGCATAAAGGCATTTCCAATTTTGAGTCAGTGATAATTATTCATAATATCATGGAAAAATTACTTATTTTTCTAAATCTCTGTTCAGCTTTCATGTCCAAATCACATGAGTGTACAGATCACTCACAGTTCTCTCATATGCATAACATTCCTTACTATAAATAAGATTGTTTCCAATCACTAAAAGCAAGCAGAGATCTTGAAAAAGAAGAAGATAACGTGCCTGCAGTGGGCTATTGGATGAGATTGAGTTGACTCTATATGTCACATTAAGGGTGGTTTCACACTTGCGTTTTTGTCTGCAGCGTTTTTTTCCAAAAAAACG
Organism: Ranitomeya imitator; assembly: GCF_032444005.1. Lineage (NCBI taxonomy): Eukaryota > Metazoa > Chordata > Amphibia > Anura > Dendrobatidae > Ranitomeya > Ranitomeya imitator. Next base: position 69,380,749 of record NC_091282.1, read on the forward strand.
CATGCGTTTTTTTTCCCTATCTTTAACATTGAAAACGCATGCGTTTTTTTGTGTACGCGTTTGGTCGCGTTTTTGGACGCATGCGTTTTTTTACTGCATGCGTTCATTTTCTGAAATGCTACTTGTAGTATTTTTAGAAGCGTTTTTTGGACCAAAAAAAAACGCATGCGTTTTCATGCGTTTTTTTTGGGTCAAAAAATACATTGGAGTCAATGGGGACGCATGCGTTTTTTGGTGCATGCGTTTTTTGCGGTAAAAAACGCATGCGTTTTTTTATTAAAAAACCAGAAAACACACTGATATGCCACCCCCCAGCATAAAGGTGATAAAGGGAACCTAACCCTACCCCTAACCCTACCCCTAACCCTACCCCTAACCCTAAGGGATCCTAACCCTAACCCTACCCCTAACCCTACCCCTAACCCTAACCCTACCCCTAACCCTAACCCTACCCCTAACCCTAACCCTACCCCTAACCCTAAGGGATCCTAACCCTAACCCTAATCCCTTTATGGTTAGGGTTAGGGGTAGGGTTAGGGTTAGGGGTAGGGTTAGGGTTAGGATCCCTTATGGTTAGGGTTAGGGGTAGGGTTAGGGGTAGGGTTAGAGGTAGGGTTAGGGTTAGGGGTAGGGTTAGGATCCCTTAGGGTTAGGGTTAGGGGTAGGGTTAGGGTTAGGGGTAGGGTTAGGGGTAGGATCCCTTTAGGGTTAGGGTTATGATCCCTACCCCTAACCCTACCCCTAACCCTAACCCTAACTATTTCTGTTTATAGTGGGTTTTTTACTTTATTTTGATGATTGGCAGTTGTCACACATTTTTCTGCATGCGTTTAAAAAACGCAAACGCATGAAAATACGCATGTAAACGCGGTAAAACTCCGCGTTTTTTTCACCACATGCAAAAACGCATGCGTCAAAAAAACGCAGCGTTTACACGCGTTTACATGCGTTTTTTCACCATGCATTTTTTTTGCGTTTTTTTCCGCAAAAACGCACCCGAAAAAACGCCAATGTGAAACCAGCCTAAGCCACATCATTATCCTGAGACTGGGTCAGCAGCAAGGGACAGGTAAGGGTTCTGGAGAACACATCATTTTCTTAGGACTGCGTCAGCAGCAAGGGACAGATAAGGGTTCTGGAGAACACATCATTCTCCTGAGGCTGGGTCAGCATCAAGGGACAGATAAAGGTTCTGGAGAACACATCATTCTCCTGAGGCTGGGTCAGCAGCAAGGGACAGATAAGGGTTCTGGAGAACACATCATTCTCCTGAGGCTGGGTCATCAGCAAGGGACAGATAAGGGTTCTGGAGAACACATCATTCCCCTGAGGCTGGGTCATCAGCAAGGGACAGATAAGGGTTCTGGAGAACACATCATTCCCCTGAGGCTGGGTCATCAGCAAGGGACAGATAAGGGTTCTGGAGAACACATCATTCTCCTGAGGCTGGGTCATCAGCAAGGGACAGATAAGGGTTCTGGAGGATACATCATTCTCCTGAGGCTGGGTCAGCAGCAAGGGACAGGTAAGGGTTGTGGAGAACACATCATTTTCTTAGGACTGGGTCAGCAGCAAGAGACAGGTAAGGATTGTGTAGAACACACCATTCTCCTGAGGCTGGGTCAGCAGCAAGAGACAGGTAAGGGTTGTGGAGAACACATCATTCTCCTGAGACTGGGTCAGCATCAAGGGACAGATAAGGGTTGTGGAGAACACCTCATTCTCTTAAGACTGGGTCAGCAGCAAGGGACAGGTAAAGGTTCTGGGGAACACATCATTCTCCTGAGACGTTTTAAGCTGCAAGGGACAGATAAAGGTTCTGGAGAACACATCATTCTCTTAGGACTGGGTCAGCAGCAAAGGACAGATAAGGGTTTTGGAGAACACATTCTCCTTGGACTCTGTCAGCAGTAACGGACAGATAAGGATTATAGAAAACACATCATTCTCATGGGACTAGGTCAGCAGCAAAGGACAGATAAGATTTCCAGGGGACACATCATTCTCATGGGACTGGATCAACAGCAAGGGACAGATAAAGGTTCTGGAAAACACATAATTCTCCTGGAACTGGATCAACAGTAAGGGATATATAAGACTTCTGAAGGAAACATCATTCTCCTGGGACAGGGTTAACAGGAAGGGACAGATAAAACTTCTGTCCCCTTCTTAGAATGGACCCAATCTTGAAATCAACTGATTCTTTAACCTTTGACAATCAGTTGATGTCACTGGTTCTGTGTTGTCATACCTTAGAATGAGCAGCCATCTATAGTACATATCTCGGTTGAATCATCAGCGCTACTCTTCACAACTTCTCTTTACTTTGGCTCATAGAAGGACCTTTGGTCATCCGTGGGCCCGAAAAGTAAAAATAAATGAAGAAAGCCTTTAAGCAGGTAACCATGGAATGAGCCCGGCAGCTCAGTGATTATCCTCCGTCTTATTACAATAACCACTGGAGCTTCGGGTCTTCATAACCTTGACAAGATGCTTTGTTGTTCCGGGCATGTTAGATTGCAAGCTTGGCTGGGCTAAAAAGCCGCGATTGTATGAAAAGCTTCAACTCCCCCCCCCCCTACAAAATCAATAAATCACCACAATGGGCAATAATCGTGTCGCCTTAAGTCTTATCATTCCTGAACAAAGGCGCCGTCTGAGACGCTGATTTCTTATTTCATTCCAAACGAATCATTTTCTTGCGTTATTGACACAGCGTGTTTATCGCAGTCCATCTCATTATCTTACAGAAAAACAACAGCATCTGGGAATTTCCTTCTTCCGAGTGTCAATCCCCATCTTCCCAGACTCATGATCCACTTGTGAGTGGGGAGCTGGCTTCCAAGATCAGCCGAGATTTTTTTTTTTTTGAACAATTATTTTGATATAAACAGCTCAGAACTGGAGTAGATTCATGTAAATGGGAAGCAGTGGGGCTTGTAATTAGATTTGTGTACACTTTCATAAATTGCCGGGAAACATCAAACCCCTGATAGAAGGTTGCAGTCCTCTTTATTCCCTTCTTCTGTTAATTGAACAGTTGATGTGTGGAAGGAGAGCGTTGGCTATAGAGGAGCACTATTTACAGACCCGCTGACAGCTCTACTGTGAAAATTAACAGGAACCGTGCTGCTGGTGTCACAGTTCGTCGCTGGCGAAGGGTGGGGGGGGCACATTTGCTTTAAATTAGATTCTCGTAATTTTTCTAGTGTTCCTTTTTTATTATAGATTACTCTAGGAATAGAGATTATAATAGCAATATATATATATGAAGAATGGTTCTTGGACCGGGAATATCTTAGCAGCCAATGTGGCCATGATGGAGACCATGTAACTGAGCTACCTAACCAAAGCTTGCCCTATCCAATAGAAGAGTTAAGCTCTGCACAAACTCTACAAATCGAGCAATAAAAATGGGGAGGCCAAAGATAGGAAGACAGACAAGACCTTTTCAGCCGAAGTGGACTCTGCCCTAATAATGCATCTACTTTTCATCAATTTAATAGGGATACAATCTAAAAAAAGGTACGAGCGGATATTCTAGACTTGCAAAAGGACTCATCAATGTACTGCAATGCTAGCAACAAATATGGGGTAGCAGCCAATGCAAAAAAATACTTTCTCACGTTGTCCTTACGGAATATTGGATTTTCCCACTTTTCCTGATCTTGATGTTTGGTTATTGTAGGTTTGTCCAAAAAGGGCTCCTGAATCTTGTGGAAAAGGTTTCATTCCTCAGAGGAACTTCTCGATTATAGCTTTTATGGTCCAACAATCCCAAGAAAAGAAAGTTAGCAAAATGGTTGGACTATGTTGAAGCCCCTTCTCTTCTAGGGAACCTGTTGTCACCATCATCGTTCATATCATAGAAATCTGATTTTGGGCCAAAAGAAATATATATTTATGCCCAGTACTTTCATCAGGTGTAGCAGATATAAAATATATTTTGGGCCTTTGTCATCCTACCATGGAAATGTAGAAAGAGGCAAAGAGACAGTAGACCCTCCTGACCTGGAGATAGTGAAAAATCAACATCAAATAAGGATGCCATTTAGAATTTTCCGACTGATCCCCTTCTTGTCTTTGTCCAGAGTGTTCTTCACTGGGTTTAATTTGATCAGTATATACTATAGACTATTTTATATACATACATGTGCTTCTCACAAAATTAGAATATCATCAAAATTTGATTTATTTCAGTTCTTCAATACAAAATGTTAAACTCATATAGCGTCATTACAAACAGAGTGATCTATTTCAAGTGTTTATTTCTGTTATTGTTGATGATGGCTTACAGCCAATGAAAACCCAAAAGTCATTAGTAAATTAGAATACTTTATAACATCTGCTTGAAAAATGATTTAAAAATCCAAAATGTTGGTGTACTGAAATGTATGTTCAGTAAATGCACTCAATACTTGGTCGGGGCTCGTTTTGCATCAATTACTGTATCAACGCGGCGTGGCATGGAAGCGATTAGCCTGTGGTACTGCTGAGGGGTTATGGAAGCCCAGGTTGCTTTGATAGCAGCCTTTAGCTTGTCTTCATTATTGGATCTGGCGTCTCATCTTCCTCTTGACAATACTCCATAGATTCTTTATGGGGATAAGGTCAGACGAGTCTGCTGGCCAATCAAGCACAGTGATTATGTTGTTTGTAAACCAGGTATTGGTACTTTTGGCAGTGTGGACAGGTGCCAAGTCCTTCTGAAGAATGAAATTTCCATCTCCAAAATGCATGTCGGCAGAGGGAAGCATGAAGTGCTCTAAAATTTCCTGTTAGACGGCTACGCTGACTTTGGTCTTGATAAAACACAGTGGACCTACACCAGCAGATGATATGGCTCACCAAACCATCAATGATGGTGGAAACTTCACACTAGACCTCTGGCAGCTTGGATTGTGGCCTCTCTACTCTTCCTCCAGACTCTGGGACCTTGATTTCCAATCGAAATTCAAAATTTACTTTCATCGGTAAACAACACCTTGGACCACTGAGCAACGGTCCAGTTCTTTTTCTCCTTGGCCCAGGTAAGACGCTTCTGGCATTGTCTATTGGTCATGAGTGACTTGACACAAGGAATGCGTCTCTTGTAGCCCATGTCCTGGATACCTCTGTGTGTGGTGGCTCTTGCAGCAATGACTCCAGCAGCAGTCCACTCCTTGTGAATCTCCCCTTAATTTTGCTTGTTCACCTTTTTCTACCACACTTTTTCCTGTCCACTCAACTTTCCATTAATATGCTTGGATACAGCACTCTGTGAACAGCCAGCTTCTTTAGCAATGACCTTTTGTGGCTTACCCTCCTTGTGGAGTGTTTCAATGACTGCCTTCTGGACATATCAAGTCAGCAGTCTTCCCCATGATTGTGGAGCCTACTGAAACAGACTAAGGGACCTGCTCAAACGCTTAGGAAGCCTTTGTAGGTGTTTTTTGTTAATTATTCTAATTTACTGAGATAATTACTTTTGGGTTTTCATTGGCTGTAACCTGTAAGCCATAATCATCCCCATTAATGTGATCCCCGCCAGGGCCGTGGGGTACTCGGTACCAGGTCCGGTACTTAAAGGGATGTGTCATGGCGGCGGCGACCCAGTTCGTGGCCCTGGGCACCCAAGTTAAAGGGAAAGTCTTTAAAGGGATTTGTGAAATAAAGTTTGTTCGTGACGCCACCCGTGGTATTCGGTCAGAGGTGACTGACGCTGCTTAGTGGGATCCACTGGGGTGATGTTGTGACAGCAGGGATGGTATGGCTTCCCACAGGTGAAGCTGGGTTTTCATAGTTCCCAGTGTGTAGATAGAGATGGTGGGTAGTGTAGAAAGAAATGGAGGACACAGGTTTGCAGTCTCTTTACCTGGTGTACCGAAGAATTCAGGCAGCCACAGTCCAGGGTACCAGATCACGGATGCAGGTGGGGTCCGGCCGGCTTGGAAGCGAGTTGGGAGTCCCCCTTACCAGATGGGGTTATAAACCTTCCTTCTAGTGCTGTGGTGCAGTCCCTTGCTGCCTGTGGCCTCACACAAGGTCCTCACGTGTTCTCTCTGTCCTCCTTGCAGGTAGGACACTACCCATATGACAGGTAGCTCGATCCTTTTTACAGGGTCTCTATCATGACCCGAGCTCTATGTACTACTGTGTCCTCAGGTTTCTGTGGTGGACAGGTGACGTATAATCCTGCTGTCCTTCCGGTTTCTGCTGTGTGACTTGGAGTACGACACAACCCCGGTCTTCCGGCTACCGTCAGTCAGCCGGAAGACTGTTAGTCAGCCTGTTAGACAGACTGTTAGTCAGTAGGGTGGTAGCTAATCCCCTAGTTCTTCACTCTCCTGCGCTTCTCTTCCCCTTTACGCTCTCCACAGCTTGTCCAGCTTTCTGTTCTATCTCTTTCCTTTCAGGAGCTGCAGCACACTTGTGGCTGCACGGCCCCTCTTGTCCTCTCTCCTCTGTCCCCCTGACAGTCTTGAGTTCCTGTCTCTGGCAGACTCTGCTCTCCTCTCCCTCCAGACCAGAATATATATAGGGGAGCCACCCACAACTGGATCAGAGCTCCCCCTTCTGGTCTGGAGTATGAACATGTTGCATGCTTGTGATACCTGATAAAAGGAATCCTTCCTCGTTTCCAAGAATGACATCACTCTCCCCGTGAGGAAAGCAATGCCACTGTGACAACCAGGTGTCACATTATCAGAAATAAACACTTGAAATAGATCACTCTGTTTGTAATGATTCTATATAGCTAGAGTTTCACGTTTTGTATTTTAGAACTGAAATAAATTAACTTTTTGATGATATTCTAATTTTGTGAGAAGCACATGTAGGATATGTCCATCACTTGGACACGGATTAAGGGGGTCATGGTGGTTCAGTGGTTACCTCGGTTGCTTCTTAGGTTTTGATCCAAACAAAGACAACATTCACATGGAGTTTGTATGTTCTCCCCGTGTTTGTATGGGTTTTGCCCATAATACAACGTTAGTTAAAAGGATTTTAGTTCTTCTTCATTAATGAACTCATCATCCCACACAAGTGTTTATTATTATATTAGTCCCAATTCAGAGTGGTTTCTTAGTTTTGTTTGGCCTCGAGCTTTTTCCTTGTAGATCTCTTCTGTACAGTTGTCTACTTGTCATCATGAGACAATCGTTTTCACAAAATTTAGTAAATTTAGCTTCATTGCTGTAAAAAAAACATATAACATACTGTTGGGGGACAACACGGTGCTTCAGTGGCTAGTAGCATTGTTGCATTGTAACGCTAGAGTCATGGGTTCAAACCACACCAAGGACAACATCTTCAAGGAGTTTGTATGTTCTCCCCGTGTTCGCATGAATTTCCTCCGGGTTCTCCGGTTTCCTCCCACATTCCAAAGACATACTGATAGGGAATCTAGATTGTGAGCCCCAATGGGGACAGCGTTGATAATGTCTGTAAAGTGCTGTGGAGATAATTGAGCAATATAAGTGAACAAAATAAAATAAATTCAGTAGTCATATACAGTACAGACCAAAAGTTTGGACACACCTTCTCATTTAAAGATTTTTCTGTATTTTCATGACTATGAAAATTGTACATTCACACTGAAGGCATCAAAACTATGAATTAACACATGTGGAATTATATACTTAACAAAAAAGTGTGAAACAACTGCAATTATGTCTTATATTCTAGGTTCTTCAAAGTAGCCACCTGTTGCCTTGATGACTGCTTTGCACACTCTTGGCATTCCCTTGATGAGCTTCAAGAGGTAGTCACCGGGAATGGTTTTCCAACAATCTTGAAGGAGTTCCGAGAGATACTTAGCACTTGTTGGCCCTTTTGCCTTCACTCTGCGGTCCAGCTCACCCCAAACCATCTCGATTGGGTTCAGGTCTGGTGATTGTGGAGGCCAGGTCATCTGGCGTAGCACCCCATCACTCTCCTTCTCGATCAAATAGCCCTTACACAGCCTGGAGGTGTGTTTGGGCTCATTGTCCTGTTGAAAAATAAATGATGGTCCAACTAAACGCAAACCGGATGGAATAGCATGCCGCTGCAAGATGCTGTGGTAGCCATGCTGGTTCAGTATGCCTTCAATTTTGAATAAATCCCCAACAGTGTCACCAGCAAAGCACCCCACACCATCACACACCAGGCATGTAGAGTCCATCCGTTCACCTTTTCTGCACGGTGGTTGGAGCCAAAGATCTCAAATTTGGACTCATCAGACCAAAGCACAGATTTCCACTGGTCTAATGTCCATTACTTGTGTTCTTTAGCCCAAACAAGTCTCTTCTGCTTGTTGCCTGTCCTTAGCAGTGGTTTCCTAGCAGCTATTTTACCATGAAGGCCTGCTGCACAAAGTCTCCTCTTAACAGTTGTTGTAGAGATGTGTCTGCTGCTAGAACTCTGTGTAGCATTGACCTGGTGTCTAATCTGAGCTGCCGTTAACCTGCGATCTCTGAGGCTGGTGACTCGCATAAACTTATCCTCAGAAGCAGAGATGACTCTTGGTCTTCCTTTCCTGGGGCGGTCCTCATGTGAGCCAGTTTCTTTGTGGCACTTGATGGTTTTTGCCACTGCACTTGGGGACACTTTCAAAGTTCGCCCAATTTTTCAGATTGACTGACTTTAATTTCTTAAACTAATGATGGCCACTCGTTTTTCTTTATTTAGCTGCTTTCTTGCCATAATACAAATTCTAACAGTCTATTCAGTAGGACTATCAGCCGTGTATCCACCAGACTTCTGCTCAACACAACTGATGGTCCCAACTCCATTTATAAGGCAAGAAATCCCACTTATTAAATCTGACAGGGCACACCTGTGAAGTGAAAACCATTCCTGGTGACTACCTCTTGAAGCTCATCAAGAGAATGCCAAGAGTGTGCAAAGCAGTCATCAAAGCAAAAGGTGGCTACTTTGAAGAACCTAGAATATAAGATATAATTTCAGTTGTTTCACACTTTTTTGTTAAGTATATAATTCCACATGTGTCAATTCATAGTTTTGATGCCTTCAGTGGGAATGCACAATTTTCATAGTCATGAAAATAAAGAAAAATCTTTAAATGAGAAGGTGTGTCCAAACTTTTGGTCTGTACTGTAACTATAAGTCCTGCAAATGACAATTCCACTCAGCTTCATCTGTATATTCACGCAGGACAGGAGGATATGCATTACAGCGAAGATTTGTATAGTTTGCTCATGCAACAGGTAACTCATTTTAGATAATTGGTCCTTCAATGTTGATTTTCTTGAAGTTCCTAAATGACTTAACGGTGACATTAATCCTTCCACCAGGAGCATCCCGGCCTTTAAAGAGCACTTGAAGCACCAGTAATGGAGGTGGCTCATTATGCTCAGCCTCCATCTATAATAAATTACATCTCTCGCCTTTCAGTGGATTGACGTCGTCCGTCATAAGAGAAGACGGCTAGGCGGGTTAGCTGGGTAGGGTTAGGACTGTTGAATTAGTTTCTGGTGATTTTTGTGTTGATTAATTTCCACTGAAAGGTAAAAGCTTCTGAACCATTCTTTTTGCTATACATTTCTACATCTTGCCCAGATCGTGCATTAATGGAGTTGAATAGCGGGTTTACAAGTTTCTGAAATTAGGTACAACCAAAGAATCATCAGACATCTTTTTGTGTGAAGAGGTAAACCACTATAAAGATTGATTGACAATTGGGATATTACGGCAGTACCGAAAGGGGGCTAGAGTGGGGCTACAGTTAAATAGTCAATTAATACATGAATTTTTTTAGGGTCCCTAATGCTATGACTTTTGTCTACTGATATACATCGTAGTAGAGCTAAATTTGTAATTTAGCCATTTTTTTGCGAACTGTGATACATTAATTACATTTACAGTCCAATGTACAAAGTTATCATATTGCCATGAGTTTTTTCAAAATCACAGACTCAGTCCTGCTGTTTCCTTATGAGATGTACCGTATATCTTGTATATTTTTGCCCTTCGCCTTCTATGAAGTCAGAAAATCTAGATTAAAGTATATTTTTGCCATCATTACTGTGTAGTGAATTATCTTTATATAAATGCTCAAATGTAATAATTGATATTCAGGGTGAGCAGTGGAAAGTATGCCATATTATTTTCATGGTAAATTTTAGGGTTAAGAATTTATCCCACAATGCCTTGATCGGAAGAGGTAATTACAATCTTAAGGCAATTTGTCATTGCAGTCAATAATATATAAATCTGAATATTTTAACTAATTGATATTAGTATGAAAGACATAATAGGACACTTGCTAGGGTCCCGCCATGGGTGAGAACAAGACCCCTGGAAGTACAGAAAGAACGTTCCAGCGGTAGCGTAAGCTTTGGTTACTTCGTATTAGAGATGAATGGATTAATTTGTTGGACGCTAGTCTGTGGTACCTGGTAGCTAGGTAAGGGGTCGACAAATCTCTTACTTTGTGGCTTCCCCAGAGTGGCTTTTGATTAGCCAGTGCTGGAAAATCGATCCGCTTATCTCTACTTTGTACTGCTCTTTTAATATTTATAACTTTGTAAATTCAATTAATAGGAGTGGCTGGCTGTTTGTGAGATAACACGGTGCACTACCCACTAACTGAATTGAATTGGATCCAAATGCTTGGAGTATTCATTAGCATTTTTTTATTAAGCTGAAGAACAGGATCGAACCAGTTTTTGTCTCAGGACCAGAGGCTTTATCAGGTAAGTATCTTACGTTGTCTAGAATACTTACTGTACCCGATGAAGTAAGATACTTACCTGACCAAGACTCCCATCTGGAGCCAAAAACTGGTTTGTTTCTATTCTTCAGTCATGAGCAATTGGATGCAATTTATTCCAACACCCAGCTGTTCCTATTGACACCTGATCTAATGATAAGGAAAAAACTGCAGCAGTCCATGTTCAGTGCTGAGTGCGATCACATTTGTGCTAGCACATTTGTAATCCACCCTTCACGATAGACACCACCTGTCTCGTTTACTATTAGTGTGTGTTCACACATCGCTTTTTTGCTGTATGTTTCCAGAGAAAATCATAGTATTTTACTGTCCCAGCAAAATGAGATTTCTGAAATGTCATGGACACGTTCCTTATTTTTTCCTTGCAGATTTGCAGCAGTTACAAAATTCCAGCTGGTTAATTCTTTCCACATTTTTGCAGCAATTTTCACCCACTCTTGAAGGAGAAATAATACATAACAAAATGCATCAAAAACGCAGGCAAAAAAATGTGTCAAAAGTGCGTTTTTTCCAGTGAAAATAAGTGCATGGTGGCTCAGTGGTTAACACTGTTGCTTTGCAGCGCTGGAGTCATGGATTCAAATCCCACCAAGGACAGCATCTGCAAGGAGTTTGTATGTTCTCCCCGTGTTTGTGTTGATTTCCTCCCGATTCTCCAGTTTCCTCCCACACTCCAAAGACATACTGATAGGGAATCTAGATTGTGAGCCCCAATGGAGACAATGTTGATAGTATCTGTAACACGCTGTGGAATATGATGGTGCTATATAAGCAAAGCATAATAAATAATCACCTATCCACTGGATAGGTGATTTATACATTGCGGGGGTCGAACCGCTGAGATCTACACCTGGTCTGCAGAACAGTGAACTTTTATCCCCAATGAGATACTTTTATACTCATGCACATGCCCGACCACCACTCTATTCACTTTTTATGAGGCTGCCGAGCTCTGTGGTCAGCATTATCTGGCGGCTTCATAGGTAATGAATGTAGCCGTGCTCGGGCAAGTGCACTGCAGTTCCATTCTAACAAGGATTCAAGTGCCCCGTTCTGCTGGTCAGTGCAGGTCCAGCAGTTGGACCCCCCAAGTTATAAGTTATCACCTATCTTAGATGATACATTATCCTCACTAGACCACATCTATGTTCTTGGAGGAAAATCAACCAGGGATTACTGCAGGTTTAGTCCAAAACTGGGAGACACATGAACAGTCCTACTTTTACTAGAACAGATTCTTTAGATGTAGAAGATACAGTATGCATATGTACCTAGGAATAGACTTCGCAGAAATCAGTATTCATTGTGATAACTTGGATTCACAGTGTCTATGCAAAGTCATACCTAACACATCATGATAATATCACCATTAATCGTGCTGGGCTAGCCATGTCTGCTAAAGATTGATGCCTCCATGAATCAGAAATGTCTTTTCTGCACATATACTGTATATACTTGTGGATGCCCCATTGGATTGAGATCTGTGAAATTTGGCGGCCGATTCATCACCTTGAACTCTTTGTCATCCTTACCAGACCTTTCTCCTGCTGAAAACGAACACCTACATTATGGAATGTTACTGCATGAAGGGGGTTATGTGGTCTGAACAATTTTTACATAGGCGGCATGTGTCATATCCACGAGAGAGTCAAGAAACAAGCATTTCAAGAAGAACATTGTCCCATCACACTGTTTGTCTTCATCCCATAGTGCACTCTGGTGATGCGCCTTCCCCAGATAATTGTGATTTATCAGACCAGTCATCTTCTTCCATTGCTCTATGGTCCAATTTTGATGCCCACGTGCCCAATGTAGTCACTTGAAACAAGTAACGGGGCTACTAAGTCACCCCGCTCAAGCTGTGGTTTCACAGCTTTTACTTATGTCAACGATTTGTGCTACAGAATTTATTACTATGGGATTAGGTAAGATGGGCTGGCCTTCATTTTCCATATGTATCATTGAGCCTTGGTCATCTCTGTCGCTGGTTCTCCACCTGGACATGCTCATGCGACATCTGCTTCTGTCACCAGGTGCTGCCGTATTTGTTCTGTGGGTGTCATTGATGATAGTGGACTCTTCATATCTAGCCAGAGATATTAGTGTTGATTGAGTTTAGTTGTATGTGCTGTCTGACAGGAGTAATTAGCTTCCTGCTGTTGAAATGGCATACCACCACTCCTTACTTAAACTCCTTGGGAGTTGCCAGTTATAGATTACAATTCCCCTGGTTCAATCTTGTTTTTTGGCTCTTCTTCAGCCAGTTTTTGACCTTGTTCCATGTTTTCACTATCCTTGAGCCTGACAATCCTGTTCCTGACGCTGACCTCTTGGTATTGATGCAGTGTTCTTAACCCTCTCTGCCAGATTAATCCATCGGCCAGCAGTCATTCCAGTGATTCCACCCAAGGGATGCAGGTCCAAATCCCTGTACAGGGGTTAAAGGCTGAAGACTAGGGCACCCACATCTAGTTGTAGTTGCTAGCACAAAACTTGTCTGTGGAAGCCCTAATAATGCCTGCCAGTCTTCCACTTACTGTGCTCCCCTTTACAGTATCCCACCCCTAAAAGATGCCATTTTCATGAAGCAATCAATGTTTCTTGGCGCGCCCCCAAGAGCAGTGGGGTACTCGGTAACGGGTCCTTCTGTTCACAGGGGGATGTCACGGTGGCTGACCCGGTCCGTGGCCCTTGGGATGTCCATGTAAAAGGGGAAAGGTCTTTAAAGGGGAAATGTTCGTGACGCCACCTGTGGTATTCGGTCAGGGTGACCGACGCTGCTTTAAGGGGTGCGCTGGGGTGATGTTATGGCAGCTAGATGGTATACCTTCCCACAGGTGAAGTATGTCCCCAGGGCTTCCCAGTGTGTGGATGGTGGATGGTGAGAGGCGCAGTGAAGAACGAGGACACAGGGTTGCAGTCTCTTTACCTTTTACTGAAGGCTTCAGCATCCACAGTCCAGAGCACAGATTACAGGGCAGGCAGAATTTAGCCGCTTCGAAGGCAAATGCAGAGTTCCCTTGTCCAGGTAGAAATCAGTAGCCTTCCTCTAGCGCCTTGGTGTTGTAGTACCTTACTGCTAAACGTCTCATAAGGTTCTCACAGATGTTGTAGATGTTATCGATGTAATGTCTCTCTCTCTCTCTCTGTCCCCCAGATGGATAGGACAAACCCGTATGACCAGTGGCTTGAGGTATTTTACAGGGACTCTATCATGCCCCAGCCTCTAAGCGGTGCCACCTTGCCTCCTGGGTGTAGGGGCGGATCAGTAGCATGAAATTAGCTGTCCTGCTGGTCTCTGGAGCAAGGCATAAAGGACTGTTGCTCCCTCGGTGTTCCGGCTACCAGGATCCTGCGCCTCAGAAAGAGGCAGCCTGTGTAGGGCAGAACTCCTCCTGGTATCCTCTCTTTGTTATGACTTCTTCACCCTCTCTACAATACAGTTCTCTTTCAGTGTCCTTTCTTAGGAACTGCCACACTTAGGGCAGGCACAGCTCCGTGACCTTTTGTCTAGGCCTCAGACAGGCTCCCACCCCTGTCAGGGACCAACTACCTGAGCAAAGCTCAGCCAGCAACTGCCTCACTTCCTCTCCAGGCAACCAGTTTTACCTAAGTGTGTAGAGTTCCCTAATAAATAGGAGCATAGCTCCCCCTGGTGGCCTGTAGTGCGAAATGTGTTGCATGTTTGTGTTACCTGGATTTGGTTGTCATTCTTTGCCTCCAAACGTAACATCACTCCCCTTAGAGGAGAATGATATTACTGCAGCGACCAGGACCCTGGGGCGCTGCACTCCCCCCCGTTAAATCCAGTACCCCCGGACTGGGAAAAGAAAACAACAATATGTTAGAAAAAGACAAACAAATTTTTGAAATGCTGAAAAACAAGTTAATATAACTATGCTTCCCTTTATGGGAGGTGAGAACACTTGAACGTTGCATAATAAAACATATTTACATTTTGAAATGGAACAATTTAGCAAAACAGTATTTTAACTAACTATGAAATGCAATTACCCATACAGATATACTATCTATTAAGTGCAAAGTGAAACATTTTATTACTCCTATTCTTTTCTAAGTGCAAATCAACATTGTTCTTTATTATTGCTCTTCTTCATATGCAGGACTGTCTATCTACCCCCACGGGCTCACTGCATCTTCCTTCAGTTTATTCAAAAGTGCATCATTAAACATTTTCTATCATCTAACTCAATCTCAATTTTATTCAAAGTGCTTTATATATTTTCAGACTATCTAACTAACTGAATGGTATTCTTTCCTTCTCAGTTTCCTCTTTCTGCCAGGAGCTACAGACTCTCACGTCTGCTCAGCTATTCTCCTATCGTACCAGCTGCGCCTCAGCTGATGTTCCACGACAAGCTCCATTAAATATATTAACTGTCTAATATACTGACTAACTAGCAGGATAAACCAACTCTAAACACGAGTTCAGCAAAGTGCAACGATTCAACATTCCCTTTAAGGGTTCAAACAGTATTCAAGTCTTTCAATGAGGTAGTGCAAACAATCAATCACATCAAGATTCAAGTAAGTTTAGCAACATAAGTGACGTGAAGCGAGGGACCCATTACGAACCCCCAACGTTGGTTTGGGCAGGCTACAAGATGTGTAACCTGACCTGGAATTCTGCAACAACAACGGGTTTTTCTTCAGGTCTGAAAAACAGAACAATTCTCACAACAAGATTGGTAACGGTCTCTGTTGGAGGCAGTCTCTGTAAAGCCTCCTGTTGTAAAACCAGTAGGAAACACCTTTAAGAAGGTGCAAACTATTTACAGCGAAGTTTGTGAGCGATTCACTGTCCATGACTCCAGTGTCTTTAAACGGAAAGCAAGGCAACTTGTGCAAACTAAGGATACCTTTAACAGGGGACCCCTTTTAGAAATAACCCTGGTCGGGTTTAAAACTTGGAAAACAGCAGCAAAAGAATGAACAGTTAACTATGTACTGTCAGTGTTCCTGTTTGCGGTAGGTTTCTATTGTAATTCTGGAGGTAGCACTGGTGGAGGTAGCCCTTTTGGGTTCTGGCGGCTACCAGGTGCTACATATGGGGCTCCCTCAATCCAGATGGAGGTCTGAGTGCCCACTGAGTTCTGTTCTGGAAGAACCTTGGCACAGGCTACAGTTGGTTCTGTAGTTACCGCATTCTCTGTTGTGGTGACAGTACACACTGTGGTCCATGAAAAGGTGTAGGTATGGGTAACTGTATGCGTAGTAAGAGTGGCTGCAGTAATGGCACAAGGTGGTGCTGTTGTCACAGGAGGAGGCAGAGCTGATGCTTTATAGCTGTGTGTCATAGAACCTCTGTGCTTGTGGACATTCAGGGCAAACCACCCCTTTTCACCAAGGTGCCTGGTATAAGTGACGCCATCTCCTGGATACAGGTCCCTATCTGGGTGACCTTTCCAGAGATGGGATTCCACGTCCCTCCGGTTGACAAATATTTCTGCGTACAACCCCTGCTCCTTTATGAAGCCCCGGCCTCCTTGCAGTTTAAAGGTGACAACTGTACCCTGCTTCCGCGGGGCCTGGCTAACGGTGCGGTCCTTGCGGGCCTGGGCTTTGACCTGTAGATCCCACTTGTCAAAGGCTCTGCGCTGGGCCTGGTGCCTTTCCTCCTTTTCCTCCCACTTGTGGGCGAGCTGGGACTGATAGTCCTCCCAACTTAGAACTTCTACAGTCTCTCCCTTCTGCTTCTCCACCTCAGGGAACTCCATAAAGTCTGGTCCGGGATTCACCCAGCGGTACACGACGTTCTCCGCATGGATCTTACTAGGCAGACTGGCGGGTTGGATCGGGGCCTTTAGAAACTGTTCCATCTCTGTGGCCTCGTCCCAGGGCTCGAGATGTTGGAGCCGGCTGGTACCGCCGGGAAGTGGCGCTGCCACGGGGCCTATCAGCAGTCCCTCGGTCACCCGGGCGTCCTTACCGGCCGCATCGGTGTCTTCAGTGCCAGTCGGTTCCGTTGATGTCGGAGTCTGCAGCAGTGCTGGCAGCAGCTCTGGAAATGGTGCTGGTGGATCTTCCGCGGGCACCGTCCGACATGCGGCCTTAGCGCTCAGCTGCATCTGCAGGAACTGGTCTATGAGCTCCTCCACGCCGGTCTGCAGAAAGCCGGGGCCAACGGGTGATGCCTGGCTGCGGTGTCTCTCCAGGTAGCTGAGGGAGTCCTCTGCTCCGACCCCACAGTCTGGTTCCAGGCGGCTGGCCATGGCGCCATCCTCCTGGCTGGCTCCTTCCTGGTCTTTTTCCCGCTCTCTTCTATAGGGGCGGTTTCCTTTTCTTTGTCTCCGCCCGCCATTGAGGATCAGGAGGCGGATCTCGGCTGCTGACAGACACGTCCTCAAGGTACAGAGATATTTAGACTGGGCGGCCATTATTTTTCGTGCTTCTCAGTCCATTCACGCCCACAACGGCACGCCCTTCTTCTTCTCCAGCGCTCCTCGTGGCGCGGTAATGGCGGCAGTTTTGGTGGGAATTTTTGGCGGTCTTTGGCAATACAAAGTCTTTTAGTAAATCACAGTTCAAGCACAATTCTGGCACAGTCTCTAGGCGCACATGACCAGATTTTCAGGCATAAGTAGATCCTGTTTGTGATGCCAAAAGATTTGGAGCGCCCCCAAGAGCAGTGGGGTACTCTGTACCATGTCCTTCGGTTCACAGGGGGATGTCACGGTGGCTGACCCGTTCCATGGCCCTTGGGACGTCCGTGTAAAAGGGGAAAGGTCTTTAAAGGGGAAATGTTTGTGACGCCACCTGTGGTATTCGGTCAGAGTGACCGACGCTGCTTTAAGGGGTCCGCTGGGGTGATGTTATGGCAGCTAGATGGTATACCTTCCCAAAGGTGAAGTATGTCCCCAGGGCTTCCCAATGTGTATATGGTGGATGGTGAGAGGCGCAGTGAAGGAGGACACAGGGTTGCAGTCTTTTTACCTTTTACTAAAGGCTTCAGCATCCACAGTCCAGATCACAGATCACAGGGCAGGCAGAGTTCGGCCGGTTTGGAGGCAAATGCAGAGTTCCCTTGTCCAGGTAGAAATCAGTAGCCTTCTTCTAGCGCCTTGGTGTTGTAGTACCTTACTGCTAAGCGTCTCATAAGGTCCTCACAGATGTTGTAGATGTTATCGATGTTATGTCTCTCTCTCTCTCTCTCTGTCCCCCAGATGGATAGGACAAACCCGTATGACCGGTGGCTTGAGGTGTTTTACAGGGACTCTATCATACCCCAGCCTCTAAGCGGTGCCACCTTGCCTCCTGGGTGTAGAGGCGGATCAGTATCGTGAAATTAGCTGTTCTGCTGGTCTCTGGAGCAAGGCATAAAGGACTGTTGCTCCCTCGGTGTTCCGGCTACCGGGATCCTGCGCCTCAGAAGGAGGCAGCCTGTGTAGGGCAGAACTCCTCCTGGTATCCTCTCCTTTGCTATGACTTCTTCACCTCCTCTACAATACAGTTCTCTTTCAGTGTCCTTTCTTAGGAACTGCCACACTTAGGGCAGTCACAGCTCCGTAACCTTCTGTCTAGGCCTCTAACAGGCTCCCACCCCTGTCAGGGATCAACTACCTGAGCAAAAC
This sequence comes from Ranitomeya imitator, assembly GCF_032444005.1. Taxonomy (NCBI): domain Eukaryota; kingdom Metazoa; phylum Chordata; class Amphibia; order Anura; family Dendrobatidae; genus Ranitomeya; species Ranitomeya imitator. The sequence continues at coordinate 69,399,058 of NC_091282.1, forward strand.
TCAGCCAGCAACTGCCTCACTTCCTCTCCAGGCAACCAGTTTTACCTAAGTGTGTAGAGTGCCCTAATAAATAGGAGCATAGGTCCCCCTGGTGGCCTGGAGTGCGAAATGTGTTGCATGTTTGTGTTACCTGGATTCGGTTGTCATTCTTTGCCTCCAAACGTAACATCACTCCCCCCTAGAGGAGAATGATATTACTGCAACGACCAGGACCCTGGGGCGCTGCACTCTTATGTCACCTGTCAGCAGCTTACTCTTCTTAACACTTTCACCAATGGACAGGATCTGGAGAGATCGCATCAGTAGAAATAACTGTTAGCTGAATGAGTTGACAAATATTTTATGTTTTTGGGCAGTTTACGGAGGACGCACCCATACCAAAAAGATAGCTCATCATGAATCAATGTGAGTGGATCAAATACCGTCACGCACTTTCTAGCTGTAGGATCTAGTGTTGCCGCTTGTCAGGCTTGTCTGTATAACGACACCTCTAGAGGTGCCAATATGTGCCGCGATTCAACAACTTAAGGGTTAACCATCATTAATGCCAACTTGTGTTTTTGTGTAGCCAGAACCATTACTGGCATCTTATTTCAGTGGTGTTTCCATAATTCCGGCTGTACTAGCGGAACAGGACAACTTTTTTTCCCTTTTTTTCCTTCCATGCCCATTGTTTTACAAATGAGCTCATAAATCAGTTGTTGCTAGGCCGGAAATAAAGTGCCAGGCAGCCAGGCTCCCTGACAGGGGGTATGAATCATCCAGGCACAGAAGATGGCCTTTTGGGGATGAAGTGCTCATCTGCAGCGGTTTTTGTTTTTTCTTCTTTTTTTTTTCTCTTCAGTCACATCTTTGTAACGGGGCAGGCAGCTGGCAGGACAGCTAAAAGCCCCTGAGGGACCCGGCGGGCTTCACTCTATGTCTCTCTTCTCTCCAACTGTTTTGTGCCATCGAATTCATTACCTCCATATGGGATGAGAGGGAGAGACTGACAACCAGACTCGTGTCCTACACTAAAAACAGCAACTAATTGCTTCTTTTATGTCCTGTTTTTGGGTAGGGCGGGCAGAAAGGGGGTGCTTTTATACAAACTACAGTATATAAAAAGATACATTTAAAAAAAAATCAAAGCGGTCTTCATGTCACATCACAGCTTTTCTGAAGCTTTTAGAAATGTCTACAAAGCTCGAGCTGCGAAGATTTACCATGTTTTACTATTTAATGTACATTCAATGTCCAAACAGTGGCATGCAGTGCCCTTATTTTGACATACAGACCCCTATTGTGCCATGCAGCGCCCTACAGTGCCCTATAGACCCATATTGTGCCATACAGACCCCTTTTGTGCCATGCAGCGCCCTACAGTGCTCTATAGACCCATATTGTGCCATGCAGCGCCCTACAGTGCCCTATAGACCCATATTGTGCCATACAGACCCCTTTTGTGCCATGCAGTGCCGTATAGTGCCACATAGACCCATATTGTGCCATACAGACCCCTTTTGTGCCATGCAGTGCCCTATAGTGCCACATAGAACCATATTGTGCCATACAGACCCCTTTTGTGCCATGCAGCGCCCTATAGTGCCATATAGAACTATATTGTGCCACGCAGACCCCTTTTGTGCCATGCAGCGCCCTATAGTGCCACATAGAACCATATTGTGCCATACAGACCCCTTTTGTGCCATGCAGCGCCCTATAGTGCCATATAGAACTATATTGTGCCACACAGACCCCTTTTGCGCCATGCAGTGCCCTATTATTCAATACAGACCTCTAATGTGTCATACAGTGCCCCTATTGTCCATACAGGGACCCTATTATTCAATGCAGACCCCTATTGTGCCATGCAGTGCCCTATTGTATCATAAATATGCCTATTGTGCCATACAGACCTTTATAGTGCCATTTAGTGTGCCTATTGCGCCATATAGTGCCCCTATTGTGCCATACAGAGCCATATAGTGCCCCTATTGTCCACACAGTGCCCCTATTGTCCCAAACAGACCTCTATTGTGCCTTGCCATGCCCCCCCCTCTGCCATCCAGACCCCTATTATTCAATATAGACCCTATTGTGCCATGCAGTGCCATAATATACCATTCAGATGCCTATTCTGCCATAATCCATGTTCCAAACATGAAAAAAAACAAGACCCACCCAGGCACAGAATCTACTATATAATTGTCTAAGGGTCACCTCCGTCTGTCTGTCTGTCTGTCTTTCTGTCATGGATATTCATTGGTCGTGGCCTCTGTCTGTCATGGAATCCAAGTCGCTGATTGGTCGTGGCAAAACGCCCACGACCATTGCCACGACCAATCAGCGACGGGCGCAGTCCGGCGGCAACATGACCGCTCCTTCCTCCTTGCACTCAGTGCCCACTCCGTTCTCCCCTCCAGTCAGCGCTCACACAGGGTTAATGCCAGCGTTACCGGAGCGCGTTGTAACGCACTCCAGTTACGCAGCTATTAACCCTGTGTGACCAACTTTTTACTATTGATGTTGCATATGCAGCATCAATAGTAAAAAGATCTAATGTTACAAATAAGAATAATAAAAAAAAAACGTTATTCTCACCCTCCAACGTGTCGTCCTGTCCTTGGCAGTGCAAGCGGCAGGTTCCGGTGCTAAGGATGCTATGCGACAAGGACCTGCCATGACGTCACGGTCATGTGACCGTGATGTCATCACAGGTCCTGCGCTCATACCAAACCTGGGACCGGAAGCTGCCGTGTGCACCGTACACAGGCGCCAGCACTACAAGGGGCCCTTCAGAAGGTGAGTATATGTTTATTTTTTATTTTTTAACCTGTTACATACGTGGCTGGGCAATATACTAGGTGGCTGGGCAATATACTACGTGGCTGGGCAATATACTACATTGCTGGGCAATATACTACGTGGCTGGGCAATATACTACGTGACTGGGCAATATACTACGTGGCTGGGCAATATACTACGTGACTGGGCAATATACTACGTGGCTGGGCAATATACTACATTGCTGGGCAATATACTACGTGGCTGGGCAATATACTACATTGCTGGGCAATATACTACGTGGCTGGGCAATATACTACGTGACTGGGCAATATACTACGTGGCTGGGCAATATACTACGTGACTGGGCAATATACTACGTGGCTGGGCAATATACTACGTGGCTGGGCAATATACTACGTGGACATGCATATTCTAGAATACCCGATGCGTTAGAATCGGGCCACCATCTAGTATATAATAAAACAGTATATCTTTATTGAAAATATCCAAACAATAATCAGTAAGCGTATCAAACAACTGGGGTTGAGAAAACACCCCTTTACTAGTATTACCCAAATATATTGGTTTAAAAGGACAACTCCAAAGAATATATAAAACAAGAGAAAGGAGTAAACCAGTCCCGCAAAGCATAATAAGATAAAATGGTACTTTATTTTTACAGAAAATCATATCAACAAACACATAAAGTCAGTAAACTGCTGTTATAGCAAATACAGAAGGAGATTAGGGAGGAAACATACAGGTAAACTGAGTAACCTACAGGGAAACTAATGCACCCAAAGGAGATTACATGGGAATAGTAAGTAACTGTTAATGCCAATGCCAATATATATGAGTTTGACACTCCATCATTGCTCCCAATCAGGCAGTCAAACAGTCATTCCCATGAGCTTACCCGTAATGTAACCGGGTGGTTCCCCAAAGTACTCAGCAGCCCCTTGACGCGCGCTTTGCCGCCTAGCTTTCTCAAAAGGGGGTTAACCACTGATAAATCCCACTTGTATAAATACTTCACATTCCGGAACTGCACCCGACTTCCGGCGCACGCGCGCTTGGGACCCTGTTCCATCTCCCCCCGCAGCCGTCAAAGCCGTGCTCGCATGTGGGCGGAACCTCGCCATCTGACGTCAAGTGACATGCGTGCACAGCAGATAGTGATAGCCGCGGAGGGAGAGGAGGCAATCCGGGACCCAGAGCGCACGCGCGCACTGTCGGTGGCCATCTTTCTGAAGACCATGGATGCGGCCATTGTAATGAAGAAAAAGAAGAATACATAGATGAAATAATGGCCTGATCGCTACCCTCATCTTGTGACCAAACCCAACATTAGTATATAACAACAAGTGACAGAATCAATAATCTGTTTGTGATAAGTGTCGCAATATTTGTAGAAAAAATGTGTAAATATAATGTATTAAACATAAAAAGCAATATATCACAAAAATCTATATATAATAGGGTGACAATAGTGCATATATATTCATAACAATAATATAGCATATTATATAAAAACGATGTGAAGTAGTATGTCTTGAAAAAAGACATCCTTTTCTTTATTAGGGCAGCAAAGCGATCATAATGGACTCCAAAACGGCCGCAGATCAACCCATATAAACGGAGCCGTGCAGACAGTATGAATCACTGAAAAAGACGAACAACGATTAAAATAGAATAAAATACAAAAATGGTGGAAATGATTCATATATAGGAGAGGATGGAGACAAGAGGTCACATAAAAGTGTAAACACATCTTAGATTGCGGAATAAGCAATAGTATGTGTATAATCCACATAGAGAACGAAAAAGTGGCGGCTAGCGTAAATGGTTATATCTACCAAAGATGGAGGAAGAGAGGAGGAGGGGTATTTTTGGGGATGTTTTTATTCGAGGCAAATGGGCTATAGGAAGGAGGCAAAGCTCAATTTTTCATTGAGCCCTTTGGGTGTTATAGTGTCAAGTGTAACGATCCACCGGCACTCACATTGTGCCAGTAATTGATTCAAATGTCCACCCCTAACGCCTCCATGAATCCTATCAATACCCCTCACTCTCAAGCCACTAGGATCGGACCCGTGGTGCATCAAGAAATGCCTTGGTAAGGTCTTTAGCGCAGCTATATCGGATGGTTCTCTGGCAGCCAAGATATCCCGTACGTGTTCGCGCGTCCTCACCTTTAGTTCCCTCGAAGTGAGACCAATCTATATGAGGGAGCAGGGACAGGTGGCGTAGTATACCACATGTGTCGTGTTACATGAGATATATTCCCTGCTCCCGTCAGATGATCTAAAGGTCTCACTTCTCAGGATGTTGGGACACGCGAAACGCGTCCCGCAGGGGAAGCAGCCCACTTTGGGACTCCTACTCGTGAAAAAAGATTTCTGTTTAGCCACGTAGTGGCTTTTCACCAGACAATCTCTAAGATTTTTTCCCCTGCGTTGTGTCATGCATGGAAATGGGGATAAATGGGCTGCCAAAACCGACCAGTGTTTATTCAGGATCCCACGGATCCGCTCTCAGAGGCAATTAGAAGTAGAGATAAACCTAGTCTCCGAGTTCCCTTCGCGATCTGATTTTTTGGATTGCAGTAACAAGTCTTCCCTCCGTTTTGATTTAGCCCTTCTATAGCCCGCCCTAATGCACCGGCGACTATACCCCCTGGCCTTAAACCGATCAGTCAACACACCGGACTGTTCCTCAAAGCGGGCCTCAGTTGAGCAGACCCGCCTGTTCCTCAGGAACTGGCCAACTGGGATGGCTTTGACAATTGAGTAATTGTGTGCAGTTTACTGAATTTATGTGTTTGTTGATATGATTTTCTGTAAAAATAAAGTACCACTTTATTGAAGATAGTATGACAATAGAAAAGCATAAAATTTATATATATATATGTATATATATATATATATATATATATATATATATATATATATACAAAAAAATGTGCAAATATCAAGAATTGCGCAAAAAGGAAATTACATGAAAAATATATATGGTAAATAAATAAAAACATCAGTTTTGCATATAGCGGGTAAGGTATAATTCACAAATAATGTGTATTTACACACCTATATATTGATAGGTAGAAAGTAATGAAGCAGTGCATAGTATAGAGGGCTATGGGTGAAGTAAGACACCCAAGTGGGTGAAATAAAGAACCCTATGTGGAGTGCATGTATGTGCAAGTCCACAAAATGCTATATAATGTGTTTTTTAAAGTGGCATGTGCTTGTGCTCAGAGAAATCATCAATTCCTTCGTCAGGGAATTTACATTCTGAAACGCGCGTCGGGGTGTGCGGCATCAAGATCCTGGCGGCATTTAAAGGTATATCCCTCTAATTTTTCCTGTGATGATTTCTCTGACCTTGTCTTGTGTATAGACCAGAAAACGTTTAAATCTTTGAACTGGATGCACAATAAAAGAAATGTTCTACTTTTTTCTGCAAAAAACTACTGAGTGCCAAGTGTTTTGTGATTACTTCACCCATAGCCCTCTATACTATGCACTGCTTCATTACCTTCTACCTATCAATATATAGGTATGTAAATACATGCATATATTTTGTGGTCCATGTGCACCTCATGAACGTATAATTTTTAGTATTTTTAGTTTTTATATACGGTATCATTTTCTTATATATATAATATTTTTGGTGATCCTAAGTTCATAATGGTGTTTAATTCTTTCAGTCCCTATCTTGCTTATGCAAGGTAGTAATTATATACACATTTTGGTTTCTTACTTATCATTTTTTATTATTATTTTTTATGCTTGGTGCTTATACCTTTTAGGGGAGATACTGTAATATAGATACATTATAATATAGATACACATTATTTGTGAATTATACCTTACCCGCTACTTGCAAAATTGCTGTTTTTATTTATTTACCATATATATTTTTCATGCAATTTCCTTTTTGCGCAATTCTTGATACGCGCACAATTTTTGTATATCTATAATTTTTGTATGCTTTTCTATTGTCATACTATTTTCAATAAGGATATACTGCTTTATTATATATTCTCTCCCTGGGTGGGTCTTGGTTTTTTTCATGTTTGGAACACGGATTATTGATTTCCCTCTTAGTGGTTTCCACTAAATATTCTGCACAAACGGTGATCTTATGGTATTTAATTGTTTGGCTATATAAAATATTTCTAAAATAAGAATTGGGTATTCCTATAATACCACTGGGCATCACTGTTGCGTTTATCTAGCCTATTGTGCCATACAGACCGCTATAATTCCATACAGACCCCTATTGTGCCATACAGACCCCTATAGTGTTATATATTGCCCCTATTGTCCATAAAGTGCCCCTATTGTGCCATGCAGTGCCCCACTGTGCCACATAGTGCCCCTATTGTCAATACAGTCCCTGTATTGTGCCATTCATTTCCCAATTGTGCCATACAGACCCCTGTAGTGCCATAAAGTGCCCCTATTGTCCATACAGTACATACAGTGAAAAAAGGATAAAATACATCAGTGCACATACATCATAGATCTGCGCGTTTCGGGTGTTAGACACTCTTTTCCTACCTCGCTAAAAGTTTGAGAGTCCCTTTTTATTTTGGGTGACTCCCAAACAATATAAAATTGTTTTTTGTCCATTTTTGTAGCCATAAATCCATTGTTCTAATCAGACTCTTCCTACTGTTTTACTGCATGCAAAGAGCAAAGAGTACATTGCCTTTACTGCCATCTAGTGCACACATATATTATTACAATGAAAGAACATTTTTTCCCCCCTTTATTATATTTTATGTATTATAGCAAATTTCTCTGGAAGTAAAATAATCATTAACAATTCTCTAATGTAACAAATAAGCATTGAGAGCTTACTTCAACTTCACTTTAATGTATGAAGAGGACATTTCAGTTCTGAAGCCTACAGATTGGAGCTCTGTATTTAGAAAAGTGAGTGCAGCTCTGGAGTGTAATACAGGATGTAACTCAGGATCAGTAATGTAATGTATGTACACAGTGACTGCACCAGCAGAATAGTGAGTGCAGCTCTGGGGTATAATACAGGATGTAACTCAGGATCAGTAATGTAATGTATGTACACAGTGACTGCACCAGCAGAATAGTGAGTGCAGCTCTGGAGTATAATACAGGATGTAACTCAGGATCAGTAATGTAATGTATATACACAGTGACTGCAACAGCAGAATACTGAGTGCAGCTCTGGAGTATAATACAGGATCAGTAATGTATGTACACAGTGACTGCACCAGCAGAATAGTGAGTGCAGCTCTGGGGTATAATACAGGATGTAACTCAGGATCAGTACCGGATCAGTAATGTAATATATGTACACAGTGACTGCACCAGCAGAATAGTGAGTGCAGCTCTGGGGTATAATACAGGATGTAACTCAGGATCAGTAATGTAATGTATGTACACAGTGACTGCACCAGCAGAATAGTGAGTGCAGCTCTGGGGTATAATACAGGATGTATGGTAACTCAGGATCAGTAATGTAATGTATGTACACAGTGACTGCACCAGCAGAATAGTGAGTGCAGCTCTGGAGTATAATACAGGATGTATGGTAACTCAGGATCAGTAATGTAATGTATGTACACAGTGACTGCACCAGCAGAATAGTGAGTGCAGCTCTGGAGTATAATACAGGATGTAACTCAGGATCAGTATTGTAATGTATGTACACAGTGACTGCACCAGCAGAATAGTGAGTGCAGCTCTGGGGTATAATACAGGATGTAACTCAGGATCAGTAATGTAATGTATGTACACAGTGACTGCAGCAGCAGAATAATGAGTGCAGCTCTGGGGTATAATACAGGATGTAACTCAGGATCAGTAATGTAATGTATGTACACAGTGACTGCACCAGCAGAATAGTGAGTGCAGCTCTGGAGTATAATACAGGATGTAACTCAGGATCAGTAATGTAATGTATGTACACAGTGACTGCACCAGCAGAATAATGAGTGCAGCTCTGGGGTATAATACAGGATGTAACTCAGGATCAGTAATGTAATGTATGTACACAGTGACTGCACCAGCAGAATAGTGAGTGCAGCTCTGGAGTATAATACAGGATGTAACTCAGGATCAGTAATGTAATGTATGTACACAGTGACTGCACCAGCAGAATAGTGAGTGCAGCTCTGGGGTATAATACAGGATGTCACTCAGGGTCAGTAATGTAATGTATGTACACAGTGACTGCACCAGCAGAGTAGTGAGTGCAGCTCTGGGGTATAATACAGGATGTAACTCAGGATCAGTAATGTAATGTATGTACACAGTGACTGCACCAGCAGAATAGTGAGTGCAGCTCTGGAGTATAATACAGGATGTATGGTAACTCAGGATCAGTAATGTAATGTATGTACACAGTGACTGCACCAGCAGAATAGTGAGTGCAGCTCTGGAGTATAATACAGGATGTCACTCAGGGTCAGTAATGTAATGTATGTACACAGTGACTGCACCAGCAGAGTAGTGAGTGCAGCTCTGGGGTATAATACAGGATGTAACTCAGGATCAGTAATGTAATGTATGTACACAGTGACTGCACCAGCAGAATAGTGAGAGCAGCTCTGGAGTATAATACAGGATGTATGGTAACTCAGGATCAGTAATGTAATGTATGTACACAGTGACTGCACCAGCAGAATAGTGAGTGCAGCTCTGGAGTATAATACAGGATGTAACTCAGGATCAGTATTGTAATGTATGTACACAGTGACTGCACCAGCAGAATAGTGAGTGCAGCTCTGGGGTATAATACAGGATGTAACTCAGGATCAGTAATGTAATGTATGTACACAGTGACTGCAGCAGCAGAATAATGAGTGCAGCTCTGGGGTATAACACAGGATGTAACTCAGGATCAGTAATGTAATGTATGTACACAGTGACTGCACCAGCAGAATAGTGAGTGCAGCTCTGGAGTATAATACAGGATGTAACTCAGGATCAGTAATGTAATGTATGTACACAGTGACTGCACCAGCAGAATAATGAGTGCAGCTCTGGGGTATAATACAGGATGTAACTCAGGATCAGTAATGTAATGTATGTACACAGTGACTGCACCAGCAGAATAGTGAGTGCAGCTCTGGAGTATAATACAGGATGTAACTCAGGATCAGTAATGTAATGTATGTACACAGTAACTGCACCAGCAGAATAGTGAGTGCAGCTCTGGGGTATAATACAGGATGTCACTCAGGGTCAGTAATGTAATGTATGTACACAGTGACTGCACCAGCAGAGTAGTGAGTGCAGCTCTGGGGTATAATACAGGATGTAACTCAGGATCAGTAATGTAATGTATGTACACAGTGACTGCACCAGCAGAATAGTGAGTGCAGCTCTGGGGTATAATACAGGATGTAACTCAGGATCAGTAATGTAATGTATGTACACAGTGACTGCACCAGCAGAATAGTGAGTGCAGCTCTGGAGTATAATACAGGGTGTAATTCAGGATCAGTAATGTAATGTATGTACACAGTGACTGCACCAGCAGAATAGTGAGTGCAGCTCTGGAGTATAATACAGGATGTAACTCAGGATCAGTAATGTAATGTATGTACTCAGTGACTGCACCAGCAGAATAGTGAGTGCAGCTCTGGAGTATAATACAGGATGTAACACAGATTCAGACTTTTTACGTAGATTGTTTCCGTGGTGCATTATAGACATGAGAGGTTGAGTCTGGTTGAGATAATTGTGTCGTTTAGCTATAGTGGAGTACTTCAGCAATGACAATGCCTCTCAGGGCATGCTGAGTCTCATAGTTCTTCCATGTGTTTCTATAATAGCTTGGAAGGGTTACTATGAGGTGTTATATATTGGAGATCTGCAGGTTTCACTGTATGATTGCTGCTCTTGTGTGTTTCTTCCGCGCGGTGTTGGTGAGGGGGAGGCCTCGGAGGATAGAGCAGTACAGGCGCCCATGCTGTGTAATTGAATATCAATAGGTGAGAAGGAAACTGGAAAAGCAACCTGTCACATGTAGGTGTGCTCAACAACTCAATTTTCTGCTGCTGACAACTTAGGAAATGAGCTTTTCAGCTACTATAGGAAATTGTCAAAAAGGCAAATTAACCCATTATAGCAGATGGCAATAATGGCGCAGCGCACAGGGCTATCATGAGTGCCCGCTCAGTTTTGCTCCCAGATTTCCTTTGTTTTCACCTCAGTTTATTCCCTGCATTTTTTGTTTTTTTGTATCCGCTATAAGAACATGTGTGAGAATAAAATAGCAATTCATTGGAGTGTGGCCATCATGTGGCCAAGGCCTGTTCACCCGGGGTTACCATAGCCACAGTAGCCTCTGCCTATAGAGGGTCCAGAGAACGTGCCCCCCACAGAGAGGAAGACTCACACTACGAGAGTTCCCAACATCGGGCACAGTATAGAGTCTGGATCAGGCAAAATCCATAGAAGTTATTCTCCACCGATGTACTGTCCGATATTACGCTGTGGGGTCTCTCCAGACCCCAGAGTGTAATACATAAAGCTGGTCATACTCGGTCGGAGTGCACGTTACGGCATCAGGACACGTACGGTGGGAATCAGACGATGTAGGGAGGACCAGATGGGTGATGGCCACGAAGCAGAGGGGCCGAGGATATGAGCGATAAGGTGAGAATAAGGATTTTTTTAACATTTTGATAGCCCTTTATTATTCAGAAAAATGGCAGCCAGCACCATTTTGCTGAATTCACAGGAACGCAGATGTTTGTAAAATTGGAGCAGAAATCAATTACACTCAGATATATCGGCTGATCTCTAATTAGCAGATACCCAGACAATGATGGGAGGGCAGAGGCGGAGGGACCGATTATGTGAGCAGGGCACCCGGATGGGCGTTATTCTACAAACAAGAAGACGCACAGCAGCCGATAGCACCGAGTACCACCTATAGGACATGTTATTACAGATGTCATTTGTCATCTACATGCCCCATAAAGCCCAAACCACAGCTCTCCATTTCCCCGAGGATCTCAGCTTCACTGGGATTTTCTAACCCTAAGCCTACTTTTACACTGTAACGAGGGTCATGAAGTATCTATCTATCTATCTATTATCTATCTATCTATCTATCTATCTATCTATCTATCTATCTATTATCTATCTATTATTTATCTATCATCTATCTATTATCTATCTATCATTTATCTATCTATTATCTATCTATCTATCTATTATCTATCTATCTATTATTTATCTATCATCTATCTATTATCTATCTATCATCTATTATCTATCTATCTATTATCTATCTATCATCTATCTATTATCTATCTATCTATTATCTATCTATCATCTATTATCTATCTATCTATTATTTATCTATCATCTATCTATTATCTATCATATATCTATTATCTATCTACAGTATTATCTATCTATCATCTATCTATTATCTATATATTATCAATCTATCTATCTATCTATCTATTATCTATCTATTATCTATCATTATCTATTATCTATCTACCTATTATCCATCTATTATCTATCATCTATCTGTTATCAATCTATCTATCTATCTATCTATCTATTATCTATCTATCTATCTATCTATCTATCTATCTATCTATCTATCTATCTATTATCTATCTATCTATCTCAGGGGCGGACACAGACGATTTGGGGCCCCTGTGCAAGAAATGTGTTTGGGCCCCCCTCCTTTTATGGCTACCAATGTACAGATATACAGTATACATATATTACATAGTATCCTCTCATGTATATTGCCGCCCCTTATTACACGGTGCCCTCTCTTGTTATATAACGCACAGTCCCTTATTACAGTACCTTCTCTTGTTATAAAGAGCACCAGTCCCTTATTACACAGTGCCCTCTCTTGTTATGTGTAACACCATCTCTTATTACACAGTGCCTTCTCCGTTATATACAGTACTGTTATTTACAGTGCCCTGGTCTTTATTTCATACCGTCCTCTTTTGTTAGATATAAGCTGAAATGATTGCTAATGGAGCATGATAGCCTTCTCCAACAGAAAAAAAAACTAACAACAGGGGACACTACATAATAAAGGACAGCAACATACATAACTAAAAAGGATGCTACGTAATAAGGGACGGTGTTATACATTAGTAAAGAGGAAATTATGAAATTAAGGATGAGTACTGATATATATGGAAGCCATCAGTACTCATCTGTCGGTAAGTCCACTGTGCTCCACCACACCGCCATCTAAAGTGAACGCCTCAAAGGCACAGTGGACTTACCGACAGATGAGTACAGATGGCTTCCATATATATCGATGCATAGGAAACTATTTATGCTGTTGGAGCTTATCATCTAGACTGGTGATGCAACAGGGGAACACAGCACTGGTGCTCCTGCCTGTGTAAATAATGAAGTATGTCCGGTAGTAGTGTATCCATATGAATGTGAGATACTTCTAATAGTCCACTGGGGAGCTATTATCATCCAGTACATTCACCAGTTACCACCATATGTGTCTATGTAAAACTTTGTTCTTTTGGGGATCTAGGTCTTCCCTGTCACAGTTGGTCTATGTATAGTGCTAGAGGACCCTGTAGCTTCTGGGTAGAGGCTCTCATTAGCTGCTGCAGGGCATATTAGGGCCCCTAGGGACAGTCATCGTGGAGCGGGGGCGCCACAACGTTCCCCCCCTAGGGTGTCTACCTCCCCAGCCAGGTAGGGGCGGATATAGGTGCCTCAGCTAGGGTGGTATAGTTATTCCCCATCAGTTTTACGGTGTTTTAGTAGCACTTTTTTGTCTTTTTGGTTTGGGTTTTTGTTGTTATTTGTCACTATTGGTGGGGTCCGTTGCCTTGCTTTTAATTAATAAAAAATTGGCTTTATATATATTGAGGATTTCTTTATGATTTTGCACAAGTGGAATATACTCATAAAATACACATCTGTGTACTATACTGTTTGTGTGCACATATTATACAGAATTAGGCTGCCGTCACACTAGCAGTATTTGGTCACTATTTTACCTCAGTATTTGTAAGCCAAAACCAGAAGTGGAACAATTGCAGGAAAAGTATAATAGAAACATATGCACCACTTCTGTATTTATCACCCACTCCTGGTTTTGGCTTACAAATACTGGTGTAAAATACTGACCAAATACTGCTAGTGTGACGGCAGCCTAATACTGTATATATTAAGTGCAGCAATACAAAATACAGAACAGGAGGAAGGCTGGGGTCAGGGGCCACTCTGAGCCTGGAGATATTGCATCAGTAATGGCAGGAGGCATCTGGGGTCAGTGATTACAATACAAGCAGTGAATTAGTGCCTGTGATGCAGCTCCCTGCTATCTGATCGGTGCAGGATCAGATTTCTCAGCCATTCACTGCACCGACCAGGAAGCACCGAGCACACAGTCACTAAGTCACTGCTGTCATGGACACACTGCTGCTCTGCGGATAGTAACCAGCAGCAGTGATAACTCCCAGCCATCCCTCACCTTGTGCTCCAAGAGATGAGGCCTTGAGGTCTGTAGCAGCTGCAGGAGACAGCTCTGCACAGGGTGGATGCTGGAGCAGCAGGCATGTGACAACAAGCAGAGAGGACCCAGACGAGGAGCTTCGCGGACCAGCTCAGCGTGTGTGCACAAGGAATGCTATACTATACTAAATAGTTTGATTGCAAACTTACATAGCGTCCCTTGCAGGGGCCACCCCCTGCAAGTGGAACTGAAAGCAATGCTGCGATTCTCCTGACCTGCATCATAGAGCCAGCAGCCTGTCAACCTGTCACCCCCCTGGCGTTTTTAACTAAAAGAGCCACCTTTTGCAGCACTAATGCTGCATTCTGTGATGGTGGCTCTTCTTTTTGTGCTCCCTTCCAACGCTGCAATATTAATTTTTAGAATTTTTGCGCCATACCTTTAGTCTGTCCAGGGGGCACGTCTTTTCCCCCTGGACACAACCGCTTCCCAGCCATCAGTCGGCCCCTCCTTCGAAGGGCAGCGCAAACGGCGCATGCCCGAAAAAGGAAAGCACAGCGCAGGTACCGGGTACGTTACTGAAGACAGAGGAGGTGGTGACCGGCACACGGAGGGGCTAACTGATGGCTGGGAGACGGTTGTGTCCGGGAGAAAAGACGTGCCCCTTGAATAGACTAAAGGTATGGTGCGAACACTATAAAAATTAATATTGCCGCATTGGAAGGGAGAACAAAAAGAAGAGCCACCTTCACAGAATGCAGCATTAGTGCTGCACAAGATGGCTCTTTTAGTTAAAAACGCCAAGGGGGTGACAGGTTCCCTTTAATGACAGAAAAACCCACAATGGTCACAGAAATAACTTGAATCTGACAAGAGTAATAATAAATAAAAAATCTATGAAAATGAACAAATGAAAGTCAGACATTGCTTTTCAGCCATGCTTCCACAGAATTAAAAAAAATAAATAAAACTCGTGAAATAGGCCTGGACAGAAATGATGGCACCCCTGAAAATATTGTGACAAAAGGGACATGTTAAATCACGGTGTGTCCACTAACTAGCATCAGGTGTCTACAATCCTGGAATCAGTGAGTGGCCTGTATATAGGGCTACAGATCCTCACTGTGCTGTGTGGTGACATGGTGTGTATCACACTGAACATGGACCAGAGGAAGCGAAGGAAAGAGTTGTCTCAGGAGATTAGAAAGAAAATTATAGACAAACATGTTAAAGGTAAAAGTTATAAGACCATCTCCAAGCAGCTTGATGTTCCTGTGACTACAGTTGCACATATAATTCAGAAATGTAAGATCCATGGGACTGTAGCCAACTTCCCTGGACGTGGCCGTAGGAGGAAAATTGATGACAAATCAAAGAGATGGATAATACGAATGGTAACAAAAGAGCCCAGAAAAACTTCTAAACAGATTAAAGGTGAACTTCAAGCTCAGGGAACATCAGTGTCAGATGGCACCATCCATCATTGTCTGAGCCAAAGTGGACTTCATGGAAGACGACCAAGGAGGACACCATTGTAGAAAAAAAATCATAAAAAAGACAGACTGGAATTTGCCAAACTACATGTTGACAAGCCACAAAGCTTCTGGGAGAATGTCCTATGGACAGATGAGACAAAATGGAAATTTTTGGCAAGGCACATCAGCTTTGTGTTCATAGATGGAAAAATGAAGCATATCAAGAAAAAACACTGTCCCTACTGTGAAACATGGAGGAGGCTCTGTTATGTTCTGGGGCTGCTTTGCTGCATCTGGCACAGGGTGTCTAGCATCTGTTCAGGATACATTGAAATCTCAAGACAATCAAGGGATTCTAGAGAGAAATGTGCTGCCCAGTGTCAGAAAGCTTGGTCTCAGTCACAGATCTTGCAACAGGATAATGACCCAAAACACACAGCTAAAAACACCCAAGAATGGCTAAGAGGAAAACATTGGACTATTCTGAAGTGGCCTTCTATGAGCCCTGACCTAAATCCTATTGAGCATCTTTGGAAAGAGCTGAAACATGCCGTCTGGGAAAGGCAACCTTCAAACAAGAGACAACTGGAGCAGTTTGCTCTTGAGGAGCGGCCAAAATACCTGTCGAGAGGTGCAGAAGTCTCACTGACAGTTACAGAAATCGTTAGATTGCAGTCATTGCCTCAAAAGGTTGTGCAACAAAATATTAAGTTAAGGTACCATCATTTCTGTCCAGGCCTATTTCATGAGTTTTATTTTTTATTTTTATTTCTGTGGAAGCATGGTTATCTATCTGTTATCTATGTATCTATCTATCGGTCTATTATCTATCTGTCTATCCATCCATATATCTATGTAGAGTATGTAGGATCTATATCTATCTATCCGTCTTCTATGGGCCGTCACCGCTGTATTAGTATGGCAACTATTGATATTACTGCTTCTTACCTTTGCGTTCTCCTATTTGCAGACAGATTCCACTGATCTTCATTTGACTTTTTTTCTCCGTCCTGGATGGAGGCAGAATATTAATTACTGATAGTATACGTGTGATGTGTTGTCAGTTCCTTTTTTTTTTTGGGTAGAAATTGTATTGGCCAATTATGCAACAATTACAGATAGTCGGTGTGATCATTAAAACCTCATCTACCGGATTGAATCTTGTGCTAAACAGGTACAAGGACACTGAGGACATTTAAAATTATCTGGGTTTTCATTAAATTATCAGGGAAGAAGCACTTAGTGGCGATTATATGTAATGTGCTAAGGCTGTTATCAGCTCTCAATATGCCGCTCGGGTCCTGATGTATAAGGTAATTCTCCCCTCCTCGTCCCCATCACCCCCTGGTCTGATACAGCTCATCCCCCTGGGATCAGTAATTGGTTTATATCCGGCGACGGATTCAATTAATGTGGATGAAAAGGTGGAATAATACAAGAGAATGGTAAAAACAAGACTCATATGTACAGGTAGAGAGGAGCACTCAGCAATCGCCGCGGCATTGATATGACCAATTTCACTAGTTGGTGAACATTCCAAAAAAAGAGACTTTTTTGGAAATGTTAACGCATGAATGGCGGACCCTATCGTCCCTGCAGAAAAAGACAATACTGGATATAGGAAGTCATAAAAATCTTTAAAAAGTATGACGATTTCTTCTAAATTTGCCAAATGCCTAAAAATATGTCTATTTATTTTGGGGCCCATAATTGTGACCAATTTAAAGCGTTATTCACAACTTCAGAATCGGCCATTGTTGGATAGGGCTGGTAAATACAAGCAAATTTGCAATTTACTGCTTATTAATATTTTCAACCGTTCTTGAGATATTAGCACTTTTCTTTTACTCTCAGTTCATTGCCTTGGAGACCGACCACCGCTGCTAGACAGCAGATCATGCACAGTGCTTACCAGCTCTTTTATATGGAGATTCTAACCAGTTGTTTTGAAGGTGGAGGGGATCACTAAAGCGCGCTGCTACCTCCTAATCCGGGACCAGCTTCAGAGCAGTGCCTAGAAGCTAGAAAATAGCATTGGTCGGTCTCCATGGTAACGAGCTGTAAAGAAAAGAAAAGCGTTAATAACTCAAGAGCGGCTGCAAATTTTAAAAAGTCAAAAATTGCTAAAGTGCTTGTTTTTACAAGCACTATCCGTCAATATTAATTTATGAAGATGAAAATTATCCATAAAACATGAAAAAGCGGTTATATATAAAACATTATTGATTTTACCCATTCTATTTTTTGTACAAAAATTCATTTTTGACTCATCTTTATTCGTCTTGTTGTCTCTTAGCCTCTCTCCGTTCCACTCCTCCATGAAAAACTCTCTTCTTCTACAATGTGGGTTCTTTAATGGGTTACAAATAGGATTGCGACCGATTTATTGTGGTCCAGCTCTGGAAATATAAAGGTTACTCTTTATTTGGTCTTGAATTCACTTTTTTGGTTTCCTGTCTATCCATATTTAGCCATAATGACTCCTGTGTGAATAATGGCTCCTTTCTTTTTACTGTCTTCTGGTCTCCACACTTGATGACATGTCCATGAATTCTGTAATTCTATCTGCAATCTTTTCTTTCTATCGCTCCTGAGCTTAAAGGAGTTGATCAGCAGAATCAGACACTTACTAATATGTTTTATTTTGTAAATCTACCATGATGTTCCCGTTTTGGTCCTCGACACGTCCAGTACCATGTTTGTTTTGACACCGGGGTGCCTGGCTGACTAATTCATTTCTGTAGAAATTCCAGCCCCCAGCCCTGTCCCCTCCAGAAGGAGGCTGGTTCTCCGGCTCAAATTAGCTAGTCACCCAGGCCTATTTACACACATCACATGCCATCATTGTAAGTTCTCTAATATTAAGCCTAAAGTTGAGATATATTAGTTAGTGTCATTACATACCATTTTAAACACTGTAGAACATTTTTTTTCTGCTGGAGAACCCCTTTAAAGGGGACCTGTCACTTACTATGTATATATGTATTTTTTAAGTTGGTGTAAATGCCTCTGTTCGCCTGATTCTGATGCTGTTTTTCTTTTGTACCTGTACTTTTCTATGCTTGAGATATGACCCTTTCTATTCTGTATGTTAATCCAGTCAGTTAGAAAAGTGGGCGTGGTCATCAACTCTTCTGCTTGGTTGTCTTCTCGCAGACCACTCCCACTTTGCCAAGCATAGTAGATCTACATACAGAGAAGAAAGGGTCATATCTCAGGAACGAAGAGGCGCAAGAACACAAGAAAAACAGCGTCGGATTCAGAAGAACAGCGGCGTTTACACCAGGTTAAAAATAATTACATATTTATGGCAAGTGACTTTTCCAATTTAGGGTCATTTCATAATACATAAATATTAAAAGATAAAGGTTCAATATATACGGTACCTTGCATGGAAGCACACTTGCTAAGGGTTCATACTGCCTGCCTGAAGGTACTCCATGTGCCGCCTTATAGTGCCTGCGTATGGCATGTTTTCCACTAGAAGCAATGAACGTACAGCAAATAAATCTACAATAGACGACATGCACTGATGGTTCACACAATTTTGAGCTTCCATTTAAAGCTCAGTATGAGCACATATCGGTCTGTGCAATGTAATTTCTATATAGTTATTGGCATTCGTGTGAAATCAAAGGTCAATGTGTTTTATATTCTGCAAAAATAATTTTTAGGCCTGAAAGATTGGCAGTTTTCTAAGACGCTAATTATCAGCATACTTATTATCGGGCATTGAGATCAGAATGTTCCAACAAATAAGACGACCGTCAGAAAAAGTCCCCTAAAAATTAATTTTAAATCAAATTGTAGGAAATGGCCGCTAATGTTCTATTGAACTGAAATCCCCTGCACATCCCCACCCCAGCTCTGTGGTCATTACACCTGGCTTAGCGGAGAGCACAGTGGATCACAGTTAATTAAATGAACGCTGCACTCTAATTAAGACAGGGCTGGCTGGAACTTAGCAGGAAATGTATGCATTAAAAATATTCCTTTGTCGATGAGCAGCAATTAAGAGCCTGATCAATAACAACATAATGCCTTTAAAAAATGGGTCTTGTGCACCCTGGTGGCTCCAGAGACCACGTGTGCCACTCATTAATTTAAAATTAGGATTTCTGGTCAATATAGAAATATTCTCCTTTAATGTCAGATTTACCCAGAAGCAGCTCAGCTGCCAATAGCTGCAAAATGGGGGCTTAATAGTGGTTGTTTCAGAAGAATTAATTTGTGTTCTTAAAGAGAGATACAGATGGATAGATAGGTAGATAGATAAATAATAATAATAATAAATAGATAGATAATAGATACATAATAGATAGATAGATAGATAGATAGATAGAGTACAGACCAAAAGTTTGGACACACCTTATTTAATGATTTTTCTGTATCTTCATGACTATGAAAATTGTACATTCACACTGAAGGCATCAAAACTATGAATTAACACATGTGGAATTATATACTTAACAAAAAAGTGTGAAACAACTGAAATTATGTCTTATATTCTAGGTTCTTCAAAGTAGCCAACTTTTGCTTTGATGACTGCTTTGCACACTCTTGGCATTCTCTTGATGAGCTTCAAGAGGTAGTCACTGGGAATGGTCTTCCAACAATCATGAAGGAGTTCCCAGAGATGCTTAGCACTTGTTGGCCCTTTTGCCTTCACTCTGCGGTTCAGCTCACCCATAATCATCTCGATTGGGTTCAGGTCTGGTGACTGTGGAGGCCAGGTCATATGGCGTAGCACCCCATCACTCTCCTTCTTGGTCAGATAGCCCTTACACAGCCTGGAGGTGTGTTTGGGGTCATTGTCCTGTTGAAAAATAAATGATGGTCCAACTAAACACAAACCGGATGGAATAGCATGCCGCTGCAAGATGCTGTGGTAGCCATGCTGGTTCAGTATGCCTTCAATTTTGAATAAATCCCCAACAGTGTCACCAGCAAAGCGCCCCCACACCATCACACCTCCTCCTCCATGCTTCACGGTGGGAACCAGGCATGTAGAGTCCATCCGTTCACATTTTCTGTGTCGCACAAAGACACGGTGGTTGGAACCAAAGATCTCAAATTTGGACTCATCAGACCAAAGCACAGATTTCCACTGGTCTAATGTCCATTCCTTGTGTTCTTTAGCCCAAACAAGTCTCTTCTGCTTGTTGCCTGTCCTTAGCAGTGGTTTCCTAGCAGCTATTTTACCATGAAGGCCTGCTGCACAAAGTCTCCTCTTAGCAGTTGTTGTAGGGATGTGTCTGCTGCTAGAACTCTGTGTGGCATTGACCTGGTCTCTAATCTGAGCTGCTGTTAACCTGCGATTTCTGAGGCTGGTGACTCGGATAAACTTATCCTCAGAAGCAGAGGTGATTCTTGGTCTTCCGTTCCTGGGGCGGTCCTCATGTGAGCCAGTTTCTTTGTAGCGCTTGATGGTTTTTGCCACTACACTTGGGGACACTTTCAAAGTTTGCCCAATATATCGGACTGACTGACCCTCATTTCTTAAAGTAATGATGGCCACTCATTTTTCTTTTCTTAGCTGCTTTTTTCTTGCCATAATACAAATTCTAACAGTCTATTCAGTAGGACTATCAGCTGTGTATCCACCAGACTTCTGCACAACACAACTGATGGTCCCAACCCCATTTATAAGGCAAGAAATCCCATTTATTAAACCTGACAGGGCATACCTGTGAAGTGAAAACCATTCCCGGTGACTACCTCTTGAAGCTTATCAAGAGAATGCCAAGAGTGTGCAAAGCAGTCATCAAAGCAAAAGGTGGCTACTTTGAAGAACCTAGAATATAAGACATATTTTCAGTTGTTTCACACTTTTTTGTTAAGTATATAATTGCACATGTGTTAATTCATAGTTTTGATGCCTTCAGTGTGAATTTACAATTTTCATAGTCATGAAAATGCAGAAAAATCTTTAAATGAGAAGGTGTGTCCAAACTTTTGGTCTATACTGTAGATAGATAGATAGATGGAGTGGGGGAAACAAGTATTTGATACACTGCCGATTTTGCAAGTTTTCCCATCTACAAAGAATGGAGAAATCTGTAATTTTTATGGTAGACACACTTCAACTGGGAGAAACAGAATCTAAAAATAAAAAAACTGAAAATCACATTAAATTGCATTTCATTGGATGAAATAAGTATTTGATCACCTACCAACCAGCAAAAATTCTGGTGCTCACAGACCTGTTAGTTTTCCTTCGAGAAGCCCTCCTACTCTGTACACATTACCTATATTATTTGCACCTGTTTGACCTTGTTACCTGTATAAAAGAAACCTGTCAATCACATTCCAACTTATCCACCATGGCCAAGATCAAAGAGCTGTCTAAGGACAAAGTTGTAGACCTGCATAAGGCTGGGTTGGGCTACAGGACAATAGGCCAGCAGCTTGGTGAGAAAGCAATTGTTGACATTTTAGAAAATGGAAGAAACACAAGATGACTGTCAATCTTCCTTAGTTTGGGGTTCCATGCAAGATCTCGCCTCGTGGGGTAAGGATGATTCTGAGAAATATAAGGAATCAGCCCAGAACTACACAGGAGGACCAGGTCAATGGCCTGAAGAGAGCTGGGACCACAGTCTTCAAACATTACTGTTAGTAACACCCTATGCTGTCATGGATTATAATCCTGCACAAGGACCACCTGCTCAGGACAGCACATGTGCAGGTCCAGACCCATTTGAAGTTCGCCAATGACCATCTGAATGATCCAGAGGAGGCATGGAAGAAGGTCATGTGGTCAGAGGAGACCAAAATAGAACTTTTTGGTATCAACTGCATTTGCCGTGCATGGAGGAAGAAGGATGAGTGCAACCCCAAGAACACTGTCCCAACCATGCAGCATGGTGGGGGAAACATCATACATTGGGTGTAGGACGACTGCATCGTATTGAAGGGAGGATGGATGGGGTCATGTATCGCGAGATTTTAGCCAACAACCTCCTTCCCTCAGTAAGAACATTGAAGATGGGTCATGGTTGGGTCTTCCAGATGACAATGACCTGAAACACACAGCCAGGGCAACTAAGGAGCTGCTCCATAAGAAGCATTTCAAGGTCCAGTAGTGGCCTAGTCAGTCTCCAGACCTGACCCAATATACATTTTCTGGAGAGAGCTGAAAATCAATGTTGCCCAGCGACAGCCCGAAACCTGAAAGACTTGGAGAAATCCCTGCTGCACTGTGTGCAGACTTGCTCAAGAACTCCAGGAAACATCTGACCTCTGTGATTGCAAAAAACGGTTTCTGTAACAAATATTAAGATCTGTTTTTCTATTGTGTCAAATACTTATTTTGTGCAATAAAATGCAAATGAATTATGTAAAAATCATACAATGTAATTTTCTGGTTTTTATTTTTAGATTCTGTCTCTCACAGGTGAAGTTACCTACGATAAAAATTACAGACCTCTCCATTCTTTGTAGGTGGGAAAACGTGCAAAATCTGCAGTGTATCAAATACTTATTTTCCCCACTGTAGATAGACAATAGATAGATAGATAGATAGATAGATAGATAGATAGATAGATAGATAGAGTTATAATTAAATAAGGTTATGTTTTACCTATAAGTATCTATATTTTCTTGCTCATTTCCCTTGTTTTCACATTAATCATGTTGAATGTTAACAATATATTTTCTTCTCCGTTAGGGGGCATCCTCGAGTCTGGTGGTGAAGTTTGCAGATACAGATAAGGAACGCACAATGAGACGTATGCAGCAAATGGCTGGACAGATGGGAATGTTCAACCCCATGGCTATCCAGTTCGGAGCTTACGGCGCCTACGCTCAGGCAGTGAGTATATAGTCATGATCCATTATTACAGCAGCGAGACCACATAAACCCCGTTACTGACCGGCCCGCTCCATCTATACATTAACTCTTGTACTGAGAACCAGCATTTGTATGCAAGATTACTGGACCGATTACTACCTGACACTATTAGAGATAAAGTGGTGGCACCATTGTCTCCACCAATGAGACTATTTGGATCATAAGGAGTAGTGGATCATAATAGAAATTGACCCTAAAACAGATTTGTATCCAGGTTTTATTTTCCTTTTGGGCAAAGGTTCAATTTTCTGACCATGTATATAATTACTCCGGCTAGGTCAGAGTGCCTGTTGGCAACCCCTGGCACTAGTACAGTAGCTATGCCACACATAAAGGTTTATTACCTACTGCCTCAGACATAGGGGGTCACAAGTCTCTTAAGAATAAGTTAGGTTTGGACTGTATCAACAAACAAACAACATTTAGCCTAAGACAATGGTGTCTACAAATTTTTATGGATATTTTTTTTAACTGTAGGTCAGAGGGATCCTAAGTGTAAACTCATCCCAGACCAACACTGGATGAGGTGGTGACCAGAATCAGCATCAAGAGCAGCTCTCATTGTGGTGGTCTCCTCCTCGTTGTGTATATCAGGGCTCTAAGACACATCAGGCCATTTCTAGAGTTGACACCTACATCACAGCATTCAAGTGTTTGGTAGACATTATCAACGCTGAGATTATCAATCCCCGTGCAACCGAGAACCATACATTTCCAACTCTCCGCACGCGAAGGGTTATTGTTTTGCTGAGAACTTTGTTTACAAATCCCAGGCATGGCGAGTACATTGGAAATTATGTGATCTGCTTCAGAATGACATGAAGTGACTCCACATTGAGAGCTAAGCCTTCCCCTCAAGATCATTACATGGGAATGCATCAAACTGCATTAGCCGCCCTTGTGTCTGACTTTTCTAGCAAGCAAATAGAATGTGATAACCTAAAATGTACTTTCCTCCCCCTGAGACCGGGCTCTCCAAATTCCTAACTAGTTTTGTCAGAACTTTCCCCATACAGTCCGCCTCTCTGATCTTCAACTGGCAGAGTCACAATATTCTCTGTCACACCGGATGGAGACGCCGGGGTCCTGGAGGACTTTCCTGCTAGTTTGTGGCATAAAGACATTTGGATGTTTAAAAAACATGTAGGATTTTATATTTTTTACCATTTCTGCTCTGATGTCTTAGGAATACAGTGTTCTGTAGGAAGACACAGGCTGGCACATCTGTTCTGCCATTATATATGCCGGATATACAGTATATATATATATATATATGTGTGTATATATATATATATATATATACAGTGGGGCAAAAAAGTATTTAGTCAGTCAGCAATAGTGCAAGTTCCACCACTTAAAAAGATGAGAGGCGTCTGTAATTTACATCATAGCTAGACCTCAACTATGGGAGACAAACTGAGAAAAAAAAATCCAGAAAATAACATTGTCTGTTTTTTTAACATTTTATTTGCATATTATGGTGGAAAATAAGTATTTGGTCAGAAACAAAATTTCATCTCAATACTTTGTGATATATCCTTTGTTGGCAATGACAGAGGTCAAACATTTTCTGTAAGTCTTCACAAGGTTGCCACACACTGTTGTTGGTATGTTGGCCCATTCCTCCATGCAGATCTCCTCTAGAGCAGTGATGTTTTTGGCTTTTCGCTTGGCAACACGGACTTTCAACTCCCTCCAAAGGTTTTCTATAGGGTTGAGATCTGGAGACTGGCTAGGCCACTCCAGGACCTTGAAATGCTTCTTACAAAGCCACTCCTTCGTTGCCCTGGCGGTGTGCTTTGGATCATTGTCATGTTGAAAGACCCAGCCACGTTTCATCTTCAATGCCCTTGCTGATGGAAGGAGGTTTGCACTCAAAATCTCACGATACATGGCCCCATTCATTCTTTCATGTACCCGGATCAGTCGTCCTGGCCCCTTTGCAGAGAAACAGCCCCAAAGCATGATGTTTCCACCACCATGCTTTACAGTAGGTATGGTGTTTGATGGATGCAACTCAGTATTCTTTTTCCTCCAAACACGACAAGTTGTGTTTCTACCAAACAGTTCCAGTTTGGTTTCATCAGACCATAGGACATTCTCCCAAAACTCCTCTGGATCATCCAAATGCTCTCTAGCAAACTTCAGACGGGCCCGGACATGTACTGGCTTAAGCAGTGGGACACATCTGGCACTGCAGGATCTGAGTCCATGGTGGCGTAGTGTGTTACTTATGGTAGGCCTTGTTACATTGGTCCCAGCTCTCTGCAGTTCATTCACTAGGTCCCCCTGCGTGGTTCTGGGATTTTTGCTCACCGTTCTTGTGATCATTCTGACCCCACGGGGTGGGATTTTGCGTGGAGCCCCAGATCGGGGGAGATTATCAGTGGTCTTGTATGTCTTCCATTTTCTAATTATTGCTCCCACTGTTGATTTCTTCACTCCAAGCTGGTTGGCTATTGCAGATTCAGTCTTCCCAGCCTGGTGCAGGGCTACAATTTTGTTTCTGGTGTCCTTTGACAGCTCTTTGGTCTTCACCATAGTGGAGTTTGGAGTCAGACTGTTTGAGGGTGTGCACAGGTGTCTTTTTATACTGATAACAAGTTTAAACAGGTGCCATTACTACAGGTAATGAGTGGAGGAAAGAGGAGACTCTTAAAGAAGTTACAGGTCTGTGAGAGCCAGAAATCTTGATTGTTTGTTTCTGACCAAATACTTATTTTCCACCATAATATGCAATAAAATGATAAAAAAACAGACAATGTGATTTTCTGGATTTTTTTTTCTCAGTTTGTCTCCCATAGTTGAGGTCTACCTATGATGTAAATTACAGACGCCTCTCATCTTTTTAAGTGGTGGAACTTGCACTATTGCTGACTGACTAAATACTTTTTTGCCCCACTGTATATACATACATACATGTTCTCTCTGGAGGGGATTCTTTGTATCTTCTTGTATGAGAAGTCAAGGAGCCCAGAACCTCCTCAACCTCTGACCTAGTTTTAGGTGATATTACAAATTTAACATGGTGAAGGGGTCATCTTTTAACACGATAGCCTAGTATGGCGGCCAATGGGCAAGGTAAAGTAACATAAGAAGGCAGAAAAACAATATATACTCGTATAAGGGTCACAAGAGGGCTCCATAGTGTTTTTTTCCATCCCCGAACACCATTATCACTTCAACTGAGGACTAGAATGTCTACTGGACGTCACCCATTGCACCCACCACCCTAGCTCAAGAAAGTCCATCACTTATTTGTCCCAACATCCATCCCTCTAACTTAGGACTAGATGACTCCGTAGTTACACAACTTTTACATGCCACCTACTCCCATACAAACATACTTTCTTAAAATCTTCACTGCTTGCACCCAAGGATTAGACAGTTCCGTATCTATCTGCATCTCACCTAACTGACCACCCTAGGACTAGAAGGTCTCACACTTATTTGTCTCGCTCGTCATCCCACCACCAGGCATGGCACTACTTCTCTTTTCATCACTTGTAGAGACAGAAGGTGCCGCTATTTCAGGTCTGGTTTCCAAATATGGTTGTAATAGGGAAAAGGGAGAGAAGTCTTGATACTCACACGAACCATAGGGAAGGGTAAAAATCTGAGCATATTTGAGGTTCCCATTATTCATCGACTAGATGGTTCTAGTTTGCTTGGTACCCATATTCACTTTGAAGTCACCCCTTCCGATTTTGCACCCCATAGCACATATTCAGAGCACTTCATAGTAAGAGGACCACCTCGTTGGTAGAAGGAGTTATTAAAAAAAAATAGGTGCTCTGTCGGGAGACTTTTATGCTTTATTTGTCTATATGCCAAGTTGTTGGGAAATGAATTGAGCATATCATCATAATTAGTTGAGTTTGGTGAGAATTTAGTCTTTAACCAAATTTAAGAAAAATTGGGGCATCTGTAAACATCTAACCAGATTTGCCTACAGGACTCACCAACTTTCCAATGCTCCTCTGTCTTCTATTGTAGAAATATATATCTAGATATCTACAAGACTTTGGGTTTGTTCTCACCCTTTTGATGTGGATGTGCCACTGGTTTGCAGTATGCCAATCCGCCTGGTCATTCGATTTTACCGATCGTTGACTTTTCCTTGCGGAATTGACATTAATAAGTGACACACAAAGGATTTTTTGCCCCAGAAATAGATATTTGTAAAGATTCATTAATAATGGCTGAGAAGAATGACCAGGCGTCATCTATACAATATACAAATCCAACGTTCCCCCTTTGCATAGTTCCTGGGAGCCTTGGCATCCATCTCCCCCCACCTCTGGATTTAATAAGTGACCGCTCTGTAGTTTGTTATTACTTTCTACCTTTTCCGCTTCTTTATGTATTAGGCCGATAATTAACTGTCTGCAAACGCAAAGTAAATTAGGTTCCACTTTCTTGAAGATACAATTAATTTGTAAAACTTCGGCAGCCGAGAGTGGACGGTAAATGCGGGTTTATTACTATAGAAAGGGATAGCGGATGGACTAGAAAGCTGTTTTTTTTTTATTATTATTATTCCTTTTGTTCCGACTTCTGCAGACTTTTTGAAAGCCGCCACGGTCTTTGTGATGGTGAAAGTGCAAATATAATGGGTGTAATTAGACCTGAGAGCCGAGTCCTAATGCACCTTCCATATTCAAGAGCGCCGTTCACGGAGGAGGCAATGCCGGCCATTTACGGTGCATAAAGGCTAATGTACATACAGACCATAGCCTACATTACATCTCCTGCCTAGATCCGGATTTTATTATTTCTAGCCGCTTTTATGTCGTTCATTCACATGAAGGAGCCTACCCTGCCTTCTGAAGACTCATTCGGGAGCCCGCTAATCCATAAAAATGGAGAAATGGTCAGAAGATTTTATGCAACCTCCACATAATGAAAAATGTTTTGCAACTTTTTAATATACTTTATGGCACAGTTTTTCCCCATTTTGTAAATCTATTCTTGCTGCCAGCGAATGGAAAATAATATTTTGGGGTTGTCTGAGATATTTCTAAAGGTCTTGTCCTCTGGGAAAGCTATAGGCTAAGATGTGTCATTTTAGGGTCATTAGAGAACTGGAAGCTTCTCTGCATCTCTTTAAGATACAGTAGGGTAATGGGCAACTGTTATGGGACTCACAGAGTTGGAGTTTGGGGATAGTTACTATGGTTCTGTTTGATTAGGATCAGTCCTTTTACCATAAATTTGTATTTATTTACCTGGTGGAAATGCCGATGTTCTCCTGAATCCGAAGATGTTTTACTTTTCTTCCTGCTCCTCTATGTCCCCAAGATATGACCATATCTTTAAATGTAGTCATGCTAGCCAAGTAGGCGTGGTCATCAATGATTCTCTGTAGGAGTCTCTGTGATGACCACGCCCCCTTGTCTATATATATATATATATATATATATATATATATATACACCTGGAAAATAGGGTCATATCTCAGGAAT
The DNA here is from genome assembly GCF_032444005.1 of Ranitomeya imitator. NCBI lineage: Eukaryota > Metazoa > Chordata > Amphibia > Anura > Dendrobatidae > Ranitomeya > Ranitomeya imitator. Next base: position 69,428,091 of record NC_091282.1, read on the forward strand.
GGAAAGGCGCAGGAACAAAAGAAAAACATCTCCAGATTCAGGAGAACAGCGGCATTTACACCAGGAAAAAAAATACATATTTATGACAAGTGACAGGTTCTCTTTAACTAGGAATTCAGGGTTCATTTGGCTCCGTCACCATTTAGAAGGCGGCGGTAAGGTAAGAGACCACAACAGGATGTAAAGGAAGCCAAATACAGCACAAAAAGACATCAGACAACCCTGTTTACATTTTTTCAATGGAGACCATTTTGTCCAGACAGTTTATCCCCACGTTTTCAGATTTACCCATTCCTTTGACATACAGTTTAGTATTTTAACCTTTCTTGGAAAAATGTTTCCATAATTGGTAAATCATTGGCGGAGGGATCGGTTCTGACTGGTAAACTCTTAATTAACCCCTGCATAACTTGTTCCAGGGCCCCAATACCACATGCTCTTTACACTACTAGTGTCTTCCTTTGAGGTACAAAGCTGCAGATGTGTATTACGTATCCCTTACCCAGGCTCAACAAAGCTTAAAATACAGTATATACTAATATTACACACATATATATATATATATATATATATATATATATATGCTTTGTGATACTCTGCTAGGAGACGTTTATTCTATAGATGCATTTATACTGCCGCCACCCAGCGGTTGTGATGTGCATTGCAGCCTGTGTGAAATAGGAGTCATTATCAAATTCAAGAAAAGTTTGAGTAGTACACACATCTGCAGAGGGGCCACTGAGCCCCATCAGGCCCCCGCATGGTAACTAGTCATGGACAGATACAAATCACATGGGGAATGGATGATGTAAATTTATTTAAATGTTAATATGACGGATGCAGCATCCAGCACCTTATTAAAATGAGCGCAGAGTCTCCGACGTCTCTGGCATGGAGCGCAGCATTGGCATGAAGATGTGTTAAATATACATGAGAATCTGGTGCAGCCGCCCGGCGCATTAACAATAAAGTGCCCCCTCCAGCCCCAGAGAGCAGCGGACCAGGCACAAGCGCAGCCCCAGAAAGCCCTGCGGCTGCTCATTTGTTTCTGCTGGCGGGTGCATCTGACTGGGGTGAGGTTATTGATCCTGTGCCCAGAGCCAGATGTAGAGTGGTAGAGTCCAGATAACCAACCGTCCCACGCTGAGCAATTCATCCTGACGAGGCGTGCCAGGGAAAATACAATGTTCATTAGGATAATTCAGCCGCTGACATGGCAGATGTGGCACAGTTGGGCAGATATAGCAGTGCTAGGTTGGTCAGATGTAGCAAAGCTGGATTAATGAGATGAAGCAGATCTGGGCTGGTCAGAGATGGTGGCACAGCAGAGTAGCAGAGCTGACTTCATCAGATGTGTGATAACTGGACTGGTTGGATCTGACATATTAGTCGGATGCATTGATTGGTCAGATGTGGAATATCTGGATTAAGCTGCCCGTACACATTGATTGGCTGACAGCCGAATGAAGCTTCAGCCAATTGTTCTTCCAATGGTTATCTCAGCTGACTCTTCCATATACAGGCGTGCTCACTCAGCCGACTCTTCCATACACAGGTGTGCTCACTCAGCTGACTCTTCCATACACAGGCGTGCTCACTCAGCCGACTCTTCCATACACAGGCGTGCTCACTCAGCCGACTCTTCCATACACAGGCGTGCTCACTCAGCCGACTCTTCCATATACAGGCGTGCTCACTCAGCCGACTCTTCCATACACAGGAGCGCTCACTCAGCCGACTCTTCCATACACAGGCGTGCTCACTCAGCCGACTCTTCCATACACAGGTGTACTCACTCAGCCGACTCTTCCATACACAGGCGTGCTCACTCAGCCGACTCTTCCATACACAGGCGTGCTCACTCAGCCGACTCTTCCATACACAGGCGTGTTCACTCAGCCGACTCTTCCATACACAGGAGCGATCACTCATCCAACTCTTCCATACACAGGCGTGCTCACTCAGCCGACTCTTCCATACACAGGCGTGCTCACTCAGCCGACTCTTCCATACACAGGAGCGATCACTCATCCAACTCTTCCATACACAGGCGTGCTCACTCAGCCGACTCTTCCATACACAGGCGTGCTCACTCAGCTGACTCTTCCATACACAGGCGTGCTCACTCAGCCGACTCTTCCATACATAGGCGTGTTCACACAGCCGACTCTTCCATACACAGGCGTGCTCACTCAGCCGACTCTTCCATACACAGGTGTGCTCACTCAGCCGACTCTTCCATACACAGGAGCGCTCACTCATCCAACTCTTCCATATGCAGGCGTGTTCACACAGCCGAATCTTCCATACACAGGCGTGCTCACTCAGCTGACTCTTCCATACGCAGGCGTGTTCACTCAGCCGACTCTTCCATACGCAGGCGTGCTCACTCATCCAACTCTTCCATATGCAGGCGTGTTCACACAGCTGACTCTTCCATACACAGGCGTGTTCACACAGCTGACTATTCCATACACAGGCGTGCTCACTCAGCTGACTCTTCCATATACAGGCGTGTTCACACAGCCGACTCTTCCATATACAGGCGTGCTCACTCAGCCGACTCTTCCATACACAGGCGTGCTCACTCAGCTGACTCTTCCATACACAGGCATGTTCACACAGCCGACTCTTCCATACACAGGCGTGCTCACTCAGCCGACTCTTCCATACACAGGCGTGCTCACTCAGCCGACTCTTCCATACACAGGCGTGCTCACTCAGCCGACTCTTCCATACACAGGTGTACTCACTCAGTTGACTCTTCCATACACAGGTGTACTCACTCAGTTGACTCTTCCATACACAGGTGTACTCACTCAGTTGACTCTTCCAAACACAGGTGTACTCACTCAGCCGACTCTTCCATATACAGGTGTACTCACTCAGTTGACTCTTCCATACACAGGCGTGCTCACTCAGCCGACTCTTCCATACACAGGCGTGCTCACTCAGCCGACTCTTCCATACGAAGGCATGCTCACTCATCCAACTCTTCCATATGCAGGCGTGCTCACACAGCCGACTCTTCCATATGCAGGCGTGCTCACATAGCCGACTCTTCCATACACAGGCGTGCTCACTCAGCCGACTCTTCCATACACAGGTGTGCTCACACTGCTGACACTCCCACACAAAGGTGTGCTCACTCAGCCGACTCTTCCATACACAGGCGTGCTCACTCAGCTGACTCTTCCATACACAGGCGTGCTCACACAGCTGACTCTTCCATACACAGGCGTGCTCACTCAGCCGACTCTTCCATACACAGGCGTGTTCACACAGCCGACTCTTCCATACACAGGCGTGCTCACTCAGCCGACTCTTCCATACACAGGCGTGCTCACTCAGCCGACTCTTCCATACACAGGAGCGATCACTCATCCAACTCTTCCATACACAGGCGTGCTCACTCAGCCGACTCTTCCATACACAGGCGTGCTCACTCAGCTGACTCTTCCATACACAGGCGTGCTCACTCAGCCGACTCTTCCATACATAGGCGTGTTCACACAGCCGACTCTTCCATACACAGGCGTGCTCACTCAGCCGACTCTTCCATACACAGGTGTGCTCACTCAGCCGACTCTTCCATACACAGGAGCGCTCACTCATCCAACTCTTCCATATGCAGGCGTGTTCACACAGCCGAATCTTCCATACACAGGCGTGCTCACTCAGCTGACTCTTCCATACGCAGGCGTGTTCACTCAGCCGACTCTTCCATACGCAGGCGTGCTCACTCATCCAACTCTTCCATATGCAGGCGTGTTCACACAGCTGACTCTTCCATACACAGGCGTGTTCACACAGCTGACTATTCCATACACAGGCGTGCTCACTCAGCTGACTCTTCCATATACAGGCGTGTTCACACAGCCGACTCTTCCATATACAGGCGTGCTCACTCAGCCGACTCTTCCATACACAGGCGTGCTCACTCAGCTGACTCTTCCATACACAGGCATGTTCACACAGCCGACTCTTCCATACACAGGCGTGCTCACTCAGCCGACTCTTCCATACACAGGCGTGCTCACTCAGCCGACTCTTCCATACACAGGCGTGCTCACTCAGCCGACTCTTCCATACACAGGTGTACTCACTCAGTTGACTCTTCCATACACAGGTGTACTCACTCAGTTGACTCTTCCATACACAGGTGTACTCACTCAGTTGACTCTTCCAAACACAGGCATGTTCACACAGCCGACTCTTCCATACACAGGCGTGCTCACTCAGCCGACTCTTCCATACACAGGCGTGCTCACTCAGCCGACTCTTCCATACACAGGCGTGCTCACTCAGCCGACTCTTCCATACGAAGGCATGCTCACTCATCCAACTCTTCCATATGCAGGCGTGCTCACACAGCCGACTCTTCCATATGCAGGCGTGCTCACATAGCCGACTCTTCCATACACAGGCGTGCTCACTCAGCCGACTCTTCCATACACAGGTGTGCTCACACTGCTGACACTCCCACACAAAGGTGTGCTCACTCAGCCGACTCTTCCATACACAGGCGTGCTCACTCAGCTGACTCTTCCATACACAGGCGTGCTCACACAGCTGACTCTTCCATACACAGGCGTGCTCACTCAGCCGACTCTTCCATACACAGGCGTGTTCACACAGCCGACTCTTCCATACACAGGCGTGCTCACTCAGCCGACTCTTCCATACACAGGCGTGCTCACTCAGCCGACTCTTCCATACACAGGAGCGATCACTCATCCAACTCTTCCATACACAGGCGTGCTCACTCAGCCGACTCTTCCATACACAGGCGTGCTCACTCAGCTGACTCTTCCATACACAGGCGTGCTCACTCAGCCGACTCTTCCATACATAGGCGTGTTCACACAGCCGACTCTTCCATACACAGGCGTGCTCACTCAGCCGACTCTTCCATACACAGGTGTGCTCACTCAGCCGACTCTTCCATACACAGGAGCGCTCACTCATCCAACTCTTCCATATGCAGGCGTGTTCACACAGCCGAATCTTCCATACACAGGCGTGCTCACTCAGCTGACTCTTCCATACGCAGGCGTGTTCACTCAGCCGACTCTTCCATACGCAGGCGTGCTCACTCATCCAACTCTTCCATATGCAGGCGTGTTCACACAGCTGACTCTTCCATACACAGGCGTGTTCACACAGCTGACTATTCCATACACAGGCGTGCTCACTCAGCTGACTCTTCCATATACAGGCGTGTTCACACAGCCGACTCTTCCATATACAGGCGTGCTCACTCAGCCGACTCTTCCATACACAGGCGTGCTCACTCAGCTGACTCTTCCATACACAGGCATGTTCACACAGCCGACTCTTCCATACACAGGCGTGCTCACTCAGCCGACTCTTCCATACACAGGCGTGCTCACTCAGCCGACTCTTCCATACACAGGCGTGCTCACTCAGCCGACTCTTCCATACACAGGTGTACTCACTCAGTTGACTCTTCCATACACAGGTGTACTCACTCAGTTGACTCTTCCATACACAGGTGTACTCACTCAGTTGACTCTTCCAAACACAGGCATGTTCACACAGCCGACTCTTCCATACACAGGCGTGCTCACTCAGCCGACTCTTCCATACACAGGCGTGCTCACTCAGCCGACTCTTCCATACACAGGCGTGCTCACTCAGCCGACTCTTCCATACACAGGTGTACTCACTCAGTTGACTCTTCCATACACAGGTGTACTCACTCAGTTGACTCTTCCATACACAGGTGTACTCACTCAGTTGACTCTTCCAAACACAGGTGTACTCACTCAGCCGACTCTTCCATATACAGGTGTACTCACTCAGTTGACTCTTCCATACACAGGTGTACTCACTCAGTTGACTCTTCCATACACAGGTGTACTCACTCAGTTGACTCTTCCATACACAGGCGTGCTCACTCAGCCGACTCTTCCATACACAGGCGTGCTCACTCAGCCGACTCTTCCATACGAAGGCATGCTCACTCATCCAACTCTTCCATATGCAGGCGTGCTCACACAGCCGACTCTTCCATATGCAGGCGTGCTCACATAGCCGACTCTTCCATACACAGGCGTGCTCACTCAGCCGACTCTTCCATACACAGGTGTGCTCACACTGCTGACACTCCCACACAAAGGTGTGCTCACTCAGCCGACTCTTCCATACACAGGCGTGCTCACTCAGCTGACTCTTCCATACACAGGCGTGCTCACACAGCTGACTCTTCCATACACAGGCGTGCTCACTCAGCCGACTCTTCCATATACAGGCGTGCTCACACAGCCGACTCTTCCGTACACAGGCGTGCTCACTCAGCCGACTCTTCCATACACAGGCGTGCTCACACAGCCGACTCTTCCGTACACAGGCGTGCTCACACAGCCGACTCTTCCATACACAGGCGTGCTCACACAGCCGACTCTTCCGTACACAGGCGTGCTCACACAGCCGACTCTTCCATACACAGGCGTGTTCACACAGCCGACTCTTCCATATGCAGGCGTGCTCACACAGCCGACTCTTCCATACACAGGCGTGTTCACACAGCCGACTCTTCCATATGCAGGCGTGCTCACACAGCCAACTCTTCCATACACAGGCGTGTTCACACAGCTGACTCTTCCATACACAGGCGTGCTCACTCAGCCAACTCTTCCATACACAGGCGTGCTCACTCGGCCAACTCTTCCATACACAGGCGTGCTCACTCAGCCAACTCTTCCATACACAGGCGTGCTCACTCGGCCAACTCTTCCATACACAGGCGTGCTCACTCAGCCAACTCTTCCATACACAGGCGTGCTCACTCAGCCAACTCTTCCATACACAGGCGTGCTCACTCAGCCAACTCTTCCATACACAGGTGTGCTCACTCAGCCGACTCTTCCATACACAGGCGTGCTCACTCAGCCGACTCTTCCATACACAGGCATGCTCACTCAGCCGACTCTTCCATACACAGGCGTGCTCACTCAGCCGACTCTTCCATACACAGGTGTACTCACTCAGTTGACTCTTCCATACACAGGTGTACTCACTCAGCTGACTCTTCCATACACAGGTGTACTCACTCAGCCGACTCTTCCATATACAGGTGTACTCACTCAGTTGACTCTTCTATATACAGGTGTACTCACTCAGCTGACTCTTCCATACACAGGTGTACTCTCTCAGTTGACTCTTCCATATACAGGTGTACTCACTCAGTTGACTCTTCTATATACAGGTGTACTCACTCAGTTGACTCTTCCATACACAGGTGTACTCACTCAGCCGACTCTTCCATACACAGGTGTACTCACTCAGTTGACTCTTCCAAACACAGGTGTACTCACTCAGCCGACTCTTCCATATACAGGTGTACTCACTCAGCCGACTCTTCCATATACAGGTGTACTCACTCAGTTGACTCTTCCATACACAGGTGTACTCACTCAGTTGACTCTTCCAAACACAGGTGTACTCACTCAGCCGACTCTTCCATATACAGGTGTACTCACTCAGTTGACTCTTCCATACACAGGTGTACTCACTCAGTTGACTCTTCCATACACAGGTGTACTCACTCAGTTGACTCTTCCATACACAGGCGTGCTCACTCAGCCGACTCTTCCATACACAGGCGTGCTCACTCAGACGACTCTTCCATACGCAGGCATGCTCACTCATCCAACTCTTCCATATGCAGGCGTGCTCACACAGCCGACTCTTCCATATGCAGGCGTGCTCACACAGCCGACTCTTCCATACACAGGCGTGCTCACTCAGCCGACTCTTCCATACACAGGTGTGCTCACACTGCTGACACTCCCACACACAGGTGTGCTCACTCAGCCGACTCTTCCATACACAGGCGTGCTCACTAAGCTGACTCTTCCATACACAGGCGTGCTCACACAGCTGACTCTTCCATACACAGGCGTGCTCACTCAGCCGACTCTTCCATATACAGGTGTACTCACTCAGTTGACTCTTCCATACACAGGTGTACTCACTCAGTTGACTCTTCCATACACAGGTGTACTCACTCAGCTGACTCTTCCATATACAGGTGTACTCACTCAGTTGACTCTTCTATATACAGGTGTACTCACTCAGCCGACTCTTCCATACACAGGTGTACTCACTCAGTTGACTCTTCCAAACACAGGTGTACTCACTCAGCCGACTCTTCCATATACAGGTGTACTCACTCAGTTGACTCTTCCATTCACAGGTGTACTCACTCGGTTGACTCTTCCATACACAGGTGTACTCACTCAGTTGACTCTTCCAAACACAGGTGTACTCACTCAGCCGACTCTTCCATATACAGGTGTACTCACTCAGTTGACTCTTCCATACACAGGTGTACTCACTCAGTTGACTCTTCCATACACAGGTGTACTCACTCAATTGACTCTTCCATACACAGGCGTGCTCACTCAGCCGACTCTTCCATACACAGGCGTGCTCACTCAGCCAACTCTTCCATACGCAGGCATGCTCACTCATCCAACTCTTCCATATGCAGGCGTGCTCACACAGCCGACTCTTCCATATGCAGGCGTGCTCACACAGCCGACTCTTCCATACACAGGCGTGCTCACTCAGCCGACTCTTCCATACACAGGTGTGCTCACACTGCTGACACTCCCACACACAGGTGTGCTCACTCAGCCGACTCTTCCATACACAGGCGTGCTCACTCAGCTGACTCTTCCATACACAGGCGTGCTCACACAACTGACTCTTCCATACACAGGCGTGCTCACTCAGCCGACTCTTCCATATACAGGCGTGCTCACACAGCCGACTCTTCCGTACACAGGCGTGCTCACTCAGCCGACTCTTCCATACACAGGCGTGCTCACACAGCCGACTCTTCCGTACACAGGCGTGCTCACACAGCCGACTCTTCCATACACAGGCGTGCTCACACAGCCGACTCTTCCGTACACAGGCGTGCTCACACAGCCGACTCTTCCATACACAGGCGTGTTCACACAGCCGACTCTTCCATATGCAGGCGTGCTCACACAGCCGACTCTTCCATACACAGGCGTGTTCACACAGCTGACTCTTCCATACACAGGCGTGCTCACTCAGCCAACTCTTCCATACACAGGCGTGCTCACTCAGCCGACTCTTCCATACACAGGCGTGCTCACTCGGCCGACTCTTCCATACACAGGCGTGCTCACTCGGCCAACTCTTCCATACACAGGCGTGCTCACTCAGCCAACTCTTCCATACACAGGCGTGCTCACTCAGCCAACTCTTCCATACACAGGCGTGCTCACTCAGCCAACTCTTCCATACACAGGTGTGCTCACTCAGCCGACTCTTCCATACACAGGCGTGCTCACTCAGCCGACTCTTCCATACATAGGCATGCTCACTCAGCCGACTCTTCCATACACAGGCGTGCTCACTCAGCCGACTCTTCCATACACAGGTGTACTCACTCACTTGACTCTTCCATACACAGGTGTACTCACTCAGCTGACTCTTCCATACACAGGTGTACTCACTCAGCCGACTCTTCCATACACAGGTGTACTCACTCAGTTGACTCTTCCATACACAGGTGTACTCACTCAGCTGACTCTTCCATACACAGGTGTACTCACTCAGTTGACTCTTCCATATACAGGTGTACTCACTCAGTTGACTCTTCTATATACAGGTGTACTCACTCAGTTGACTCTTCCATACACAGGTGTACTCACTCAGCTGACTCTTCCATATTCAGGTGTACTCACTCAGTTGACTCTTCCATACACAGGTGTACTCACTCAGCCGACTCTTCCATACACAGGTGTACTCACTCAGTTGACTCTTCCAAACACAGGTGTACTCACTCAGCCGACTCTTCCATATACAGGTGTACTAACTCAGTTGACTCTTCCATTCACAGGTGTACTCACTCAGTTGACTCTTCCATACACAGGTGTACTCACTCAGTTGACTCTTCCATACACAGGTGTACTCACTCAGTTGACTCTTCTATACACAGGTGTACTCACTCAGTTGTCTCTTCCATACACAGGTGTACTCACTCAGTTGACTCTTCCATACACAGGCGTGCTCACTCAGCTGACTCTTCCATATACAGGCGTGTTCACACAGCCGACTCTTCCATATATAGGCGTGCTGCTCACTCAGCCGACTCTTCCATACACAGGCGTGCTCACTCATCCAACTCTTCCATATGCAGGCGTGTTCACACAGCTGACTCTTCCATACACAGGCGTGTTCACACAGCCGACTATTCCATACACAGGCGTGCTCACTCAGCTGACTCTTCCATATACAGGCGTGTTCACACAGCCGACTCTTCCATATACAGGCGTGCTCACTCAGCCGACTCTTCCATACACAGGCGTGCTCACTCAGCTGACTCTTCCATACACAGGCATGTTCACACAGCCGACTCTTCCATACACAGGCGTGCTCACTCAGCCGACTCTTCCATACACAGGCGTGCTCACTCAGCCGACTCTTCCATACACAGGCGTGCTCACTCAGCCGACTCTTCCATACACAGGCGTGCTCACTCAGACGACTCTTCCATACGCAGGCGTGCTCACTCATCCAACTCTTCCATATGCAGGCGTGCTCACACAGCCGACTCTTCCATATGCAGGCGTGCTCACACAGCCGACTCTTCCATACAAAGGCGTGCTCACTCAGCCGACTCTTCCATACACAGGTGTGCTCACACTGCTGACACTCCCACACACAGGTGTGCTCACACAGCTGACTCTTCCATACACAGGCGTGCTCACTCAGCTGACTCTTCCATACACAGGCGTGCTCACACAGCTGACTCTTCCATACACAGGCGTGCTCACTCAGCCGACTCTTCCATATACAGGCGTGCTCACACAGCCGACTCTTCCGTACACAGGCGTGCTCACTCAGCCGACTCTTCCATACACAGGCGTGCTCACACAGCCGACTCTTCCATACACAGGCGTGTTCACACAGCCGACTCTTCCATATGCAGGCGTGCTCACACAGCCGACTCTTCTATACACAGGCGTGTTCACACAGCTGACTCTTCCATACACAGGCGTGCTCACTCAGCCAACTCTTCCATACACAGGCGTGCTCACTCAGCCGACTCTTCCATACACAGGCGTGCTCACTCAGCCGACTCTTCCATACACAGGCGTGCTCACTCAGCCAACTCTTCCATACACAGGCGTGCTCACTCAGCCAACTCTTCCATACACAGGCGTGCTCACTCAGCCAACTCTTCCATACACAGGCGTGCTCACTCAGCCAACTCTTCCATACACAGGTGTGCTCACTCAGCCGACTCTTCCATACACAGGCGTGCTCACTCAGCCGACTCTTCCATACACAGGCATGCTCACTCAGCCGACTCTTCCATACACAGGCGTGCTCACTCAGCCGACTCTTCCATACACAGGTGTACTTACTCACTTGACTCTTCCATACACAGGTGTACTCACTCAGCTGACTCTTCCATACACAGGTGTACTCACTCAGCCGACTCTTCCATACACGGGTGTACTCACTCAGTTGACTCTTCCATACACAGGTGTACTCACTCAGCTGACTCTTCCATACACAGGTGTACTCACTCAGTTGACTCTTCCATATACAGGTGTACTCACTCAGTTGACTCTTCCATATACAGGTGTACTCACTCAGTTGACTCTTCCATACACAGGTGTACTCACTCAGTTGACTCTTCCATACACAGGTGTACTCACTCAGTTGACTCTTCCATACACAGGTGTACTCACTCAGCCGACTCTTCCATACGCAGGCGTGTTCACACAGCCGACTCTTCCATATGCAGGCGTGCTCACACAGCCGACTCTTCCATACACAGGCGTGTTCACACAGCTGACTCTTCCATACACAGGCGTGCTCACTCAGCCAACTCTTCCATACACAGGCGTGCTCTCTCAGCCGACTCTTCCATACACAGGCGTGCTCACTCAGCCGACTCTTCCATACACAGGCGTGCTCACTCAGCCGACTCTTCCATACACAGGCGTGCTCACTCAGCCAACTCTTCCATACACAGGCGTGCTCACTCAGCCAACTCTTCCATACACAGGCGTGCTCACTCAGCCGACTCTTCCATACACAGGTGTGCTCACTCAGCCGACTCTTCCATACACAGGCGTGCTCACTCAGCTGACTCTTCCATACACAGGCATGCTCACTCAGCCGACTCTTCCATACACAGGCGTGCTCACTCAGCCGACTCTTCCATATACAGGTGTACTCACTCAGTTGACTCTTCCATACACAGGTGTACTCACTCAGTTGACTCTTCTATATACAGGTGTACTCACTCAGTTGACTCTTCCATACACAGGTGTACTCACTCAGCTGACTCTTCCATACACAGGTGTACTCACTCAGTTGACTCTTCCATACACAGGTGTACTCACTCAGCCGGCTCTTCCATACACAGGTGTACTCACTCAGTTGACTCTTCCAAACACAGGTGTACTCACTCAGCCGACTCTTCCATATACAGGTGTACTCACTCAGTTGACTCTTCCATTCACAGGTGTACTCACTCAGTTGACTCTTCCATACACAGGTGTACTCACTCAGTTGACTCTTCCATACACAGGTATACTCACTCAGTTGACTCTTCTATACACAGGTGTACTCACTCAGTTGTCTCTTCCATACACAGGTGTACTCACTCAGTTGACTCTTCCATACACAGGCGTGCTCACTCAGCTGACTCTTCCATATACAGGCGTGTTCACACAGCCGACTCTTCCATATACAGGCGTGCTCACTCAGCCGACTCTTCCATACACAGGCGTGCTCACTCATCCAACTCTTCCATATGCAGGCGTGTTCACACAGCCGACTCTTCCATACACAGGCGTGCTCACTCAGCTGACTCTTCCATATACAGGCGTGTTCACACAGCCGACTCTTCCATATACAGGCGTGCTCACTCAGCCGACTCTTCCATACACAGGCGTGCTCACTCAGCCGACACTTCCATACACAGGCATGTTCACACAGCCGACTCTTCCATACACAGGCGTGCTCACTCAGCCGACTCTTCCATACACAGGCGTGCTCACTCAGCTGACTCTTCCATACACAGGCGTGCTCACTCAGCCGACTCTTCCATACACAGGCGTGCTCACTCAGCCGACTCTTCCATACACAGGCGTGCTCACTCAGCCGACTCTTCCATACGCAGGCGTGCTCACTCAGCCGACTCTTCCATACGCAGGCGTGCTCACTCATCCAACTCTTCCATATGCAGGCGTGCTCACACAGCCGACTCTTCCATATGCAGGCGTGCTCACACAGCCGACTCTTCCATATGCAGGCGTGCTCACTCAGCCGACTCTTCCATACACAGGTGTGCTCACACTGCTGACACTCCCACACACAGGTGTGCTCACTCAGCCGACTCTTCCATACACAGGCGTGCTCACTCAGCTGACTCTTCCATACACAGGCGTGCTCACTCAGCCGACTCTTCCATATACAGGCGTGCTCACACAGCCGACTCTTCCGTACACAGGCGTGCTCACTCAGCCGACTCTTCCATATACAGGCGTGCTCACACAGCCGACTCTTCCGTACACAGGCGTGCTCACTCAGCCGACTCTTCCATACACAGGCGTGCTCACACAGCCGACTCTTCCGTACACAGGCGTGCTCACACAGCCGACTCTTCCATACACAGGCGTGCTCACACAGCCGACTCTTCCGTACACAGGCGTGCTCGCACAGCCGACTCTTCCATACGCAGGCGTGTTCACACAGCCGACTCTTCCATATGCAGGCGTGCTCACACAGCCGACTCTTCCATACACAGGCGTGTTCACACAGCTGACTCTTCCATACACAGCCGTGCTCACTCAGCCAACTCTTCCATACACAGGCGTGCTCACTCAGCCGACTCTTCCATACACAGGCGTGCTCACTCAGCCAACTCTTCCATACACAGGCGTGCTCACTCAGCCGACTCTTCCATACACAGGCATGCTCTCTCAGCCAACTCTTCCATACACAGGCGTGCTCACTCAGCCAACTCTTCCATACACAGGCGTGCTCACTCAGCCAACTCTTCCATACACAGGTGTGCTCACTCAGCCGACTCTTCCATACACAGGCGTGCTCACTCAGCTGACTCTTCCATACACAGGTGTACTCACTCAGCTGACTCTTCCATATACAGGTGTACTCACTCAGTTGACTCTTCTATATACAGGTGTACTCACTCAGTTGACTCTTCCATACACAGGTGTACTCACTCAGCTGACTCTTCCATATACAGGTGTACTCACTCAGTTGACTCTTCCATACACAGGTGTACTCACTCAGCTGACTCTTCCATACACAGGTGTACTCACTCAGTTGACTCTTCCATACACAGGTGTACTCACTCAGCCGACTCTTCCATACACAGGTGTACTCACTCAGTTGACTCTTCCATACACAGGTGTACTCACTCAGTTGACTCTTCCATACACAGGTGTACTCACTCAGTTGACTCTTCCAAACACAGGTGTACTCACTCAGCCGACTCTTCCATATACAGGTGTACTCACTCAGTTGACTCTTCCATACACAGGTGTACTCACTCAGTTGACTCTTCCATACACAGGTGTACTCACTCAGTTGACTCTTCCATACACAGGTGTACTCACTCGGTTGACTCTTCTATACACAGGTGTACTCACTCAGTTGACTGTTCCATACACAGGCGTGCTCACACAGCCGACTCTTCCATACACAGGCGTGCTCACACAGCCGACTCTTCCATACACAGGTGTACTCACTCAGTTGACTCTTCTATACACAGGTGTACTCACTCAGTTGACTGTTCCATACACAGGCATGCTCACACAGCCGACTCTTCCATACACAGGCGTGCTCACACAGCCGAGCATGCTCATGTGCTCAGCGGGAGTCTCCGGCATGCTCGAAAAATATGTTTGAGTTCCCATGGCTGTATGTCTCGTGGCTGTTCAACAACTGCTGTGAGACATGCAGCTTCAGGGACTCGAATTTATTTTTCGAGCATGCCGAAGACACTCGGTTAGCACCCGAGCATGCTGTATAACACCGTATCCGCGCACGTTCGCTCATCACCACCTGCGTTCTCTATGAGAAAGTCTCCTGCTTCTCTCCAGGAGAACAATCTGATCACCAGTCCCAAATTTGACCTGTCTGATCGCCATCTCTCCCGACCATCAGTCAGCCGTTGCCCCCATACACGTTAGAACGTGGGCCGAACCCATTGATATCGATAGGTTCAGCCGACATGTTTATGGGGGTCTTAGTTGGATGTGGAAGCTACTACATTGGTCAGATTTGACACAGCAGAAGCGATTGACTGTGTCAGAGCTAATTACATTAGTTGGAGCGGAGCTGGATTGGTCAGTTTGCATATAGCTAGGCCCATTGGATTTGGCATAGGAGAGTTGGTTGGATGTAGCAGAGACTGGTCAGATGTGGAATAGCTACATTAGTAGGATGTAGCAGAGCTGGATAGACAAAATGAAGTGGAACTGGATTTTCAGAGGCGGCTTAGCTTGGTTGGATGGATGTGGCACAACTGATGTACACCAGATGTAGGAGCTGGACAGGTCAGACATGGAATAACTGGATTATTGGAAGTAGCAGAGCTGGATTGATAACAAAGCAGAACTGGATAGGTCAGATGTGGCATTGCTAGGTTGTTGGAAGCAGCAGAGCTGGATTCATCAGATTAAACAGAAATGGTTTGTTCAGATGTGATATAACTGGTTAAGGTGGACGTAGCGTAGATGGTTTGGCCATTTGACTGACCTCTGTTGGTGCCACATAATGTTATATGTACTTATTCATAATCACAGGAGCATCATTAATAGGATAATATGCCTCAGATGATGTCCATGTGTAATACTACCAGTGCCAGAGCTGGTGGGATGACTGTGGGGCATATGCCATGAAGGCTAGATGCCAGGAAATGCCAATAAGCCAGTCTGCCTTGGCCGGTATTCAGGACTAGGGCTGTAAACTGAACAATGGCCTCACCTGAAGGACTGTCTGGCCCGGCTTCTTAGGGTTTCATTTAAGGGCTGTCTTGTAACAGACAAGATGGTCCTCATAGAGTCCACAATCCAGGATGCTTCTCCCCAAATAATTGAGGATAATTGGCTCTTAGAGGGCTTGTCCTAATGAGGTTGATTGGTGAAAGTGGTCCACTTTAATTAGAAGACAATTTGTGACCAGCATAGACGAATTGACCCTATAGCAACGATCCAAATGGCCCCTTCACCATGGTGCCTGGTTTTGTCTCTTGTTCCAGTTTCTTTCTTCATGACACTTGGGCCAATTCCTTAGCCTCTTTTTGTTGAACAGTGCAGATAGTCTGAGACGGGGGTCCTTTACACATTCTACCCACCCAAAAAAAACAGGATGTAGCCACATGGACTCGGCCCCTTGATAGCTCTATGGTCTGTAGGACATAGAAGAAGATGTTCAGACTTCTTCATTGTTGATGAGTATAATACGTATTCGATATCAGTTATCTCCTGACTGTGGGCGCCAGCTCCGCGGGCTGTCAGGGTATGCTGAGGGTTGCAGTTGCATCAGTTGAAGATCACTTCCATATATAATTATGAGATCTTTTAACCATGACAATTCTGTCTCTTTTCAGGGAGTTGGGGGGGTCCTGCCCGTAACTTCTGATATTTTTTGTCTGTTCTCTTTCTTCCAGCTGATGCAGCAACAGGCCGCGATTATGGCTTCCGTAGCACAGGGTGGATACCTGAATCCGATGGCCGCATTTGCAGCTGCCCAGATGCAACAAATGGCTGCTCTGAATATGAACGGCCTGGCGGCTGCTCCGATGACACCAACATCAGGTAGGAAATCTACATCGATGTCTTCTACTGATAAGTCTTTTCTCTGTGACATTTTTCTGCGTCCTTCTCTACCTTTTCCATATTCTGATGACCGCCTTTATTCATCTTGCCTTCTCGCTCCACTTGTCTTGAGATATTTCTGACCAAAGTGAAAGGTACAGATGGATACATTTGTAGACTTTGTGAGGTCATTGCCATCACGGCTTTTTAAAAAATGCCTGCTTCTCCACTTGATAACCACTTCTCTTCCTCTCCCCTACATCATGCACTGATCATTAATACTGAATTTATGGATAATATATATATACAGATGTCTTTACATAGAGAAATCTTGGGCATGTGGGTAGAGAAACGTACACAGATGAGGCTGCTGCCTTCTAGTGTTTTATCTCTCTTTGGCACTGGATTCACAGCTACACTGCTCTGTACTGCTACATAATATCCTGCATCCTATTGCTGCTTCTGAAGATGTACTGCAGAAAGACGGGATTGGATCTCTTCTTTTAATGTATTGTGAAAATAAGGGCAGACAGTGGTTGCGGGTAGGAGAAGCAGCAAAATTATTAGCCCGAGTGAGCCCTCTGACCTCTCGGGACCCCAGTGCAGCAATATTTCCAAAATCATAGTAGCTAGTGGCCACCCACATTCATCACAATGTACAATTACATCATTAAGTGGGTGGGGGTGTTTGGAATGGGCAGGTGCCAGATGTGTTGTACAGCCAGCACCTGCCTCTAACAGCAGAGGCCAGAGATAGTGACCATCTATGCTATTTAACTACTTAAAAACCTATATTAGTCCCAGACAGTGGAATTTAAGTAGCACGATTCTGAAAGTGGGCCTTTCATGGTGCCAATGGGTTCCTTTGACAGCCATGGAGCCGGCATAGGTTGGTGATTTTTACTATATATGCCAATGCACAAAATAAAAAAAAAGTGGAAAGGTCAATAAGCAATTATAAAAAATACCAAATTTCATTTTAGGACACATAAAAAAATCATACTTGGTTAAAAAGCAATGGGTACACCAGAAAGACAAGTGGGTAAGCCAAAAATAATTAAATATTACATAGAGAGGGATAGTCCCAATAAATACCCTTGCGCCAGAAAATACCATTAATCATGAATGGAAAATCATGGTTCAATATCAGTAGATAAATGTACCCCTAGGCATCCTTGTCCAAAATCCATCCAATACCATTAGGTACAAAGATACGCAAGTAAATATCTAATATATACAGGTTTCTTGGACTCGTGTGAAATCCAATCGATTCACAGAAGTGTTTCACCCACCAGACCCGACGCGCGTTTCACATGTAGCTTCATCAGGTTTGGTTGGACTAACATGGCACACAGTATGTAACAGAAAGGTATCAAATAAAATGGTTGCATCATAGAACATATTCGGCATATGTAATAACATGAATTATTATTATTTATTTATTTAGCACCATTAATTTCATGGTGCTGTACATGAGAAAGGGGTTACATACAGGGTTATAGATATCGTTTACAGTAAGCGAATTTACAATGACAGACTGGTACAGAGGGGAGAGGACCCTGTCCTTGCGGACTTACATTCTATGAATAAGCAAATACTCAAAATCAAATCAATTGGTAATGGGACTGTGCTAGCGGAAGTACAAGTACAACACCTGCGCATGTGCATGCAAAAGCTAAATGCTTCGGACATGCACACTTGGTCAAGGCTAGAACTGGTGATCGTGTGAGAATGGAGTGTAAAACATCACGTATATCATATGACCTGTCATGTGTCAAAGTATCATCAATAACGCCAATGTCAACATAAACATAGATCACTGTGGGAACAATGCAAGTTGATGAAGATGTGGAAAAAGCGAGTAAGGATAAATACGCATAAACAGAACGAAAAATAACATCACTACAGTGAAAAAAAGACTAATGGCAGCACATGTACAGACAAAGAAAAATATAAAAAAAATTAAAAAGTTTAAATATTGGCATAATAAAAGAAAAATAAAAAAATATAAAAAAAGCATAATAAATATCTGAATATATATATATATATATATATATATATATATATATATATTCCTTTCAAATGCTAAGAACTCATACAAAATATATGTATGTATACAAATGCAGTAAACTTATAATACAAAGTGTACACTGCTCAAAAAAATAAAGGGAACACTTAAACAACAGAATCTAACTCCAAGTAAAATTTCACATGCTGTTGTGCAAATGGAATAGACAACAGATGGAAATTATTGGCAATTATCAAGACTTACTCAATAAAGGAGTGGTTCTGCAGGTGGTGACCACAGACCACATCTCAGTACCAATGCTTTCTGGCTGATATTTTGGTCACTATTGAATGTTGGTTGTGCTTTCACACTCGTGGTAGCATGAGACGGACTCTACAACCCACAGAAGTGGCTCAGGTAGTGCAGCTCATCCAGGATGGCACATCAATGTGAGCTGTGGCAAGAAGGTTTGCTGTGTCTGTCAGCATAGTGTCCAGAGGCCGGAGGCGCTACCAGGAGACAGGCCAGTACACCAGGAGACGTGGAGGGGGCAGTAGGAGGACAACAACCCAGCAGCAGGACCGCTACCTCAGCCTTTGTGCAAGGAGGAACAGGAGAAGCATTGCCAGAGACCTGCAAAATGACCTCCAGCAGGCCACAAATGTGCATGTATCTGCACAAATGGTTAGAAACTGACTCCATGAGGATGGTCTAAGTGCCCGACGTCCACAGATGGGGGTTGTGCTCACAGCCCAAGACTGTGCAGGACGCTTGGCATTTGCCACAGAACACCAAGATTCGTAAATTTGCCACTGGCGCCCTGTGCTCTTCACAGATGAAAGCAGGTTCACACTGAGCACATGTGACAGACGTGACAGAGTCTGGAGATGCCGTGGTGAGCGATCTGCTGCCTGCAACATCCTTCAGCATGACCGGTTTGGCAGTAGGTCAGTAGTGGTGTGGGGTGGCATTTCTTTGGAGGGCCGCACAGCCCTCCATGTGCTCGCCAGTGGTAACCTGACTGCCATTAGGTACCGAGATGAGATCCTCAGACCCCTTGTGAGACCATATGCTGGTGCGGTTGGCCCTGGGTTCCTCCTAATGCAGGACAATAACAGACCCCATGTGGCTGGAGTGTGTCAGCTCAGCAGTTCTTGCAAGATGAAGGCATTGAAGCTATGGACTGGCCTGCCCGTTCCCCAGACCTGAATCCGATTGAATACATCTGGGACATCATGTCTCGCACCATCCACCAATGTCACGTTGCACCATAGACTGTCCAAAAGTTGGCAGATGCTTTAGTCCAGGTCTGGGAAGAGATCCCTCAGGAGACCATCCGCCACCTCATCAGGAGCATGCCCAGGCGTTGTAGGGAGGTCATACAGGCACATGGAGGCCACACACACTACTGAGCATCATTTCCTTTTCTTGAGGCATTTCCACTGAAGTTGGACCAGCCTGGAATTTGATTTTCCACTCTGAGTTTGAGTAAGATTCCAAATCCAGAACTCCATGGGATATTAATTTTAATTTACATTGATCATTTTTATGTTTTATTGTTCTCAACACATTCCACTATATAACGAATAAAGATTTGCAACTGAAATATTTCATTCAGTGATATATAGGATGTGGTATTTTAGTGTTCCATTTATTTATTTGAGCAGTGTAATATGTGTAATATGTACAATATGGTGTGATGGTAGACACAAGAGATAAAGTGAGAGAAAGACAGATGGAAACAGGAGTCAGGGAAAGGAAGCGAAATATGTGAGCGGGCATGTGTAAGGGTACCAGCCAAATAGTCCAAGAGAGGACATCCCTACAAATCTTATAGGAGGTGTCCTCTTTAATTTGTCCATACTTATGACATACAGATATAAATCCACACACTATAAATAAAGAGCAACAAAACTACACTCATATTCATAAAGATCACACATACTGTACACACGTGGTCAAAAGTGTTGGTACTCCTCCTTTAATGACAGAAACACCCACAATGGTCACAGAAATAACTTGAATCTAGCAAAAGTAATAATAAATAAAAGATCTATGAAAATAAACATATGAAAGTAAGACATTGCTTTTCAACCATGCTTCCACAGAATTGAAAAAAAACAGAAATGACAGGAAAGGACAGAAATGATGGTACTCCTGAAAATAATGTGACAAAAGGGACATGTTAATTCAAGGTGTCCCCACTAACTAGCATCACAGGTGTCTACAATCCTGGAATCAGTGAGTGGCCTGTATATAGGGCTACAGATCCTCACTGTGCTGTTTGGTGACAATGTGTGTATCACACTGAACATGGACCAGAGGAAGTGAAGGAAAGAGCTGTCTCAGGAGATTAGAAAGAAAATTATAGACAAACATGTTAAAGTGGACTTCATGGGAGATGACCAAGGAAAACACCATTGTTGAAAAAAAAAATCATAAAAAAGCCAGACTGGAATTTGCCAAACTACATGTTCACAAGCCACAAAGCTTCTAGGAGAATGTCCTATGGACAGATGAGAGAAAAATGGGACTTTTTGGCAAGGCACATCAGCTCTATGAAGCATAACAAGAAAAGAACACTATCCCTACTGTGAAACACGGAGGAGGCTCTGTTATGTTCTGTGGCTACTTGGCTGCATCTGGCACAGGGTGTCTAGAATCTGTGCAGGGTACAATGAAATCTCAAGACTATAAAGGGATTCTAGGGAGAAATGTGCTGCCCAGTGTCAGAAAGCTTGGTCTCAGTCACAGGTCATGGGTCTTGCAACAGGATAATGACCCAAAACACACAACTAAAAACACCCAAGAATGGCTAAAAGGAAAACATTGGACTATTCTGAAGTGGCCTTCTATGAGCCCTGACCTAAATCCTATTGAGCATCTTTGGAAAGAGCTGAAACATGGCGTCTTGGAAAGGCAACCTTCAAACAAGAGACAACTGGAGCAGTTTACTCTTGAGGACTGGGCCAAAATACCTGTGGAGAGGTGCAGAAGTCTCACTGACAATTACAGGAATCGTTAGATTGTAGTGATTACCTCAAAAGGTTGTGCAACAAAATATTAAGTTAAGGGATCCATCATTTCTGTCCAGACCTATTATTTCATGAGTTTTATTTTATTTTTTTTAATTCTGTGAAAGCATGGTTGAAAAGCAGTGTCTGACTTTCATTTGTTCATTTTCATAGATTTTTTATTTATGATTACTTTTGTCAGACTCAAGTTACTTCTGTGACGATTGTGGGTTTTTCTGTCACTAAACGAGGGGTACCAACAATTTTGACCACGTGTGTATGTTTAGTGTATTGAATATACTGAATTCCAATGAAACCAAAATCCAAAGCATCAATGGAAAAATAGTCTAAGGCTGCGCACACGGTGCCCTGTAGACCCTGGCACAACCAGTGAGTTTTCTCAGGTGAAGACCCTTCAGGAAAACACAGGCAATCATTTTCCTGAGGTGGCTTTTGCCAGTGGTTTTGCCCTTGTTGTTGTTGTGGCGGTTTCGCCCCTGGCATGTTTTACTGTATACTTCCACTACGAAGAATGGGCATTGAGGGTGTCTGAACACTGTAGAGGCTAAAAGAAGCGATAAAAGAAGTGACATAAGATGGATCATGTGCACATAGTGTCGTTTTGACATTGCGTGCATTACGTTGATTGTATGGGACACTTCTATGGTGCTTTTTCAGGGGAATTCTGAGCGAAACCTGCCTAAAAAAATATTGTGTGCACATACCATTAGACTGCTCATAAGGTAGAAAAATAAACTTGATCTGATAGAAGAGCCACCTGCCTCTTTTTGATTTATAATAAAAAAAAATAGAAATATGATATTAAAACCAAGGGAGAATGAAAGACTGACAAGAAGACCGATGGGCGACAGGATTCCCAAGGTATAAAATCCCAAAAGACTCATATCTTTTTCCAACTTCCGCATCTTGGACTAATCAGGACTCAATTTATTCCTCGGACTCGTAGACCTGAGTCTTCACAGTCATGCACCATCTTGATAATTCTAGGTATTGGTTTGAGGCCAAATAATGTTTGAGCTTCTCGAGCTACTTGGATTCCCAGGCCTTTTCTTACCGTTACGTCTTAGGTCTCTAGAAGTGAGGCCAGCATAACTTTTATGACAGGGACAGGTGACCCTTTGTACCACAGTTTATGTTGAGTGTGATTTTGTAGCCCTTAGCACCTTGAGAACTTTGTGAAGCTCACACATATTAGGCTTCATCACACATCCCCCACAGGGGCTATTACACCATCTGAGCACTTTACAGCCAAAAGTCAAGCCTGGTTTTGGACCTTGATTATATCTTTGGGCCAATAGATCCTTGAGGTTTTTTGATCATCTGTTAGCAGAAGATGAATGGTCTGATATATATTTTCTAGCAGCCAGTACGTCTTCATAATCTCGTTGAAGCTAAAAATGGCTGCCATAAAGACATTCTACATAGGGTGAAAATTCCAGAGAAAGAAAGGAAAGACGGAACGAATGTAAGAAAGGAAAGACGTAACGAATGTAAGAAAGGAAAGACGGAACGAATGTAAGAAAGGAAAGACGGAACGAATGTAAGGAAGGAAAGACGGAACGAATGTAAGGAAGGAAAGACGGAACGAATGTAAGGAAGGAAAGACGGAACGAATGTAAGGAAGGAAAGACGGAACGAATGTAAGGAAGGAAAGACGGAACGAATGTAAGGAAGGAAAGACGGAAGGAATGTAAGGAAGGAAAGACGGAAGGAAAGACGGAAGGAAAGACGGAAGGAAAGAAGGAAGGAAGGAAGGAAAGAAGGAAGGAAAGAAAGAAAAAAAGAAGGAAAGAGAAGGAAAGAAAGAAAGAAAGAAAGAAAGAAAGAAAGAAAGAAAGAAAGAAAGAAAGAAAGAAAGAAAGATAGAAAGAAAGATCTTTGTAAAAAGTGTCACAAAGTTTCCAGAACTCGTTGCCTGCTCCGGAGTTGGACCTTTGATGTGTCGTTCGATGCTCCGAATTCAGCTGAACTACAGATGAAATATTTAATGAAGTCACACATTTCGTCACTTTTTGCTTTTCGCCCCTCTTTATAGTGTTTTTTCCTTTAAGATTCCCCCGCCACCGGCGCCCCTTTTTTTTTCTTGTTCTTCCAGCCTGGATCCGGTGCTGTCCAAATATCATTAAGACACGCGGGGCGATGATGACGGCATTCTCTATGCTATACATGAACACATGCTGAACCAGCAACACTTCACATAAAGAAGGCAGCAGCGGCTGAGTGCTTAGTAAGCGAAAAGCAGCGGATAAGGCAGTGGAAAATGTGTGGCGCTTTCATCAGACGCAGAGCGCAGTCAGGGGCGCACACGAGGAACTGTCACATCAAGGTGCCGGTGTCAACTCTCATAATAAAAGAGAATCTGCCAACCCAAGTGATGGGGAAACTTTTACTCTTTTTCCTTTTTATTTTTTTTTCGTTTAATGGATGACTGGAAAGAGTGCATTCGCCCGAGTGTTAATTTTGCCCTTGCGCGGCGACTGTCATTGTATTTCCCAAGGAGACGTCAAATCTCTGGAAGTTTCAGGATATCTTGCTGGGGTGCGAGGGGGAAGGGTGCGGAGGGGGGGTCTCGGGATGCTAGACGGCGTGACAGCGACGGAGGTGACGGGAGAACAATACGAGCATAATTAGTGCTCAATTAACATTGGGTAAATGGAGGCCTGGGGGAGGGGGGGGGTAAAATAATTCGCCTGCAGCATTTTGCATTTTCTTCTCCTAAATTATAATATGATTTAACCTGTGAGGTTCTGGATGTGCTTTTCAGTGAATGCACCTTGGTATGCACGAATCATGGTGGAACATATGGATAATGTTAGCGCTGGGTACCGGGGGAGGGGAAACAAATTAATAATTTCACCTAGGCCAGGCTACTTGGATACAGGCAGGGCTTGGGCAGAGCCACCCATCAAACTGTTTTGGTTTTTTTGCCCTTAGTGATGCAAAATTGCCACTAGGAAGATATTGTCTCTCTCCTGCCTCCTATGGGTAGCCAACCTGTAATGCAACTTCTGGACCTATTATAAAGTCTGGCGATTTGGAGATTTTAGCCCAACCAGAGACACTTGTAGACAGCATTGGCTCAGACTTTATGCCCCTCATCAGTACAAACATATATTAAAGGGAATCTGTTACAGGTATTTCCTACCCCATCTAAGAGCTGCATGATAATAAGACAGAGACTCTGATTCCAGTGATGTGTTACTTACTGGGCTTCTTGCTGCAGTTTTGGTTTAAAAACTGTTTTCTCTGCTGCAGATCTAGCAGTTCTCTGAATGCTGAGCCCTGTATAACCCCGCCCACATCGCTGATTGGCAGTTTTCTCTGTACACTGTGCATAAACAGAAAGCTGCCAATCAGGTTTGGGGGTGGTGTTGGACTGTCAGGCAGCAGGTTTACTCTTTAGTGATAATATACTACTAGTAAAACCTTAATTGTATAAAACCTACATCAAGCAGCCCAGTAAGTGACATATTGCTGGAATCAGGGCCTCTGGATGAGCGGGGGGGGGGGGGGGTGAAATTGCCGACACTCAATGGGCCCATAAGTCAGGGGCCCCGGTGCCAGGTCCCCCGTTCAAATACTCAACTGTTCCCGTTCCACGCTGCTCTGGTCTCTTCAGCATCTTCTGTCTCTCTGGCGTCTCAGGGCAGAGGGCACAATGACGTCACTATAGCATGCCCTCTGTTGAGCAGTACAGAGCCTCAGAAGATGCTGAGGCGACCTGAGCCATGGGAAACAAGCAGAGATGAGTATTTGATTATTTTTTTTAATGTATATAGCAATATATGGGGCCCATTATACTGTATGGAGGATTGTATAGGGCCATTATACTATATGGAGTTTTATATAGGGTCATTATACTGTATGGAGCATTATATGGGGCTCATTATACTGTATGGAGCAATATATGGGACTCATTGTACTGTATGGAGCACTATGTGGTGCCATTATACTGTATGGAGCATTATATGGGACCCATTATACTGTATGGTGCATTATATGGGGCCTATTATAATGTATGGAGCAATATATGGGGTCATTATATACTGTATGGAGTATTAAATGGGACCATCATACTGTATGGAGCATTATATAGGACACATTTTTCTGTATGGAACATTATAAGGGACCATCTACTATATAATTGTCTAAGGGTCACTTCCATCTTTCTGTCGGTCTTTCTGTCTGTCACAGATATTCATTGGTTGCGGCCTCTGTCTGTCATGGAAATCCAAGTCGCTGATTGGTCGCGGCAAAACAGCCACGACCAATCAGCGACGGGCACAGTCCAGAAGAAAATGGCCGCTCCTTCCTCCCCGCATCGCTGATTGGTCGTGGCTGTTTTGCCGCGACCAATCAGCGACTTGGATTTCCATGACAGACAGAGGCCGTAACCAATGAATATCTGTGACAGAAAGACAGACAGACGGAAGTGACCCTTAGACAATTATATAGTAGATGGGGCATTATATTGGGCCTATTATACTTTATGGAGTATTATATGGGGCCCATTATTCTGTATGGAGCAATATATGGGGCTCATTATTCTGTATGGAGCAATATATGGGGTTCATTATTCTGTATGAAGCAATATATGGGGTTCATTATTCTGTATGAAGCAATATATGGGGTTTATTATTCAGTATGGAGCAATATATGGGGCTCATTATTCTGTATGGAGCAATATATGGGGTTCATTATTCTGTATGGAGCAATATATGGGGCTCATTATTCTGTATGGAGCAATATATGGGGCTCATTATTCTGTATGGAGCAATATATGGGGTTCATTATTCTGTATGAAGCAATATATGGGGTTCATTATTCTGTATGGAGCAATATATGGGGCTCATTATTCTGTATGGAGCAATATATGGGGCTCATTATTCTGTATGGAGCAATATATGGGGTTCATTATTCTGTATGAAGCAATATATGGGGTTCATTATTCTGTATGAAGCAATATATGGGGTTTATTATTCAGTATGGAGCAATATATGGGGCTCATTATTCTGTATGGAGCAATATATGGGGTTCATTATTCTGTATGAAGCAATATATGGGGTTCATTATTCTGTATGGAGCAATATATGGGGCTCATTATTCTGTATGGAGCAATATATGGGGCTCATTATTCTGTATGAAGCAATATATGGGGTTTATTATTCTGTATGGAGCAATATATGGGGCTCATTATTCTGTATGGAGCAATATATGGGGCTCATTATTCTGTATGGAGCAATATATGGGGCTCATTATTCTGTATGGAGCAATATATGGGGTTCATTATTCTGTATGGAGCAATATATGGGGCACATTATTCTGTATGGAGCAATATATGGGGCTCAATATTCTGTATGGAGCAATATATGGGGTTTATTATTCTGTATGGAGCAATACATGGGGTTCATTATTCTGTATGAAGCAATATATGGGGTTCATTATTCTGTATGGAGCAATATATGGGGTTTATTATTCTGTATGGAGCAATACATGGGGTTCATTATTCTGTATGAAGCAATATATGGGGCTCATTATTCTGTATGGAGCAATATATGGGGTTCATTATTCTGTATGGAGCAATATATGGGGCTCATTATTCTGTATGGAGCAATATATGGGGCTCATTATTCTGTATGGAGCACTATGTGGTGCTCATAATACTGCATGGAGAACTATATTTTCTGGTTTCTGAGCTATTTTAGAATTTACAATAGATATCACTCATGTAATGTAAGAAGTGAAATCTTTGGCATTGTACTATATCTATGTTTCTTCACTGTGCGTCATGAATTGTGATATGTGTTAGAGGCGCCACTGAGACTCTTTCGCCCAGAGCCCACGAAATGCTGAAGCCAGCCCTGCAGCAGCCCTTACATCTTGCTGCTGTCATATTAGTTAATCACAAAGTCAAAAAAGTCCAAAATAAATGCAAAAACAGACTTCAGCCACAGGTACATAGACAAAATGAGGAAGAGATCCATTAAATACAATTAAAATATCTTTATTGCAAGTAATCTAAAAACATAATTAAAAAAGCAGAAATACCAAGCAGGGGACGCTGCTGAGATTGTCCAAGTTATTTCCAATAAAGCGTTTTTTATAAATGTAGTGGCAGATGAATAACAAGTCCTGTTTCCATCTATACTTGTATCGTTATATCATAGAACCATATGGGTTTCCCCTCAAAATAAAAACCTCAATATCAATATAGTTGAATAGAATAGTGGAAAAATCTACTTATACTGGTGAAAAGAATAATAAATCAATAAATGGTCAGAGTCATCTAAGAGTCTCGAGGAGATAAAGGGTCTTGTTGGTGTGCGAAGTAAGGTGAGAAAACACTATTAGAGGTACCAAAAAATAGAACCCCCTTTAAAAACAAAGGAATATATACCCACAAATCGAATTAGTGAGGACAAGTGTGGCATCCCCTCACCCCGACGCGCGTTTCACCACCTGCTTCTTCCGGGGGATATTTCTTTGCAGGACTGGAGCCCTGGGTGGAAATGTCACCAAAAACATCATCTGCAAGAAGTTTGTATGTTCTCCCCGTGTTTGCGTGGGTTTCCTCCAGATTCTCCACTTTCCTCCCACACCCCAAAAACATGCTGATAGAGAATGTAGATTGTGAGCTCCAGTGGGGACAGAGATAATATGTCATGGCGCTATGTAAGTAAAATAAAAAATAAGTTACATGTGCTAGAACTTCAAGGGCCTGAATACTGAAATACCAAGGAACAATGAAGGACTGTTGAGATTCCCGCATTTTAGTCATTGGCCCTTCATGTCACTATGGGAGGACCCCACCCCTCACCCAGCACACCCAGGTCATTATCAGATAGGTTACCACTTGATTTTTGTCTTACAGGTGGAAGCACACCGCCAGGGATCACCGCACCAGCCGTGCCTAGCATTCCATCACCAATTGGGGTTAATGGATTCACCGGCCTCCCACCCCAGCCTAACGGACAGCCGGCCGCAGAAGCCGTGTTCGCCAATGGAATCCATCCCTACCCAGGTAAGACGCCGATCGCTGTCAGTTATTATGGCCCACAAGGGGCACATAGCACAGATAGAGACTTTTCCAGGTGGATGATACCAGTGGTCCCCCTGTGTGAACAGTTACGTACTTGTTATCACCTATCTTTTCCAGAAGGTGATCTGAAACTCCTAAATAGAAATCCGAGAACTTGGGAAAAGTCAAGAATTTATATTTAATGAAGAGGTCGAACTGAAAAGTCAGAATGTAGGAAATGTGGCAAATACTGGAGCGCTTACAGTCTAATTACACGCCGGTCATGTCACCGTCCAGGTCTTGTAACTTGTGCACTTGAAGGAAGGGGTTAAACCAGGGAGCAAAGACGCCCATAAAACTGAGGGCCCAACTTCTATCTCCCCTTCCTATGAATTTCCATACGTACCTTCCGATCATCCTGTTTTTTGGAGGAAGTGTGCAGTAAAACTAATCTCAAAATGGAGGAAGATTAATGCAAAAAAAAAAAATCCCTAAAATATGTGTCCCTGGACAGATTTCTAGGCGATCGCTGACCTCTTTGTTGTGTAAAATAAATGTGGGGGTTCATATGTCCACTTGGGTGGAGACACAAAATAGATATTGGGATTACTAACAGATGGCTGATTTCCTCCAAAAACAGCGCCACCCCTGTCCTCAGGCTGTGTGCGGTATTGCAGCTCAGTTCCATTCACTTCCATAATGCTGGGCTGCAATGTCAGGCACATCCTGTGGACAGGGGAGGTGCTGTTTCTGGGAGAAAAAAAACAGCTTCGATTTTTTTTCCCCCTATTCCTTGATAACCCCTTTAACTAAGTCCCTGGCTGTGAGAAATGTCCTGCCGGGAACGTTGACAGTCGTTCCTGGAGGTCTCCTTTAAGTTTTCCTAAAGAGCGGAGTAAGTAAATTACAATGAGACATCTGTAATCTATTCCACGAGCGCCTGGGATCATTATTCTTTTCCATTTGTAACAATCAACCATATTCCATAAAGCAGTCGCTGGAAAGAGAAGGGAAGAAAGATCTAATTTAGCATCTTTAACTCGGAGTATTAGAGATTTTAATGAGAGAATTCTCCCCAACTCACTCTTGTGCAGTAATAAATGGAGGTGATTAAGCCGGGTCTTGGCAGCTATAATGGAAGCATTTGTGCTGCGAGTTGAGATAGTTATCAAAATAAAATATCCATCAACTTTATCCCTGGTGCCCGAACGTCACCGCACAGAGCGACAGATCCGGAGGGGGAGGGGAAAGCCAGAGACAGTGTGTTATCATGCCTGCTGTAAGGAACAGGAGAGGAAGGTATACAGTATATATCCATCCATAGCTATATATCACATATACAGCATATATCCATCCATAGCGATATATAACATATACAGCATATATCCATCCATAGCGATATATAACATATACAGCATATATCCATCCATAGCTACAGTATATATCACATATACAGTATATATCCATCCATAGCTATATAAGATTCAAGATTCAAGATTCAATATTCTACGCAATGGCCAGACTGTCTGACCTTAAAAAAGTCGACTACAAGAGACCAAAAGAAACACAGGTCAATGGCTGGTTTGACAGAGAATGTAAAGCTGTACGGAAGACCCTGAGAACAGCCTCCAACAAGAAACACAGAGACCCCAACCACCTGGGTCTGAGGGAAGCCTATGACTCCATACAAAAGCAGTACAAAACCATCCTCAGGAGGAAGAAGCAGAGTTACATCTCTACCAAGCTCAATCAACTCCAAGACGCCCTCCAAGACAACTCCTTCTGGGAACTATGGAACCACATGGGCACCAAAGACAAGAAAAACAACAACCATATCCAAAATGGCAACCTCTGGCTCCAATACTTCAGAGACCTCTATAAAGACATTCCAAAGGAAGGACTAAGCCAAGAACAGGAAAACATAATGGCGAAACTAAAAGCAATGGAGGAAAAAATCAAAAACTTCCAAAACCCGGTGGATACACCTATAACACTACAGGAAGTAACCGAGAGACTCTCCTCCATAAGATGTAGAAAAGCCGGCGGCCTAGATGGAATCCTACCAGAAATGCTGAAGTACAGCCCACCAGAAATACAGGCTGCAATGGTTAAACTCTTCAATATTGTACTGAGTGCCGGCTACTTCCCTCGTACCTGGAACCAAGGCCTCATCACACCCATCCACAAGAGTGGGGACAGGTATGACCCAGCTAACTACAGAGGCATATGCGTCAGCAGCAACCTGGGAAAACTGTTCAACAGTATCCTGAACAAGAGGATCCTCACCTTCCTCACCGAGCACAACGTCCTCAACAAGAGCCAAGCAGGGTTCATGCCGAACCACCGCACCACTGACCACATCTATACTCTGCACAGCCTCATTCAGAGACACGTCTACAATACAAAGAATGGGAAGATATACGCCTGCTTTGTGGACTTTAAAAAGGCTTTTGATTCAGTGTGGCACCCGGGCTTATTCCTGAAACTGCTGGAGAGTGGAATAGGAGGAAAGACCTACGATGTCATCAAAAGCTCCTACACCGAGAACAGCTGCAGCGTGAGTGTGAGCGGCAAAAGAACGGCTTTTTTCCAGCAGAGCCGCGGAGTAAGACAAGGCTGCAGCCTAAGCCCAACGCTCTTCAACATCTACATCAACGAGCTGGCTACCGCCCTGGAATCCTCCTCAGCACCAGGTCTCACCCTCCACGACGCCCAGGTGAAATTCCTGCTGTATGCAGATGACCTGCTGCTGCTGTCACCAACCGAGAAAGGCCTCCAGGACAACCTGAAAATCCTAGAGAAATTCAGCTCCACCTGGGCCCTACCGGTCAACCTAAAGAAAACCAACACCATGGTGTTCCAGAGGAGAAAGAGAAGATCAGACCAACACCCATCATTTATCCTCAACAACTGCGACCTCACAGGAACGGACAAATATACCTACCTGGGCCTAGAGATTCACCGGTCAGGGAACTTCAAACAAGCCATAGAGACCCTGAAAGACAAGGCCTGCAAAACCTTCTATGCCATCCGAAGGACACTCTACCATCTGAAGCCACCAGTGAGGGTCTGGCTAAAAATCTTCGACTCCATCATCGCCCCAATCCTCCTGTATGGCAGCGAAGTCTGGGGTCCTCACACCTACCCAGACTGGTCAAAGTGGGACTCCAGTCCAACAGAAATATTCCACCTGGAATTCTGCAAGCACCTTCTCCAGGTCCATCGGAGCACCTCCAACAGTGCTTGTCGGGCCGAGCTGGGCAGATTCCCTCTACACCTAACAGTTCTAAAGAGGGCGCTGTCATTCCGGGCTCACCTGCATAGGAGCAATCCAAGCTCCCACCACCATAAAGCCCTGATACATGAAGGTGAAACAGAAAAACCAGAACCCCCGGAACAGCCCAGCCAAACCCAACCGGAGCAGAACACCAATCACAACAACCTGACAAAAGCCGGAATTAGGAAGATGGCAGATGAAGGCCAGGAGAGGTATGTCAGTGACTGGAAGAATGATATCATCAGCTCACAGAAACTGACCATGTACCGGAGCCTACAGAGAGACTACAGACTGGCCCCATATCTGGAGAAACTCCCGGACCCCAGAGACCGCCAGATCCTGAGCCGATATAGACTCAGTGCCCACAGTCTGGCCATCGAATGTGGCCGACACAGGCAGAGCTACAAGCCCAGGGAGGAAAGACTGTGCCAACACTGTGATCAGGAGGCCATAGAGGACGAAACCCACTTCCTGCTACACTGCTCCAAATACTCAGCAGTGAGGGACACTCACTTCAGGAGACTCTCACATCTCTTCCCAGACTTCATCACCATGAAGGAGGAAGAGAAAACCTATATCTTGCTGGGAGAAGAAGAGAGAGCGGTGGAGATAGCAGCGCGGTATGTGAGCGAATGTCATAGACTGCGAGAAAGAGAACTATGATGCCATGGACTATAGCCCCCAACCTGGACCTGCCCCATCCACCTCCCCTATGCCATGGACTATAGCCCCCACCCTGGATCTGCCCCATCCATCTCCCCTATGCCATGGACTATAGCCCCCACCCTGGATCTGCCCCATCCACCTCCCCCCACAGCTCCTACCCAACATCCCCTCAGTCCCTATCCCTATTGCCTCTATACACTTGCTTTGGCAAAACTGATGTGTATTTGGTCCTGCCAATAAAGCTTCTTTGAATTGAATCTATACAGTATATATCCATCCATAGCTATATATCACATATACAGCATATATCCATCCATAGCTATAAATCACATATACAGTATATATCCATCCATAGCTATATATCACATATACAGCATATATCCATCCATAGCGATATATCACATATACAGCATATATCTATCCATAGCTATATATCACATATACAGCATATATCCATCGATAGCGATATATAATATATACAGCATATATCCATCCATAGCTATATATCACATATACAGCATATATCCATCCATAGCTATATATCACATATACAGTATATATCCATCCATAGCTATATATCACATATACAGCATATATCCATCCATAGCGATATATAACATATACAGCATATATCCATCCATAGCGATATATAACATATACAGCATATATCCATCCATAGCGATATATAACATATACAGTATACATCCATCCATAGCTATATATCACATATACAGCATATATCCATCCATAGCTATATATCACATATACAGCGTATATCCATCCATAGCTATATATCACATATACAGCGTATATCCATCCATAGCTATATATCACATATAAAGATTCAAGATTCAAAGAAGCTTTATTGGCAGGACCAAATACACATCAGTTTTGCCAAAGCAAGTGTATAGAGGCAATAGGGATAGGGACTGTGGGGATGTTGGGTAGGAGCTGTGGGGGAGGTGGATGGGGCAGATCCAGGTTGGGGGCTATAGTCCATGGCATAGGGGAGGTGGGTGGGGCAGATCCAGGTTGGGGGCTATAGTCCATGGCATAGGGGAGGTGGATGGGGCAGATCCATTGTGGGGGCTATAGTCCATGGCATCATACTTCTCTTTCTCGCAGTCTATGACATTCGCTCACATACCGCGCTGCTATCTCCATTGCTCTCTCTTCTTCTCCCAGCAGGATATATGTTTTCTCTTCCTCTTTCATGGTGATGAAGTCTGGGAAGAGATGTGAGAGTCTCCTGAAGTGAGTGTCCCTCACTGCTGAGTATTTGGAGCAGTGTAGCAGGAAGTGGGTTTCGTCCTCTATGGCCTCCTGGTCACAGTGTTGGCACAGTCTTTCCTCCCTGGGCTTGTAGCTCTGCCTGTGTCGGCCACATTCGATGGCCAGACTGTGGGCACTGAGTCTATATCGGCTCAGGATCTGGCGGTCTCTGGGGTCCGGGAGTTTCTCCAGATATGGGGCCAGTCTGTAATCTCTCTGTAGGCTCCGGTACATGGTCAGTTTCTGTGAGCTGATGATATCATTCTTCCAGTCACTGACATACCTCTCCTGGCCTTCATCTGCCATCTTCCTGATTCCGGCTTTTGTCAGGTTGTTGTGATTGGTGTTCTGCTCTGGTTGGGTTTGGCTGGGCTGTTCCGGGGGTTCTGGTTTTTCTGTTTCACCTTCATGTATCAGGGCTTTATGGTGATGGGAGCTTGGATTGCTCCTATGCAGGTGAGCCCGGAATGACAGCGCCCTCTTTAGAACTGTTAGGTGTAGAGGGAATCTGCCCAGCTCGGCCCGACAAGCACTGTTGGAGGTGCTCCGATGGACCTGGAGAAGGTGCTTGCAGAATTCCAGGTGGAATATTTCTGTTGGACTGGAATCCCACTTTGACCAGTCTGGGTAGGTGTGAGGACCCCAGACTTCGCTGCCATACAGGAGGATTGGGGCGATGATGGAGTCGAAGATTTTTAGCCAGACCCTCACTGGTGGCTTCAGATGGTAGAGTGTCCTTCGGATGGCATAGAAGGTTTTGCAGGCCTTGTCTTTCAGGGTCTCTATGGCTTGTTTGAAGCTCCCTGACCGGTGAATCTCTAGGCCCAGGTAGGTATATTTGTCCGTTCCTGTGAGGTCGCAGTTGTTGAGGATAAATGATGGGTGTTGGTCTGATCTTCTCTTTCTCCTCTGGAACACCATGGTGTTGGTTTTCTTTAGGTTGACCGGTAGAGCCCAGGTGGAGCTGAATTTCTCTAGGATTTTCAGGTTGTCCTGGAGGCCTTTCTCGGTTGGTGACAGCAGCAGCAGGTCATCTGCATACAGCAGGAATTTCACCTGGGCGTCGTGGAGGGTGAGACCTGGTGCTGAGGAGGATTCCAGGGCGGTAGCCAGCTCGTTGATGTAGATGTTGAAGAGCGTTGGGCTTAGGCTGCAGCCTTGTCTTACTCCGCGGCTCTGCTGGAAAAAAGCCGTTCTTTTGCCGCTCACACTCACGCTGCAGCTGTTCTCGGTGTAGGAGCTTTTGATGACATCGTAGGTCTTTCCTCCTATTCCACTCTCCAGCAGTTTCAGGAATAAGCCCGGGTGCCACACTGAATCAAAAGCCTTTTTAAAGTCCACAAAGCAGGCGTATATCTTCCCATTCTTTGTATTGTAGACGTGTCTCTGAATGAGGCTGTGCAGAGTATAGATGTGGTGAGTGGTGCGGTGGTTCGGCATGAACCCTGCTTGGCTCTTGCTGAGGACGTTGTGCTCGGTGAGGAAGGTGAGGATCCTCTTGTTCAGGATACTGTTGAACAGTTTTCCCAGGTTGCTGCTGACGCATATGCCTCTGTAGTTGGCTGGGTCATACCTGTCCCCACTCTTGTGGATGGGTGTGATGAGGCCTTGGTTCCAGGTACGAGGGAAGTAGCCGGCACTCAGTACAATATTGAAGAGTTTAACCATTGCAGCCTGTATTTCTGGTGGGCTGTACTTCAGCATTTCTGGTAGGATTCCATCTAGGCCACCGGCTTTTCTACATCTTATGGAGGAGAGTCTCTCGGTTACTTCCTGTAGTGTTATAGGTGTATCCACCGAGTTTTGGAAGTTTTTGATTTTTTCCTCCATTGCTTTTAGTTTCGCCATTATGTTTTCCTGTTCTTGGCTTAGTCCTTCCTTTGGAATGTCTTTATAGAGGTCTCTGAAGTATTGGAGCCAGAGGTTGCCATTTTGGATATGGTTGTTGTTTTTCTTGTCTTTGGTGCCCATGTGGTTCCATAGTTCCCAGAAGGAGTTGTCTTGGAGGGCGTCTTGGAGTTGATTGAGCTTGGTAGAGATGTAACTCTGCTTCTTCCTCCTGAGGATGGTTTTGTACTGCTTTTGTATGGAGTCATAGGCTTCCCTCAGACCCAGGTGGTTGGGGTCTCTGTGTTTCTTGTTGGAGGCTGTTCTCAGGGTCTTCCGTACAGCTTTACATTCTCTGTCAAACCAGCCATTGACCTGTGTTTCTTTTGGTCTGTTGTAGTCGACTTTTTTAAGGTCGGACAGTCTGGCCATTGCGTAGAATATATTGTTGAGGTCCTTTGCTGCTTGGTTCACTCCCTCTGGGTTTGGCATGTACTCAAGGTTGTAGAAGTGGTGGAGCATCCGCTGTATTTCAGGTCTGCTGGAAGCTTCTTTATACTTTAGTGCCGACATTTTGGACCATTTATAGGATGGAGGCCGGGTGAAGAGGCCGCTCTGCTGTGGCTTCTGAGTGGATGGTTTCTCTGTAGATTTCATGTACAGAAGAAGTTGGCTGTGGTCTGACAGGTGCGTTTGTGGGGTGACTATGAAGGCGCTGACATCTGCCAGGTTCAGGTCTGTAATGGCGTAATCAACTACACTCCTCCCTACATGGGAGTTTAGTGTATACCTTCCTAAGGAGTCACCCTTGCTTCGTCCATTAAGGATATGAAGTCCTAAACTTTTACATACGTTGAGGAGCTTTCTGCCACTTTTGTTGACTGTACTGTCATAGCTGTTTTTCCCAGTGTGTACAGGGTCTTGGCCGTCATTCTCTGCTCCAAGTATGTAGATGTTTCCATCCGTGGTCAGGAAGTCTCTCTCTCTCCCTGTTCTTGCATTGAGGTCTCCAAAGATGAGAACTTTGCCCAGGGCCTGATAATGAGCGGCTTCTCTTTGTAAGATCTCGAAGCAGTCTGGATTGAAGTAGGGGGACTCTGGCGGTGGTATATAGGTGGCACATATACATATACATACATATACAGCATATATCCATCCATAGCTATATATCACATATACAGTATATATCCATCCATAGCTATATATCACATATACAGCATATATCCATCCATAGCTATATATCACATATACAGTATATATCCATCCATAGCGATATATCACATATACAGCATGTATCCATCCATAGCTATATATCACACATACAGCATATATCCATCCATAGCTATATATCACATATTCAGCATATATCCACCCATAGCGATATATCACATATACAGCATATATCCATCCATAGCTATATATTACATATACAGTATATATCCATCCATAGCTATATATCACATATACAGCATATATCCACCCATAGCTATATATCACATATACAGCATATATCCACCCATAGCGATATATCACATATACAGCATATATCCATCCATAGGTATATATCACATATACAGCATATATCCATCCATAGTGATATATCACATATACAGTATATATCCATCCATAGCTATATATCACATATACAGCGTATATCCATCCATAGCTATATATCACATATACAGCATATATCCATCCATAGCTATATATCACATATACAGCATATATCCATCCATAGCTATATATCACATATACAGCGTATATCCATCCATAGCTATATATCACATATAGCATATATCCATCCATAGCTATATATCACATATACAGTATATATCCATCCATAGCTATATATCACACATACAGCATATATCCATCCATAGCGATATATCTATCACATATACAGCATATATCTATCCATAGGTAGATATCACATATACAGTATATATCCATCCATAGCTATATATCACATATACAGCATATATCCATCCATAGCTATATATCACATATACAGCATATATCCATCCATAGCTATATATCACATATACAGCATGTATCCATCCATAGCTATATATCACATATACAGCATATATCCATCCATAGCGATATATCACATATACAGCATATATCCATCCATAGCGATATATCACATATACAGTATATATCCATCCATAGCTATATATCACATATACAGTATATATCCATCCATAGCTATATATCACATATACAGCATATATCCATCCATAGCTATAAATCACATATACAGTATATATCCATCCATAGCTATATATCACATATACAGCATATATCCATCCATAGCGATATATCACATATACAGCATATATCTATCCATAGCTATATATCACATATACAGCATATATCCATCCATAGCTATATATCACATATACAGTATATATCCATCCATAGCTATATATCACATATACAGTATATATCCATCCATAGCGATATATCACATATACAGTATATATCCATCCATAGCTATATATCACATATACAGTGTATATCCATCCATAGCTATATATCCCATATACAGCATATATCAAGATTCAAGATTCAAGATTCAAAGAAGCTTTATTGGCAGGACCAAATACACATCAGTTTTGCCAAAGCAAGTGTATAGAGGCAATAGGGATAGGGACTGTGGGGATGTTGGGTAGGAGCTGTAGGGGAGGTGGATGGGGCAGATCTAGGGTGGGGGCTATAATCCATGGCATAGGGGAGGTGGATGGGGCAGGTCCATTGTGGGGGCTATAGTCCATGGCATAGGGGAGGTGGATGGGGCAGATCCAGGGTGGGGGCTATAGTCCATGGCATAGGGGAGGTGGATGGGGCAGATCCAGGTTGGGGGCTATAGTCCATGGCATAGGGGGAGGTGGATGGGGAAGATCCAGGTTGGGGGCTATAGTCCATGGCATGGGGGAGGTGGATGGGGCAGATCCAGGTTGGGGGCTATAGTCCATGGCATAGGGGAGGTGGATGGGGCAGATGCAGGGTGGGGGCTATAGTCCATGGCATAGGGGAGGTGGATGGGGCAGGTCCATTGTGGGGGCTATAGTCCATGGTATAGGGGAGGTGGATGGGGCAGATCCATTGTGGGGGCTATAGTCCATGGCATAGGGGAGGTGGATGGGGCAGATCCATTGTGGGGGCTATAGTCCATGGCATCATAGTTCTCTTTCTCGCAGTCTATGACATTCGCTCACATACCGCGCTGCTATCTCCACCGCTCTCTCTTCTTCTCCCAGCAGGATATATGTTTTCTCTTCCTCTTTCATGGTGATGAAGTCTGGGAAGAGATGTGAGAGTCTCCTGAAGTGAGTGTCCCTCACTGCTGAGTATTTGGAGCAGTGTAGCAGGAAGTGGGTTTCGTCCTCTATGGCCTCCTGGTCACAGTGTTGGCACAGTCTTTCCTCCCTGGGCTTGTAGCTCTGCCTGTGTCGGCCACATTCGATGGCCAGACTGTGGGCACTGAGTCTATATCGGCTCAGGATC
The DNA here is from genome assembly GCF_032444005.1 of Ranitomeya imitator. Lineage (NCBI taxonomy): Eukaryota > Metazoa > Chordata > Amphibia > Anura > Dendrobatidae > Ranitomeya > Ranitomeya imitator. The sequence goes on from NC_091282.1 coordinate 69,467,578, forward strand.
TGGCGGTCTCTGGGGTCCGGGAGTTTCTCCAGATATGGGGCCAGTCTATCTATCCATAGCTATATATCACATATACAGTATATATCCATCCATAGCTATATATCACATATACAGCATATATCTATCCATAGCTATATATCACATATACAGTATATATCCATCCATAGCTATATATCACATATACAGCATATATCTATCCATAGCTATATATCACATATACAGCATATATCTATCCATAGCTATATATCACATATACAGCATATATCCATCCATAGCTATATATCACATATACAGCATATATCCATCCATAGCGATATATCACATATACAGCATATATCCATCCATAGCTATATATCACATATACAGCATGTATCCATCCATAGCTATATATCACATATACAGCATATATCCATCCATAGCTATATATCACATATACAGCATATATCCACCCATAGCGATATATCACATATACAGTATATATCCATCCATAGCTATATATCACATATACAGTATATATCCATCCATAGCTATATATCACATATACAGTATATATCTATCCATAGCTATATATCACATATACAGTATATATCCATCCATAGCGATATATCACATATACAGCATATATCTATCCATAGCTATATATCACATATACAGCATATATCCATCCATAGCTACAGTGGGGCAAAAAAGTATTTAGTCAGTCAGCAATAGTGCAAGTTCCACCACTTAAAAAGATGAGAGGCGTCTGTAATTTACATCATAGGTAGACCTCAACTATGGGAGACAAACTGAGAAAAAAAAAATCCAGAAAATCACATTGTCTGTTTTTTTAACATTTTATTTGCATATTATGGTGGAAAATAAGTATTTGGTCAGAAACAAAATTTCATCTCAATACTTTGTAATATATCCTTTGTTGGCAATGACAGAGGTCAAACGTTTTCTGTAAGTCTTCACAAGGTTGCCACACACTGTTGTTGGTATGTTGGTCCATTCCTCCATGCAGATCTCCTCTAGAGCAGTGATGTTTTTGGCTTTTCACTTGGCAACACGGACTTTCAACTCCCTCCAAAGGTTTTCTATAGGGTTGAGATCTGGAGACTGGCTAGGCCACTCCAGGACCTTGAAATGCTTCTTACGAAGCCACTCCTTCGTTGCCCTGGCGGTGTGCTTTGGATCATTGTCATGTTGAAAGACCCAGCCACGTTTCATCTTCAATGCCCTTGCTGATGGAAGGAGGTTTGCACTCAAAATCTCACGATACATGGCCCCATTCATTCTTTCATGTACCCGGATCAGTCGTCCTGGCCCCTTTGCAGAGAAACAGCCCCAAAGCATGATGTTTCCACCACCATGCTTTACAGTAGGTATGGAGTTTGATGGATGCAACTCAGTATTCTTTTTCCTCCAAACACGACAAGTTGTGTTTCTACCAAACAATTCCAGTTTGGTTTCATCAGACCATAGGACATTCTCCCAAAACTCCTCTGGATCATCCAAATGCTCTCTAGCAAACTTCAGACAGGCCCGGACATGTACTGGCTTAAGCAGTGGGACACGTCTGGCACTGCAGGATCTGAGTCCATGGTGGCGTAGTGTGTTACTTATGGTAGGCCTTGTTACATTGGTCCCAGCTCTCTGCAGTTCATTCACTAGGTCCCCCCGCGTGGTTCTGGGATTTTTGCTCACTGTTCTTGTGATCATTCTGACCCCACGGGGTGGGATTTTGCGTGGAGCCCCAGATCGAGGGAGATTATCAGTGGTCTTGTATGTCTTCCATTTTCTAATTATTGCTCCCACTGTTGATTTCTTCACTCCAAGCTGGTTGGCTATTGCAGATTCAGTCTTCCCAGCCTGGTGCAGGGCTACAATTTTGTTTCTGGTGTCCTTTGACAGCTCTTTGGTCTTCACCATAGTGGAGTTTGGAGTCAGACTGTTTGAGGGTGTGCACAGGTGTCTTTTTATACTGATAACAAGTTTAAACAGGTGCCATTACTACAGGTAATGAGTGGAGGAAAGAGGAGACTCTTAAAGAAGAAGTTACAGGTCTGTGAGAGCCAGAAATCTTGATTGTTTGTTTCTGACCAAATACTTATTTTCCACCATAATATGCAAAAAAAATGATAAAAAAACAGACAATGTGATTTTCTGGATTTTTTTTCGCAGTTTGTCTCCCATAGTTGAGGTCTACCTATGATGTAAATTACAGATGCCTCTCATCTTTTTAAGTGGTGGAACTTGCACTATTGCTGACTGACTAAATACTTTTTTGCCCCACTGTATATATCACATATACAGTATATATCCATCCATAGCTATATATCACATATACAGCATATATCCATCCATAGCTATATATCACATATACAGCATATATCCATCCATAGCTATATATCACATATACAGCATATATCCATCCATAGCTATATATCACATATACAGCATATATCCATCCATGTCTGTCTACTTATTTACTGTATGTATACATCTCATATCTCTTTCTAATCCATCTATCTATTATCTATCTATCTATTATCTATCTATTATCTATCTATTATCTATTTATCTATCTATTATCTATATATCTATCTATCTTCCATTATCTATTATCTATCTATCTATCTATCTATCTATCTATCTATCTATCTATTATCTATCTGTTTTAGATCACATCTGGGTTGCTGTAATAAAATAAAGAAAATATATAGACCATCGCAGCATCGGTCTATTTAATTGGATGATCCATAACTAGAGCAGATGCCATTTTCACAGAGACCCATCTATAGACCCCCGGGGAGGACCCCTCAGCATAGGCGCTTACAATCCACAACCATTACAGCCCAGTGCAATGACTTTGCCAGTCTGTGCCTGAGTGTTCTGTAATGTGTGCTGACCTCTGGTGGCCAAGGCTCGCCACTACACTGCCAGTGCCTATAATGGGATTGTGTCACTGCTGTGTTTGTAGTAAGATCTAATGTGGTGTAAATAAATACAATGTAGCAGAGCTGAGTGTGCAATGTGATAACAATGTAGTTCTGCCAAATGAGATGCTGAGGTTTTTTTTATTTCTGTAATTGAAGGAGTTTTTCTTTAAAAACTTCAAATGAGACACAAGAGCGCCACAATTTACTTGGAGCTCAATCATGTTAGCATATTTTCAAGGATTATCAGTAATGAGCAAGTCCCTCCAAAATCCAGTTCCTTGACTCTCAAAATCCCAATCAACTTTTCTTATTTACCGTTGATGTTAGAAAAACTAATAGCACGTTCAGCCCCGGTATTCACCCAGCTTTCCTGCTCCCCAGAATGGCAGCACTCCTCTGCATTGCTGGGCATGCCTCCTATCCAGATGTGGTGACTGACCACTCTGTGCGCTCGTTATTAGTGGTTGTCACCCAGCTTTCCCACAGTCTGATATGTCTAAGAAACAGCAAATTGTAATTTTTTTTTTTGTTAACGATGATTCGGCCACATTCCCATTTAATATAAATCCTGTGTTTTTCTGCTTTGTCTTTTTTTTGTGTAGAAAATTTACAGCATTTAACAGGTTAAGCAAATTGCGCGTGATTTCATGAAAACCCACCGTGCATTTATGACTTGGTGGAAATGTGCCGGTCTGGATGCAGTTTTTGCCTGTGGGCCTCTATAGAAAAAGACAAACAAATGAGTCGGAACATAAGTTATTATAAGTGCAATGTGTGGCCAATTAAACAGGCAAAACCCAAGAAAAACTACAGGCTTCTATAGAGAACCTGAAAAAATGTATGTAACAAATGCAGACATGCTCGTATGTGTGAACTCCCATAGTTTCTGCACTATAAAATGTATTATAAAAAAAACTCGATCTCGATTCTGCACCAAAAAGACATAAAAAAGACAAAGAAAACACATAAAAGGTGCAACAAAGACACAACAATGAAAGCAGATTGCTACTTCTTATTTTGGTGCCGAGACCTGTAGGAAAAAAGGCAGTGGAAAAAACCACACAGCCTTCTGCACTTTCTGATATCAGCGTGTTTGCAGAGGTAACACGCTGTCTACCTATGGCATCATGGCTGGGGTCCTGTGATGAGGTTACATGATCGCTGATTGTTACAATCCATGACCTGAATCATTACAAATGGAAGCTGCCTACCTGTCCTTCCCCCACGCTTTACACTTCATCTGCACCTTTGCTCCATTAAGACAAAACTGTGCTACGTGGGACCCTAGTTTAGCTGCATTAGTCTTCCTCTCTTCTTATCAGATGTTTTCACTGCATCTCTGTCCTTTCCCCTTGTCTTATACTTCAGCTTAAAGGGACTCTGTCACCTGAATTTGGAGGGAACAATCTTCATTCATTGAAGTTCATTCTCTGTCCTCTGTAGTACATGCCTGCGCAAGGCAATCTTGCCTTGCGCAGGTGTGTACTATGGAGGACAGAGAATGAACTTCAATCCAATATTGCAGCCAGCATGCAGCCGGCGGGTAAGGAAAGGGTGAATCAAACACCCCAAAACCCCGCCTCCATGGCTGAAGATTGTTCCCCCCAAATTCAGGTGACAGAGTCCCTTTAACCTGAGTTTCAGGGGCGTAACCACAATAGCTGCAGGGGCTACAATCACACCTGGGCTGCATAGCCTAAGAGGCCCAAACAGTGGCGTAGCTAGAGTCCAATGGACCCCAGTGCAAGATTTGGACCAGGTAGATCCATCCTGGTATATATGTCCCCCATCCTGGTATATATGTCCCCTATCTTGGTATATATGTCCCCCATCCTGGTATATATGTCCCCTATCTTGGTATATATGTCCCCCATCCTGGTATATATGTCCCCCATCCTGGTATATATGTCCCCTATCTTGGTATATATGTCCCCCATCCTGGTATATATGTCCTCCATACCGGTATATATGTCCTCCATCCTGGTATATATGTCCTCCATACCGGTATATATGACCCCCATCCTGGTATATATGTCCTCCATCCTGGTATATATGTCCTCCATACCGGTATATTTGTCCCCCATCCTGGTATATATGTCCCCCATCCTGGTATATATGTCCCCCATCCTGGTATATATGTCCCCTATCTTGGTATATATGTCCCCCATCCTGGTATATATGTCCTCCATACCGGTATATATGTCCCCCATCCTGGTATATATGTCCTCCATCCTGGTATATATGTCCCCCATCCTGGTATATATGTCCCCTATCTTGGTATATATGTCCCCCATCCTGGTATATATGTCCCCCATCCTGGTATATATGTCCCCCATCCTGGTATATATGTCCCCCATCCTGGTATATATGTCCCCTATCTTGGTATATATGTCCCCCATCCTGGTATACATGTCCTCCATACCGGTATATATGTCCCCCATCCTGGTATATATGTCCTCCATACCGGTATATATGTCCCCCATCCTGGTATATATGTCCTCCATCCTGGTATATATGTCCTCCATACCGGTATATATGTCCTCCATCCTGGTATATATGTCCTCCATCCTGGTATATATGTCCCCCATCCTGGTATATATGTCCCCCATCCTGGTATATATGTCCCCCATCCTGGTATATATGTCTTCCGTCCTGGTACATATATCCCCCATCCCAGTATATACTGTATGTCCCTCATCCTGATATATATATCCTCCATCCTGGTATATATATCCCCTCCTGATATATATGTCCCCCATCCTGGTATATACTGTATATCCCCTTTCCTGGCTTATATATTCCCCATCCTGGTACATACAGTGGGTACAGAAAGTATTCAGACCCCTTCCAATTTTTTACTCTTTGTTTCATTGCAGCCATTTGATAAATTCAAAAAAGTTCATTTTTTTTCTCATTAATGTACACTCTGCACCCCATCTTGACTGAAGAAAAATAGAAATGTAGTAATTTTTGCAAATTTATTAAAAAGAAAAATCACATGGTCATAAGTAGGGTTGAGCGAAACGGGTCGGATAATTTCAAAAGTCGCCGACTTTTGGCAAAGTCGGGTTGAAACCCGACCCGATCCTAGTGTGGGATCGGCCATGCGGTCGGCGATCTTCGCACCAAAGTCGGGTTTCGTATGACGTGTTCAGCGCCATTTTGATATATATATATATGTCATTTAGACACATATATATATATATATTTACTAGATTGTGGCCCGATTCTAACGCATCGGGTATTCTAGAATATGCATGTCCCCATAGTATATGGACAATAATGATTCCAGAATTTGCGGCACACTGTGCCCATTGCAGATTGGTCGAGGCAACCTTTATGACATCATCGTCGCCATGGCAACCATTATGACATCATCGTCGCTGTGCCTGTTGCTGATTGGTCGAGGCGCAGGATTTCTACGTCGATGCTGTGCCGGTCTCTGATTATGACATCTACGTCGATACTGTGCCCGTCGCTGAATCAGAAACGTGAGATGTCTACGTCCTTTATGACATCATCATCGCTGTGCCCGTTGCTGATTGGTCGAGGCCTGGCGGCCTCGACCAATCAGAGACGTGGGATTTCTACGTCGATGCTGTGCCGGTCTCTGATTGGTCGAGGCCTGGCGGCCTCGACCAATCAGAGAGCCGGGATTTCCAGGACAGACAGACAGACAGACAGACAGACAGACAGACGGAAAAACCCTTAGACAATTATATATATAGATATTTACTTCAACGCGATATAGCAGAAAAGCCGGTAATTCAATTGCCAGTTTTTATTTCTCTTTCCTAAACCCGACATGATATGAGACCTGGTTTACATACAGTAAACCATCTCATATCACCTTTTTTTGCATATTCCACACTACTAATGTTAGTAGTGTGTATGTGCAAAATTTGGGCGCTCTAGCTATTAAATTTAAGGGTTAAATCGCGGAAAAAATTGGCGTGGGCTCCCGCGCAATTTTCTCCGCCAGAGTGGTAAAGCCAGTGACTGAGGACAGATATTAATAGCCTAGAGAGGGTCCACGGTTATTGGCCCCCCCCCTGGCTAAAAACATCTGCAACCAATCAGACACTGGACACTGTTGACGTCACTTATCTCCGGACATTATCTCCGGACATTAGCTCCGGACATTAGCTCCGGACATTAGCCCCGCACATTAGCTCCGGACAAAGCCACGGAAGTTGGCACAAATTGCAGGAAGTAGTATTCTAGGCAATTATATATTAGATATGTGTCTCAATGACATATATATCTAATATATAATTGCCTAGAATACTACTTCCTGCAATTTGTGCCAACTTCCGTGGCTTTGTCCGGAGCTAATGTCCGGAGCTAATGTCCGGAGCTAATGTCCGGAGATAAGTGACGTCAACAGTGTCCAGTGTCTGATTGGTTGCCGCCTGCTGCGAGCGACCAATCAGAAACGTGCCGTACTGTGACACACTCCGCCCGCCATTTTGGTGTGATTTTTGAATTTTTACCTCACAGCAAGTTTCTACTGCGTGGAGGCGGGCCCAGTGACGTTGCTCTTCAAGCTCCTGCCGAATTTCGTCAAAAAAATCATAATACCATTTACCAAAACTATATATATTTAGTTGTGAAGTGGTTCAGTGACATTTTCACACCAATTTTGAACTTTTGTTTGGTGTTTTCTCCATATACTGCCTATTATTTTTGTTCTTTCTTACTATTATTTATTAATTGTATTATTCTTACATTTGAATAAATAAAGTATATATGGATTCTAGACTCCCGATTCTTTAGAATCGGGCTGCCATCTAGTGTATATATATATATATATAGACAGTACATATGCTTTTATGATTTTTTGAGCACATGGATCCATTGTATGTCCGTATGTTGGTTTTGCAAGCCTGCGAGAAAATCTCGCAGTACGGATTACATATTTCCCATTGACTTGCATTGGGTTTCATGTTTCGGTCGATCCCGACCCCGACTTTTCGCGAAACCCGACTCGACCTTAAAAAAGTAAAAGTCGCTCAACGCTAGTCATAAGTATTCAGACCATTTAATCAGGGCCAATCATTTGGTTTAAGAAGGGGTTGTCCTAATAGTAGAGAACCCCTTTAAAGGGATCCTGTCACCTGAATTTGGAGGGACTGGTTTTCGGTCATATGGGCGGAGTTTTCGGGTGTTTGATTCACCCTTTCCTTACCCGCTGGCTGCATGCTGGCCGCAATATTGGATTGAAGTTCATTCTCTGTCCTCCGTAGTACACGCCTGCACAAGGCAATCTTGTGCCTCAGCCAGCGGGTAAGGAAAGGGTGAATCAAACACCCGAAAAGTCCGCCCATTCGACCGAAAACCGGTCCCGCCAAATTCAGGTGACAGGTTCCCTTTAAGGCCCACCTATGATCAGTGTAAATCTTCACTGTATCCTTCTGTCAGAGCTGTTAATAGGGGAGCATGTCACTATGCAGCCATCATATGTTCCCTTGCAAGAAATATTATAATAAAGTATCCCCCGCCCCACATTTCTAGATGCCTCTGCATGGACAATGCTTTCTATGCTGTAAAATGGGGTAACCCGGGTCTCAGTAGAAACTCCCACTGCCGCTATGTCCGTCCATCATGCTTTACACTGCAGCACTGCTTGTTCAGATATAGGCTGCTGTCTATGAGATCGCAAGACGCAGCAAAGTCAAAAGTAATTATGAAATTATAGAGAGAAAAACTTTGATTTTATTTCCAGAGGCAAATAAGCGGGGACAGTGCCGATCTGTATTAATCGTGCTTGTCATAAAAAGCGACGCCAGGTACGAAAAGCGGAAAATTATAAGAAAGTGGTGGGCGGGTTAATTATCCTGACCCCCTAAACGGTCATTAGACGTGAAGGTGACCGGGCCAAGGACAGGTCTATGGATTGTGCCGGTGCCTGGCGGTGTGACGAGCGCAGCGCCGGTGGCGGAATGTGAGCATTAAATCCGGGACCTCTCACCGCTTCCACCCTGATCAGCACTTTCTTTGGGTTATTGTTGTGTGTGAATGCCTAATTAATTACAACAGTAAATGGCGAATTCCTTAATCACGCCATCGGCCGTCCTAATCAATCTTAATAATACGGACTGCGCACTACGGCGCCCATGAATTTTAATCTACATAAATTTTGGAAGGTTGTTGCATGAAACGATGCCATTGCGGAGTTAGATTGACTAAAGCACGGACCAAAACAAAAAAAAAAGAAAGAAAAAAAAAAAACCTAAATTGGATTGAAGAAGGTAAACCGCGTCTCGGCCCGACACTTTATTCCCGGACCGGTGACCTTGAAGAAAGCTGGTGAAGGTCGCGACTAACAATGCAGATGTGTCTTGTCCATGCGCTCATTTATTTGACCTATAAACAGAGGCATTGTATAAAAATTCAGCGTACAATTGCCGCTACCCACGCGTTTCGAGGCGCATTTCTCATTCAGGTTAAAGTATATAGCTTGTTAAAGTGAATGTCACAAAGGAATATATTACGGGGGCTCGCTTGACCTATACCCCGTCCTTGAAGCCGGCGGAGTTGGTCAGGGACTTTCCTTTGATTTTTTATTTTAATGTGCCTCTTGCTCCTTGGAGAAATTAAGGAAATGTGTATTGTTCAGGCGATGCAAATGAAGACCCGCTACTCAATAACTAAGACAATGTTTCAAGATTTTGGCTTTAGGATTGAGGTACAATATAATGTATCCGCGAGTCACAAGCTCGATTCCCATGTTTCTTATTGACATCTATTGGATTAAAAATATATATATAAAAACACTCCTATAGGGGGCGATCACTCAGCTTTCCCAGTTCCCTGAAAGGCGAATCTATGTGATTGTGTTGAAATTCTACAGTAGATGATGTGGATCTATATAACTGGACAGATTTGCCTTTAAGGACATGGGAGAAGCAGGATGGAGTTAAGTAAATCCATTCTCATAAACCCTATTATTTAATAGAGGGGGCTCTGTTCAGGATCATCACCTGTTCACAAAGATCCTTTTCTCACTCTGGAGGACCGATCCTGCTCCGCATTACACAGACAGCCCATTGATGTGAATGGGTGACGTGCAATACCTTGTCTCCCCTGGGGGGGCACTGCAGGGAAATTAAACTCTTGCTGTAAGGTTTTCTCCACATCGCAGGTGATCACTGCAGGTCCTGGCAGGAGCACACTTTGTAAACATCCTATTAGTAGGGATTGCCGAAAGTGGAGAGCCCCTTTAATCGCTCCTTATCTGATCATAAAATCGAAATAACATTATTTACAGAGACTGAAAATCTGGGCAGACATAATACAAAGCTGAGAGTATGGTGCCCTGCTTCCACTATCCTCTATGAGCTAAAGGCCTTAGCAGTCTTTATCTATTAAATCTAAAAGCAGCATTAGGTAAGGACAGAAACCCTGATTCCAAGGATGTGCCGCTTTCTCAGCAACTCGCTGTAGTTTCAATACAATCAGTGTTTTATCAGCAGGAGATTATCACTGCAGGACTAGTTGTCTCCTGAAGGCCAGTCCAGCTAATCTGTGTAACCCTGCCCCCACCACTGATTGGCAGTGTACACAGAAAGTGGCCTATCAGGGGAATGGGCGGGACTATAGCGTATTCAGTATTGTGACCACTGCTAGATCTACAGCAGAGAAAACCGGGGATTCTATCAAAACTGCACCAAGCAGCCCAGTAATCAGGAATCAGCTCTCTACCCCTACATCATTCTGATCTCAGGTTCTACAACAAAAAACCTGCTGACAGATTCCTTTTAAGCCCGTAACCCCCAAAGGCATTTTCATTTTTGCGTTTTCATTTTTTGCTCCCCTTCTTCCCAGAGCCGTAACTTTTTTATTGCTTGGTTAAAAATGGCCATGTGAGGGCTTGTTTTTTGCAGGACGAGTTGAACTTTTGAAGGACAACATTAGTTGTAACATATTGTGTACTGGAAAACGGGGAAAAAATCCAAATGCAGTGAAATTGCAAAAAAGTGCATTCCCACAAATATATATATATATATATATATATATATATATATATATATATTTTTTTTTTTTTTTTTTTTTTTTTTTACCATGTTCACTAAATGCTAAAACTGACCTGCCATTATGATTCTCCAGGACATTATGAGTTCATAGACACCAAACATGTCTAAGTTCTTTTTTATTTAAGTGGTGAAAAAAAATTCCAAAGTTTATTAAAAAAAAAAACAAAATTGTGTCATTTTCCGATACCCGTAACGTCTCCATTTTTTCGTGATCTCGGGTTATACGGGGGTTACTTTTTGCGTGCCGAGCTGACGTTTTTAATTATACCATTTTGGTGCAGATACGATCTTTTGTTCGCCCGTTATTGCATTTTAATGCAATGTTGCAGCAACCAAAAAAATTTAAATCTGCTGTTTTGACTTTTTTTTCTCGTTACATCCATTAGCGATCAGGTTAAATAATTTTTTATATTGATAGATCGGGCGATTCTGAATGCGGCGATACTAAATATGTGTATGGTTTTTTTTTTTATTGTTTAATTTTGAATGAGACGAAAGGGGGGTGATTTGAACATTTAAATTTTTTTTAATTTCTTTAATTTTTGTAAAAGCATTTTTTTTTTACTTTTGGCATGCTTCAATAGCCTCCATGGGAGACTAGAAGCGGCCATAATCCGATCGCCTCTGATACATACAGGCGATAATTAGATCGCCTGTATGTAGCAGAATTGCTCACTTGCTATAAGCGCTGACCACCTGGCGGCGCTCAAAGCAATCCGGCGCTGACAACCATAGAGGTCTGCTGGAGACCTCTGGTTGTCATGTTAACCCATCGGTGACCCGCAATCACATGACGGGGTCACCGATGGGTGGGATTTCCAGTGTTAATTCCAAGTTAATTGCCGCGGTCAGAAATTGACAGTGGCATTTATCGGGTTAACAGCCGCTGGTGGATCACAATTCCACCCGCGGCTGTTGCAGGTAAAAAGCTGGAAAGCTGGGGGCTCAACGCCGCAGCCCACATCAAACAGGGGGAGGCTGGCATCGGCGTACATTTACGGTTAAAGGCACCAATACACATTAGACTAAAGTCAACCAAACCTGCCAATATTCGTAGGATCAGCTGACAGTTTAATGTGTATGTAGTCCCCTGACTGTCCCCCTCCCGCGACAGATGATATAAAGGGAGAGAAGGATCCCATCATTGAAATTCCAACAACTGATCCTTATTTACTCCTGTAGATATCGCCCCTAGAGTAGTTTGGCAGCCGCTATCTCGTAGAAAAGGCAGGAGCGCTCGGCCGATCTGGACATTCCTTGCATGGAGGAGTCACGAGAGTTAGCTATTGGCCAAATGATCAGGGGCCCTTGGACATCGGACTGACACATTTTACCCGATACATTGTAACAAGACATCAGGACCGGAGAGATTTGTGCAGCCTTTGTCACAGAGGACCGTCTCGATTTTGATACATAAGTAATAAATTCAGGTCTATAATTGTATTCAGCTCCTGGTTGTTCACATTTGCATTGCAGCACTCCAGACGGAAGTGATATCCAATATACTCTATTCCAATGCCTTATAATAATATATGCCAGGCGCCCATGATTTTGATGGGAAATACAGAACTGCATCTTGTGTTATTTTTCCCCTTAAAATATATTTATAAAGTGTTCCTCCAACATGGTTGTGAACAGAACCTTTACCCAGATGACCCAGTCTGTTAATGTCAATGGTACCATGTAATATTTTAGTTTCTTTGTTCTTCCAAAACATTTTCCATTTCCAGGGGTCCAAACACAATGTCTCCTCCACCCTTTTCATTTTGGGATACTCCCTTTAATGAGGACCTGTCACTTGCCATAATTATGTAATTTTTTTCACCTAGTGTAAATGCTGCTGTTCTCCTGAATCCGGCGCTGTTTTTCTTTTGTTTCTGCACCTTACCGTTTCTGAGATATGACCTCCTCTTCCTTGTAAAGAAATCTAGCTAATTGGGTGTGGCCTACAGGCGACGCCCACAGAGAAGAGCTGATGACCACGCCTACTAATAAGACTAGATTTACATACATGGAAGAGGGGGCTATATCTCAGGAACGGAGAGGCACAGGAAAAAATGAAAACCAGAGCCGGATTCAGGAGAATGGTGGCATTTACACCAGATTAACAAAAAACTCATTTATGCCAGATGACAGGTCCTCCTTAAAGGACATTTCATTGGAAATTTCACATATTTACATATGTTGTCTCCATTTCCTGCTTATTGGCAGTGAGCAGAAAAACTCCGCAGAAGCCATCATTTCACCACGACATCATTTATCTAGTTACTTCATGTTGGATAATGTTTCTCCTCCTCTCCGAGCAGATGACATCTGTAACCAATGATCCAATAAGTTTTTCTCTGATTTGACATATGTTCATCATTACAGGCAGGATGCATAATAGTTGGATCTATATATAGATATTATGTTTCTCTTTTTCCATACATCACTTCAGAGATAAGCGTTTATTTGTTATTACACCCGCTCTGGTGATTAAATCAGCTCCATTTTCAAGGGCATTTAATGGAATCAGCTCCTTTATGAAGAATGTTGTCAATATGTCACAAATGTCTTCGCCCCTCTTATTACCTCCCCCCAATTATGTGCCATTCGTAGCTTGTATTTCTGCCATCCCTTCCTTCCGACCTCGGCATATTAGGAGAGATATATAAATATGTGAAGTCTCATTGACTCCCGATAACCCATAACCTCATTATGTCTATTAGATTTTGGGTGATTTAAAGTGGAACTAACAACAAATATGATTTTTTTTGTAAGAGGTACATAGTCCATACCTTGACCTACATTGACCTTGGTTTTTGACCTAAAATCCCCCTGTCTTTTTTTTTTCTTCCTTCTTTAGGGTCTCATATATAGATCATTGTGGATAATCTCCTCCATTGGCTTCCAAAAGTGTCTGCTTGGCTCCTAAATTTGTAAAAGATTCTGTCCTATCTCTTATTTTGTGTATTAGTGCTTTGCAGTGTCTATGGTGGTGTTTAGTAAGCCGTGTCGTATGATAATTTCGTGTTTGAAGCTGTGTGTATATATCTCTGGGAATGAGAGAAAATGCCCATGTGTATAGCCCGCGTACTTCAGATATTGAGAGATACACTGTAGTATGCCAAATGTGGCAGTGAAGGGTATACATGGGTAAGATATACTTGGATTCGGGCATTTTTGTACTTACTAGTTTAGAGTTTTTAATTGGCAGCCATCACGTTTCCTAAAGCGAATGGTAGAGTGCTGGGTATACGGACAGCAAAGCGTACTCATCAGGGTTATCCTCAGGTTAAAGAACCTTCTGTTATGACTTCCCTAATAACCATTTCATACTGTCCCTAATTATCAGCACCTAAATAACAATTCTGTACCAACACCAACATAAACTGCAAAACTGATATACTGCACAGTGCCGCAGAATCCCTAGTAAATACCACCTTATAGTGCTCACCAACATGCAGTGCTGAAGAAACATCACCGTAAATTAAAGGGAAGCTGTCAGCATGTTTTCATATCTGGAAATAGTCTCATGGCTGTATAGGTGCTTGTCTACCAATAAAAATGACACCTTTTTTGCAGAAATCTGACATTCCAGTCCTGAGAAATCTAGTGTAGAAACTATATGCAAATCAGGTTGGGGGCGTGTCAGTGCAGGAAGAGAAGAACAAGGCCGGTGACACACCCCCAGAGCACAGCCAGCCTCATTTCCATATATTTTCTACGCTAGATTTCTCATGACGGGCACACCGGATTTCTACAAAAAAAGGTATCACTTTTATTGGGGGATACCCAGCTATACAGCCATGCAACTTCTTCCATAGGTAAAAATGTGTCAACAATTTCCCTTTGAGTAAAGATAATTTAATAATAATGCTATACAATTCATTTTAAGATTGGGTCTAGTGCTAACAGTGACACCCATTTTAATGAGGAAGCATGTTGATATCTGTATTACCGCAGGTCACACATTTTCCTAGACTGCTTTGATGTCAGCCAATCCAGTCCAGTTAAAAAAAATCCATTGCCATGATGGATTTAGTGTCTGTTACCCTTCTCCACTGTGGATGTATCTTGGCTCTACCAAACAACAGTGGCCTTAGATATGATCCAAGTGTCAATCTAGAGCTGGTGCCATAAAGTGGCCATGATTATGGTCCAGTTGGCCCAAACAAGCAATTGCCCCCAGGTTTTCATTTGCATCTAAGCTGCTATGATTGCTGGTCGAGCAAAGTCATTGTCTTAGTTTTCAAGAATTGAACTCTGGTTGTTTTAGCCATGTAATTAGCCACAGTCTCTAAACTGTCATACCAAGGTACAGATATACTGTAGATGTATGATTTCTGGGGTCCAGCTGCTGAGACCACCACTTATGCTACAAATGAGGGTACCAAGTGTGAATGGAGTGGTCTTGAGTATATGCTACCACCGGTATTATAAAAAACTAATAGAGCAGTCGGCGCAGACGCTCAATACCTCTTCATTCGCACCTGGGACTTTGGTGATTGCTGTACTTTTCATTGGCCCGACCACCAGCAGTCATACACTTGTCACCTCTTCTGGGGATAGTTACTCAAATTAGCCAATAGATTTGATTTGATCTGAATCTTCCCCAAAAAGGCTTTTATCATACTCTGAAGTTACTCCAGACCCTAAAGCACAATAAATTGAGGGCCATTAAGCTGGTAAAAAGTAATATTAGAATACACTCATCAGCCCCAGACTTGCTCCTCACCTGCCCTGCCGCATTGGCTCTCACCCTTTGGTCCGCCATTTGCTCCAGATTGGCCTTCAGATCGTTCTTCTCTTAAGTCTTCTCTTTGGTCTTCTCTTCGGTCTTCAGTCTGGACCTTTGGGCTCTGACTTGGCATCACACGGTCCAGTGGGACTCAAAGCATGTCGTTGATGTCAATGATGTACGTCACTCACCATATGTCTATGGGAGGCTGAGTCAGCACCGGAAGATCCAGAGTGAAGAGAGTCTCGATCCATAGAACAATCCAAAGTGAGTGGAGGACCGGGTGATGAGCTGGGGTGGCAGGGCAGGTGAAGAGCGGGCATACACAAGATGAGTATCATCTTTTCTTAGTATTAACTTGTTACTGGCCCTCAAAAGAATTCAATAAATAGATTTGTGCAAATTTAGAGAAATTTTGATTTGGGCAGATTTGCTACTATTGGTTCACTACTTACAAAGGCGTGGAGTATGGATGCAACTGAAAAAGAGGGTGGCACATGTGCAGAGGGATTGCTTTATACCCAATAACGCACATACTCCGTGCACACAGATGTGTCATGTACACGAGGGTCTTAGGCAGACCCTTGGACCAGTGCATTATGATATAGGCTATGCTCTCAATATACCTAGCGCATAGCCGCTTGCTTTGATGGATGATACATAGCGACTGCCAGACAACACCGCCTTACATTGCAAAAGTCAATACATTTTGGCTATTTCTTACTTTTTTTATCATGTTTGACTTGTTGCCTCCAATAAATGACCCATTTTTGTTCTTAGTTTCACTTTTGTAGTATGTGGCGGAAAGCCGAGAGTATAGTCCCTCCCATGTTAGCGGATGGCTCTTCCACATCCTCCTATGTAATTTTCGATGTGTACGTGGAGGTTCTGAAATGAATGTGCTGCATCCAATCATGTATGTATGGTCACAACGTCTCAGGGTCGATCACTAATTCTTATTTTTTTTCTCTTTGGTTTTCCAGCACAGAGCCCCACTGCGGCAGATCCATTGCAGCAAGCCTATGCAGGAGTGCAGCAGTACGCAGGTCGTTAGTATTAACACTTTCTCCTAATAAACTCTTATATTCGGCCTCGCATGTGTTCATATGATAGACTTGTAATACATGGTGATATATGAATGTATATATGGTGCCATATATTATATCAAGGGATCTCGAACACCAATAACATTTTAATGATGCTGCTTTGTTTTGTATTTTTTTTTCTAGATAGATAGATGAGATTTGTCAATTTTCCCATGATTATTTGCTCTAAACTCTTTAAATGGGATTTCCACCACTTTAAAAAAATTATTCTCAATGGGCCAAGATGGATCTATAAATGAAAAAAAAATCTATATTCACTTCCTGGACTGGCAACGCTCCTCCATAATCAGTACTGTAACCCCCGCCGATCACAGGAAATCAACAGCCAGAAACCAAACAGTGGCCGCTGATTGGCTGCAGCCTTCACTTTCCATCCAAAGCGACTTCTGCTTACATAGAATGTGAAGGCTGCGGCCAATCACTGGCTGCTGATTGGTCCGGAGACCTCCCTCTCCCGATGTTGATGAACCAAAACCGCCAGGTTACACATTACTGAGTGTGGAGGCGTTGTGAAGGTCCATGAGGTGAATATAGTTTTTTATTACCCCACTGAGAATAACTTTCAAAGTAGGGTAAACTCCTCCAAAGCCCATTAAAGGGCTATTCCCATGTCACAAAGTGGTGGCCCATCACTAGGACATGGCATCCCTTTATGATCGGCAGGAGTATGAGCTCTAGGAGGCCTGTTGAGTCTGAGAATGAAGACCTGATTCCCAGTCTGTGCCTAAAGGGCTCCAGTGGTCATGTGTCCCAGAAGGTAGTAGAGACTGGTGGGGGGCCGGGCATTGTTTCATGGGATTGGTGACATGAGCAGGGCCTATTCTAATTTTTTTGGCCTCTGAGCCCACATTCACTTTTATGCAATTTCCGGCACAGCCAGGTGTTAGGGAACTCTGTTATGTGGGAGAAAGACAATGTCGGGGTCCCAGAGCGGAAGAGTCTTCATTCTAAGGATTCATAGGGGTCCTAGAACTGAAGAGTCTTCATTCTCAGGATTCGTAGGGGTCCCAGCACTGAAAAATCTTCATTTGCAGGATTCGTAGGGGTCACAGTGCTGAAGAGTCTTCATTCTCAGGATCCATAGGGTCCCTGAGCTGAAGAGTCTTCATTCTCAGGATTCGTAGGGGTCCCAGCACTGAAGAGTCTTCATTCTCAGGATTCGTAGGGGTCCCAGCACTGAAGAGTTTTCAATCTCAGGATTCGTAGGGGTCCCAGAGCTGAAGAGTCTTCATTCTCAGGATTCGTAGGGGTCCCAGCACTGAAGAGTTTTCATTCTCAGGATTCGTAGGGGTCCCAGAGCTGAAGAATCTTCATTCTCAGGATTCGTAGGGGTCCCAGCACTGAAGAGTTTTTATTCTCAGGATTCGTAGGGGTCCCAGAGCTGAAGAATCTTCATTCTCAGGATTCGTAGGGGTCCCAGCACTGAAGAGTTTTCATTCTCAGGATTCGTAGGGGTCCCAGCACTGAAGAATTTTAATTCTCAGGATTACTGGGGTCCCAGAGCTGAAGAATCTTCATTCTCAGGATTCGTAGGGGTCCCAGCACTGAAGAGTTTTCATTCTCAGGATTCGTAGGGGTCCCAGCGCTGAAGATTTTTCAATCTCAGGATTCGTAGGGGTCCCAGAGCTGAAGAGTCTTCATTCTCAGGATTCGTAGGGGTCCCAGCACTGAAGAGTTTTCATTCTCAGGACTCGTAGGGGTCCTAGAGCTGAAGAATCTTCATTCTCAGGATTCGTAGGGGTCCCAGCGCTGAAAAGACTTAATTCTCAGGATTCGTAGGGGTCCCAGAGCTGAAGAATCTTCATTCTCAGGATTTGTAGGGGTCCCAGCACTGAAGAGTTTTCATTCTCAGGATTCGTAGGGGTCCCAGCGCTGAAGATTTTTCAATCTCAGGATTCGTAGGGGTCCCAGAGCTGAAGAGTCTTCATTCTTAGGATTTGTAGGGGTCCCAGAGCTGAAGAGTCTTCATTCTCAGGATTCATAGGGATCCCAGCGCTGAAGATTTTTCATTCTCAGAATTCGTAGGGGTCCCAGCGCTGAAGAGTCTTCATTCTCAGGATCCATAGGGGTCCCAGAGCTGAAGAGTCTTCATTCTCAGAATTTGTTGGGGTCCCAGCACTGAAGAGTCTTCATTCTCAGGATTCGTAGGGGTCCCAGCGCTGAAGAGTCTTCATTCTCAGGATCCATAGGGTTCCCAGAGCTGAAGAGTCTTCATTCTCAGGATTCATAGGGATCCCAGCGCTGAAGATTTTTCATTCTCAGAATTCGTAGGGGTCCCAGCGCTGAAGAGTCTTCATTCTCAGGATCCATAGGGGTCCCAGAGCTGAAGAGTCTTCATTCTCAGAATTTGTTGGGGTCCCAGCACTGAAGAGTCTTCATTCTCAGGATTCGTAGGGGTCCCAGCGCTGAAGAGTCTTCATTCTCAGGATCCATAGGGTTCCCAGAGCTGAAGAATCTTCATTCTCAGGATTCGTAGGGGTCCCAGAGCTGAAGAATCTTCATTCTCAGGATTCGTAGGGGTCCCAGCACTGAAGAGTTTTAATTCTCAGGATTCGTAGGGGTCCCAGAGCTGAAGAATCTTCATTCTCAGGATTCGTAGGGGTCCCAGCACTGAAGAGTTTTCATTCTCAGGATTCGTAGGGGTCCCAGCACTGAAGAGTTTTAATTCTCAGGATTACTGGGGTCCCAGAGCTGAAGAATCTTCATTCTCAGGATTCGTAGGGGTCCCAGCACTGAAGAGTTTTCATTCTCAGGATTCGTAGGGGTCCCAGCGCTGAAGATTTTTCAATCTCAGGATTCGTAGGGGTCCCAGAGCTGAAGAGTCTTCATTCTCAGGATTCATAGGGATCCCAGCGCTGAAGATTTTTCATTCTCAGAATTTGTAGGGGTCCCAGCGCTGAAGAGTCTTCATTCTCAGGATCCATAGGGGTCCCAGAGCTGAAGAGTCTTCATTCTCAGAATTTGTTGGGGTCCCAGCACTGAAGAGTCTTCATTCTCAGGATTCGTAGGGGTCCCAGCGCTGAAGATTTTTCAATCTCAGGATTCGTAGGGGTCCCAGAGCTGAAGAGTCTTCATTCTTAGGATTTGTAGGGGTCCCAGAGCTGAAGAGTCTTCATTCTCAGGATTCATAGGGATCCCAGCGCTGAAGATTTTTCATTCTCAGAATTCGTAGGGGTCCCAGCGCTGAAGAGTCTTCATTCTCAGGATCCATAGGGGTCCCAGAGCTGAAGAGTCTTCATTCTCAGAATTTGTTGGGGTCCCAGCACTGAAGAGTCTTCATTCTCAGGATTCGTAGGGGTCCCAGCGCTGAAGAGTCTTCATTCTCAGGATCCATAGGGTTCCCAGAGCTAAAGAGTCTTCATTCTCAGGATTCATAGGGATCCCAGCGCTGAAGATTTTTCATTCTCAGAATTCGTAGGGGTCCCAGCGCTGAAGAGTCTTCATTCTCAGGATCCATAGGGGTCCCAGAGCTGAAGAGTCTTCATTCTCAGAATTTGTTGGGGTCCCAGCACTGAAGAGTCTTCATTCTCAGGATTCGTAGGGGTCCCAGCGCTGAAGAGTCTTCATTCTCAGGATCCATAGGGTTCCCAGAGCTGAAGAGACTTCATTCTCAGGATTCGTAGGGGTCTCAGCAATGGAGAGTCTTCATTTGCAGGATTCGTAGGGGTCACAGTGCTGAAGAGTCTTCATTCTCAGGATCCATAGGGTCCCTGAGCTGAAGAGTCTTCATTCTCAGGATTCGTAGGGGTCCCAGCACTGAAGAGTCTTCATTCTCAGGATTCGTAGGGGTCCCAGCACTGAAGAGTTTTCAATCTCAGGATTCGTAGGGGTCCCAGAGCTGAAGAGTCTTCATTCTCAGGATTCGTAGGGGTCCCAGCACTGAAGAGTTTTCATTCTCAGGATTCGTAGGGGTCCCAGAGCTGAAGAATCTTCATTCTCAGGATTCGTAGGGGTCCCAGCACTGAAGAGTTTTAATTCTCAGGATTCGTAGGGGTCCCAGAGCTGAAGAATCTTCATTCTCAGGATTCGTAGGGGTCCCAGCACTGAAGAGTTTTCATTCTCAGGATTCGTAGGGGTCCCAGCACTGAAGAGTTTTAATTCTCAGGATTACTGGGGTCCCAGAGCTGAAGAATCTTCATTCTCAGGATTCGTAGGGGTCCCAGCACTGAAGAGTTTTCATTCTCAGGATTCGTAGGGGTCCCAGCGCTGAAGATTTTTCAATCTCAGGATTCGTAGGGGTCCCAGAGCTGAAGAGTCTTCATTCTCAGGATTCGTAGGGGTCCCAGCACTGAAGAGTTTTCATTCTCAGGATTCGTAGGGGTCCTAGAGCTGAAGAATCTTCATTCTCAGGATTCGTAGGGGTCCCAGCGCTGAAAAGACTTAATTATCAGGATTCGTAGGGGTCCCAGAGCTGAAGAATCTTCATTCTCAGGATTTGTAGGGGTCCCAGCACTGAAGAGTTTTCATTCTCAGGATTCGTAGGGGTCCCAGCGCTGAAGATTTTTCAATCTCAGGATTCGTAGGGGTCCCAGAGCTGAAGAGTCTTCATTCTTAGGATTTGTAGGGGTCCCAGAGCTGAAGAGTCTTCATTTTCAGGATTCATAGGGATCCCAGCGCTGAAGATTTTTCATTCTCAGAATTCGTAGGGGTCCCAGCGCTGAAGAGTCTTCATTCTCAGGATCCATAGGGGTCCCAGAGCTGAAGAGTCTTCATTCTCAGAATTTGTTGGGGTCCCAGCACTGAAGAGTCTTCATTCTCAGGATTCGTAGGGGTCCCAGCGCTGAAGAGTCTTCATTCTCAGGATCCATAGGGGTCCCAGAGCTGAAGAGACTTCATTCTCAGGATTCGTAGGGGTCTCAGCAATGGAGAGTCTTCATTCTCGGGATTCGTAGAGGACCCAGCGCTAAAGATTTTTCATTCTCAGGATTCGTAGGGGTCCCAGCGTTGAAGATTCTTCATTCTCAGGATCCGTAGAGATCCCAGCACTGAAGCGTCTTCATTCTCAGGATCCATAGGGGTCCTAGAGATCAGAACCCATGATCATATAGTGATGGTGTATTCTAGCCATGTGCCATCAGTTTATAATGCGGAAATATGGAAATAGCCCAGTAACATGATCGTTCTACTTTCTTTTGGAGGACATTGTAGAGAAATTGGATAAATTAGTAACAATCTACACTTATTTCACGAGAAGAGCAATGAGGATGATTAATATTTTATTCACTTGCCAATATATTTTTATATCTTAAGCTCATTAAAGTTTGACTTCTTCAAGCATCATTGCCTCGTTAATTCAGAAGTGAATAGAGTCATCTCACCAAGTTATTCAATAGGCAATGGAGTCTTCGGACCAACACAGAAGAATGTATTTAGCATCAAAACCTTAAACGTCTCCCCTCTAAGCAGACAGTCTCCCATAAAGTGTGACCACCCCGACCTTTCGTTATGTTTGATTGAATACTTAAAAATATCACAAAAAAAATTCAATACAAGATAGTGACATACCATCCGTACATACGACTGCCTACAATTCTCACGACAACCACTGGATGTCCACTTATAGCATAAACATCTCCTAACAGAGTCCTTTAGTGGTCCTATGGTGGTGCTAACTTTACAAAAAATATGTATTCACCTACTAGACCTTGACCGCTCCTTCCTATTGCCGCTGGAGTCTCCTGATAATCTCCTGGCTTCTTCTTCCAACATGGAACAAACAGTCTCCTAGTTTTTTCTCCTGGCTCGGATAGAACGTGACCACTGCTGTGTCCACCTCCTAACCGGAAGAGGATGCCCGGAGACAGAGGAGCGATGTAGGTCCACTAGAGGAGTATCTGTTGATTTTTATGTTAGCACCACCATGGCCCGCTTGGATCGAAAATACAGTCTTCTGCACCTTCCCTAAGACTTATGTATAAATTGCCAGTCTTGGTGAATTGGCACCATTGTAGGATCTCCAGCCTTGTTAGGCGTTGTGGTTGCTTTCCATCTACATGATCTTTCTATATTCCCTAGGTGGCAAGATCCTGGTTGTGACCATTGAAAGTGGACCTGTCACTTCTCCTGACACCAAGTCTATTTTTCAAAATAATTGTATTCTCCCTGAAAAGTCAATGACTTCCATATCGTTCCTTGTAAATTCCTAAATAAATTGACTTTATGGTGTTAACAGTTGAGAGTCTGTCACTAGAAAGTCTGACATTGCCCGATCATCGCTGACAGTGTCAGACTATGCAATGACCTATCCCTTTAACAAGTGTAATGGTGACACCCAGTTGTCAATTTACTCGTAAAATTTCCAGGAGGAATAGCATAGGAACAACACAGAGTCAACTTCAGGAAGATGTTCCAGAATCGATAGATTCTTTGAAATACAATTATTTACCCAACCAGACCCCGTCAGGAGCGATGACCGGTCCACTAAGACATAATCCCAGCAGCACAATCGTCTTCTGGCTTCCGAGTCTTGGAAAAGTCTACGTTAGTGTAATAAGACCAGCCTGACTCTTGATGCCTCCGCTGACTGTCATCTATTTATTTCAAACCTTCACTTTTCATATTAAGAGAGTAATTCAATGAAATCGAAAGCCTTTAAGAAGAGTTCAAAAAGTCTTCGTAAATCTCAGTAAGGCACCGGTTACCCTGCGTCTAATCAATTTACCCTCGTGGAGAGGGCACAGCCTGCCCAGCGCCCAGAGACATGAGATTACAAGAATATTTAACTCCAAAATAGTGGAAACTTGTATTCAGACGTCTTATACTGTTGTACTGTGTATGTTCAACCAGGCTTGGACTGGCCCACTGGAGAACAGGGGAATCCTCTGGTGGGCCACCACCCTCTTACATGAGAAGTACTTGGCACTATATACATGAATCACTATATACATCTTATTCATTTATCAATCTACCCAGTTCATTGTTCTATAAATGTGTGATTGAGGATAATGTCACATTTGCATGTAGCTGAAAAGTGGGGTCCTGGAGTTGGTTACTGGTTGGCGCCCCAGTTTACTCAACACCCCAATGGGGTGACTCCTGAAGTCTAAATGTACAGATTACAACTTATACAGATTTACAGATGGGAACTTTCTTGCCCAAACAATACAAAAAGATAAACATAACAAGAAGACCAGCTTTGGAAAAAAAAACAACATGATTTTGGGGTACACTATCGGGAGATGTTTCTGCAATATGTGTCTGGATGTGGCCACGCCTCGGCTGTCATGTGTTTTGCAGTCTGTCGAGGGTTTTTATAACAATTTTTTTGCACTGGATTTCAATAGTGATATATCTGAGTCCTTAACAACTGTTCAGAAAGGGTAATGGTGGCAGACACTGATACATAAACATCACCCGACAGAGTATCACGAAATAATGTCTATTTTTAAAAGCCGATCACCTCCAGATTTGTTGAGTCATAAGCAATGGTATGGAAGGACATATACGTAGGATGGAAGAGCATGGCTATTCTATAAACAAACCTGCATTAGTGCTGTGAGCTGAAGGTAAGGGGCCAAAAACCACAATAAATTTAAGAATATCTGCACAAAAAAATGTGTAGGCCTCAAAATATTAAGAAAATGCGTATATATTTTATTTCTTATTAGAGAATGTAAAAAAAAATATAATAAATATATAAAGTTAGACATTAAAAATACTATAGATCGGTGGGTACTGACACTGCCAGCCCAATAAAGTTATAGGACAGATCAAGTAGAAAAAAAATAAGTAATTATATGTACATATACAGTCTCAGCATTGAAGACGGAAACTCAAATGACCTTATGAGCCCAAAATAGTAAGCGCTAGTTATAAATATTCAAAGAAAAAAATAATAATGAAACCAATGGAAAAAAAAAATGCACCGACGCGCGTTTCGCATCAGGTTTTGTTAGGGGGTAAAAATATTATCTAATAAAAAATAAAATATATAAACTTTCATCATACATTCCCCAGCCATCCAGACTTTAATGGTAATCTGTCAGCAGGTTTTTGCTATTCAATATCAGATCAGCATAATGTAGGGGCAGAGAGTCTGATTCCAGGGATGTGTTACTTGCTCAGCTGCTTGCTGTAGTTTCAGTATCATCAGTAGGAAATGATCACTCCAGGACTAGGTGTCCTGTGCCAGGCAGCCCAGCTAATCTGTATTATCCCGACCCCACCACTGATTGTCAACTTGCTGACATTGTACAGTGTACACAGAAAGCTGACAATCCGGTATGTGGGTGGGGTTATACAGGGCTCAGCATTCTGAGCACCGCTACATCTACAGCAGAGAAAACAGGTATTTTATCAAAACTACTCCAAATATCCCAGTAAGTGAGACATCATTGGAATCAGGGTCTCTGCCCCTTCTTAATTCTGCTCTCAGATTCCATAACAAAACTTGCTGACTTTTTCCCTTAAAATGATGATGGAAACATATGAAAATATGACATTTATTTATTAGATTTCACATCCTGTTGTCACCACATAGTGGGTCAATGATATAAAATGATGCAATGGATCGGCTTATGCTATAATGGGGTTCTCATGATAATTAGAGGAGGGTCCAAGATTTGGGACCCTCCTTCATAAACTAAAGTGAGGAGAAGAGCTAAAATAGCAGGTTTTGCAGTGGTGGACCACCTGCAAATTTGCAGTACACTAATGACCTAATTTTGCCAATAGACAGCAATAAATAGTCACAGCTTCCATCCACTATTGATAATAGCTGATTGCTGATCTACTATGGGCCACTCTACTCTTAAGTGGACAATCCCTTTAAATATCTTGTTTCACAGACTGTCTGCACTTGAGTTGAGCGTTACATGCATCAATCAACATCAGCCACAGCCTAGAATCATTGGTCCTGTATTTACCATATGAGGTCAATGGTTAACCAATTAATTACACAAATAATTATCAGTGTATTTCCCAAATACACACGCTGGAATATAGATTTATGCAATAAGTAAAATACCGTAGAAATATTTGAGAAGACATTCCAGGTAAACTAGAGGTTGGTGTTACTAAGAATCTGAATAAAACTTAGATGTGGCATCCGATGCTCATGGACTTGGATGTTATTATTTTATGCCATAACAATGCAATAAAAGCGATGGCGCGGATTCTGATCTGACCAGCAGAGGGCAGCAGAGATAATGCATTTCTATAGAAGGATTATGCTAGTGCTTCTAAATTCAGAAATCATTGTATCCAAACACAAAGGGTAACCCAGCGCCGACGCGCAAAAATTTCCATTTAGACCCGCATTGAGCTTGATTATAATCTGTCACCATGCGTAATCTTTTATTGTGGCTTTTCTCCGGAATCAAGCAGATTGGATTTTGTAAACCTTGATGAGTGTGAAATGACACATAAATATAGCAATTTGTATCCATTATTTCTTAGTACACAGGTCTTAAATATACATTATTATGTTTCTTGCCATGTCAGCTGGGGGAACATACTGTACCATTACTTTTTCAGTGCACTTACATTTTGCACAATGTAATTGGTACGTAGGTGAACCAGAAAAAAAATAGCAAATACCGGTATGATGTAGAAAAGGAAGGAAAGTGTCAAATCTGACAACAGCGGGCTCCGGAATTTAGATTTCTTTAGTACTGCAGTCTATGAAACTTTTGCCTTTGGCACCGCAATTTCATGCAATATACTTTACCCTCCAATTATACAGCATTGGGTCAGGAAGCCCTCGCTAACATTCAGACCTTTTCTGTAGGAAGGAATAAGACGTTAATAGAGTCTCGCTGACTTCTCTTCTCTTGTTTCCCCAATAGCCGCTTATCCTGCTGCCTATGGACAGATCAGCCAAGCTTTTCCACAGCCACCTCCAATGATCCCACAGCAACAGAGAGAAGGTGAGTGCCCGGCCGGCCATAAGGAAAGAGGTTCCCTGTGTGTCCGAATTGAAAGGGGTTCTCCCAATTCATAAAATGGGAGATGGTCCCCACAATAATTAGAAGGGGGGGTTGGGTTCATGTACAACCACAATGTGGAGAGATTTGCATAAAGTGGTGATTGAACATGCACGGTACTGCAAGGAGTGGCGGTTGAACGTGCACGGTACTGAAAGGACTGGCAGCTGAGCATGCACGGTATTACATGGAGTGGCGGTTGACATGCATGGAGTGGTGATTGAGCATGCACAGTACTACATGGAGTGGTGATTGAACATGCACGGTACTGCATAAAGTGGCGGTTGAACATACAGGGTACTGCATGGAGTGGAGGTTGAACGTGCACGGTACTGCATGGTGTGGCGGTTGAACATACACGGTACTGCATGGAGTGGCGGTTGAACATACACGGTACTGCATGGAGTGGCGGCTGAACATGCACGGTACTGCATAAAGTGGCGGTTGAACGTGCACAGTACTGCATGGAGTGGTGGTTGAACATGCACAGTACTGCATGGAATGGCGGTTGAACGTGCACAGTACTGCATGGAATGGCGGTTGAACGTGCATGGTACTGCATGGAGTGGCGGTTGAACGTGCACGGTACTGCATTGAGTGGCGGTTGAACATACAGGGTACTGCATGGAGTGGAGGTTGAACGTGCACGGTACTGCATGGAGTGGCGGTTGAACATACAGGGTACTGCATGGAGTGGAGGTTGAATGTGCACGGTACTGCATGGAGTGGCGGTTGAACATACACGGTACTGCATGGAATGGCGGTTGAACATACACGGTACTGCATGGAGTGGCGGTTGGACATACACAGTACTGCATGGATTGGCGGTTGAACGTACACAGTACTGCATGGAATGGCGGTTGAACGTGCACGGTACTGCATGGAGTTGCGGTTGAACGAGCACGGTACTGCATGGAGTGGTGGTTGAACGTGCACAGTACTACATGGAATGGCGGTTGAACGTGCATGGAGTGGTGGTTGAATGTGCACAGTACGGTATGGAATGATGGTTGAATGTGCACAATACTGCATGGAATAGCGGTTGAACATGCACAATACTGCATGGAATGGCGGTTGAACAAACACAGTACTGCATGGAATGGTGGTTGAACGTACACAGTACTGCATGGAATGGCGGTTGAAAGTACATGGTACTGCATGGAATGGCAGTTGAAAGTACACAGTACTGCATGGAATGGCGGTTGAACGTACACAGTACTGCATGGAATGGCGGTTGAAAGTACATGGTACTGCATGGAATGGCGGTTGAACGTACACAGTACTGCATGGAATGGCAGTTGAAAGTACACAGTACTGCATGGAATGGCGGTTGAACGTACACAGTACTGCATGGAATAGTGGTTGAACGTACACAGTACTGCATGGAATAGCAGTTGAAAGTACACAGTACTGCATGGAATGGCGGTTGAACGTACACAGTACTGCATGGAATGGCGGTTGAAAGTACATGGTACTGCATGGAATGGTGGTTGAACGTACACAGTACTGCATGGAATGGCTGTTGAACGTACACAGTACTGCATGTAATAGTGGTTGAATGTACACAGTACTGCATGGAATGGCGGTTGAACGTACACAGTACTGCATGGAATGGCAGTTGAACGTACACAGTACTGCATTGAATGGTGGTTGAACATGCACAGTACTGCATGGAATGGCGGTTGAACATGCACAACACTGCATGGAGTGGCGGTTGAACGTACACAGTACTGCATGGAATGGCGGTTGAACGTGCACAGTACTGCATGGAGTGGCGGTTGAACGTGCACGGTACTGCATGGAATGGTGGTTGAATGTGCACAGTACGGTATGGAATGATGGTTGAACGTGCACAATACTGCATGGAATAGCGGTTGAACGTGCACAATACTGCATGGAATGGCGGTTGAACAAACACAGTACTGCATGGAATGGTGGTTGAATGTACACAGTACTGCATGGAATGGCAGTTGAAAGTACACAGTACTGCATGGAATGGCGGTTGAACGTACACAGTACTGCATGGAATGGCGGTTGAAAGTACATGGTACTGCATGGAATGGTGGTTGAACGTACACAGTACTGCATGGAATGGCTGTTGAACGTACACAGTACTGCATGGAATGGCTGTTGAACGTACACAGTACTGCATGTAATAGCGGTTGAACGTACACAGTACTGCATGGAATGGCGGTTGAACGTACACAGTACTGCATGGAATGGCAGTTGAACGTACACAGTACTGCATTGAATGGTGGTTGAACATGCACAGTACTGCATGGAATGGCGGTTGAACATGCACAACACTGCATGGAGTGGCGGTTGAACGTACACAGTACTGCATGGAATGGCGGTTGAACGTGCACAGTACTGCATGGAGTGGCGGTTGAACGTGCACGGTACTGCATGGAGTGGCGGTTGAACGTGCACAGTACTGCATGGAGTGGCGGTTGAATGTGCACGGTACTGCATGGAGTGGCGGTTGAACGTGCACGGTACTGCATGGAGTGGCGGTTGAATAGTGCTCCAGTCAATGTCTAGGGGATTGATGGAAACAAGTAAATACAGCCACACTGTTGACCTATGGGGAACCCACAATCAGATACTTATCCTGTTGATGGATGATAACTGTTGATCTTGGGAAAATTCATTTAAATATTGAAGGGTTCTTCCTCCAAACACAGATCCGCTGCATTCACTCTACAACAATCACTGCGCAATTTTGTGGATTTGCTACTGATAATCATTGCAAAGGTGAAATCCACTGTGAGAATCCACGACTTAAACGTCCACATCACAGATCAATTTCACCTACAAATTTTCTTAAAGAGGGTGTCCGAGACTTTAACATTGATGGCTTTTATTTAGGATAGGTCATCAATGTTTGATCAGTGTTGGTGCAACACCCGGCAGCCCCTGACGATCAGCTGTTCCCGGTGTTGGCGGCAGTTGGAACTGCTCAGTTACGGCACTGTACAGGTACTACATATCTGCCCCCTACTCAAATCAGTAGAAGGTGGATGAGTTGTACCCGGCCACAGCCATTGTTCTATTGAAGAAGCTGTGCAGCTCAGTAACTGAGCAGGTCCATCAGGAACAGCTGATTGGTGAAGGTGCCAGATGTTACACCCCCTTAATCAGACATTGAAGACTTATCCTCAGGATAAGTCATTGGAACGCCTACCAGGGCTGTGGGGTACTCGGTACCGGGTTCGGTACTTAAAGGGATGTGTCACGGCAGCGACCCGGTCCGTGGCCCTGGGCACCTATATAAAAGGGAAATTGATTAAAGTTTGTGTTTGTGACGCCACCTGTGGTATTCGGTCAGTGGGGACCGACGCTGCTTAAAGGGGTCTTCTGGGGTGATGTTATGGCAGCTAGATGGAATAACTTCCCATAGGTGAAGTAGGTCCCCAGGGCTCCCGGTGTATAGGTGAAGATGGTGAGAGGTGCTGTGAAGAACGAGGACACAGGTTTGCAGTCTTTTTACCTGGATTACTGTAGGCTTCAGACAACCGCAGTCCAAGGCACCAGCTCACAGGTACAGGCAGAGTCCGGCCGGCTTGGAAGTGAATCCAGAGTCCCCTTTACCAGGTGGAGATGACAGCCTTCCTCAAAGTGCGGTGGTGTTGTAGTCCCTTACTGCCTATCGCTTCTGATAAGGTCCTGACAGTTCCTCACTGTCCTCCATATAGGTTAGGACACAAACCCGTATGACAGGTGAATCAAGCCTTTTACAGGGTCTCTATCACGAACTGGGCCCTGTATGTCACTGTGCCTCCTGGGTGTAAAGGCGGACAGGTAACTTAAAGTTTAGCTGTCCTGCCGGTTTCAGCTATGCCTCTTAGAGTTCGCCTCGGTCTTCCGGCTACCGGAATCTGCGCACAGCCAGGGAAGTAGCCAAATTACTGCTCTGCTCCACTGTTGTCACTCTCCTGTGCCTTCTTTCTCCTGCACACTTTCCACAAGTTGTTCTTTCCTTCTCTGTTTCCCTTCTCCTGGAGCTATAGCGACTCTGGCTACACGGCCCCTTCAGTCTTTCTGACACTCACTGTCCGACTCCATTCTCCTCTGTCCTCTGACAGACTGCCCACTAACTTCCCCCCCAGCCAGAATATATGAGGGAAGTTTCCCTTAATCTGGGTTCAGAGCTCCCCCTTCTGGCCTGGAGTATGAACGTGTTGTGCATATGTGATTACCTGGTGAAAGATATTCTTCATCACTTCCAAGCGCGACATCACTCTCCCCGTGAGGAAAGCAATGCCACTGTGACGACCAGGACCCTGGGGCATCACATCATCATTGTTAAAGTCCCTGATGACCCACTTTATTAGAACTGTACTGTATAGCAGATAGTCAGGGTACAAATATTGACTACATGAGTCCCAAGTAGATGTATATTTAGGCATCCATTCATCAAGACAAGCATTTTTACCCAAGACCTGATGAAGAGTTCACTGAAGTAAGATGTGCCAAATCCAGTCAAAGGCGCGTGCAAATAACATGCTCCAGATTGGGAACATTTCCGTAGTAATTTACGCCACTTTTGTAGACAGCACTCATCCATGCCACCTCCTGACTTAACTCTGACTACTTTCCAAAAAGTTGTCGGCGCTGGCGAATTTTGCGAAATTTCAAAGTCCCACAGACTGATGGGTTTCTCCCTGTACATAGACACAGGGAGAGATCTATGCGGGGCTTAGAGGGGACAAACCACTGAGGACCTTGTGTCTCCAATGACTAGTCCAAGAGGTTGCTCCTAGGTGGCTTTTCACCTCTCAGGTCTCCCAGGCTAATGAGTCTCTCCCCATACATAGACGCAGAGAGAGATCTGTGTGGGGCTTAGAGGAGACAAACCACTGTGGACCATGTGTCTCCAATGACTAGTCCAAGAGGCCGCTCCTAGGTGGCTTCTCACTTCCAAGGTCCCCCAGACTGACAGGTTTCTCCCTATACATAGACACAGAGAGAGATCTGTGCGAGGTGCGAGGCTTAGAGAGGGGCTAACCACTGAGGACCATGTGTCTCCAATGACTATTCCAAGAGGCTGCTCCTAGGTAGCTTCTCACCTCCAAGGTTCCCCAGACTGACGGGTTTCTCCCTATACATAGACACAGGGAGAGATCTGTGTCGGGCTTAGAGGGGACAACCCACTGAGGACCATTTGTCTCCAATGACTATTCCAAGAGGCTGCTCCTAGGTAGCTTCTCACCTCCAAGGTTCCCCAGACTGACGGGTTTCTCCCTATACATAGACACAGGGAGAGATCTGTGTCGGGCTTAGAGGGGACAACCCACTGAGGACCATTTGTCTCCAATGACTATTCCAAGAGGCTGCTCCTAGGTAGCTTCTCACCTCCAAGGTTCCCCAGACTGACGGGTTTCTCCCTATACATAGACACAGGGAGAGATCTGTGTGGGGCTTAGAGGGGACAAACCACTGACGACCATGTGTCTCCAATGACTATTCCAAGAGGCCGCTCCTAGGTAGCTTCTCACCTTCCAGGTCTCCCAGACTGACAGGTCACTCCCCATACAAACACACAGGAACAGACCTGTGTGGGGCTTGGAGGGGAGAAGCCACTGGGAACCGGCCTTTGGACTAGTCATGGGAGACACGGTTCGTGGCATAGTCCCCACCTCAGAGTAAAGCATTACCGGCTGCAATACTACGGCCAGACTCTGATTCATGCCTCCTGTGGGTTGGGCAGCACAATCAGATGATTGGTTCCCTTTAACATGTTGTGTTACGATAAGAAATGCAATGTCACTATGAAAAAGCTCCCTCTTTGTAGTGAGAGGGTTACATATATGTAACACAAATATTGGAGGCATCAGCTGGGGGCACGGCCATGTAACATAATAATAATGCGAGGGCGGCTTCAGTGCCAGTCAGTTAGTTCTGATCAGAAGCAAGTGACTCTGAATCTCAAGGACAAAGATCAGGTGCAATGCTACAGTAGCTTGCACGTTGCCAGAATGTGGCCCTCGTTATATTACTCACCTATTACATTTGCCCTCAGATCATTGTCACCTCTCCATTGAACTGAACACCAGACTGGTTGCTATGGAGGTGCTGCCTGACAACCCATATAAGAGACAGTGTATCCATAGCAACAAAGCAAACTAGTATCCAAGGAATTGGCTATACATCCGTGTGGAGCATGATGTCTCATTGGACTAATTTATTGACCATTGATGGCCATTATCTACTTAAAGGGGCATTGCATCACCAAAAGAGCAACACATTTTGTTTTTACACTCATTCAGTGATGAGTTATGATTGACATATTATGGCCCAAATCATGTTTATCGTGTACAGCAATGTGTACGTCCATTGTGTGTGCAGTCTCTTCCCACAGCCTGTTCTCTGCACAGTGAGCCTCTGTTCACACACAACAGCCAATGTAAATAGCTTTCTGCCAGCTTGTCAGGGAAGGAGCACTGCCCCCACAGTAGCATTACAGAGAATCTGAGGAAACTTATTCTCCACTTGTTACGATTGCAATGAAAGTTTGGAGAGTAAGAAGAGACTGTGTTGTTTGCTGCCAGAGGGGGAAGGAGACTGGTTCTTCTCAGGCTCTGCTTAAAGAAATTGTCTCAAGTTTGGACGTTATCCTCTTTACTGGGGTTCCAACTGATGAGGATCCAACCTATCCTAGGAATCGGGGTTCTTGAATGAAGCACTGCAGCTCGATTGATTCTTAACCGGACAGCCAGAGATAGCCAAACGTTGTGCTCGGTTGGTTTTCCCATAACAATGAATGAAGCAGAAGTGCACATGATCGACCACTGTTCCATTCATAAGCCCCAGTTCTCAGGAACGGTGAAGACCCCCAGAAATCAGGAATTCACTCTCTATCTCTTTTATAGGGGATAGCTTCCAAACTTGAGACTACTCCTTTAATGACGCACAGATTAGTAACAACACCAAGGAAGGACATAGGGAAGCAAATGATGATGAATAGATAATATTTTATGCTAGGATCACAGTAAACTATGTTAAAACAGCTATTTACGGTATTTCAGGAATATGAGCATTAAAATTATTCATAGGATATTCCCTTTAAGACTTTTTTCAGTCTTGGTATGGTGAAGACACCAATGTTTTAGCAGTAGAGATCAGTAAATTGTTTCAAGGCCATTGAATCAATCGGAATCACCAGAATTAGATTTTTTTTGTAATTCAATTCTCAGGAATCAAGCAAAATGTAGACTAGTCAGCCTTTTTGCTGGATTTCAAATAATACTCACCCAACCTTCAGCTATGTTCTTCGGACAGGACACTGGTGTGGTCTTCATTGGGCCATCTTTGACATCTTCCAGTGCCTAGTGTCTTTGCTGTCCCCTGATATCATGACGTTGGGCCTACCGAATGTAGAAAATGCTGGAGCCGAGAGACATTAAATGTGTCCCAGTAAAAAAAAAAAATGAAAGTTAGATCCTGGAAGAGTCAAAGGGTTATCCAGACTTGAGGCCTAAGTCTGTAATCACTCTATGTGCTTGCAGACTTATGGATCCTCACAGCGCACACAGTGTGCACTGTCAAGATTCTAATAACTAGAGCGGGGGCACCACATAGGAAACGGGGATCCAACCTGGTCTATGCTATACTGAGCCATGAAAAAACAACACAAGAAATAGACCATAAAAGGGGATCACCCAAGGCAATGGATTAAGTATGAAAATTACAAATTTTATTAGAATAACACTCATGGACATTGGAAACAACCACATGGAGCACACAATTAAAAGCATTTAAAATTGGTCACACATAGGACCTAGAAACATGAACAAATGGCCCATAATAGAACCCTCCTCCTAGATGCAATCCCTCCCCAAACGCACTGTAATGGCTAATAATAATATATAGTACAGTGTAAGATGTCTGCATGAACAGCACTATTGGAATATAGGGTAAAGCAACACAACCTAAGGAGTATATTTGTGACCATGATATATAATGCACCAGTCGGTGAATACCTCACACCAGCAGGATTACCTATATAACACAAACAAGCAGATATGCAAAGAAAAACCTTTTTGCAATAACGTAAGACATAGACAAAAGCTTAATAAAGCATACACAGTGAATCAAATTGACCCCAAACCACAAATATGGCATGTAGGTCTACTCCATTAAGGTATAGAGTTGTATATAATACAGAGTTAGTTGTGTAGCGATTCCACTGGTCTAGTCTAACGTTGTATATAACCCGTGCCATTAAATTGCAAAAGCTCCCATAGTAAGGGAAATAAAAGATCTGCTGAGGAGTGAGGATTCAGATCACCAATAACAAAAAATCGGTATGCAAACCCAGGAGCTGTTCAAGCTCTGTACATAGCCAAGGGGGGTATCGACAGGAGGAGCAGAGACCCGACGCGTGTCGCCACAGCAGTGGCTTCGTCAGGATTCTCCTACATCGGTGCTCGATTTCCGAGGATTCGCATATATGCCGTTACGTACCAACTAGAGGTGTGTGGCCTCACTCAATGTAAGTGTATTGAGTGACATTCGACACGTCTAGTCGGAATGTGGCTGGAAGCATGCAAACGGCTTACTTTTGGTCACATGACCCCTGCGCCGTTACTCAAGAATCCTGACACTGCATGCTGTGAGGATTCACAAGTCTGCAGTCTCTCCATATACGCCAAGCTTGGACAACCCCTTTACCATTAAACTTCAGAAACCATTGACACCTAACCTGGAACTAGATGGACTTCCTTGAGTAGCCTAAAGCTATTATCATTAAATGGAATAGAAATATCAATATTAATAAAAAGTTAGGGGCCAGTAGTAAGTTTCCAGGAATACTGGCCACACGGCTAATAAGTATTGTCCTCGGTGCCATTCCTGGTAAAGATCTAGTGGAACGATAGCGAGAATTCAAGCCAATAACCCACGAGAAAAAAGGGTCCAGAAGAGCTCCAGAAAACGGACCTACTGGACCCAGGAATATCTGGGTGCCACATAGCGCAGTATAGTGGGCCATGTTGTGTATCTGACAATACCCTTTAATTTCTATTATCCTCGAGCATTCATAGACCATAAGCCCCTGGATAAATATTCCCTCCAACAGATGAGAGCAATATTGTGACGGCTGGATGTTTATACTTGGCGTTGGGCTTTGGTCAGCTGCCTATAAATTGTGCCTAACCTGCTAATGACTTGTACAGGACACAGTTTGTTTTGTTCTACATGTGCTAGTCGTGGCATCAATCTCCGGGCGGCTGGGATGAGCTGAAGTTTAATCAATAAGTGCAGGGAGGTGGTAATGGAACGGAGCTCACGAGAGGTGCGCAGCGGATGAGGCCGGGCTGGAGAGACCTGATTATGGCTGAGCCTGATATACTGTTTAGGCTGATCTCAAGCTATTCTTCTTAAAAAATAAATACAAAGTTTTGGAAAAACTTTCTACAGTTTTTACTGACCTGCACACTCAGGGTCAGGCAAGGACACAGGGCCCTGACAGTGAGCCTCATGGAGATAAACACTGGCTCTAAATAATTAATTGTTGACTAGTTATGTGTGTGAGTTCATCATGTAAGAGAAAAATAGAACAAAAAAATCAGTCCAAAATCTGACCTGATGCCCCAACGGAGGAACAGGGTAATACACTCAGGACAACAGCTGACGGGCAGACGAAGGGTCAGCCAAAGACGAGTCATCACCTCTCTTGACCCGTCTAATTAATTATCGACTTGCATTCGTTATGTGGGCGCATCTTTGCTTAGGACACTCCATTGTGTCC
The DNA here is from genome assembly GCF_032444005.1 of Ranitomeya imitator. Classification (NCBI taxonomy): domain Eukaryota; kingdom Metazoa; phylum Chordata; class Amphibia; order Anura; family Dendrobatidae; genus Ranitomeya; species Ranitomeya imitator. The sequence continues at coordinate 69,504,038 of NC_091282.1, forward strand.
TTCCTCTGTTGTTACATCTGTGGGTCCAGGTTCTGAGACCCCCCACTGATTGCTCTATAGACCCCACAGAAGTGTTCGGCTCTTGCTTGAGCATGCACACAGAACAGAGTATAGATTCAATAGAAAGCATAGAAAGGCTATCCGTACTAAGTTCTGTGTGCATGCTCTCTCCTGAGCCACAGTCTCTCTGGTGTCTATTGGGGGGTCTCACAACCCGGAACCAAAAGAGCTACAGTCAATTAAATGAAATATGAAAAATACACAAAAACGTATTGAAACTTTATTTGTGCTTTTAGGCTAGTTTCACACTAGTGTTCAGCAGGGCTGCAGATTAAAGCCTTCCTCCTCCGTGAAGACTCGCCCACTGACACGCTTCTCCCTTCAGCTCCACCTACGTCTGCATGAATCCTGTGTCGCCTATCTTTTTTACATTAGGTACGCAGGCCATGCAGATGAATGCGAATGCCTCCGCATGCGTTGTTTTGAAGCTGTGCCGACCCAACAGAATGCAATATGTTGCGTTTGACGCGGGTCAGCGCAGCGTCAAAACGGCGCATGCGGAGGCTTCTGCATACATCCGAATGGCCTGCGTACCCAATGTTAAAGATAGGGTACACAGGACGCATGCAGACATAGGCGGAGCTGAAGGAAGAGGCGTGGCAGTGGGCGGAACTTAACGGAGGAAGAAGGCTTTCATCCGCAGCCCTGCCGAACGCTAGTGGGAAGCCTGCCTTAATCATGTATTTCCCAGTGGAATAATAGAGAAATTGTAAAATTTTATATAAGAAATGATGCTAAAAAAGTGTCATGATGACTGAACTGAACATCAATTTCAGCAAGTTCTTGCTGTCCTCATACCCCCACCACTTTAAAATGGCTCTTATTGTACATACCTGTCTGATATTTCCAGGAACTTTTTTTTTCCCATTTTCATGCACAATAACTTGCCATTCACTCTCTTTCAGTGGAAAATCCTTCTGCCAGAACTTTAAGTCCTGGAACTTGCTTTTCATCAGTTTTCAACATGTATTGCTCCTGCCAATGACGTGCATATTCTTTGAGAGACAGGAGAGCAGGAGCAGTGAAGTAAAGACCCTCCCTACTTCCTGTAGAGATACAAAGCTCTGCTTCCACTTCCTGTCTCATGTCTTTGCTGCTAGTGTTGGATTACACTCATCAATAGGCAGCCAACTTCAACGTGCACAGAACTGAGAAGCCTAGTCGACAGCACCATCATTTATAAATAGTGATGAGCGAGTATACTCATTGCTGGGGCTTTCCCAAGCATGCTCGGGTGGTCTCCGAGTATTTGTTACGGTTTGGAGATGTAGTTTTCCATGCCGCAGTTGGATGATTTGCGGCTGCTAGACAGCTTCATTACATGTGGGGATTCCCTAGCAACCAGGCAACCCCCTCATGTACTCAGCTGTAAATCATTCAACTGGGGAGATGAAAACGAAATCTCCGAGCACTCACAAATACTCGGAGACCACCCGAGCGTGCCCGGGAAAACCCCAGCAACGAGTACACTCGCTCATCACTATTTATATCACATATTCTATCACATGAGATCACATTGTCTGACCTGGCATCCCTTGCTTCCAATGCACCCCTTCCAGTGCACTCCTAGCTTCCAGTGTACCCATTACTTGCAGTACACCCCTCCTAACTTCCAGTACACCACTTGCTTCTAGTGCACCCCTTGTTTCCAGTGCACTCCTAGCTTCCAGTGTACCCATTACTTGCAGTACACCCCTCCTAACTTCCAGTACACCCCTTGCTTCTAGTGCACCCCTTGTTTCCAGTGCACTCCTAGCTTCCAGTGTACCCATTACTTGCAGTACACCCCTCCTAACTTCCAGTACACCCCTTGCTTCTAGTGCACCCCTTGTTTCCAGTGCACTCCTAGCTTCCAGTGTACCCATTACTTGCAGTACACCCCTCCTAACTTCCAGTACACCCCTTGCTTCTAGTGCACCCCTTGCTTCCAGCGCATAGTTCCAGTTGCCTCCATTGGTGTTGGGTTCTCTTTAAATCCATAATCAGCCATTGCCTGAACTCGGCCTGACATTATATACAAGAGGGATCTGGAGTCTGTTTACAAATGAACCTCCACTTTATTATGGGCCATTATTTCTACTTGTTAGACTTTTATGTAACAAGGCATCCATCATTAAGATGTAAGCACCTAAATGTCACTGCTATTTAGCTGTAACGGGGATGGCAGCATTAACGATGCAATCTTCATTTTATCACTTCAACATTAAGCATGAATTGATTTTATTTCTTCATATATCTATTTTGGTCGCATTAGCAAACCCCAGAAAAAATCTAATTAGCTGCAGAACATAAGTGAGTGTTTACCGGGCATCACACGGATCTAATTGTGGTTAGAGAACTGATGGCGCAGTTGTTACCTCCCCAGCGGCCCAGGGGGTCATAGGGTTTCATCATCTATTTTGCAGTTCTTCCTGTTTGCTGGAGATTCCTATAGGCAGTTTCCATTCTACCAAAAACACTGATATAGTCACGGGTTTACCGTGACATTAAGGAGCCAGAAGACCTGCACTGATTAGAAGCACTTTACCTTCATACTAAACAGTGCAAGTTTATTTTAGCAGTGCACGGATTAATCTGCTCAGCTGAGAGCTCCTGGAGCTGTGCTCCGTTAGCCACTCGCATCTCCTTAAAATCTGGGACCTGGCTTATTGTCAGAGCTATCTTATGCTGAACGGCTGGAGGTTGTTGGTGGTTGTTATTGGAGAAGGCGTTTGGTGGATTTATCTGTGACTGTTCCTAGATTTTGAGTGTGTGATAATTCCGTTCTTCTTCTACTTTGGCTTCACCCCATCCTCCACTTCCCAGTGTATGCCTCTGTTGTTTATGTATGTATATTTGCATGATTGGTATTTTCCTTTATCCCTGTTCATATTACCTTGTTAGTCTTGTTGGTGCATTACGGTACACTACTACTACTACCTTCTTCCCTGGGTGAGGGAAGGGTATAGACTGAGGGCAGATTCAGGAGCTAAGACAAGGTACGTGGCCCCGGCATCTTCACCATCAGAAGTAATCCAGGGAACAGGGCTAGCAAGGGCGCACCTAGTGTTAGGGACAGGGAAGGAGCCCCTGGTCTCGGGACACCCGGCAACAAAGTCGTGAAAGATATCTGGTGCCAACAGCATTATGTAACCTACCACCTGCAATTAATAGGTAGGATGAGTTATAATAAGCAGTGCCAGCTGATCTAAGCACAATCTGTGATTGGCAATGGTTGCTCATTCAGTAAATGAAAGACAACTGGGTTAGATTTGTAGTTATCTGCCCATTATTTGGTTTTGATAGGACAGAAAATCGATTCACATATAGATTTGTTCGCCTTTAACTTTTCCCTGGACTCAACATATCCTGAAATCAGTGGCAAGAGATCACCAGCAGTTATTAAAAATATATATATATATTTTGAGATACTATGTCAGGAGAAAATTATACTATATGTATCAATATGTGACCACCTAGTTATTGTAATATGAATTGCATCCTGTCAAGGGTTGAGTTAGTATGTTGCCTTTATTTGTTCAAGAGCACACCGCTCCCTTGCCTCCTGGCATTTTTGCTGCCATATGATGGTGCACTCTTGATTGACTATTTGCATGGTTGCACCACTGGTCTGATCCGTACACTCTATGATGCTGCGAGCGGAGGTCAATTGCCGCTGCAACATCAGAGGAGTGCATGTTCACTGAAGTTGGCCCGGATTATAGGAAAGAGATTGTAAGCCTGCGCTCCTCGCCTAGGAGACCAGCCACTGCTGATAGATTGCAGCCAAGGCCAGGCCTAGGTAATGAGCAGTAAATAATACATTTTAACATTCCTCCAATCCTGAGAATTAAGAGGATTTTTTACGACTAAATCGCAAAGTTGCTTGTTTGTACAAAAACTTTGTAGTTTTACCCATTTAAAATGATGAGACATCCCTTTCAGCAAAAAAGTATTAAGATAAGGGTGCACCGATCTCCACTGTTAGTTGGATGGATGTGATTATATGTATATATATATATATATATATATACATATATTCCTACCCCTCCTTTAGAGCATCTCCAGAATGTGCAACTTAGGAAAAGTATGCAAGCTCGAAAACTGGTGTAAAAGATTTGAAAAGTCACAAGGCACAAGGGGGAGTTTCTGCAAAATTTTGTGACTTTTGACATTTTCACACCAGTTTGAAGCAGTTGGGGGAGGAGTCTGGAATTGGTCTTGTCATGCCCACCGATCAAATTAATTAATAACGGAGTTTGAAGGAGGAGTCTGGAATGGGTCTTGTCATGCCCACCCATCAAATTAATTAATAACGGAGTTTGAAGGAGGAGTCTGGAATGGGTCTTGTCATGCCCACCCATCAAATTAATTAATAACGGAGTTTGAAGGAGGAGTCTGGAATGGGTCTTGTCATGCCCACCCGTCAAATTAATTAATAACGGAGTTTGAAGGAGGAGTCTGGAATGGGTCTTGTCATGCCCACCTGTCAAATTAATTAATTATAATGGCATTTGGATTGCCAGAAATGATACTACAGTCATTGGCTGTTTCAAGCGCAGAGGCGTAAACCCTTAATCATGGTGTGTGCCAACTGTATTAGATGGTGTGTACCTTTTAATGAATTTGGTGCATCCTACTCCAGGGAACCCTTCATTAAGACTGGAAGGCTCTACACCAGTCTTGATGAATTGACCCTTAGATGTTTTGGCTTTCGATGACATTGATCTGAGTCAACTCTTATTAGACAAGTCTTAAGCTATATGGAAGAGATATAGCGTTAGATTAGTTGCTCTCAATGGCTCTAGTGAGCTGCCAGGGGCACTGATAGATTGGTTGATATCAATCAAGACTGAGTCTAGAAAAACAAGAGTTTGCAGCAAACATTGAACTTACTGAAAAGGGCAATATTCACCGCCATGAAGTAAATGGGATGTGATAACCACTAGACTGAGCTCTATAAGTTAGTATGAAGGCTGATGGCTCCACTAATTGACAAGCCATTGAGAACTGACCAATAGCACAACCAACCAGTCTGCTTTCGATGATAATGCCTTTTAAAATTGGGTAGCAGTTATTATACAGATGTGTCCTTCTTTACCTTTCCTCTTGGCTTGAGATGAGTGTTGCTGCATTACCAGCTTTAAACATTTTTTTTTAAAAACCGTTTTAGTACTTTATTGTTAAAAATGTATGCTAGATTATTTTATGTGTGGCCACGCAGTGGCTGCGATGGGCATGGCATCCTATCTATTTTTTGCAAGCAATTCATGGAAATATAAAGTATCTGCACTGTGAAAACTTGGAGTCATTAAAGGGGTGGTCCGAAACGAATATCGATATTCATCTTAAATGTCTATTTATTTTAATAATATAATAGTTTTTATAATATGGTTTAATTAAAAAGTCCCTACGCTTTCCTCTCTGATCTAATTGCCTTATTTTATTTTTTACATATTTCTGTTTTGATGACGCTTCATTTAATATTCCCCAGTGCATGCTGGGATACTCAAGCAGGATGTCATAAGGGAGCAGAGGCTGTGGTTACTGCAACAAAGTGTTATCAGTGACGTCTGTTTTAGGGGCTGGGCTAGTCCCTGCTCTACATTGAATGCATCGGTTGTTAAATTTGATGTATGCTCAATATGAGCTCCCTTCTTACTGTGCAATATTCTCTTCTGTGCCCTCCATCATGAGCTCTAATTATAAGTGACGAGCTAGCAACAGAGCGCACTGTCAGTGTGCACTGTAAGGAGATAACTAAGCGATTAGAGACTAGCCGCACCCCTGAAACTGACAGTGCTCTCTGTTACCAGATTATCACTTCTATTTAGAGCCATTAAGGAAGTGAACTGTTACTGTGCACCAAGAAGAATATTGCACAGTATAAAGGGAGGTTATGCTGGGCATCCGTCGAAATTGACAGCCGATGCATGCTCAGTAGAATAAGGACTAGCCCAGCCCTTAAAAAGGACCTCACTGATGACACTTCATTTCAGTCACTGCCACAGCCTTTGTTTCCATCCTGAAATGAAGCATCCTCAATGAGGTCCGTTTTAGTGGTTGGGCTAGTCCTTGTTCTACTGAGCATGCGTCAGCGGTCAATTTCGGTGCTTACCCTTAATGACGTCCCATTTGAATAATCCAGAATGCACTTGGAATTCTAAAATGAAGCGTTATCAAAACAGTAATAGGTAAAAAAATAAATAAAACAGAATTAAATGAGAGTGGAAAGGGTATGCGCCTTTCAAATAAACCATATTAGAATATTATTGAAATAAATAGAGAGACATTTAGGATGAAAATTAATATTAGTTCCAGACCACCCCTTTAACAAAGTTTGTGGAAGGTGATGGGGGACACATCGGTATATACTTAACATAACATATATATATATATATATATATATATATATATATATAATATAACATATTGATTCCCTAATCCATAGACCTTTACGACACCTTCCTTTTATTCCAGTTAAGTAGTGAAGTTTCCTTACTTTTCCAACACTTTTGAATCTACGGAAGTACAACAATGAGTTCTGGCAATAAAAAGTTAAAATAAAATTGCCTCTGTTCATTAATTAAGACTGCCCGCGCACCCTCGACTTTAGATTAAGCTTCTATGTCACCTCTGAACTTAAGCTTTTGTGTGAAATGCAGAGATCAGCTGCTCACTCACGACAACGCTCTTAGCAAATTAGTGGGGGAAAATTGTGCTTAGCAAATATTCATCAAGACTTCATCTTCTATTAGTAGCGGGAAATGCTCCGAGACCCTAATTGTGCTCACGCTGAGACAGAAGAATTTTAATGTGCTTTAAATGGGCATCTGTCAGGGCTTGGATCCATCTTCTTTCCTTTTGCCAGCAAGGTGAATGAAATACAAAAATGAGAGGTGCACAGGGGTCCTTGGGTCACGCGATACATATCCTGCAATAGTCTAGCTAAAAGCTCAATCAAAATATCTAAACATTTTCCCATAAAAACACCAAAATGGTTGCTTAACTGTCCTATCCAGTGATCAAATATGCTTTCCACCATCAGCTGACTTTATATATCGGAGCATATGTGCCTTCCTAGAACTTTTGATATTTTCCAGATTTTTTTCTGGACTCAGTATTGGACTAGGGTGGCGAGGGTCCACCAGTAACATTGACTTTGAGGGCCCCCTGTTCAGTTACATGTAAATATTACATTATTCTGCATAATAAGAAACTACATAGCTTGTTGAATGAATGATGAGATACTGCTTTTGTCTGTACGTAGTCAATCAAATATATTGGGCCTCATGTTAGAGGGTTAGTGAGTTACTCCTGCACAGGGGTCCATCGGGTGATTCACCTATCCTCCTGTGGGCCAGTATGAGCCTCTCTGGACTTATAAATCAAGTGCTATATAACTGATTATTCATGTTGCGGATACATTAATCTTTTGGTTATATCCGTAATATTTTTCTTGTGTGAGACATCTCAATTAGAGTTGAGCACAATGACTCGGACGACGTTTGTCCAACATCTGCTTTGGAACTCCGGACCGGGGTAGTGTGAATCCTTTATTCCCCATTTGCTTCTTCTACCATCTTTCTATATTTGAGTCTGATGAGTGGACTATCAAGACTAAGAGCATTTCCAGCCAGTAATATTTTGATTATCATTGGAAATCCAAAACTTGGGGTGGGTCGAAAATATTGAAGAATCTTCCCATTGTAGTTAGTTTTTCTCTGTGCATGTTCCATCCCTAATTTTTGGCTGGCAAGTAGACATATAAGTACGGTAGTTATAGTCAGCGGAACATAGCCAATAGCAGTTGACCACATGACTGCTTAGGAATGTTTATTGGCATAGCAAAGTGGTCGTCTGGCTGTGCTGTGCTCCCATTCATCACCACTGGGCACCCTCCCTGCTCATAACTGCGGGGCCCATTTGCAGTGATATCTGCAGGTGTCAGAGCTGGCTGCACATCTGGAAGGTATGGTGGTGATGAGCGGGGGACCCCCATTTATAAGTTTGCTATCTTTGGAAGTTATTCCCCTCCCTGGTCATAGCCTTCAGGGAATTCACTCAAACAGGGCACATACTGTAGTGGTTCTTATGTTGTGTTTGATGCCAATGGCAACATCTGTATTTTCTCCCCGTTTTTGGGTGGGTTTTCTAGCACACTCTAAACCACCAATACATCCCCATGGCATCATAATGGCCATATGGGTGGCTATTTGGTACATCACATTTTATAGGGTGGCATCATATTGTGCGCTACTGAGACTGTGGTAGCATCATACTGTGTGGGATGGTGGACTGGGGGGTTATCATACTGTATGGTGGGCTGTGGAGGAATGTACTGTGGGGAAATTATACTGTGTGTGACTGGCTGCGGGGGATCATAAAGTTTGGCGGAGAATTTACTTTGGAGACATCTGTTGTGAATTCTGTGGCTGAGTTCACTTCTGTGGTCACAAGTGGTATTGCAGTCTCTGGGCTTCCTCCCTCAGGTGTTTTGGTGAGCTCGTTGGCTGCCTTGCTATTTAGCTCCACCTGAGTCTGTCTTCCTTGCTCCTTGTCAATGTTCCAGTGTTGGATCTGAGCTACTGCATCTTTCCTTGGGCCTGCTGCTCTGCTAGATAAGTGCTTCTAGTTGTTTTCTGTTTTTTCTGTCCAGCTTGTTATTATCTTTTGCTGGAAGCTCTGAGAAGCAAAGGGGTGCACCGCCGTGCTGTTAGTTCGGCACGGTGGGTCTTTTTGCCCCTTTGCGTGGTTTTCGTTTTAGGGTTTTTTGTAGACTGCATAGTTCTCTTTGCTATCCTCGCTCTGTCTAGAATATCGGGCCTCACTTTGCTGAATCTATTTCATTCCTACGTTTGTCTTTTCATCTTGCTAACAGTCATTATATGTGGGGGCTGCCTATTCCTTTGGGGTATTTCTCTGAGGTAAGTCAGGCTTGTATTTCTATCTTCAGGCTAGTCAGCTCCTCAGGCAGTGCCGAGTTGCATAGGTAGTTGATAGGCGCAATCCACTGCTGCTTCCAGTTGTGTGAGGATAGATCAGGTACTGCAGTCTACAGAGATTCCACATCTCAGAGCTCGTCCTATTGTTTTGGGTTATTGCCAGATCTCTGTATGTGCGCTGATTACTGCACGCTGTGTTGCCTGATTGCCAGCCATAACAGTACAAGGAGCCATTCAATGATTTCCAATAGAGGGAAAAAAGAAATCCTGACATCATTTTTTTTTCTTAGCTCTGTCTTCAGTCTTTTTTTTCCCCTAGACATTAGAGTGCTTCAGGACACAGCTGTGGACATGGATATTCAGGCTCTGTGCTCCTCAATGGATAATCTCGTTGTAAATGTACAAAAGATTCAAGATACTATTGATCAGAAATCGATGCTAGAACCAAGAATTCCGATTCCTGATTTGTTTTTTGGTGACAGAACTACGTTCCTGAGCTTCAGAAATAATTGTAAGCTATTTTTGGCCTTGAAACCTCATTCTTCTGGTAATCCTATTCAACAGGTTTTGATTATTATTTCTTTTTTGCGCGGCGACCCACAGGACTGGGCGTTTTCTCTTGCACCAGGAGATTCTGCATTGAGTAATGTTGATGCATTTTTCCAGGCGCTGGGATTGCTTTACGATGAGCCTAATTCAGTGGATCAAGCTGAGAAAAATCTGCTGGCTTTATGCCAGGGTCAGGATGATGTAGAAGTATATTGTCAGAAATTTAGAAAATGGTCAGTACTCACTCTGTGGAATGAATCTGCACTAGCGGCTTTGTTCAGAAAGGGTCTCTCTGAAGCTCTTAAGGACGTAATGGTGGGATTTCCTATGCCTGCTGGTTTGAATGAGTCTATGTCCTTGGCCATTCAGATCGGTCGTCGCTTGCGCGAGCGTAAATCTGTGCACCATCTGGCGGTATTGTCTGAGAGTAAGCCTGAGCCTATGCAGTGCGACAGGACTATGACTAAAGTAGAACGGCACGAACACAGACGTCTGAACAGACTGTGTTTCTATTGTGGTGATTCTACTCATGCTATTTCTAATTGTCCTAAACGCACTAGGCGGTTCGATAGCTCTGCCGTTATTGGTACTGTACAGTCCAAATTCCTTTTGTCCATTACCTTAATGTGCTCTTTGTCATCATATTCTGTCATGGCGTTTGTGGATTCAGGCGCTGCCCTGAATCTGATGGATTTGGATTATGCTAAACGTTGTGGATTTTTCTTGGAGCCTTTGCGGTGTCCTATTCCGTTGAGAGGAATTGATGCTACACCTCTGGCCAAGAATAAGCCTCAGTACTGGGCCCAGCTGACCATGTGCATGGCTCCTGCACATCAGGAAGTTATTCGCTTTTTGGTACTGCATAATTTGCATGATGTGGTCGTGTTGGGGTTGCCATGGCTACAAACCCATAATCCAGTATTGGATTGGAACTCTATGTCGGTAACCAGCTGGGGTTGTCAGGGAGTACATGGTGATGTTCCATTTTTGTCTATTTCGTCATCCATTCCTTCTGACATCCCAGAGTTCTTGTCGGACTTTCAGGATGTATTTGAAGAGTCCAAGTCTGATGCTCTTCCTCCGCATAGGAATTGTGATTGTGCTATCGATTTGATTCCTGGTAGTAAATTCCCTAAGGGTCGTTTATTTAATTTGTCCGTACCTGAACACACCGCTATGCGCAGTTATGTGAAGGAGTCCCTGGAGAAGGGACATATTCGCCCATCGTCGTCACCATTGGGAGCAGGGTTCTTTTTTGTAGCCAAGAAGGATGGTTCGCTAAGACCGTGTATTGATTACCGCCTTCTTAATAAGATCACTGTTAAGTTTCAGTATCCCTTGCCATTGATTTCTGACTTGTTTGCTCGGATTAAGGGGGCTAGTTGGTTTACTAAGATTGATCTTCGTGGTGCGTATAATCTGGTGAGAATCAGGCAGGGAGATGAATGGAAAACGGCATTTAATACGCCCGAGGGTCATTTTGAGTATCTGGTGATGCCGTTCGGACTTGCCAATGCTCCATCTGTTTTTCAGTCTTTTATGCATGACATTTTCCGTGAGTATCTGGATAAATTCTTGATTGTTTACTTGGATGACATTTTGATCTTCTCAGATGATTGGGAGTCTCATGTGAAGCAAGTCAGAATGGTTTTCCAGGTACTGCGTGCTAATTCCTTGTTCGTGAAGGGATCAAAGTGTCTCTTCGGTGTGCAGAAAGTTTCATTTTTGGGGTTCATCTTTTCCCCTTCTACTATCGAGATGGATCCGGTTAAGGTTCAGGCCATCCAGGATTGGACTCAGCCGACATCTCTAAAAAGTTTGCAGAAATTCCTGGGCTTTGCTAATTTTTATCGTCGCTTCATCTGTAATTTTTCTAGCATTGCCAGACCATTGACCGATTTGACCAAGAAGGGTGCTGATTTGGTTAATTGGTCTTCTGCTGCCGTGGAAGCTTTTCAGGAGTTGAAGCGTCGTTTTTGCTGTGCCCCTGTGTTGTGTCAACCTGATGTTTCTCTTCCGTTCCAGGTCGAGGTTGATGCTTCTGAGATTGGTGCAGGGGCGGTTTTGTCACAGAGAGGTTCTGGTTGCTCAGTGTTCAAACCATGTGCTTTCTTTTCCAGGAAATTTTCTGCTGCTGAGCGTAATTATGATGTGGGCAACCGAGAGTTGCTGGCCATGAAGTGGGCATTCGAGGAGTGGCGTCATTGGCTTGAGGGTGCTAAGCATCGCGTGGTGGTTTTGACTGATCATAAGAACCTTACTTATCTTGAGTCTGCCAAGCGCTTGAATCCTAGACAGGCCCGTTGGTCGTTATTTTTTGCTCGTTTTGATTTTGTGATTTCATACCTTCCGGGCTCTAAAAATGTGAAGGCGGATGCTCTGTCTAGGAGTTTTGTGCCCGACTCTCCGGGGTTATCTGAGCCGGCGAGTATCCTCAAGGAAGGAGTCATTGTGTCTGCCATCTCCCCTGATTTGCGGAGAGTGTTGCAGAAATTTCAGGCTAATAAACCTGATCGTTGTCCGGCCGAGAAACTGTTCGTCCCTGATAGGTGGACTAGTAAAGTTATCTCTGAACTTCATTGTTCGGTGCTGGCCGGTCATCCAGGAATCTTTGGTACCAGGGAGTTGGTTGCTAGATCCTTCTGGTGGCCATCTCTGTCACGGGATGTGCGTGCTTTTGTGCAGTCCTGTGGAATTTGTGCTAGGGCTAAGCCCTGCTGTTCACGTGCCAGTGGGTTGCTTTTGCCCTTGCCGGTCCCGAAGAGGCCTTGGACACATATTTCGATGGATTTCATTTCTGACCTTCCCGTTTCTCAAAAGATGTCTGTCATTTGGGTGGTCTGTGATCGCTTTTCTAAAATGGTCCATCTGGTGCCCTTGGTTAAATTGCCTTCCTCCTCTGATTTGGTGCCTTTGTTCTTCCAGCATGTGGTTCGTTTACATGGCATTCCTGAGAATATTGTTTCTGACAGAGGTTCCCAGTTTGTCTCGAGGTTCTGGCGAGCCTTTTGTGGTAGGATGGGCATTGACCTATCTTTTTCCTCGGCCTTCCATCCTCAGACTAATGGCCAGACCGAACGAACCAATCAGACCTTGGAAACATATCTGAGATGTTTTGTTTCCGCTGACCAGGATGATTGGGTGTCATTTTTGCCGTTGGCTGAGTTCGCCCTTAATAATCGGGCCAGCTCGGCTACCTTGGTCTCTCCATTTTTCTGCAATTCTGGGTTCCATCCTCGTTTCTCTTCAGGACAGGTTGAGTCTTCGGACTGTCCTGGTGTGGATTATGTGGTGGACAGGTTGCAGCAGATCTGGACTCAGGTAGTGGACAATTTGACCTTGTCCCAGGAGAAGGCTCAGCTTTTCGCTAATCGCAGACGCCGTGTGGGACCCCGACTTCGTGTTGGGGATCTGGTTTGGTTATCTTCTCGTCATATACCTATGAAGGTTTCCTCTCCTAAATTTAAACCTCGTTTTATTGGTCCGTATAGGATTTCTGAGATTCTCAATCCGGTGTCTTTTCGTCTGACCCTCCCAGACTCCTTTTCCATACATAATGTATTCCATAGGTCGTTGTTGAGGAGATACGTGGCACCTATGGTTCCATCTGTGGAGCCTCCTGCCCCTGTTTTGGTGGAGGGGGAATTGGAGTATATTGTGGAGAAGATTTTGGATTCTCGTGTCTCTAGACGGAAACTCCAGTATCTGGTCAAATGGAAGGGTTATGCTCAGGAAGATAATTCCTGGGTTTTTGCCTCTGATGTCCATGCCCCAGATCTTGTTCGTGCCTTTCATGTGGCTCATCCTGGTCGGCCTGGGGGTTCTGGTGAGGGTTCGGTGACCCCTCCTCAAGGGGGGGGTACTGTTGTGAATTCTGTGGCTGAGTTCACTTCTGTGGTCACAAGTGGTATTGCAGTCTCTGGGCTTCCTCCCTCAGGTGTTTTGGTGAGCTCGTTGGCTGCCTTGCTATTTAGCTCCACCTGAGTCTGTCTTCCTTGCTCCTTGTCAATGTTCCAGTGTTGGATCTGAGCTACTGCATCTTTCCTTGGGCCTGCTGCTCTGCTAGATAAGTGCTTCTAGTTGTTTTCTGTTTTTTCTGTCCAGCTTGTTATTATCTTTTGCTGGAAGCTCTGAGAAGCAAAGGGGTGCACCGCCGTGCTGTTAGTTCGGCACGGTGGGTCTTTTTGCCCCTTTGCGTGGTTTTCGTTTTAGGGTTTTTTGTAGACTGCATAGTTCTCTTTGCTATCCTCGCTCTGTCTAGAATATCGGGCCTCACTTTGCTGAATCTATTTCATTCCTACGTTTGTCTTTTCATCTTGCTAACAGTCATTATATGTGGGGGCTGCCTATTCCTTTGGGGTATTTCTCTGAGGTAAGTCAGGCTTGTATTTCTATCTTCAGGCTAGTCAGCTCCTCAGGCAGTGCCGAGTTGCATAGGTAGTTGATAGGCGCAATCCACTGCTGCTTCCAGTTGTGTGAGGATAGATCAGGTACTGCAGTCTACAGAGATTCCACATCTCAGAGCTCGTCCTATTGTTTTGGGTTATTGCCAGATCTCTGTATGTGCGCTGATTACTGCACGCTGTGTTGCCTGATTGCCAGCCATAACAGACATCATACTGTGTGAAGGGCTGTGAATGAATGTTCTATGGGGTCATTATAGTGTTTGTGGGGGCTGTAAGAACATCATATTGTATGGGAGAACTCTAGGGGCATCATACTGTGAGGGAATTGTACTGGGGCATCATACTATGTGGTGGAGACTGTGGGTGGTATTATACTACGTGGCATGCTCTCAGGACCTCATGTGTGTGTGTCACTGTCGGGCCATCATACAATGGGGGACATCACACTGTGTGGTGACTGTGGGGGGCATCATACTGTGTGGTGGAGACTGTGGGTGGTATTATACTAAGTGGCATGCTCTCAGGACCTCATGTGTGTGTGTCACTGTCGGGCCATCATACAATGGGGGACATCACACTGTGTGGTGACTGTGGGGGGCATCATACTGTGTGGTGGAGACTGTGGGTGGTATTATACTAAGTGGCATGCTCTCAGGACCTCATGTGTGTGGGTCACTGTCGGGTCATCGTGCAGTGGGGGACATCTCACTGTGTGTGGTGACTGTTGGGGGCATCATACTGTGTGGTGGAGACTGTGGGTGGTATTATACTACGTGGTATGCTCTCAGGACCTCATGTGTGTGTGTCACTGTCGGGCCATCATACAATGGGGGACATCACACTGTGTGGTGACTGTGGGGGGCATCATACTGTGTGGTGGAGACTGTGGGTGGTATTATACTAAGTGGCATGCTCTCAGGACCTCATGTGTGTGTGTCACTGTCAGGCCATCATACAATGGGGGACATCACACTGTGTGGTGACTGTGGGGGGCATCATACTGTGTGGTGGAGACTGTGGGTGGTATTATACTAAGTGGCATGTTCTCAGGACCTCATGTGTGTGGGTCACTGTCGGGTCATCGTGCAGTTGGGGACATCACACTGTGTGTGGTGACTGTGGGGGGCATCATACTGTGTGGTGGAGACTGTGGGTGGTATTATACTACGTGGCATGCTCTCAGGACCTCATGTGTGTGGGTCACTGTCAGGCCATCATACAATGGGGGACATCACACTGTGTGTGGTGACTGTGGGGGGCATCATACTGTGTGGTGGAGACTGTGGGTGGTATTATACTACGTGGCACGCTCTCAGGACCTCATGTGTGTGGGTCACTGTCGGGCCATCACACAGTGGGGGACATCACACTCTGCGTGGTGACTGTGGGGGGCATCATACTGTGTGGTGGAGACTGTTGGTGGTATTATACTAAGTGGCATGCTCTCAGGACCTCATGTGTGTGGGTCACTGTTGGGTCATCATGCAGTGGGGGACATCACACTGTGTGTGGTGACTGTGGGGGGCATCATACTGTGTGGTGGAGACTGTGGGGGGCATCATACTGTGTGGGCGGATATCATACTATATTTGGGAGCTTTATTAGAAGAAATGCTTTTGTGTATGCACATATAAAGAACTAGACAAGGTTGGGTAATAGACTCAGCATAAAATAAAGATTCTCACAGTGTACTGCAGTGTTTGTTGCTCTTTCTTATTTTTCATGAGGTATGCCAAATTTGGTAAGATTGTTTTACAAAAAAATTCTGTCTGTGTGTAGGAAGGGCCATATACAATCATGTCATCGTATTTTGCACAATGTAAAATAATGTTTTCTTGAGGATCTAATAATCCAGTTTGTGAGTTGTGATCTTGGGTGTTTTTTTTTTTGTGTCTTTTCAGGACCCGAGGGCTGCAACCTGTTTATCTACCATCTGCCCCAGGAATTTGGGGACACCGAGCTGATGCAGATGTTCCTGCCTTTCGGTAATGTCATCTCCTCGAAAGTGTTTGTGGATCGGGCGACAAACCAAAGTAAATGCTTTGGTGGGTAAAGATAACAAACATAATAAGCTTCATCCAGGAATTTATAAAAAGGGTTTTTCTCTAGACACTCACCTGCTCAAACTGCTTGCTTTCATTGTAATATTCTCTCCTCTAGCCTGATGTCTGCCGATAGGGACTAAAGCGAGAGGTTCCAGGGGACAAATACAATCACAAGGACTGTTGTTTTATAGAAACCCATGAGAAGTCAGCATTCTGCGGGTCCCTGTACTCCACAAATATGGCGTCATCCACCACCAATATGCATTCATGTGCAGCTACCATTCGGATATTATAGGGATTCATTGAAGGAATATTTCTTTGATTCATATATAACATATTTCAACTCTCTAATATAATCTGTATATCATTTCCTTTCTTTTCAATACCTCTGCCTGCTGTGAATTAAGGGAAATCTTTATAGTTTAACTTCTTTATTATTGCCACGCACATGGATGTATGTCTTCCAGCATCATTCTATCTCTAAGCACACTAATGGTTTGCAATGGGTTTCCAGGCTAGATTTAAAGAGTAATTAAACTTTTTTTTATTTAGTTAGCTCCCAGGCATTCCTAAAGTATGAATTGTTGCAATATACTTACAGTAATTACCGAAATTTGCTTCTTTTTATACCAAACATTACACCACAGTTTCATATGCAGCTTTAGAAGCTGCTTTCATCTGCTGCTCAGTCATGGTCAGTATTCTATTTACAATCAGAGAACTGGACTTTCCCTGTCTGAGCCTCTCTGTTCTCCACTCCCATACTCAGACAGGAGAATTCCCAGATTATGTTTGTAAATAAAGTATGGATTTTTGTTGAGCAGCAGTTGAAAGCAGATTATTATGGAGCTGTAGTTTAAATAGCATTGCAGCATGGTGTTTAGAAGAGATGGAAGGAAAATAAGGTAATATAATATATTGAAAGAAATCATAACTTAGTATTGTCTGGTGTATAATTCAATGAAAAAAATATTTAATTATTTTATAAAGTAAACCGGTCATCAGGATTTTGCTAAGTAAACTGCAGACACTGTCAGGTTGGTACATTGTTAAATTGATTAAAATGATACCTGGGGTAAAGTAATCCGTCTTGTGGTTCTTGTGTAATCAGTGTTAGAAGTTTTCAGTTGATGATACGCCCGTGTCCTGGGGTGGAACTGCAAGCAGAGTCTTATCTTCCTGCTCTAAGCCAGAGAAACCAATAAAAGACCTGCCCACAGTCCTCCCTGAAGCACAAACATGTTCCTCATCATTGAGACAGAGAGTGAGACAGACTGTTTGTGCTTCGGGGCAGCCTGTAATTTCTCTGACTTATAGCAAGAAGATAAAACACTGCCTACTTCTAACACTGATTACACAATAACCACAAGACAGATTTCTTCACCCCAGGTATCATTTTAATCAGTATAACAGCAGCAACATGACAATGCCTGTAGTTTACTTAGCAAAAGCCTGCTGTCAGGTTTGCTTTAATATAAAAAATGTGGGAATTTATAATATACAAATAATGCTGCTGTTTTTCAGTAAAAGTTTTACCCTTTGCAATGCAGCAGGAAAACCATAGCAAGTTTATGCAAACTGTGAGAATACAGGGGGAAATTTTGGATGACCAGAAGAGGTTTCCAATTAGCAGCAAGTAGAGATCTTGAAACCTGTGACAAACTTATAAACCAGTAATTGGAGTTTAACTTTCACAGAACTGGAAAAGTTTTTTGCCGATGACACTTGACAATTTAAGGGGTTTTCTCAAGTTTTGAAATGATCCAAAGTCTTGCCTGATCTTCGGCACCCCCATAAAAAGGAATGGAGTCGCAATGCGCATGATCGACCACAGCTTCATTCACGTGGGGCTCTTCAGAAACGGGATAACTTCCAAACTTAAGAATACCCCTTGGAACTAATGCATAAGATCTGTAAAAGGATGTTAAAGGTTGGTGCCTAGGATGGCATGTCTATGCAATTGACATACTGCTGACTTTGTTTCATGGTTTATAGTGATTGATATATGGTGTATTCATTATTTTCTAATAACTAATATGCACTGCATGGTCAGGATTTTGGGTTTGGGTGGCTAAAATCAGAATTCCTGCTTAGAATTACTTAAGGGTGTGCAAAAGGCAGAAGAGCCACAAAATAAAAAAATTGCCCCCTGGCTTGAGCCCACTACTGCCCCCTTTAACCTCCAGAACTTTTGAACTCCCTTTTCCTATTCCTTGTTAGAGAGCATAACAACGTGGCCCTCTGGTTGGAAAAAGCTTAAACTTAGCTTACTATGGGCTCCAAGGGATGCATCTAATCTACATAGTGGTATTAATGATCTAGTAAAATAGCATAGCACCTAATCCCAGTCTCAATGATATTAGTCTATTGGAAGATTGTTAAATTTATGCCCTTATTAAAGTCTCATTTAAAGCTACAGCACATTTTCTAATGCAGTTCCCGCAGTTCTGAGGGATAATTGCAGAAAGAATAGATTTCACATAAACCTCCATATGCATTACAGACAGCTTTTATAGATGCAAACTATAATTTAATTCTCTGGTAAGTGTGTATACCTTGTTAGATGAGGATACGTTATGGGCTATGTTACCCATTTGGACAAGCATTATTAATATGCACATATGTTGTTTTATTAAAAGTTGCAGACCAGGACACAAATTTTGCTAAGTATACTAAAGACAATGTTAGGTTTGTACATTGTTAAACTGATTAAAATGATACCTGTGGGAAAGTAACCCGTCTTGTGGTTCTTGTGTAATCAGTGTTAGAAGTTCTCAGTTAATGAGATGCCTGTATTGAATCTTTTCTCATAAAAATATATATATCAGTCTACTCAGCTCCCCCTTCTCTATAACATCCTGCCTGCAGATTGGATGGTGTTTTCATGGTGATGGGTTCCTTTTCATCACTGCTTCTTGATATTGTTAGCACACTATATGCCAGTATTATTTGAGCAATGTATGGTAGTAGTATATTAGGGCACTGTATGTTGGTATTATTTGATCACCTTATCATGGCGTTGTGTGGGCATTGCTACTTTGGCACTGTATGGCATAATATTTTTGTGGTATGTGATGGTAGAGGCACAATATAGCACTGGAATTTGGTCAACATATGGTATCCTGTACTGTATGGCACTTTGTGTACTTTATGACAGTATATGGATAAAGAGGGAATAGATGGGTCTGCTTTGGAAGGAAGCAGTCGTGTTTTCTAATATGGCGGTGAGGAATTAGTACATTTGTAAAACAGTCAGAGGATCAGATTTTGCCCGGTTGTAGCACTACTAGAGAAAATGGAACGCCAATCAAGAAGGTGATTGTGTCAGGATTGTGATCAGGGCAATCAGAGCTCTGATTGGTTAAATTGGTTGCGAGTCCCAAAACTTTTCATGTGTGTCCATTTAAATGCATTCCTTGACCTTGAATCTGAGTTAAATGGGTGAAGATGGAATTTCACCAAACTAGTTCATTGATTTTTAGTACTGATTTTGAGAGTTATTTCACCTTAAAGCAAAGATTTGGCCACTTTGGGAGGGTTTGTCTGTAGGATTGTCTTGGCAAAATTGGGACCATTGGCAACTATGGGATGGAATTCAGCATACATTTTTTGGCAACTGCTTGACTGATCTTGAGTGGAATCCATACAAAAAAAATATTACATTCCACAGCATTTTTGTCCTGGCATTTCCTTCTACCATAATTCTCCTTTAAGCTGATCATTGGATCTCAAGTGATCACTTGTGCTCTGTGGGCGCATCTGGAAGCAAATTTCCCTACAACGCCACCACAGGGAAAATGAAGCATTACACCATTCACATCAATGTGTATTGTACATCTTTCATCTTTCAAGCTGCTTTTGGTGACCACCCTGTGCTACACCCAAGATATGAGGGTCTGTAAATGGTTGTCATCATCCCCCTAAACTTAATGTTGGCAATGCCTTAATAGGGTTTTGTAAACCAGGCAACCCCTTTAAGGGAAGGTCAACAAAAAAATTAAATTTGGCTTAGGCCTCTTTCACACATTTGTGTCTCCTGTGCGTGTGGTGACAGTTTTCACACGTACCGAAGACCAAATGAATGGGTCTGTACACATGTCAGTGTATTTCCAGGAACCGTGTGTCCATGTGCCCCACACGTAGACATATCTGGTTTTTACCATCAGCATGGGCGGCAAAGCGTCCCACACGTGCACATGGAGAACAAATTGATGTCATCTGTGTGACACGCATCGGCACCGGGGAAGAAGCGCTACAGTAAGCGCTGCTCCCCGGCAGCAGGTGCTGAAGACGGCTCTCATCATTCTCCCCTGCTCTGCTGGTGATCGGCGCGAGCAGAGGAGAATGATGAGTTATATTAAATATAAAGGTGACATCAACCCCACAAATATGAACCCCACTTGCCACCACTACAGGGCAAGTGGGAAGAACCTGGAAAAGCGCCAGAATTGGCACATCTAATAGATGCGCCTTTTCTGGGCAGCTGCGGGCTGCTGTTTTTAGGCTGGGCCACTTACCAGCCTGAGAATACTAGCACCCAGCTGTGAGCTTTAGCAAGGCTAGTTGTCAAAAATGTGTTGGACCCCACGGCGTTTTTTTAAATTATTTAAATTTAGAAAACAGCATGGGGACCCCTCTATTCTTGATAACCAACCTTGCTAAAGCTGACAGCTGAGGGTTGCAGCCCCCAGCTGTGAGCTTTGTCTGGTTGGATCAAGAAAATAGGGGGAACCCATGCCGGGTTTTTCATTAATTTATTTCATTATATCGCAGGCGGCAGGTGAGGAATACCCCCATCATCCGCATCTACTGTCACTGTTATTAGCGGCAGCAGGTGTCGGATGATGGAAGTAAGGGTCCCAAAAGCCCCCACCTGCTGTCATCGCTCTGACTTTAATATAACTCTCATCATTCTCTTCTGTTTGCGCTAATCACCGGCAGAGCAGGGGAGAATGATGAGAGCCATCTTCAGAACCCGCCGCCAGGCAACAGCGCTTACTGTATCGCTTCTTCCCCGGCGGCGTCTGTGTGGTACTGATGCAGCACACGGTTGCCACACGTGTGCCACAAGTATTACACACACGAACACACGGACACGGATATCTCTGGTACCGGTTTTTCCGGTACTGGAAATAACGGACGTGTGAAACCGGCCTTAGACTTAGATTACTTTACCATCTCCAATACCTCATAAGTATATAGTATATATGTCACCTATAGTCTTATTTTTACGTTTTGTTTTTTCCTCCACTACTTCAAAGAGACATAACTTTTTTTTTTCTGTCAGCATAATTATGTAAAAGTTTGGGGGGGGGATAGAGTTGTATGGTACTATTTATTTTACAATATACTGGAAAACGAGGAGGAAAATCTAATTTCGGTAACATTTTGTAAAAAAAAAAAAGCAATTCCGCAATAGTTTTTTGGGATTTTTTTTTGACGGTAAAAATCACCCACAAACATAATTCTCCAGGTCTGTATGATTACTGCAATTACAAACTTGTATACCGTATGGTTTTTTTTTTCATTTAGGTGGTGAAAAAAATGTAAAAATTTGTAAAAAAAAATTATTTTTGCGTCTACATTTTCCATTTTTCAGCCAATAGAGTTGTATAAGGGCTCTGTTTTTTCGCTCAGAACTGACTTTTTTTTAATTGACACCATTTTCAGTTAGATCCAAAATTTTGATCTCTTCTTATTGCATTTTATTCAGAGAAGCAGTGACCGAAAAACTGCAACTCTGTCATTTTGTGTCTTTTTTTTCGTTGCGTCATTAATAGATTTTCACGGAGAAGCTGGATCAGCGTGCCGTAAGGCCAACATAATGGGAATAGATAGATATTTTCTGAATACACATATCAATAACAGATCCCAAACCAGACCCTTATATTTCTATATTTAGACCCTCAATAAAATTTTCTAAAACTACAGTTAGGTCCATATATATTTGGACAGAGACAACATTTTTCTAATTTAGGTTATAGACATTACCACAATGAATTTTAAACAAAACAATTCAGATGCAGTTGAAGTTCAGACTTTCAGCTTTCATTTGAGGGTATCCACATTAAAATTGGATGAAGGGTTTAGGAGTTTCAGCTCCTTAACATGTGCCACCCTGTTTTTAAAGGGACCAAAAGTAATTGGACAGATTCAATAATTTTAAATAAAATGTTCATTTTTAGTACTTGGTTGAAAACCGTTTGTTGGCAATGATTGCCTGAAGTCTTGAACTCATGGACATCACCAGACACCGTGCTTCCTCCTTCTTGATGCTCTGCCAGGCCTTCACTGCGGTGGTTTTCAGTTGCTGTTTGTTTGTGGGCCTTTCTATCTGAAGTTTAGTCTTTAACAAGTGAAATGCTGCTCAATTGGGTTGAGATCAGGTGACTGACTTGGCCATTCAAGAATATTCCACTTCTTTGCTTTAATAAACTCCTGGGTTGCTTTGGCTTTATGTTTTGGGTCATTGTCCATCTGTAGTATGAAACGACGACCAATCCATTTGGCTGCATTTGGCTGGATCTGAGCACACAGTATGGCGGCTCTGAATACCTCAGAATTCATTCGGCTGCTTCTGTCCTGTGTCACATCATCAATAAACACTAGTGACCCAGTGCCACTGGCAGCCATGCATGCCCAAGCCATCACACTGCCTCCGCCGTGTTTTACAGATGATGTGGTATGCTTTGGATCATGAGCTGTACCATGCCTTCGCCATACTTTTCTCTTTCCATCATTCTGGTAGAGGTTGATCTTGCTTTCATCTGTCCAAAGAAAGTTCTTCCGGAACTTTGCTGGCTTTTTTAGATGTTTTTTAGCAAAGTCTAGTCTAGCCTTTTTATTCTTGAATCTTATGAGTGGCTTGTACCGTGCAGTGAACCCTCTGTATTTACTTTCATGGAGTCTTCTCTTTATGGTAGGTTTGGATATTGATACGCCGACCTCCTGGAGAGTGTTGTTCACTTGGTTGGCTGTTGTGAAGGGGTTTCTCTGCACTATGGAGATTATTCTGTGATCATCTACCACTGTTGTCTTCCGTGGGCGCCCAGGACTTTTTGCATTGATGAGTTCACCAGTGCTTTCTTTCTTTCTCAGGATGTACCAAATTGTAGATTTTGCCACTCCTAATATTGTAGCAATTTCTCGGGATGTTTTTTGTTTTTGTTTTCACAGCTTAAGGATGGCTTGTTTCACCTGCATGGAGAGCTCTTTTGACCGCATGTTTACTTCACAGCAAAACCTTCCAAATGCAAGCACCACACCTCAAATCAACTCCAGGCCTTTTATCTGTTTAATCGAGAATTACATAACGAAGGGATTGCCCACACCTTTCCACGAAACAGCTTTGGATTCAATTGTCCAATTAATTTTGGTCCCTTTAAAAACAGGGTGGCACATGTTAAGGAGCTGAAACTCCTAAGCCCTTCATCCAATTTTAATGTGTATACCCTCGAATGAAAGCTGAAAGTCTGAACTTCAACTGCATCAGAATTGTTTTGTTTAAAATTCATTGTGGTAATGTCTATAACCAAAATTAGAAAAATGTTGTCTCTGTCCAAATATATATGGACCTAACTGTATATGATCAGACATAAATCCATTAAGTTCACATTCCAGGCCCCATAAATATTTTCACACCCAAAACTTCCTGTGCTAATGTCAGATTCGGAACTTATCTTAAAGGGAACCTGCCATGTTATTTTACAATCCTAAACTGCCCCCCAATGCTGTGCAGGTCATGTAATGTGTGTCGCTAACGTGTCTGTGTATAAGTGAAAAAAAAAAACTTTTAGAGTATGTTCACACGTTAAGTATTTGCTGCAGAAATGTCGGAATCTCTTGGCAGGAAAAACGAAGCTTAACTCCTCCACCACCTTGGGTTTTTCCATTTTTGAGTTTCCGTTTTTTACTCCTCCTCTTCCCAGGGCCATAACTTTTTTTATTTTTCTGTCAATATGGCCATGTGAGGGCTTGTTTTTTTGTGCAACGAGTTGCACTTTTGAACGACATCATTGGTTTTACCATATTGTGTACTGGAAAACAGAAAAAAAAATCAAAGTGCAGAGAAATTGCAAAAAAAAGTGCAATTCCACAATTGTTTGCTTGTTTTTACCATGTTCACTAAATGCTACAAGTGGCACACCATTATGATTCTCCAGGTCATTAGGAGTTCATAGATACCAAATATTGTATAGGTTTTCTTTTTATTTAAGTGGTAACAAAAAAATCCCAAATTTGTCAAAAAAAAAAAAAAAGTCTCCATTTTCCAAGATCTGGGATTGGGTGAGGGCTTATTTTTTATGTGCCAAGCTGATATTTTCATTGATATCATTTTGGCGTAAATACGATCTTTTGATCGCCAGTTATTGCATTTTAATGCAATGTTGCGACGACCAGAAAACATAATTTTGGCATTCTGATTTTTTTTTCTCGTTACTCCGTTTACCAACTGGATTAATTTTTTTTATATATTCATAGATCAGACGAATCTGAATGCAGCAACACTAAATATGTATTTATTTTATTGTTTTATTTTGAATGGGGCAAATGGGGGGTGATTTGAACTTTCTTTTTTTTATTTTATATATTGTTAAAACCTTTTTTTTTACTTTTTACTAGCTTCAATAGTCTCCATGGGAGACATTCGATCGCCTGTGCTAAAATGATCATGTGCTATGAGCGCCGACCACTGAGCGGCTCTCATAGCTATCCGCCAATGACAACCACAGGGGTCTCCTGGAGACCCCGGGATGTCATGCCATCAGTGACCAGCGGTCATGTGACACGTGCACCGATGGGCGGGGTTTGTGATGTGCTTCTGGCACGATCATGTTAAACGCTGATGTCAGAGATTCACAGCAGCGTGAGACTTCAGGATTCTCAATCACTTTGCTTCAGGATTTGTGACAAATCCACCTAGAAAAAACGTGACAAAAACGTGACAAAAATGCGACGTGTGCACACAGCCTTAATCTTTCCTTCCCTTCAATGTCAATCCCAGTCTTCCAGTCATGTGGGTGGAGATGGATTTAACTTCCTCCACACTCCCCAGCCAGCAGTGATGCCCGCTGCATTGTGAACGATAGTATGAACTACCCCAGTGTCACAATTCTCTCCAAGGAAATCCCATGGCTTTGTACTGAGAGCCAGCTCTCCATGACGCTTCATTTTTTATTTGGACAAGCTCCGGACACGTTTGGTACTCAGAGGCATCCTGCCTGTGAAGCGATGGCCAGGGGACCACCACGGTGCAAGGAGACTACCATACACAAGATGAGGTGCAAACAACAAAGGGTACATTTATTGGAAGGAAAGGAATGAAGTGAATGAGGAAGGTGCAAACAGAGGTATGCAATGGCAAAAGATAATTTACAAGAATTGTATTGTTTAGCTGGGCCGTCAAATAGCACGGTGCTCCAACTATTATAGAATCAATATATGTCACACACAAGCAAATACAAACAATAAACAAAAAATGATGCTACTCTATGTATAGCCTCCCTGGCCTTTACTAAGCAGGCCACACGGCTGCTGTGTTCTGTCTGTTGAAGCCTACACTAGGCCCTGACATGTGCACAAAATAGGAACAAACTCACGGTGATGTTGGGGACTCAGATCGAGCCCCAGGCGGCCCTCAACAGTCTAGTACTATGGTGCGCACGGCTCTCTGCCAGCTCTGTGAAACGTGGTCTTCTCCTTGCTTCTGGATCAGGGAGGTGCTCCTGGAAACTGTAAATCCCTTTCTCGGTATCTTCGTGGCTTCTCAAACTAGCACAGGACAACCACCCTTGCTGCGCCCGAAGAGTCTGTCCAATTTCTCAAGTCCACTCTTTCCCAGGCTGTGGGTCGTCTTTTACAGCTACAAGCACAAAGTTCTCTGCACAACGCTCTCTGCAGCCGCTTCAGCTGACACACACAGTCCAGGCTCCACTGCTCCCCCCAGCACAGTGCAGTTCATTCTCACAGTCTATTGCAGGGGGGAAGCAGAACATTCCCTCACACCAGACAAGGGGGTACTGTCTCCTAAAGTGGCAGCATGTTCCTTACTGTCCAAAACAGCACCATCCCCCTACACCTGCATGCTGTGAGTGATGTGACGATGTGAACGATGTGCTAGTAACTCACTGCACCACTCACGTTACGTCGACAGCGCTGCAGCCAATCAGTGAGCTAAGTGGCTCTGAGCAGCTCTGTCAACTCGGGCAGAGCCACAATGCTCATTTATTGACTGCAACGCCGTCAACAAGATGTCAACGCTGAGACAATAGCAGACACCAGGAGGAATGGCAGAGACTCTGGACCCAGGGAGGGTGAGTAAAGCGAAGTTTGTATTTCTAAAACAAACTTAAGGCTTCCAAAATGAGAAAAACTTTTCAATCTACTCACTCCTGGCTTTCGTCTAGTTGCAGGCACTGCAGCACTTGTTTCTGATGCTATCTAGCATCAGGACTTTGTTTGCACCGCCAAGGGTCATCTTGACACTGGACAGCATGAGAACCTGGTGCAGCAGCCCCTAAAGTCCGGAGTGTGGAGTAGAATTATAATAAACATGACTGTTAATTTCATTCAATAAAGAATCATCTTTTCTTGTGTTTTGTGTTGTTTTTTTCTTTAAAGGGAATCTGTTACACCCCCAGGACGTATATGGTCTTGTTGCTGAGACATGTTATATTCTTTCTTTATGTTAATGGTTTCTTGCAGGCTCTGGTGCGTGCGGTGCCTGAAAGAAATCTCTGCCTCCTGACTTCATTGTGATAATACCTCCCTCCCATCAGTGTCAGTTACAGCCCCAGAATCCCGCACCGACGAGTCACTGTG
The DNA here is from genome assembly GCF_032444005.1 of Ranitomeya imitator. Lineage (NCBI taxonomy): Eukaryota > Metazoa > Chordata > Amphibia > Anura > Dendrobatidae > Ranitomeya > Ranitomeya imitator. The sequence continues at coordinate 69,530,843 of NC_091282.1, forward strand.
ACCTCCAGTGTGCGCACCGATGATATGCTCTCCCCACTTCCTTCATGCACAGTTATCGCTAGGAACCATGTGTACATAGTGATGACTATGCAGGGAGGAAATGGGAAGAGCATATGCGGCGCTCCAGGGTCCTGGTCGACGCAGTAGTATTGCTTTCCTCTCGGGGAGAGTGATGCTACTTTTGGAGGCAAAGAAGGATAACTGCATCCAGGTATCACAAACATGCAACACATTTCACACTACAGGCCACCAGGGGTAGCTTTTGCTCCTATTTAGTAGATCACTCCCCATATATATATAATGGTAGTCTGTAGGGATAGTTAGATAGTTCCAGACAGTAGTCTGAGGTGGACAGAGGGTCCAAGGAGCTGTGCATGCCCTCAGAGCTGCAGCTCCCAGAAAGAGACATTCAGAAGGCAGAACTGTATCGCAGCAAGCGTGAAGGAAGTCGTAGCAAAGGAGAGGATACCAGAAGGGGACCAGCCCTACACAGGGTGCCTCCTTCTGAGGTGCAAAATCCCAGTGGCCGGAACACCGAGGGAGTAAGGACCTTTATGCTTTGCTCCAGAGACCGGCAGGACATCTAATTGCAAGTTACCTGTCCGCCCTACACCCAGGAGGCACAGTGGCAACCCTCGGAGGCCGGGGCGTGCTAGAGTCCCTACAAACAGCCTCAAGCCACCGCCACCTGTCATACGGGTTTGTCCTATCCAACTACGGGGGACAGAGAGAAAGACATCACATCTCTGAGACCCTTATGTGAAGCCATAGGCAGTAAGGGACTACACTACTGCAGCGCAAGGGAAAGCTACTGATTTCCACCTGGACAAGGGATCTCTGGACTTGCCTCCAAACCGGCCGGACTCTGCCTGCCCTGTGATCTGGTGCCCTGGACTGTGGATGCTGAAGTCTTCAGTAAAGGTAAAGAGACTGCAACCTTGTGTCCTTGTTCTTCTCTGCGCCTCTCACCTTCCACCATCTACACACTGGGAAGCCCTGGAGATACACTTCACCTGTGGGAAGGTATACCATCTAGCTGCCATAACATCACCCCAGCGGACACCTTGAAGCAGCACATCAGAGGTCACTGGTGCGGAAGTCACCGGCGCCTGCGCAGAAGATCCCTGAATCCAGTGCATACAAAAAAGAGGATGAGGTATGTATTGCTGAGAGAGTGCAGGGTGCAGGCGTGGGATTACGGGGACGTAACTGACGCTGATGGGAAGGGGTAAGAATTACAATGAGGAGAGCAGGTAGGGATTACTTCCAGACACCGCACCCGAGTCTGGAAAAAATAATTAGCATAAAGAAAGAATATAACATTTCTCAGTAACAAGATCATTAATATGAGGCATACAGGTAGGACTAGTGTAACATTTCTATTACCCGTATGCACATATTAATAGATCATATACGTCCCGGGGGTGACAGATTCCCTTTAATTTTCAGTTTACCTCCCTGACACCTCTATGAAAAAATACATGTCATTGGGTTACCAGTAGTGATGAGCGAGTGTACTCGTTGCTCGGGTTTTCCCGATTTAGTTTTCATCGCCACAGCTGAATGATTTACAGCTACTAGCCAGGCTGAGTACATGTGGGGGTTGCCTGGTTGCTAGGGAATCCCCACATGTAATCAAGCTGGCTAGTAGCTGTAAATCATTCATCTGCTGGGATGAAAACTAAATCTCCGAACACTAACAAATACCCAGAGGACACCCAAGCGTGCTCGGGAAAACCCGAGCAACGAGTACACTCGCTCATCACTAATTACCAGGAAAGGAAGGCTAAAAGTAAGGTGAATTGATAAAATCGAGGGAGTTGACATGAAATCTAGTTGCTGAAAGAGTTAATTACATTTTCTGATTAGTAATACAGGCAATGCAGAACTTCCATTATATAAAATTGGTAATAGAAAGGAGGTAAATGCTTTATCGCACTACTGTGCGATGTCTGGGTAGAGTTATCCCTTTATTTCTAGGAGACATAATGGTCAATTCTTGTGTCTTTCTTACTGAAGTTTAAGACTTTTTCTAGGAGTTGTTGATGCAGAATGTTTCCGCTCTCCTCGGTCTCTCACAGTTAGGAGACGTTGTTGCATAATGCTATTAGATCCTTATAGGAAAAGTTTCCTAGCAGCAAAAAGTTTGCCAGCAAAACAACAGAAAAGCATATCAAAGGTGAGAAACATAGTGTTGCTGTTGGTGGGATCTCCCATTGATAAATCCGTTCGCTTTTTCCGTCAGGAAAGTCTGATAAACACAACTCCTGTAGTTTCTGGCTGTGGCACGGACGCTATAATTTTGTTTTTGACATGTTAATGTTGATGCCAGTCCTCCCAGCTGAGGCCGCGTTCCCCGTGGCATTCTGGGGGTTAAATTATTCATGGCAGCAATGCAGATTTAAGACATCAAAGGAGAAGATGATATTTTTTATTGGCTTATTTTTATTCTACTTACAGAGACCGTGAAAGAGATTTTTCTGGAGCAATCTCTGTGAATTTATCTGTATAATAAAATTAGTTTCTAAGGCGTTGGGTTAAACAGCTCCCACGGTGACACTGATCGGATGCGTTATCAAAGAGTATTTCTACCTAAAATCACAAAATCCCCAGTACTGAGAAGTCCTCGAGTCGTCCTCTGCAGTTAAAAATTCTATTTATCTGTTGTAGAGAAAGCTAGGTAATGACCGATATGGCCACGCAGACATTACGGTTCTCATTAGGATTATCACCTAATTCTTGTGCACTCCTATGTAAACTATTTCAGAACTGTTTCAGGGGGATGTTAACAGCGCATCATGCAAAATTCCCCACGTTTGCTGGAACTCCTTACATTTTGACCCTTGCTAAGCCCTGAAGTACCACACCTAATAGTGAATGTTACTCACACCCACTTACTAGCTAGATGTAGCGCATGCATTTCTCTACTGTTGCATATCTCTCCTCCACTACCTGTTTGTGTCATCAGCATTTATCTGACCACTACTGAGTGCAAAGTCGGGACTTTTAATCATTTTACAGTACCAGAAAAGTAGATGATTATAAATTAATCTTATTCACATGCTGCGAGAGAGTTGGCACTGACTTCAAGCAGATGTTTGTTTTTGGTGTTTTTTAAACAAGTCACATCATGCCTATTTATGTTGCAGAATAGCACCTTTTTGGAGCAGTTTTTACACTTGCATTTCAATGGCGACACTAAAATCTGAAGGATAAACCACTGACCTCCATTGTTTTTGTTGTGTTTTTTTACATTCGAGTCCCTGCGGCTGTGTGTCTCGCTGCTGTTCGTCAGCCACAACATATGCAGGGATTGACTGTTTTTTCGAGCACGCTGAAGACACTCAGTTAACACCCGCGCATGCTCCGATATCACCATATCTGAGCACATTCGCTCATCACTTCGCTTATAACCCCTCAGAGTGCTTCATTTACGGGGGGGGGGGAAGGGGGCGTTTTTTTTAGAAATTCTCTTTTAGTACAGAAAAAAAAAATTCCTCTCAATCTAATTAAATCCTACAGTAATGTTCGTAGCGCATGACTGGTCCCATGACTGCGGGGAAGGTATTTTAGGGACATAAATGAATGAAATCCAAACAATTTTTTTTAAGCTCCTCTCCATTCCAGATGCGAAACATTTTACCTGGGAACACAAGGGAAAAGTTCCTTTTGAAGTCGTCAAACGCTCCTCTGGATGGTTGTAATGATGAATCTTGTTAAACCTGACACAGATCATTATACTGAAATTCTTTTGTGAGACCAAAGGATCGGGCGGAATGTAGAAAAGGGGGAAAAAAAGAAAAACAACTTGATATTTTTATTATGTGGCTTAGGATCTATGAGTTTGGCCCATCGCAGGTTAACGCACGTTGGGCATTGTAAGAAGGGAACTTTTCATAATAATGTGCTGAAATGAAAGTCAGCCTCAATGGCCCCTTGAAAGACCATTGCGCTGCAGATAAATAGTCATAGCACATAATTAAACCAGACACGTTCTGTGTTTTCCCTTTGACGTACAGGGGTTTGCACTGAGCATAGCTGCACATGCATACAGTCGTGTAATTAGTGCAATTCCCTCCTAAGAAAAAACGAAAAAAGTCCCAAATATTCTATATTTTTATTCAAAATTCTGTATCGAAATATATCTGTATCTAGAAATACCAGGTAACGGCCAATATGCCGCCATGAAAAACTTCTACAACAATTGCAACTGGATTTCCGGCTTAGGGTATGTGCGCACCACGTTCTTTTCTAGCGGCTCTGCTCAGGATGCCATCTGGAAAAACGCAAAAGAAACAAGCCAACGACTGCCCACATGCACTGTAATGTCAAAACGACTCGCTGTCCACATGTTCAGTCTTTCGAGTTTCTTTCTGCAGCTTCGAATTTCCACTGACTTGAAGCTGCTAAAAGAAGTGACCAGTCCAATCTTCTGGTGGCTTCTGCTTTGACACCGCTGACCAGTTTATCAATAACAAAAACGCAATCGAAAATGAGGTAAAAATGATTGAAGAGATGCCAAGAAAAGATGCTTCGGGACAAGGGATGAGCGGACCTGTGGAAGTTCAGGTTCTGGAACCCGACCGAACTTTACTCCAGAGTTCTATTTGGGTACCAGAACTGTACTCGAACTTAATCGAAACCCGAACCCCATTGAAATCAATTTGTATCTCTCTCTCTCTCAACAGACACCAATCCCTATCTCTGCTAATTTGCGCCATTGGGGGAAAGTTGGAATAACCAGGTTCCACTAAAATCTGTCCAATGTGCATGCCCATCTTTAGAAATGAGCAGAACATGACCCAAAGTACCAAATGTTTTTCTGTGTGAGCTTCAGTTTGATATTTCTCCCTCTGTTTCGCTTCCGCACCTGTAGAATATTTCATGCAACAGCAAATCTTGGGTCAATGGGAGTTAAATTATTAATTTAATTTGGAATTAAAGGGGGCCCTTCTCCCAGGGAGGGACATACCATTAGTGCAATCTGTGCAGCCACACAGGGGCCCAAGCGGTAATGGAATCACTTCCACCTACAAATCAGGTGGAATTACATATTATGATAAGCTATTAGACTTAAAAAGGCCTCTATTATGTTCTTGCACAGGGGAAATCTCTTAACTGTGTCCACCTGCCTTCTCCATATGTTGTATTATGGCACATGGACTTCAAAGAAGGAGTTTCCCAACTTGGAACATCTCCTTATAATCCAGAACAGAGCACTGCTCTCTAACCTCCCTGGGTGTAGGCAGCAATGGCTCCCATCTTGGCAGATTCCAGTCTTTCACTTATAGCTGTGTGAAATACTGTTTGCAGTCTTCCTGATTTCATATTCTTTTGCATGTTTGTAACACTTAAATGTTTCCAGATCACCCAAAAAACTGAAATATTTCACAAAAATAACACAAGAAACACAAAATGCAGTTTGTAAATGAAGGTCTTTATTATTAAGGAAAAAATAAATACAAACCTACAGGGCCATAAATTAACTGTGCTTTTTCTCATCTTTGGGAAGCTGAGTTCAGGCCCGATTAATGCCACACCTGTCCTAAATCAAGAAATCACTTAAATAGGACCTGCCTCACAAAGTGAAGTAGACCAAAATATCCTCAAAAGCTAGACATCATCCAAAGAAATTGTGGAACAAATGAAAAACAATTGAGATCTATCAGTCTGGAAAAGGTGATAAAGCCATTTCTTAAGCTTTGGGACTGAAGTGAACCACAGTGAGAGCCATTATCCATTTTATCAAAAACATGGAACAATGGTAAACCTTCCCAGGAGTGGCTGGCCGATCAAAATTACCCCAAGAGCACAGCTACGACTCATACAAGAGGTCACAAAAGGCCCCAAAAAAACACCCAAAGAACTGCAGGCCTCATTTGCCTCAGTTAAGGTCAGTGTTCATTACTCTGCCCTAAGAAAGAGACTTGGGAAAAATGACTGTGATGGCAGAGTTCTAAGACAAAAACTACTGCTGAGCAAGATAAAGGCTTGTCTCCTTTTAGCCAGAAAACATCTTAATGATCCCCAAGACATTTGGGAGACAAGTCTGTGGAATGACAAGACAAAAGTATGTCCCATTACATCTGACGTAGAAGTTACACAGCATTTCAGATGGTGGTGATAGTGTGATTGTCCACAGTTGGTTTGTTGTTTCAGGATCGCGAAGGCTTGCTGTGGTAAGTGGAACCAAGAATTCCGCTGTCTAACAAAAAATCCTCAAAGAGAATTTCAAGCTGAAGCGCACTTGGGTTGTGCAGCAGGACAATGATCCAAAACACACCAGCAAGTCCACCTCTGTCCACCACTTGGAGTGGCCTAGACAAAATCCTGACCTTAATCCGATTGAGATGTTGTGGCATGACCTTAAAAAGGCTGTACATGCAACATACATCCGACGTAGCTGAATTGCAACAATTCTGCAAAGATGAGTGGGCCAAAATTCCTCCAGAGCGTTGTAAAAGACTCATTGCCACTTGTTTGCAGTTGTTGCTGCTAAGGGTAGCCCCCAACCAGTTATTAGGTTTAGGGCGCAATCACTTTTTCACACAGAGCACTGCAGGTTTGGATTTCTTTTTCCCTTAATAATAAAGACCTTAATATAAAAACTGCATTTTGTGTTTACTTGTGCTATCTTTGTCTAATATTTAAATTAGTTTGGTGATGTGAAGCATTTAAGTGTGACAAACATGCAAAAGAATAGGACATCAGGAAGGGGCAAACACAACTGTATTATAGTTTTGATTGGTTGCAGCCAGTCAACACTGCAAAATGTTGAAAAAATAGTAAGGAATTCCTCCAAATAAATGGCTCCTCAAATTTCGTCTCTGCAAGTATGTAGCAGATCTGGAGTAGATTTACAAAACGATTAGTGTCAATGTCATTTACTAGTGTAGATCCTGAGTGTTTCTATCAAAAATAAATAACAGGCCATTTATTTTGGGGGGCATATACGGTATGTTCCCTTTACAAAGCTGAAATTTTAATCAAAATTTTCCAATGCATAGACTGTAGATTGCACTTGACAACAGGCAGAAAATCAGACACGTGTGAAAATTTCTGCACGGCTATCTTTTACTTTTTGTTTTGTCAAATTCCAGGTTATACAGATTTCTCTGCAGGAAGCATAGTGGAATATTTTTAGAAATCAGATGCCAAATTTATGAATTTTATTTAAATGTTCTTTGAGCCAGAGGAATAATGTGTTTTAGAAACAATTTTGCACAATATATCAGAATTTATCGTGCAATATGGGTTAGTTTTTGTTTTCTATCATATTATGTGCATTTTAGACAGAAGAGAGAAAAGAGATCACATATTGCAACCCTAGATTAGCTGCAGGCAAACGCTCACTGAACGGCTGTGGAAGAACCTGCTGGGAAAAGTAGCTTCAAAACAGCTACAAAAGCCCTTGATGTGGACTTCAAATATATTTACATACAAGAGATGTCAACTAAACCAAAAAGTCAGTATTTGTAACATTTCTGGTTCTCTTACAATACAGATTATGGTACAGCATTTTCAAATCCTAAATGTAAATCTTTGGGCCATCTTCCTTGGTCAAAGGAAAAGGACCTAATTAATATACGGAAAGTAGTAAAGTAGGCAACGTTGGCCCAAACAGAAGACTTATTAAGACCAGGGAATGTTTTAATGGGGCACCTTGTTACAAAACTCCACGGTACTAAATTTACGGGCTACTTATAAATAATTTAAAAGGGTTTACCTCCATAAGAAGTGATGACAAATCTCTTGGTCTGAAGTCTAAGTACTTGGTGGTGCACCAAGCACCACTCACATTCTCCTGGTTAGTATGGCACAACTTATTTGTGGTCAAAGCTGAAGGAGCTGGACCACATTGTTCTCGGGATCATTATACCCCCGCCAAAATATAATGTTTTTGGAATACACATTGAAGGGCCATTTTTGAAAGCTTACCTCCTACTGCTGCAAAAAGGGGTTGTCTAGGCACCAATATCAGATCAGGGTGGAACCAACATCAATCAACCCCCATTGATTTCAGCTCCTGAACAACATAGATAGTGGTAGCTGATGAAATATTCAGGAAAATAGGAGTTGACCTGCAGTTCGCGGCAGCGGCCACAACATATTGAACAGAGTCATGCTCTTCAGCACTGTTCAGTGTTTACATGCAGCCACTGGTGGAGCTGATGATCAGTAGGTGTGCCGGATGACTATCAATCAGATATTGATGACTTATCCTAATGATAAATCAATATCATTTGCTCAGAAAACCCCTTTAACTAAAGTATTGAATAATGTCTTATATTTATGAATACAATGTGGTTTTATGGGGACAAAGTTCTCATTGAGGAGATCCAACAACTGTATCTTAGGCTGGTTTCACATTTGCGTTTTTTGCCGCTGCGTTTTAGCGCAAAAAAACGCATGATTTTTTTTTCTATACTTTACATTAAAAACGCATGCGTTTTTTGCATGCGTTTTGCCACGTTTTGACGATGCATGCGTTGTTTATATGCTTGCGTTTTGTTGCGGAAATGCAACCTGTGTTTTTAAACGCATGCATTTCAATAGAAAAACACCAGAATACACACTGATAAGCCACCCCCCAACCCTAACCCTAACCCTAGGGATCCTAACCCTAACCCTAGGGTTAGGGTTAGGATCCCTAGTAACCCTAGGGATCCTAACCCTAACCCTAGGGATCCTAACCCTAACCCTAACCCTAGAGATCCTAACCCTAACCCTAGGGTTAGGGTTAGGATTAGTGTTGAGCGATACCGTCCGATATTTGAAAGTATTGGTATCGGATGGTATCGGCCGATATCCAAAAAATATCGGATATCGCCGATACCGATATCCGATACCAATACAAGTCAATGGGACACAAATATCGGAAGGTATCCTCTATGGTTCCCAGTGTCTGAAGGAGAGGAAACTCTCCTTCAGGCCCTGGGATCCATATTCATGTGTAAAATAAAGAATAAAAAAAAAAATATTGATATACTTACCCTCGGACGCGCCCTGGTTGTCACCGCTGCAACCGCCATGCTTCCCTTTCTAAGAATAAGCGCGTTAAGGACCTTCGATGACGTCGCGGCTTGTGATTGGTCGCTGAGCGGTCATGTGACATTTTTTGCACCACATGCGTTTGCGTTAAAAACGCTGCGTTTTTTTAACGCAAATGTGAAACTAGCCTTACAGGTAATGATCCATTGGATAAAGTATGCAAAATTAGCTCTTTTCAAAGTGTCACCTATATGTACCTATAGTGTAAGTAGAATTGGTGCAAATTGATTTGCAGACTACATCAGTAGTCTGTGACCGTCGGATGGAAGCATTGTGTCCTACTTTCTAGCATTAGCGGCTCCTCTTTTGATTATCAGCCCTGATGTGACATTACACGTGCGTCACACCACAATGATGACATAGCACCAGGCCAGCTATTCAAAGAGGAGCCGAGGATGAAGTCAGGTAAGAGGCGGTTCTCATGGCTCCTGTGCGGTGACTGTAACATATTACCGATATGGCCAATTATCTGGACCCTACCATCAAGAAATCATCCTTATTCGCATTTGCACATGGAAAGATGAGAAGCAATGGAACGAAACTGAAAGGGAGAAGACACAGATTAGATATTAGACAAAACTTTTTGATGGTGAGGTTGATCAATAGATGGAACAGGCTGCCACGAAAGGTGGTGAGTTCTCGTTCAATGGAAGTCTTCAAACAGAAGCTGGACAGACATCTGTCTGACATGGTTTAGTGAATTCTGCATTGAGCAGGGGGTTGGGCACGATGATTTTGGAGGTCCCTTCCAACATCTAACCTTCTATGATTTACATCATTTCTCACTGTAAGTTATTGATCAGTCCATCAGTTGAATCCAGTACAGTCCAATAAAAATAGTAAATGCGAGGTTTGAACAGTCCAAGCTGTAGCGATAAGTAAACATGGGTGGTCTTAATCTTTTCACAGCATTAGTCTTTTTTCTTTAACTAGTCAACATTTTTAAAATGGTGTCACAGCACTACATTATAGCCTATACGATAGGCAAAGCCTTGTTTCAGTGTTGCAGGAATTACCGATGTAGCAAAAATGCCGCAAAATCCTCAAAGTAGGACATAGTTTCATATTTTACAATATATTTTGTATGCATATCACGTATTTTCCCTATATTTCTGACTTGCGTTGATTGAAATTTGTCCCCATTGAGTCTACCAGTGTCATGATAGATTCGTAGTGTAAGGTAGCAAATTTGCTATAGGGGATAGGGCGATGATGTGTTGACCAGAGGTTCTCTAAGCTCATATTTCCCATTTATAAAACATTTTCAGATATCTCCGGGAACATATTTCCAGCACTGAAGATTCAGTTCACGGAATAACTGTTTAATTTCACCTTATGCTGTTAAATAAACAGGGCGGAAAAATTGGGTACAAGTTGACTCAATGCTTTGCATCATGAAATTGTACATTTTCATCCTGATATCGGAAACAGTCAGCTGTTCCTTCTAGACTCTGCTTCAAGGGAAAAAAAATGAGATGATATTTGAAACCCTGTTTTCACTTGTGCGCTGTCATTTATCTCCTAGGTAGCACACGTCTACAGATATCTATAAAACTGCAGGAACTGAGCTGAGGCTAAAGAGCTGTTTGCGGAAAACGATAGGAATTTAATTTGTTTTTTTGGGGGGAACACATAGAAAGTGTGTGATACGGTCCCTCGAGTGACACAGAAGCGACTGACCATGTCATAAAAACCGAAATAACAATTATAGAAAAGAACAGGAAACTTTATCTTACAGCTGCTGCGACGGGGTATTTCATTATTACAATGTTCCGCTAATGGCAATAATGTTTTGCTACAATATTACGGTAAAAGGAAAATTGAATAAAAATAGTACAAAAATATATAATTATTTAGATAGAAAAAAAATATGACTGAACACAATGGGTATCAAACTAGAGAGAAAGAGTAAAATTAGAAGTATTTTTTAGAGGGTCGGGAGTGAAAAGTCTACATTGATTTTTAAAAAGGTGTGAATGTGCCTTATAGGGAACATTTCAGGTGAAAAAACGCTATAAAGCTGCAGTTATGTAGTTAATCTGAAGGTTAATAGTGTTCTGAACCTGCACTGAGAGCCCCACTGCCGGGAGGAAATCATCTTTATTCCCCTGGCAGCATTTGGGTTACTGTCACGGGGGTGATGCCAATGCGGGTTCCGGTACCGCTCTGTGTATAGACAGCACCAGCTGTAACCACACCCCGGCACTGACTGATAGCCGCCTTAATGCTGATTCTGCTGTCAGTAAGTGCCGGGGCATGGAGAAAGTCGCTGGTCTCTATACACAGAGCGGTGACTGAACCCATGCCAGAGTCACGCCTGTGACTAAAACATGAGCAATAAAGTTAATTTCCTCCCGGCAATGGGGCTCTAGGTGCGGACACCGGGCAGATTCAGAACACTATTAATCTGCAGATTAACCCCATATTTGCAGGTTCATTTTTTCATGTGACAAGTTCCCATTAAGGGGCAGCTGACACATGCTGTCCAAGTAATGAGAAGCATGTCCTAGGCACTGGCTTTATTATCTCAGCCTTTGTATGTTTGACTCCGAAACGCTATGGCATTTCAGAGAAAAACCCACTTTAGAATTTGCCGGGGACCAAGCCCAGCTGGTGAGTAGTCGAACAGGAAGGTGGCTTCTTCCTTCCTGATGCCCCGAATTAAGAGGTCTCTTCCTAAATGTTCAGATAGAAAGAGACCTCTCACTCCAAGGCAGTTGGTGGAGGGAAGCTGCAGTGGACCCACCTCTCCAACTGGTCTTCAGTACTGTTCATCCGCCGGCAGCTTTTAGGGCGCAGTCAGACTGCGATCCTCCTCTGTGTTATACACAAGGACTGCGCCCTTAAAGTATGTCTTTCTCTGAAGCGATGTGGCAAACATACCTGTCTGAGTTCATACAGTCAGTGTAGAATACATCCGGCCCGCGTGTCAGGTAGGAATACACCTTGAAACCCCTTCCTCCATAGGATGTACCAGTAAGGGAACATTGGGTAAGGGTGTAAAGAGCAGGGTCTTAGAAAATGGTGCCAGAAATCACGTTTTTTTTACAAAGTTACATGTTTTTTACCTACTAAAATATATAAAAAAGTTATGTCTCGTATCGCTGTAGTGATACTGACCTGAAGAATCAAGTTGCCAGGTCTTTTTTACTGCACAGTGAATCCCGTAAAAACTAAATGCAAAAAAATGCAAAAACAGAATAATGGGTTTTTAACCATTTTGCCCCACTAATATTTTTTTTCCTGAAAGGCAATAGTGGGATTACCGTTAAGAGCTACAGCAGAGTCTCTCCCCTCATCTATAGGGAAGAAGTTACTCATAACAAAGACCATGCAAGAGACATTATCTTTTTCTGAATCCATGTTCATTGACCCCTTCAGGACATGGCAATTTATTGGGGGAGTTTTTGCGCATTCATTTTTTTACTACTCTTCTTCCAACAGCCATATTTTTTTTTACTTTTCCATTCACATAGCTTTTGTTTTTTGCAGGACAAATTTTACTTTTGAGTGACACCATTTATTTTACCGTATAATGTACCGAATAATGAGAAAACATTCCGACTGCAGTGAAAAGGTGAAAAACATGTATTTCTGACATTATTCTTTGGGTTTTGGTTTTATGGAGTTCTTTGTGCAGTAACAATGACTTGGAAACCTAATTCTCCAAGTTACTACAATGACGGTAATACCAAACTCGTATTTTTTTTTTTATTTAGGTGGTGAAAAAAATTCTGAAGTTTTAAAAAATAAAATAAAAAATTTAGTTTGTGTCTTAATTTTCCCAAGACTCTTAACATTTTTAATTTTCTGTTAATGGAGCTGTGTGAGGGCTTTTTTTGTGACAGTTTCAGTGATATGATTTTAGAGTAGATATGATGTTTTGATCACTTTTTATTGTATTTTGTTAGGTAGGTGCGGTGACCAAAAAACTGCACTTTTGATGTTTTGATTTATTTCTTTAATTATATTAATCAATGTTGTATTATTATGATAGATTGGAGTTTTCCAGACACGGTGACACCAATTCGGTTATTTAATAATCTGTAGCTGTCGGATGGGAGCCACGTGATAGGCGTCCTACCTTACAGTTCTGGCCGTGGCTATTTGAGACAGACGACAGCTATATATTATAGCCAGCACAGTCATGTGTGAATTAAGCACAGCTCTTGAGCTCCCTCCGCCCCAGTGGGGCCTATACATAGTGGTGTACCAACAATGGTGGCAGGCTGTGTGGCTGCTATAAGGCCTATAAGCCCATCATCACACGGTCAAATGTATCAGCATCCTGGATCAGTTTTCCTCAGCATTTAATGACTCAGCTGCGCTGAAATGCGGGGAGATTCAGAAACCTCGCTGAAATGACCAGTGCAGCTGGAGACTGAGGAAGAGAGAGATTGTTTTTTTTTTTAAATCAGTGAGTACATTGTGGTGGTCATAATACTGTATGGAGGACTATGGGGAATGCATTATACTATATGGAAGACTATGTGGTGCTTTATACTATATGGAGGACTGTAATGAGTGCATTATACTATATGGAGGACTATGGAGAGTGCATTATACTGTATGGATAACTATAGGGTGCATTATACTATATGGAGGCCTATGGCCAGTGTATTATACTATATAGAGGACTATGGTGAGTGCATTATACTATATGGATGACTATGGGAGGCATTATACTATATTAAGGACTATGGTAAGTGCATTATACTATATGGAGGACTATGGGGAGTGCATTATACTATATGGAAAACTATGGGGAGTGCATTATACTGTATGGAAGACTATGGGGTGCATTATACTATAAGGAGGACTATGGGGTAAATTATGCTATATTGAGGAATTCGGGGAGTTCATTATACTGTATGGTGAGTGCATTATAGTATATCAAAGACTATGGGGAGTGCATTAAACTTTATGGATAATTGTAGGGTGCATTATACTATATGGAGGACTGTGATGAGTGCATTATGCTATCTGGAGGACTATGGGGTGCATTATACACGGCTCAAAAAACTAAAGGGAACCCTTAAACAACACAATGTAACTCCAAGTCAATCACACTTCTGTGAAATCAGCCTATCCAGTTATCAAGCAACAATGATTGTAAATCAATTTCTCGTGATGTTGTGCAAATGGAACAGACAACAGGTAGAAATAATAGGCAATTAGCAAGACAGCCTCTATAAAGGAGTGGTTCTGCAGGGGGAGGCCACAGACCATTTCTCTGTTCTTATCCTTATTGGCTGTTTTGGTCACTTTTTCATTTTGTCATTGCTCTCACCCCTAGAAGTACAGTAGCATGAGGCAATGTCTAGATACAGTACAACCCACAGAAGTTGCTCAGGTAGTGCAGCTCATCCAGGATGATACAGTTGCCAGGAGACAGGCCAGTACACCAGGAGATGTAGAGGGGACCGTAGGAGGGCAGCAACCCAGCAGCAGGACTGCCACCTTCTCCTTTGTGCAAGGAGTAACAGGGGGAGCAGTGGTGGAGCCATGAAAAATTACCTCAAGCAGGCAACTAACATCCATGTGTCTGCTCAAACTGTCAGAAATAGACTCCATGAGGCCCGACGTCCACAAGTGGATGCTGTGCTTACAACCCAACACTGTGCAGGGTGATTGGCATTTTCCAGAGAACACCAAGATTGGCAGGGTGATTACCATTAATGACCCACTACCAAAATGGTCTTGCCTGAGGATGTTCCAGGCAGTAGAACGTTCTCCATGGCATCTCTAGACTCTGTCACATCTGTCACATGTGCTCAATGTGAACCTGCTCTCATCCGTGAAGAGCACAGTGCACCAATGTTGAATCTGCCAATCTTGGTGTTCTCTGGAAAATTAGGAGGCATTTCTTTGGAGGGCCACACAGCGCTCCATATGCTAGCCAGAGGTGCCCTGACTGCTATTAGATGCCGGGATGAGATCCTCAGATCCATTGGGACACCATATACAGGTGCACTGAGCCCTAGGTTCCTTCTGGTGCATGACAATGCTAGACCTCATGTGGCTAAAGTGTGTCAGCAGTTCCTGCATGATGAAGGCATTGATGCTATGGACTGACCTGCCTGTTCCCCAGACCTGAATCCAATGGAGCACATCTGGGATATCATGTCTCGTTCCATCCACCAATGCCACGTTGCACCACAGACTGCCCAGGAGTTGACTGATACTTTAATCTAGGTCTGGGAGGAGATCCCTCAGGAGACCATCTGCTGCCTCATCAGGAGCATGCCAAATCGATGTAGGAAGGCCATACAGGCATGTGGAGGCCACACACTATTGAGCATCATTTCCTTGTCTTGAGGCATTTCCACTGAAGTTTGATCAGCCTGTAATTTGATTTTCCACTTTGCTTTTGAGTATCATTCGAAATGCAGACCTACATGGGATATTTTGATTTACATTGATCATTTGTATGTTTTTTTGTTTTCAACGCATTCCACCATTTAATGAATAAAGATTTGAAACTGAAATTTTTCATTCAGTGATATCTAGAATGTGGTATTTTAGTGTTCCCTTTATTTTTTGAGCAGTGTACTATATGGAGGGCTATGCGGGGCATTATACTATATGGAGGACTATGGAAAGTGCATTATACTATATGGAGGATAATGGGGAGTGCATTATTCTATATGGAGGACTATGGAGTTGGACAGTACACTATGCTGTATGGAGGAATATGAGGAGTGCATTATACTATATGGAAAACTATGGTGAGTGCACTATACTGTATGGAAGATTATGGGGTGCATTATACTATATGGAGGACTATGGGGAGTACATTATACTATATGGAGGATTATGGGAACTGCATTATACTATATGGAATACTATGGGGAGTGCCTTATACCTGTGGAAGGTGCATTAAACTATATCAGTGACTATGTGGTGGGCATTATACTATATGGAGGACTATGGGGGAGTGCATTATACTATATGGAGGACTATGTGAATGGTATTATACTATATGGAGGATTATGGGGAGTACATTATACTGTTTGGAGGACTATGGGGTGCTTTATACTATATGGAGGACTATTGGGAGTGTATTATACTATATGGAGGTCTATGAGGAGTGCATTATACTATATGGAGGATTATGGGGAGTGCATTATACTATATGGAGAATTATAGGGAGTGTATTATACTATATGGAGGACTATGGGGAGTGCATTATATCATCTGGATGACTATGGGGTGCAGTAAACTATATGGATAGCCATAGGGCCTGTTATACTATTTGGAAGGCTATGTGGAGCCATTATAATATTTGTAGGGGTATGTGGGGAGAATTATGATATTTGGAGAGCTATATGGATGCCGTTATACTTTATGGAAGGCTATCTGAGTACCATTATACTGTATGAAAGCAATAATAGAGTGTGAAGGTTTGTGTGGGGTCCATCATACTGTGTTGAGGGCTGTGTAGGGGCTATTATATTGTTTGGAGGGCTAGTGTGGGTCATTATACAGTGTGGTGAGGTGTAGGGCCATTATACTGTATGAAGGCCCATTATACTGCATGTAGGGCTGTGTGGGGATCATAGTTGGGGGAATCATACTGTGTTGGGGTCACCATACTTTTCCGGGGGAGTTGAGGTCGGGTATAGTAGAGTCATCATACTGCACCTGTGGAGAGTACTTTGTAGGAAGTCACTGTGGGGTATCATACAGTGTTTGTGTGGCACTTTTGTTGGCATCATACTTTATGGGTGCAGTGAAAGAGGAATCTAGGGCTTCAGTAGGAAGAAAATTACTTTTTAAAGGCTAAAAAGTTATGACATGCGCATTTCTGTGACCCCGCCGAATATTAATTATTATTTTTTTGTTGGGAGTTGTCCAATTAGAATTTCTGCTATGGGACCCTTTGATTTCTATGTACGCCCCAGGTTGAACAGTTACGCCCATATGCACAAAGGGTTTGAAGTAGCAAGATCTTGGTGTAATCATTGCACATTCTGAAAACATACTGTATGTTGGGTGATGACTATTAGATAGAGTGCATCTTAGCTGTTCTGACATGTACTGTATACGGGACCGGTTTTAGACAAAGTAGAGCCCTGGACAGAAGTTTGGACCCCAAATGCTCACATATTATACCATTACACAGAAACATTTAGGCTGCATTTATGGGAGGGGCAAAACTTTTCAAGATGGGTGGTGGGTGACCATGTTGGCCATTTTGAAGTTGTCCATTTTGGAAACAACTTTATAAATGGCCCACCCAGGTGTATCCATATAAATCGCCCACCCTGTATATTAGTACATACTTCTAGTTCCCATTAAATAGCATGCAGGACACTGTGCTGTTCCTCTTTTATTCTTCCTAGAGATGTATGAACAGATTGACAAGGGGGTATTACCAGTTAGGATTGAGGCCATACACAATCTGACACTATCCAATCACTACTGTATCACTACTAATCACTACAGACTGTATTGAGACATGCCTCTTTGAGAAGGAAAATGATGACACCCAATTGCCTATTTATACATTTCTAGAAGGAATAATGGATGAATAACACCACACAGACTTATAAGAAAAGATGCTTCAAAATTATTTAAAGTACCACTTGAGCATTTTTCTTTTAATTACATCACCCACTGGAGTGGTGCTTTTAATGTAAGTCCCGTGCCCTATGTCTCATTCTCACCTGTCATCCCCTTCATTCTTTTCCAGTGTCATTCTGGTCCATCTCCAGTGAAAAGTGACCTGTCGGAGCGCTCCATTGTCTGCTGGAGCGCATCAAAAGTCACTTTTCAATTCAAGTCTATGAGAGACTCGTTCTGGCTCTCATAGACTTTTCTTGGACGGTCAGAAGTTACAGGCACAAGATGGCTCTGCGGGACCGAAGAGGCATCGGTAAAAGGTGAAGCCAATTGAAGGTGAGTATAAGAACGGAGGCTTACATTTAAAGTGCCACTCCAGCGCTGAAAAAAAATACTGGGGTGGTGCTTTAACACCCAATACATGCATGGAGACAGGCCCTCTTTAAGAACATCTAATGATACAGTAGTCTCCATCATCCCGTTAGAAAAATCTAAAGGTAATCAGCTAACATTTAGATTGTGAAACTTTCAAGATTGCTTTCAAGATAATGACTTTTAAGCAAATTGTCAAATGTGGTTAAAGGAAGCGCAATGAGAAAACTCACTGGTTAGGATACGTGACAGAAAATGGCTGCAGTGATGTTTCAAGCAATTCGGTTCATCCTCAAGAATATGCACCAATTGCACTCAATATGATTTGAAGATGGTGATGATGACTATAAGGCAAATTGGAAATTGTGGTTTAGAGGTGACAAACGAGAACGCTATCTTTGTGGTCTACCACCTATTACTAGATCCTGTCATTTTTATGGTAATATCTAAAGATAGCTTCTTTGTTTTTTTTTCCGATGATCAATTAGCCAGCCCTACCCAACAAATTAGACTGGCAGCCGATTCTGTAGATATAAGCAGGTTTGGATGACATTAGTCTAGTATGTATGGGCGACTTGCTAGCAAAATGCAGTTCTTCCTTTGGTGAACAAAGCCTATCCATGTAGTAATCAACAGACAGCCCTGGCACACGAGCCTGACCAAAGAACTGAGGCGAGCTTCCAGGGCTGCTGAGCGCAGATGGAAAAGATCCCACTCCAACAAGCACTTCATCGCATTCAAACAGTCCATCACTACTTTCAAGACCACACTCGCCACAGCTAAACAAACCTACTTCTCATCTCTCATATCCTCCCTGTCTCAGAACCCTAAACAGTTATTGAACACTTTCAATTCTCTTCTCCGTCCCCCAGCACCTCCTCCGTCCCCACTCATCTCAGCTGAAGACTTTGCTTCATTTTTCAAGCAGAAGATTGATAACATCAGAGACAGTTTTGGTCAACAACCCCAAGAGCCCTTCCTCCCAACTTCCCAGCCCTCCACCTCCAAAACCAACTTCTCCACCATTACAGAAGATCGACTCTCCACTCTACTCTCAAGATCACATCTCACCACCTGTGCACTTGACCCAATCCCATCCCACTTCATCCCAAACCTCACCACAGTCTTCATCCCAACCCTAACCCATCTCTTCAACCTATCACTAACAACTGGTGTTTTCCCCTCAAGCTTTAAACATGCCTCCATCACATCTATCCTCAAAAAGCCCTCTCTTGACCCATCCTCTGTATCTAGCTATCGCCCTATATCACTTCTCCCCTATTCCTCCAAGCTACTGGAACACGTTTACCTTGAACTGTCCTCCCCTCTCTCTTCTTGCTCCCTCTTTGACCGCTTACAATCTGGCTTCCGGTCACACCACTCCACTGAAACTGCCCTAACTAAGGTCACCAATGACCTCTTAACCGCCAAGAGCAAGTGACACTACTCTGTCCTCCTCCTCGACCTGTCGGCTGCCTTTGACACAGTGGACCATTCCCTATTATTACAGACCCTCTCATCCCTTGGCATCACAGACTTGGCCCTATACTGGATCTCATCATACCTAACAGACCGGACATTCAGCGTCTCCCACTCACACACCATCTCCTCACCTCGCCCCCTATCTGTCGGAGTCCCGCAAGGTTCAGTTTTAGGGCCCCTGCTCTTCTCCATTTACACCTTTGGCCTGGGACAGCTCATAGAATCTCATGGATTTCGGTATCATCTCTATGCTGATGACACACAGATCTACATCTCTGGACCAGATATCACCTCCCTACTAACCAGAATCCCTCAATGTCTGTCCACTATTTCATACTTTTCCGCTAGATTTCTGAAACTTAAAGGGAACCTGTCACCTGAATTTGGCGGGACCAGTTTTGGGTCATATGGGCGGAGTTTTCAGGTGTTTGATTCACCCTTTCCTTACCCGCTGGCTGCATGCTGGCCGCAATATTGGATTGAAGTTCATTCTCTGTCCTCCGTAGTACACGCCTGTGCAAGGTAATCTTGCTTTGCGCAGGCGTGTACTACGGAGGACAGAGAATGAACTTCAATCCAATATTCCGGCCAGCATGCAGCCAGCGGGTAAGGAAAGGGTGAATCAAACACCTGAAAACTCCGCCCATATGACCCAAAACTGGTCCCGCCAAATTCAGGTGACAGGTTCCCTTTAACATGGACAAAACAGAATTCATCATCTTTCCCACATCTCACATGACCCCCCCAACGAATCTATCCATTACAGTAAATGGCTGCCCACTCTCCCCAGTCCCACAAGGTCGCTGCCTCGGGGTAATCCTTGATACTGATCTCTCCTTCAAACCACATATCCAAGCCCTTTCCACTTCCTGCCGACTTCAACTCAAAAATATTTCACGAATCCGTTCATTCCTCAACCAAGATTCTGCAAAAACCCTAGTCCATGCTGTGGCCTCCCCTCTAACACTCTCGCACCCCTCCAATCTATTCTAAACTCTGCTGCCCGACTAATCCACCTGTCCCCCCACTATTCCCCAGCTTCTCCCCTCTGTCAATCCCTTCACTGGCTCCCCATTGCCCAGAGACTCCAGTACAAAACCCTAATCATGACGTACAAAGCCATCCACAACCTGTCTCCTCCATACATCTGTGACTTCATCTCCCAGAACTTACCTACACGCAACCTGCGATCCTCACAAGACCTCCTTCTCTACTCCCCTCTTATCTCCTCTTCCCACAATCGTATACCAGATTTCTCTCGCGTATCACCACTACTCTGCAACCCTCTACCCCAACATATCAGAGTCTCACCTACCATCGAAACCTTCAAAAAGAACCTGAAGACCTACCTCTTCCGACAAGCCTATAACCTGCAGTAACCACCGATCAACCAAACCGCTGCATGACCAGCTCTACCCTCGCCTACTGTATCCTCACCCATCCCTTGTAGACTAGGAGCCCTCGCGGGCAGGGTCCTCTCTCCTCCTGTACCAGTTATGACTTATATTGTTTAAGATTATTGTACTTGTTTTTATTATGTATACCCCTCCTTACATGTAAAGCGCCATGGAATAAATGGCGCTATTACAATAAATAATAATAATAATAGTACTTTTTTTTAATAAGCGGCACGTAATACTCATTATAAATTTACATCCGACAGCTACTGAATGTAAAGAAGCGGTAACTTCATAAAAATATCAACTAAATGAAAAATGTTCAGCGTGAGAAGATGAGGAGGAGGTCACTTAGAAGCTGCTGAGGGACGTGTAACATTTAACCTCCTCATAGTACAAGGAAACTCTGTGCAGGAAATGTCAGGATGCTCATTCCTAGACAAGTTTCACGCTGAGCGAAGTTCACACATTCGTTAGGATGGATGTATATTCATGCCTATAGAATGGGGAAAAAAAGGAGTTTCAAGAATCAGGTTTTCCAAGGAAAGTATTGATGCCAAGGTTACATGTTCATCACTGATCAGTAGCTACGTCTCACAACTTCAACCCCATAAGTGGAAGTGACGATACTCCTAGGGATTTAGGGATTATATATTGATGTATTTTCCTTAGGATAGGCCATTGATGCGTGAGTGTCCAACCTGCCTGATGCTCACCACTCACAGTGGAATACTGAATGCTACAGTCCATAAGAAAGAAGAAGAAATTTGGGAACGATACTGCTCTAATCATTAAAAAGGAACTCCCAACAAACTTTTTATCCTCTTAATATATTGCAATCATCATATTATATGGCACTGTGTACTTACAATTGCTAATTTTCCCTTCTACCCAGCTAATTCTCCTCTTTTCCATGAGGTCTATGACATCACGTGATTAAAAACAGACTATATCCTTGTAAGCTTTATGTAGAAACAGGAAGTCAATTTTCCCTGTATGAGTCATTAGTCACTGCAAAACTCACTGGCAGAGGGAAGAGTTGAAGATGGGGATGACTCATGACTTCCTGTGTCTACATAGAGCAGAGAAAAGAGAAGAATTAACTGGGTACAAAGGCAAAATGAGAAATTGAAAGTACACAGTGCTATATAATATGATGACTGCAATATATTAAAGGGATAAAGACTTTGTTGGGAGGAGGAGGAGAGCTTCTTTCAGTGAGTCCCAAGAGTCAAAACCCCACCAATCATAACATAGCTCTATCCTAAGGAAAGACAATCATTGCAACATCTCACAGATAATGACTTATTATGCATGTTTTTTTCATCTATTTACATGGTTGTGAAATATTGGTTTTGCTCAACTGAATATGTTCCCAAAGACGGGTCTTGTTACTTCTATGGAGATTGTGAGGGAGAGCAGTGCCACATGATTCTGAGTTTTCGATGAGAAATGTTAGGCTGATGAAATATTGTTATTAATCATGAGCTGTAATATTAGTTAATAATATAATAATATAAATTGATTTTATGTATTTTAGTTTTTTTTTTTTATATTTTAACCTTGAAAATTTGCCTTAAAATAGGTTTTAATTGTATCACAGTAAAGAAACACCGTGGAAAACTCATACATTACATTATGCTTAGTGCAGGGCCTCAGGGGCGGAGCATGACAAAGGGTTGAAAAATCATCCAATAGAGAATCTGTGTATAGCTCCACCCCTGAAGAGCCTGCAGTAGGCATAACACAGTTTGTACAGAGTGTATAAAGACTATTCAAAGTTCTATCTATATTAATTGGCACATTTGTGAAAAGCTTGAATACATGGATTTTGAGAAAAAACTATTGATTTGTATTTACAAAATTATTCACAATTTCATTTGCGCGTACAGTTTTAAAAATGACTGCATTTGCACTACATGGATAACAAATACTTAAGATGACACCACAGTTCACATATATTAATCACTTCACAGGGCAAGTCTTCCATGACAAGGAAGACCTTTGCCACTAGTGGAATTGACGATGGGTTGAGGTTGGGAGGGAGGAGAATGGGATTTGTTGTTCTTGATGTTTTCTTTAACTGGTGTTCTGTGGTGATGTGGTGATGTGGCGTCATTTTATACTGCAGTGGATTTAGTGATGTGCCGTGCTGTGTAGTCACAGTGGACTGTGTTTCCATTTCTGTGATTTGAAGGCCATCCTTTATTGCAGCACCGGTAGATTAAAATATAATCTAATACATTATTATTTTTGATAATTGAGCATTTTTTACAATTTATTTCACCAGCAGTGAATTTATTGAAAATTGAAAATAAAAAATGTAAAATTTGAAGATGGAGGATATCACCAAGCAGAAAAGAATAGCTTTGCCGATTGTTATTATTTCTAGTTAATAATATTGATCATATCATTACTATGGCCACAATTAATTCTACAGTGTAGACTTAATGACGTGAATGCTGAAGTGAGATGTGCCAAATATATTGAGAGGTGTGCACTTATTTAATGAATTTGGTGCATATTTCAATTGCCATGTACCACCACCAGAAATGGTATTTTAATCAGGGACTGGAGTACATTTCTGTCATAATTTTCACCACTATGTAGAGTAAATTGTAGTGAATCTGACAGGCGTCCTTCTCCACACCCAATCCCATTCACGCTCCACCCAGCTTTTAAAAAGTGGGTGGATTTGGCCAAAACAGGCTTAAAAACACCAAAAGTCATAATAAACTGGCACAACTTCAAGGTATAGGCAACTTTTGAGATATTTTATGAAGCTTTATGCCAGAATTCTGGATGAATCGGGGCCATAATGGTCTACCACCCATTTTATTGTATAGCAGTTCCAATAGTACTTAACACTAGGAAATTTCAAAATATTCTATCAAAAATGTTATGCTTTGACACATGTTCTGGACATCTCCCAACTTTTAATTTTCATTCATATTATGTCACCAGATAGCTGTCTCAAAAACTTTGACAGTTGGTGAAACATCTACTCTTGGACTTCTTGAGCCACATCTCATAGATTTCACAATCAGTAATGCCTGACGCACAACCAGTTTAAGAATAAGACACAGACAGAAAAAGACCCCTGTGCAAGATCAATATATGGGCCCTTTCCAGTCAAATAGCTCATCATTATGCAAAGTTCCACCTACTTTGTAGGTAGAAATGGGCCCTCGTACCTCTTTGGCCCCTGTGCCAGTGCACAGGTTTCACCAATGATATGTCCTCCCTTCAGTTTAGAGTTATTGCCAAGAAGTTGAATTTGTAACCTTTGAAAGCTGCTATAGATTTACACACTATTTCAGCAAGAATAAGATTAAGGAAAACACTCCCAAACACAGGAGAGCTCGCTTGGCCAAACACTCTCGTGGTCTCAATGAACAAAGCCGCCAATTGACAAAACGGCTTGCGGCTTATCTCAGGGAGAGCAATTCAATTCCAAAATCAGACTTGTCCGATCAACATCTCTCCTAACCATTAGCCAGCTGGCTCTCCGATACACCATCAGCCGAACCCGTCGATATTGATGCGTTCAGCTGACATTAGTTTAATGTGTATGGGGGGATTTAATGGTTCGTGAGTCATCTGTCCAATTTTGGACTTCTCATATGTCAGTGAACCCTATAGGGATTAGATTAGGTTAATTGCCTACATTTTTTAAAAGATAAGTAGTAGAGATGAGCGAATCGCTTCACACATCCCCGGTTCACGGTCTCGGTCAGTGCTCATTGGCCCTGGACAGGAGCTAGTCAAATTTCCTTTCCCAAGTGATCCAAGGCTTGGCTTATGATTTGCCAAGCTGTCGAGACGTCACCCGTACGCCACGTGCCCCACAAATTATATCACGCCAGGCTGGCGAATGAAACTGTGCTGTGTTTAATCCAGGAGTTCAGGAAATTCATGCAGCTCTTGTCCACGGCCAAAGAGCACTGACCTGTACTGTTTGGGATTGCACAAAATAATCCGCTCATCTATAGTCTTTAGTTCAAAAGCTTTGATTTTTTTCCATTAGATGTGGTCGTTATCTACCTTGTCCACAAATCAATTTGCTTCTAGTATTTAACTTGGGCCATACATTCAGAACATGTATGGCCAGCGCACCACTCATTGACAAACAACCATGCTACTTTTCTCCAGGACTAATAATGCAATTAGTAGCTTCTACATTTTAATAAAAACAAGTAGCACTATAACTCTTTCTCACAGCTTGTATTGTTCAGCACGGCCTGAAATGAGCCGAGCCGAATGACAAATAGACCCCAACAAATGCCAATACTTTCCTCATTTGCTTTTAATAAGGCTGGCACTGGCTTTGGCATCTGAGCCGGTGATACATAGCTCACTGTTTCCTTTGTGAAAGTGCACTGGATCCTGTTTTGTAGGTTGTATAAAATTTTGAAAGACACAGTGGAGGAATAGAAAAGCTAACGATGGGCCAGCAATAAGTAAAACAGGCCAAGAAAAAGAGGGCAGGAAACATTGCAGGTCATTGTGGTTATCTGCAGCCGGATAATTAATCTTAGACTCCCGTCCCACCCCAAAAAATGCAGAAAACTGTCAATGCAATTAGCCACGAGGGAAGACTCTTACAAAACATGTTAGGCGTGCAGGCAATTTCTCATTTGCAAACCATAATTAATTTGATGTTTAGATTAATTTCTTATGTTCTCCCAAAGGTGCAATGGAGGCATTTTTCCGTTACAATGAAGTTGATGGCTTATTGGGAAAATAAATCTAAATGACAGTTATGCTCCTGACTTTAACCAAGACTTTTACACTGGCCAAACAGACTCTAAACAATATATAAAAAGTACATAAAACTAGTATCATGTTTAGTAACTTATTGCTGATTTACAGCTGTTTTGTAGTTCAAACCATTTAAGGCAAAAAACAAAAAAGCAGATTGTATACTTGTAATTATGTTATAATCAATTAAACTATTTAGAAACCAGTATATTGTAAAAAAAAAAAAAAAAAGTTAACACATAGGATAAATTAAATTATGAGGATTATCCCACTAATATGAATTATCATCGAGAATTACTTTATGGAATCAAACGTCAAGAATTTGATTTGTTTGCTTCATCAATTAGAATTAGACCAAATTAGAAGGTAAAATACTAATGTAAGAAATAATTCCATGCACCCACTAGTGTCGCTGGTGGCAATTATTTCAGAAATGTCTTTTTGATGCATTAAAGGGACTCTGTCACCTGAATTTGGAGGGAACAATTTTCAGCCATAGAGGCGGAATCCAATAATCCAATTAAGTCCAATCTAAAATTACTGAATTTGCCATTACTACCAAATCCACAACACACCAAAAATGTAATTCATTCATCCTTGTTTCCAAAGAACAATCCCAGAAGAATAAATGTAAAGGGATCAAAGTTCACAATGTATTCTGGAATCAAATTAGAAAGATATTTATTCAAAAAATTCACTACCACTACACTGGGACTTTAAGAAAAAAAAGCAGTAACAGGCATGTAGTTGCTAACAGAGACAACCTGCCCGTTGTACCTGGCATCAGTCATTGACCGCTCCTGCCAAAGATTTATTTGCTCCCTGTCAACAGAGCATCAGTTTCTCTTCCTGTTGACAGGGCAGGACAACTGGCGTCATGCTGATTGACAGCCGGCTTCCCGCAGTTCGGCAGTGGAGAGCCGGTTGCCAGTCAGCATGATGCCAGTAGTCCCATCCTGTCAACAGGAAAATAAACTATCTGTCTGTTGACATGACATTAGTGGACGTCTGTGACCGCTCTGTGCCATCGCAGAACAGCGACTTCCTGCCTGTTAGTACATTTTTTGTTTTTAATGTCCTGGATATCTCCATTAAATATTGTTAGTCTGAGCAGTCTCATCCTGACGTTGAGCATATCACTTTTGATCCACCATATTCCATTTTAAATTCCCATTCGACAACCAAAACCATTTTTACAACAATATTAAACCATTGTCAAACAAAGTTCTCATAAATGTACAACTCACAAGGATCTTACGGAAAAAAAGGCAATATTACAAAGGACAAAAATAATTCAACCTTCAGGCTCATAGATTACAGTTGATAACAGTTGGATAAGTTCACCTGCTCTAGTGGAAATTAAAGTTTTATCGACAATGGTTTAGATGAGGGTAGCTGTATAGGAAGAAAAATATCTTCTTATTAAAAGTATACCATTAGTATTGTAAACTTAAGGCATTATTACCACTGAGTGGAACTAATCCCTTGAGGATCATACCCTGCTTACCGCAGTCTGAATGCTTAAATATTGCTTCATGTGGTCCACCGCAGAGCAAACAGCATTGCCAACAGGTGTATTGGCAGCACAAAAATATGAGAAATTCAGTTATTTTTCAGTTTAATGACTAAAAGGAATCAATGTCTTCAGCGGGTAACTTTGGAGGTCATGTGCAGGTGTTTCTATTGTTCATGCCGTTAAAAGCGAAATCAGGCAGAAACCCTTGGCTGAACAATCTGGTGCAGGTTAGAAGGCCAAGAACTACTCCATGCGGAAAATGTACCTTCCACTGTGCCAAATGGTTAAAAGTACATTTTTGATAACTTCCCTCACAGTCTTATTATGAGAAGTTTTCTCCACTTTTTTTTTTTAACATACAAGCGTAATAATTACAAAGATAGTGAAAATTAATTCTACATTATTGAAAAGGGTGCCTCAAGAAAAACTAAAGCTCTCCAAGTAGGTGCTGATGAAACCCCGTTCTGTTTTTCTGCTACATGGCTTGTTATATTTTTAGCTATGATAGAGATATTATAGGTTATTGGACCTATAGTCAGCCGATACAGCTCCATAGATTGGGTTCAGGATGAAACCAATCAATGCAGAACTAGTAGAAGAGCATAGAAAGGATTCCCCTCAGAGCCCCTGCGCTGCCTAAAAACCATACGCACATAATGCAAAATATTCTTAGTGGTGGCGTGGAAAATGACAGCTGTACATGTGTCCTACAGTAATGTACTCTTTATTATAGACCATAGCCATAACTCAGCTACTTTACCTCTGGGCAAAGGTTCAGTCTGTTGCCATAGTCCTACTTCTAGATTCCCCGGGCAAGGCAAAGTACCTTGTTGGTGCAGCACTGGAACTCAGCACCTGATGCCCCTGCCTCTCAGAGCTTTTATAGCTCTACCCTTTCCATAAGCTTCCAAAAAATAGAATTTTTGTCAGATACAGATGTATCAAAGCTGAAGTTAACATTTAGTTGTTTTCTGCATCACTTTGGAATTATTTCTTGTTGGATTGCATAATGTGCTTTCAGACATTTTCATATGGAATCTATTAATAATTTAAAGGGGTTGTTCCACAATTACGACTTACAGCCTAACCACAGAATGGGAGACAAGTGTCTAGTCAGTGAACATCCACCACTTCTACCCACACCGATCACAAGAACACCCAATCATTGATCACGCTGCTTTCATTGCTTATGATTAGCGTTGATGCCTGAGTACTGGATAGGTGAAGAGTTGACATCGTGAGACAATGCCTTTAAAGGTTTGGGACAATTCCTTTAAAGAGAACCTATCACTTTAAAAAAAAAATGAGTTGAATAACTTGTGGAAAAATCCCTGAACTCCCCTGATTCTGCCGCTCCTTTCCGTTTTACGATATGTCACTCTATTGCAGAGATATTCCAATTTGTTTCTTCTGGAGCATAATATGTGAAATCTCTGTTTGTAGTTCAACTGGGTGTTTCTCCAGAGTGTT